>NW_019154117.1:3854142-4454142 GCF_002288905.1 Enhydra lutris kenyoni
GGCAGAAAGAATGGCAGGCAGAGGCAGAGGGAGAAGCAGGCTCCCCGATGAGCAAGGAGCCTGATGTGGGACTCGATCCCAGGACGCTGGGATCATGACCTGAGCCGAAGGCAGCTGCTTAACCAACTGAGCCACCCAGGCGTCCCAAGAAATGTTTTAAAATAAGAGAATAATATGGGTGCGTGGTCCTGGGGCCTCACAGGCACAGGTGAAGTTCAAGTGTGAGAGGAGAGTAAGCAGACATCTGCATTCCTGGAAATCTGATGAACCATCTCCTGGGTCAGGACTGATCCCGTTTCCTGGAAACCAGAGACGGAAGTCATCCCACATCAGAGAGGGGTCCTCCCACTGCGCCAGCTGATGGAGCCCCCTCATCTCACTGTTCTCAAGACACCCACCTCCTCCTTCTCCTTCCCAGCCCCATCTTCAGTCCCTGATTCCTCCCTGTCATGGGGACACTGAACCTCCTTCCCAACCTCACCTGTCATCCCGTATCAATGATTCGTCATGTGCCATAGGCACCATCCATAGCCCCCACCTGGTCTCTGTCGTCATGTTCCCCTCCTGCTCCTTATCGTCAGTGCGGCCCCAGGATGTCATCACAGCGCATCAGATTCTGGGGTTCTGTGTCAGCCCCTCCAAAGCTGCAGCTCCACCCCACAGACCTCAGCCCTCCTCACACTCCAGTAACGTCTTATTTCCTTTGATATTAAAAAAATAATAATGAGGGGCACCTGGGTGGCTCAGTGGGTTAAGCCTCTGCCTTCTGCTCCAGTCATGATCTCAGGGTCCTGGGACCGAGCCCCGCATCGGGCTCTCTGCTCGGCAGGGAGCCTGCTTCCCCTCCTCTCTCTCTGCCTGCCTCTCTGCCTACTTGTGATCTCTGTCTGTCAAATAAATAAAATCTTTAAAAAAATAATAATGAAAAAATAAAATAAGAGAATTATATAAACTACTTCATTTCAATAGAGTTGACAACTTACATGAAATAGAGCTACCAAAGATAACTCAGGAAGAAAGAGATTATTGGAATAACCCTATAGGTATTAAATAAACTGAACTTGTAGTTTAAAACATTCTCATAACACCGACTCTGGGTCCAAATGGCTTCACTGGGGAATCCAACCAAATATTACTATTACTTTCTTTTAAAAAGATTTTATTTATTTGTTTGACAGAGAGACAGCGAGTGGGGGAATACAAGCAGGAGGAGAGGGAGAGGGAGAAGCAGACTCCCCACTGAGTAAGGAATCATGTGTGGGACTTGATTCCAGGACCCTGGGATCATGACCTGAGCAGAGGGCAGTCACTTAACCAACTGAGTCACCCAGCAGCCCCAAATAAAATATTTTAAATTTTAATCTTCTTATATCTTCTTTGGCTCATCGATTATTTAGAAGTTTGTAGCTTAATTTCTCAATACTTGAGGTTTTCCCAGACTTCTTTCAGTTATTGGCTTCTATTTTAATTCCATTATAATTAGAGAACACACTTTGCATAATTTCTATCTCTTTAAACTTTGACTTGTTTTGTGTCTAACATTTGACCTACACTGGAGAATGTTCCAGGAATTCTTGAAAAGAATGTGTAATCTCTAGTTATTAGTGTACGTTCTGTAAATGTTACTTAGGTCAAGTTGGTTGATAGTATTGTTCAAATGTTCATCCTTTCTGATTTGCTGCTTGCTTGTTCCTTCAATTACTAAGAGTAGTATACTAACATTTCCCACGGTCAGTTTTGAATTGTGTATTTCTCCTTTCAATTCTATTAGGTTTTGCTTCATAAAATTTGGGGTTTTGTTGTTAGGTGTGTATTTTCCTTGTGTATTGATTTTTTTTTAAAGATTTTATTTATTTATTTGACAGAGAGAAATCACAAGTAGGCAGAGAGGCAGGCAGAGAGAGAGGAGGAAGCAGGCTCCCTGCTGAACAGAAAGCCCGATGTGGGGCTTGAACCCAGGACCTGGGATCATGACCTGAGCCGAAGGCAGCGGCTCAACCCACTGAGCCACCCAGGCACCCCGTGTATTGATTTTTTAAAAAGGATTTTATTTACTTATTTGACGTGTGTATTGATTTTTTTAAAAGGATTTTATTTACTTATTTGACAGAGCACAAGCAAGCAGAATACCAGGCAGAGAGAGTGGGGGAGGGGAAAGGAGGATCCTCTCTGAACAGGGAGCCCGATGTGGGGCTCGATCCCAGGTCCCTGGGATCACGACCTGCACTGAAGGCAGACACTTAATGACTGAACCACCAGACACCCCATGTATTTGGGTTCTTTCCAAATTTCCTTTTGTGATTGAGTTCAAGTTTCAAAGCATTGTGGTCTGAACATATGCAGGGAATGATCCCGATCTTCTAGTATCAGTTGAGACCTGATTTGTGACTCAGTATGTGATCTACTTGGAGAATGTTCCACGTGCACTCGAGAAGAACGTGTATTCTGTTGCTCTGGGATGGAACATTCGGAATATATCTGTGATGTCCATCTGGTCCAGGGAGTCATTCAAAGCCCTTGTTTCCTGCTGATCTTCTGCTTAGATGATGCACTTCAGTGAGTGGGGTGTTAATGTGTTAATACTATTATTGTATTATTATCAATGCGTTTCTCTAATTTTGTTATTAATTGACTTATGTAATTGGCTGCTCCCATGTTCGGGGCATAAATATTTACAATTGTCAGATCTTCTTGCTGGATAGAACTTTTAATTATGATATAGTGTCCTTCCTCATCTCTTATTACAGTTTTTGGTTTAAAATCTAGTTTCTCTGATACAAGGATTGCCACCCCAGCTCTCTTTTGATGTCCATTAACATGGTAAATTGTTTTCCACCCCCTCACTTTCTTTTTTTTTTTTTTTTTAAGATTTTATTTATTTATTTGACAGAGAGATCACAAGCAGGCAGAGAGGCAGGCAGAGAGAGAGGAGGAAGCAGGCTCCCCTAGAGAGCAGAGAGCCTGATGCGGGGCTCGATCCCAGGACTCCGAGATCACGACCCAAGCCAAAGGCAGCGGCTTAACCCACTGAGCCACCCAGGCGCCCCATCACCCCCTCACTTTCAAACTGGAGATACCTTTGCATCTAAAACGAGTCTCTTGCAAACAACATATCAATGGTCTTGCTTTTTTATCCATTCTGATACCCTGTGTCTTTTGATTGGGGGCATTTAGCCCATTTACATTCAGAGTAACTATTGAACGATATGAATTAATGCCATTATATTACCTGTAAAGTGACTGTTACTGTAGATTTTCTCTGTTCCTTTCTGGTCTGTGTTACTTTTGGGCTCTCTCTTTGCTTAAAGGATCCCTTTTAATATTTCTTGTAGGGCTGTTTGGTTATCACAAATTCTTTTAATTTCTCTTTGTCCTGGAAGCTTTTTATCTCTCCTACTACTCTGAATGACCTCCCCTAGCTAGTTATAGTATTTTTGGCTGCATGTTTTTCTCGTTTGGTTCTCTGAATATATCATGCCAGTTTTTTTCTGGCCTGCCACGTCTCTGTGGATAGGTCTTCTGCCAATCTAATGTTTCTACCTGTATAGATTACAGACCTTCAGTCCTGAGGTGCTTTCAGTATTTTCTCTTTGTCTCTGAGAGTTGCAAGTTTCACTATTATATGTTGGGTGTTGGCCTATTTTTATTGATTTCAAAGGGTGTTCTCTGTGCCTTATGCACTTGGATGCCTGTTTCTTTCCCCGGATTAGGAAGGTTTCTGCTATAATTTGCTCCAAATTCCTGCTGCCTCCCTTTTTCCTCTTCTTCTGGGATCCCAATTATTCTAATATTGTTTCATCTTATGGTGTCACTTATGTCTTGAATTCTTCCATTGTCATCCAGTAGTTGTTTATCTCTCTTTACTCAGCTTCTCTATTCTCCATCATTTTGTTTTCTATTTCACTAATTCTCTTTTCTGCCTCATTTATTCTACCAGTTAGAACCTCCATTTTTTTAATTGCATCTCATTAATAGCTTTTAAAATTTTGGCTTGATTAGAAGTTAGTTCTTTTATTTCCTCAGAAAGGGATTCTCTAGTGTCTTCTGTGCCTTTTTCAAGCCCAGCTAATATCTTTATATCATTATTCTGTACTCTAGTTCTGACGTCTTACTTATATCTGTACTGATTAGGTCCCTGGAAGTCAGTACTACCTCTTGTTCTCTTTTTTGAGGTGAGTTTTTCCAGCTTGTCACTCAGTCCAGAGAAGAAGAGATGAACAAGAGAAAAAAAATACTCAAACGGCAACAACAACCTCAGAAAATATACACTAAAGAAATCAGATGAGACCCGATACTGAAAAAAAATAATTTTTTTAACTAAAAAAAAAAAAAAGAGTGAGAATATGATCAGACAGGTGAATAGAACAGAGCAATACACTGCATTCTGGGTAGTTTGGCCTGTTTGTTAGAAAACTAGATCCCAAAACTGTAAAGAAAGAAAAAACTTGTATGTGTACAAAAATGAAATTAAATACAGTGAAAAGATAGAATGTAACTATAAAAATGAAAGTTAAAAAAGACTTTAAAATAGTTGATAAAATAAGAAATTCATTGAAATAGGAAAGTGAAAAGAAATTAAAATTGAAAGACTAAGGAGTCATGAGGGAGGAAGAACATGAATTCTATATACTATTTTCCCCTAGTGCTAGAGTTTTGGAGTTTTGTGTGATCGGTGAACTTGGTCTTGGCTGGATGTTCCTGCTAATTTTTGGGGGGAAGGGCCTTTTGTGCTGATTCTCAGGTGTCTTTGCCGGAGGCAGAATTGCACCGCCCTTGCCAGGGGCCAGGCGAAGTAAGTAGCTCCAGATTGCTTTATGTGGCTTTTGTTCCCTGAAGGCTTTCCACCCGCTTTAGTGGATGAGAATGACATTGGCGGCCTTCCAATCTCCAGCCCCAGAGCTGAAAGACTGCCCCCCCCCCGCCACTCCTCGATGTATCCTTAGGAAAAAGCAGTCAATCACTCCTGTCTCCCTGGTCTCTGTCCACACTCTGTGCTCACCTCAGCCTGTGACCAAACATTCCTATCTCAGGCGTGGCTGACCCCATTTCAAGTCCCCAAACCCTGCAGACTCCTGTGGCACATACCCATGCTGCTCCTCCTGGGCGGAGGGAGGGAGTCTCACTCCAGTTCTGCCACTTGCTGGGCCCCTGTTTGCAAAGCAGTCACCAGACTGTGTGGGGTTCAAGGTTGATGGCAACCTCGAGCTGAAAGTGCACACCTGGGCTCATTGATTGCAGCCAGCGGCCCCACTCCAGTACCAGGAATTTCACTGGACTCAGGCACTTTCATTCTTTCTGTGACCCTGGATCCTGAGACCACACTGTCCCAGCGAGGGTTCCACCCCCACTTCGCCACCTGAGTACCTTTCAGGCACAGGGATGTCCCTTACCAGAGCAGACTTCTAAAAGTTCTGATTTTGTGGTCTGCTGCTCTGTCACTTTCTGGTAGCTGGCTGATGGAGGCTCCCTCCTCGCGCTGATTATCCTCCCATATATCTCCTTGGATCTACGTCTCCTCACCTCCTACCTTGCAGAAAGCGGTCACTTTTCTGTGTGTCGAGTTGCAGGTATTCCTCTTCTTAGATCTCCTGTTGAGTTCACGGGTGTTCAGAATGATCTATCTGATAGCTAGCTGGCTGAATTCCTGGGACCAGACCAAACTAAGGTCTCCTACTCCTCCACCATCTTGCACTCCTATTATTCTTGTTGCCACGGACTGAATTGTTTCCCCCCAAAATGCACGTGTCCAAACCCAAACCCTTGGTGCGCCGGTAGAGAAGAGCCTAGAGGAGGTGAGAAAGGTTAAATGAGGTTAGTAGGATGGGGCTCCAATCCAAAGGGTTAGTGCCTTTAGAAGAAGAAGGAGGAGGAGGAGGAGAAGAGGGAGGAGGAGGGGAGGCGCCAGAGCTCACTCTCTGCCACAAGAGGACACAGGGAGAAGATTGCCATCTACAAGCCAGGAAGAGGCCTCACCAGAACCCAACCGTGCTGCCACCCTGATATTGGACAACCTCTTGGACTGTGAGAAATAAATGTCTGTTTTGTAAGCTGCCCAGTCCGTGGTGTGTTGCTTTGGTGGCCCAAGCTGGCATGGACATTGCCGGTGTTGGTGGCATCCTTATTAAAGTGCAGTGTTCTTGCAGGAAGATTTTCCCCTTCCCCTGCTGCTCTCCCTCCGGCCCCCTGAAAATCCTTCCCCTAGGCCTGCCTCTGGCAGGGTCTGCAGACGCAGAGCTAAATATGGCCAGCAGAGGGCGCCAGCTGCCAGAGTCCCTAAGGTTGACTTCCAAGTCCACCTACCCTTAGGAGTTCCAGATGTCAGATCTTGTCATTTGAAAGACTTTCTCCCTTCTGTTCCTAATTTTGTCCTCTGGAGCACAGATTTTAAATTTGAGGTGGGGTTCCAACTTCATTCTTTTGTGTGTGGATCTCCTGTTGTCCCTAAAGGATCTGCTGAAAATCAATGCACCATGAAAGTGTGGGTTAATTTCTGTACTCTTGATTTTATTCCATTGATCAATTTCTGCAAAAAAAAAAAAAAAAAAAGCCAGCTGGCATTTTGATAAGGATTGTTTGAAATCTATAAATCAATTTGAGAAGTATATCAGAACTTCAAAAGGCAAAAGGGGCCCTATGGAGGAGCGGAGGTTCTTGGAAACAATCCTCATTGTTGGGTGATAATTCCAATTGGATGCCCCCCATCAGAGCTGTCCTGACTCAAGCAAGAGGACCCCCACCACTGGTCACTGGAGAGCAGAGGTGAGGTCCTGGCAAGAAAGCCCAAGAGACAGAGGTGTCCCCTCATCAGTCAGATGCCAACCTGGGAAAGGTGCCCAAAGCAGCTCCCATCCCAGCCGCTGTATCAACTAAACAGCTATGGCGATCGTAACTCAGCAACTTTTACCCACTGTACTGTCTTCCTCGTATGAGCCCTAAAGGTAAGGATATTTATTGCTACAATGATGTATTCGTAAAAGATCAGAAACAACCTAAGTGTCCATCAGCGGAGTGAAGTATGGCTTACCTATACCACGGAGAAGTATGCAGCCATAAAAGGGATTGCTGAGAGGAACCAGTGCGTATCATACACTCTTGCTTTGTTTAAAGGAGAAGTAATATATGTCTGTATATCTCCTTGAAGGGGGCTTACTTTTCTCTGTGTATTTCTTTCACATACAAATATATGTGATTTTGATATCATTAGTTTCTTTTGTCTCTGACGGAAATGAGCACTTAAAAAAAGATTTTACTTATTTATTTGAGAGAGAGTGAGAGAGATCACAGAAGGGGAGGGAGAGGTAGAAATGTGGGGCTCGATCCCAGGACCCTAGGATCATGACCTGAGCTGAAGTCAGATGCTTAACCGACTGACACTCAGGTGCCCCCAGAAATGAGCACTTTGGATTAAGACCTTGTTCATCAGATTAAAGCCACATTGTATTTTCTGTTTATATTTCTCAGTTATGTTTTTTGTAACTCTAGTACAATATCACAAAGAGGAGGCTGGTATGGCTACTAGCCACCCATCTAATTCAGATCTTCCTGGGTTTACATATAGTCACTAAGTGTGTTCTGTGCAATTTTATCAAGTGTGTATATTCATGTCACACGTCGGAGCAAGATACAGAACATGTCCGTGACCACAAGAGTCCCTCACGTTGCCCTTTTATGTGCTCACATACCCTCCCCAACTCCAACCCCTGGCAATCACTCATGTGTTCTCCATTTCCTTAATTTTGTCATTTCAAGAGTGTCATATAAATGGAATCATACATTGCATAACCTTTTGGGATTGGCTTTTTTTACTTGGTGTAATTCTCTGGATATTCACCCAGATTGTTGTGGGTTCCATAGCTCATTCCTTTTATTGCTGAGTAGTATCTCATGGTACAGGTGTACCATGGTGGTTTTTTTTTTTTTTTTTAACTATTAACCTGATGAAAGATATTTTGGGTTGTTTCTGGTTTCGGATTTTTACAAATAAGTCTGCTGTGAACATCTGTGTACACACATTTTTAAAAAAGATTTATTTATTTATTTATTTGACAGACAGAGATCACAAGTAGGCAGAAAGGCAGGCAGAGAGAGAGAGAGGGAAGCAGGCTCCCCGCCAAGCAGAGAGACCGATGCGGGACTCGATCCCAGGACCCTGAGATCATGACCTGAGCCGAAGGCAGCGGCCCAACCCACTGAGCCATTCACATTTTTATGTGAAAACAAGTTCTCATTTCTTCATAATAAATGTCCAGGAGTGAAATTATTGAGTCTAGTGGCAACAGCATGTTCTTTTTTATAGGAAAAAGACAAATAGCTTTCTTGAAGGCAGTGTATGAATGATTGTTTCTCTGCATCTTTGCCAGCATTTGTTGCTGTCATCATTTTTTTTCTATTTTAGCCATTATGATAGGTGTGTAGTTTATGTTCTTTTATTTTTTATTTATTTTTTGGATTAAAAAAAAAGTTAAGAAATCTCTACACCCAACATGGAACTCAAACACAACCCCTAGATCAAGAGTCATATACTCTACCAACTGAGCTAGCCAGGCACCACTGTAGTTGTATATTCTTTTAAATTGAAATTCTAAACATGTGGATATTACCTAAAACATCATACTCAAGGGTGAGAGACTGAAAGCTTTCTTCCTAAGATCAGGAAGACAACAAGGATGCCCGCTGTACTCACTTCTGTTCCACATAGCCCTGGAAGTCCTAGCCACAGCAATCAGACAAGAAAAAGGAATGAAAGGTATCCAGGTTGGACAGGGAAAAGTAAAACCGCAGATGACACTATATTCCATGGAGAAAGCCCTGGGTTCCACACCAAAACCCAGAGAAGCTTTTAGAGCTAATAAACAGGTTCAGTGACATTATAGGATAACAAACCGACACACAGAAACTCCAGAGCACTTCTACACACTAACAATAAACAAGCTAATAAGGAAATCAAGAAAACAATGCCACTTACAAGAGCATAAAAAACCACTTAAGGATTAAACCAAGGAGGTAAACGGTGTAGGCTGAAAATGAAAAAACACGGCTGAAAGAAATGGAGGAAGACACCAAAGCGGGGAGACCTTTTGTGTCCGCCTCCGCGGGGCAGTGGGATGCCAACCTTGTTGGGCATGACCGCCAGGCAGCAGGCGCCCGTGGGGGAGAGGGCGGGACTACAGCCCCCACAACATCTCCGGGGCGGCGGCGGAAGCCACGGCGTTGGCGGCCGGTGGCCTAGGCCAGGGCCAATCACGGCTCCGCGGCGGCGCTGGGCACGACGGGTCTTGTAGTGGGACCCGGAGGAGGGACGAAGGCCCCCACAATACTCGCGGAGGCGGTGACGGAGGCAATGGTGTTAGAAAGGACCCGGCTCAGTGCAGCCGCACGCCAATCACGGCCGAGCCCGGCGGCGCGGGGCACGACGGGCCTTGTAGTCGGTGCGGGAGGGACTACGGCCCCCACAGTGCCTCGCGCGGCACGGAGCGCACCGCGGCTGCGCGGCGGCGGCCGGGGCGCCGTCGGGCTGGGCGGCGGCGGAGGCGGTGGCGGTGGCGGCGACGACGGCGGCGGCGGACGGGAACCCGGCCTGAACCTCGCTGAGAGCAGCGGTAGCCGGCCGCTGGCCACCATGTCGGCGCCGTCGGAGGAGGAGGAGTACGCGCGGCTGGTGATGGAAGCGCAGCCCGAGTGGCTGCGCGCCGAGGTGAAGCGGCTGTCGCACGAGCTGGCCGAGACCACGCGCGAGAAGATCCAGGCGGCCGAGTACGGGCTGGCGGTGCTGGAGGAGAAGCACCAGCTCAAGCTGCAGTTCGAGGAGCTGGAGGTGGACTACGAGGCCATCCGCGGCGAGATGGAGCAGCTCAAGGAGGTGCGGAGCGGGGGCGGCGCCGCGCCCCGGCCGACCCCGGACCCCTGGCTGGCAGAGCCTTCGCCAGCTCTTCGGCCCGGCCGGGCCAGCACTGCGGCGCCCGGGGTCAGGGTGTCCGGTCCGCTAGGCAGTGCTGCAGTGGCCCGCACGTGTGGACGGCGCGCATGCGAGAGTTCGGGCCTCTGCGGGCAGGGGCTGCGGGTGGGGCCATGTAGCCAGCGTGTTTGCTTCTGGCTGCAGGCCTCGGGCGGGTGGGATGATGTCCTCTGCGGCGTTTGGCTTCCTGGGTTGGGGGATGGGGGCGTGGGATGGATGCAGGTAGCTGGCCAGGCCTGGGTCCCCGTCGCCTCCAGGCAGACCGGTTCTTCTCTCCTCCGTGAGCGCCCTGAGGCCGGAAAAGGGCCGCGACAAGGGCTTACCTTGAATGTGGTCATTTACCATACCTGGCATCCCCCTTGTCTCTCCTAGACTCAGTTCTGCAACTGCCCCCCTCATCACTTCTCTGGGATGCAGTACTTCTCCCGCCTACTTCCTGTCTTGGCTGCCTTGGCCGCTGTCCCAGGGTCTGGTGACAGGTCTGTGGGTGTTTGTCACCGAAAGAGCCTTGTGTTTCCTGTGATTTTTGCCCCCAGATGAGGTGGGACCCCCCCCACCAGGGTGCCTTCTGGCCCTCCCGAGAGCTGGGCAGGCCTTCCTTGAGGCAGTTCTGGGTGACTTAAACAGCGTTTCTCTTCCAGGTCTCCCTGACGGTTGGGCCCTGTTGTGGGGGTGGGCAGGAAGAAGTTGCTTTCTGGGGGGAACATCCAGGTTTGGATCCAGGCCCAGCTCTTTGCTGGAGTTGTGATTGTGGGATGGAGCCCTAGCTTTTCCTTCTGCAGCATTGCCCACCCAGAAAAGAGTGGTCTGAGAATTGTGTATTTGAAAAGGCCGTGCATGGTTAGATGTTGGCCTCTTGTTTTTTTCTAACAGTGTGCTGTTCCCCACCGGACACTTCCCCTTATCCAGTTGAGCTGTTGGCCCTTGGTCTTGGGATCCACCATGCTTGCTGCCTTCCTGACTGCCTACCTCCCTGCATGTCTGCTCCCAGTGGCCTCAGGGAGGTGCCTGTAATGTTCAGAGCCTCCCTGCCGCACTGAGGACACTAGTAGAGTCCTCTTCTGATAGTGAGGAGGAGAGAATGTATTAGTCCTCACAGGCGCTTAGATCTGTGCTAGGCAAAGCAGGTGTTTGGTTGGTATCAGTAAACTGACCAACGGCGGTGGCGGGGGCAGGTGGCAGCACATCAGACCCGTGGTCCTATCATCTGCCAGCAAGTATTGGCGCCTCCTTGGAGCCAAGATTGGCTGGCATGTGGCCCCTCCCACAAAGGCCCCATGTTCATATGTGGGGTGAGGGGATGCACCAGTGGAGGGAGGCAGGGGGCGGTGAGAATACAGAGCAGGAGCGCCTTTGGGCCCCCCTTCTGGTCTCTGGTCCTCCCCCCTCCCCTAGCTTGCTGGGCACCTCCCCACCCCCCACCCCAGCAGCAAGCACAGTCCCTTTCTGTGTTTACAAGCTCACATTCATGTCCACTTTAGGAACAGACCAGAATGGACCGTAGCAGAAAGAACCAGTCCCCACTTAGAGGCCATTCAGTTGTCAGCTCTTCACTGTCACAGACACAGAT
Organism: Enhydra lutris kenyoni; assembly: GCF_002288905.1. Classification (NCBI taxonomy): domain Eukaryota; kingdom Metazoa; phylum Chordata; class Mammalia; order Carnivora; family Mustelidae; genus Enhydra; species Enhydra lutris. Next base: position 3,865,668 of record NW_019154117.1, read on the forward strand.
GTTTTGACCAGTGCAAGAATTTTGGCTCCGTTTTGTGGGGTGTGTCTGGAGGGTGGATCCCGAGGGAAATCAGGAGAATGGTGTGTCAGTCCCCACACGTGTTCTTTAAGTGCCTGCTTGCTTAGTTTGATGTCACCTCCCAGCTCCTGCAGGAACCTGCCCCTTAGCCTTGGACAGGGCTCTATGGTCCTGAACCCTGGCTCCTCCCACTGTAGGTGTGGTGAGAACAGTTGAGCTGAGGCCGGAGGAAGGAGCCTCAGAGCCTCAGACATGCTGTGGGAAGCTTGCACAGGGCCCCCTCACACCCAGGCCGGCTCAGGCTCTCCTCAGCCTCATTCACCGTAATCGGGGTCTTACTTGGATATGTTAACTCTTACTTTAAAAATCAAGATTTAAAGTGACAAATTTTGTTGGGTTTTTTTTTTCTTTAGTAGAGAGATGAGCCATTTTTGTTCTTTTAAGACTTAGTTTCTCGAACTAGAGTTGGTTCAGTTGCTGACAAACTGTATTTCAGACCGGGTGTTTGTGCTGCTGTGCCCAGCCTTTGTAGACAGTCCTGTTAGTGAGGGAGGGAAGCTGGCTGGTCACAGGTGAGTGGCTGTGTACCCAGGCCCAGGGCGAGTGGGCCGCTGTTTTTAAGGGCCCAGTCCATCCCAAGTCCCACAGTGTCCCCTCCCTGCTCTGTGCGGAAGAGAATCGGCTGGCCTTTGGTCAGGCGTGTGGTGCTTCCTGTCCTTAGTGGCCAGGTCCTCATCTCAGTCTGTACCGTCTGCTGCATCTTCAGGTCTGGAGGGGGTAGACGTGCTGAGTGGGAGCTCCTGCCTGCTGGGCTCCAGCAGGTGCCCTGAGTGGGTGGTCCTTGGCCTCGGGGAGTGGGGCCTGGAGGGCGTGCCTCAGGCCGGCACCGGGGTCCAAGTGTAGCGTCAGTGCTCTTGCTGCCTTGGGCGCAGCCTCGAGCTCTTATTGGCGCAGCGTACTTAGGTCCTGGGAAGCAGCAGGCGGAATTTGGCGGGCTACGGTGTGTCAGGGGCTGGGCACAGTGCCCGGCACCCAGTAAGTGCTTACTTAGTGTTTGCTAGCTAGTGTCGTCAGCTCCTTCCCTCCACCTCCCTCAGGCCTGGCTCCCCTCCCCGCCGTCCCCACAGTCCCCACAGTCCCCTGGACTGAGTGGCAGAGCCTGCGGTCTGGGGCCCCGGCAGGGCCTGGCTCACCCTGTACTACTGTACAGCGCTGTGTCTTGGCTGGCTGTGCTGCTCTCGCCACCATGCCTCTCCCGTCTCCTGGAAGGCCCGTGAGCCTGCCCGGCTGCCCGCCTGCCCCTCCGGGCCTGGGTACCTCTGGCCGCTGCGTCCCCTCTGGACTTGCCTGAGTTCGGTTCTCAGCGCTGGAGTGTCCGGTCCTGCCGGGCCTGAAGGGCCAGGAAAGAGCTAGTGGGCCGCTGCTCTGTCTCCTACACTCAGGCCTTCCCTCCCTCCCTCCCTCTCTTAGCCTCCTCTCCCAGTGGATGGGGAAACTGAGGTATGGATGAGTGGGGGTGACTACTCTGAACAGGGTCCTCAGGCACTGGGTCCCCTCAGGGTCTTTGCGTAGAAGTTAGAGCTGTGAGTCAGTTTAGTCCCACAGAGCAGGGTGCTGTGAAGGCCTCCCCGTGCCCCACTGACTCGTACAGGTCCCACACCCACCCTTGGGGTCACTACCTTGTTATGTCCATCCTACAGCTGGGGAAACTGAGGCACAGAGAAGCTGAGTTTTGCTCAAGGCACTGAGCCTGTGTGGCCTGCCCCTGTTCCTGCTGGGGGAGTGGGGTTGGAGGCCTCCTCAAGTCTTTGCCTGGGGGTGGGAAGAGCCTTGACTTGGCTAAAGCCTGTGGGGATTCTCCTAGAAGATGGAGCAGAGTCCTTGGGGCTGAAACCCCCCCAGGGGACTGCACGTTCTGGGCTGCTGTGTGGTGGCCGTTCTGCCGTGGGTGGGAAGGGGCCTGTCTTGGGGCAGAAGGTGGGGTGTGGTGGGCCCTGGGGGCACAGAGGTGGCCATACATCCAAGGTCTTGACAGTCGAGCGAGGCCGCTGCAGGGGAGCAAGGATGGTGACCGGCTGGCTCCCTGTGGCTGCACTGCTGGCTGCTCCCCACTCCACCGCCTGTGGACTGTGTGTCAGGCGGGGCTTGCAAAGTGATCGTGAGGGCTTTTAGTTAGAAATGCCAGCGTCTCCAGCGTTTCCCCCATGGCCCCTCCTGTCCTGTCCGTGGTGACTGGCTGTGACTGAGCTGCTTCCTGAGATGAGGGTACAGCCCCGGCAGGGAAGGGGGTGCTGCACGTGCCTTCCAGGGCCACGGTCTCCACACTGGCTCTGAGGGAGAGGGTGGGCCCTGCCTGGCCCTGGACGAGCGGCTCTGGCTGTCAGGGTCAGGGCGGGGGACTGCTGCTCCGGGCATGGGGGGGGCCAGTGCCTCTGGAGCACGCGGACAGGCAGTGGTTAGAGTGAGCAGTGGACAGGGCCACACAGACTCCTGCTGGACTTTCCTTTTGCCTCAGGGCCCCTGGCCCGTCCTGGGTGGGGAGGAGATCAGTTTCCCCTGTCAGCGAGGGGCAGTCGCCCGCAGTCACAGTTGTCCACAGCGGTGTGCTGGGTGACATGCCGCTGCACACATGGGGGATATAGAGAGATTGGCTGCTTCCGAGCCAGTGAGGAGAGGCTGGCAGGTGGGCAGGGGCTGGACAGGGCCCTGCAGGCTGTGACAGGCAAGGCCCTCCCGGGCCCGGAGCCCGCCCCCATAGCAGGAAGACGGAGAGCTGGGGTTGCAGGGTCACAGGGTCGTAGGGCCATTGGGCTCAGGCAGGTAATAATATTGAGGAGGTCTGGGGCCTGGTTTCCTTTTTAGAGGTTAGTATGTTTTAAAATCATAGGTCTGTTTGAGAAGTGTCCGCAGGTAGCCGTAAGCAGTGTGTGTGCGGGGATTCAGGAGGTGATTGATGGCGAGCATGGGGAAAGGCGCGCTATTTCTATTTGCCAGATGTTTTCTTCCCGTGGACGTGGGGCAGCTGTACAAGCTACTCCGAAAAGCAGGAAACAGCAGCTGTAACAGCTTCCAAAGAGACACAGTTCTGTGTCATGGTCTGGGTTGCAGAAGAGCAGGTTTAATTCATGTGAACGCAGATTGGGTTTCCGTGGGTTCAGAATACTCCGTGTGCTTTGGTCAGTCGCTGCGCTGTGTGAAATCCTCATGCCGTTGGGTTTTACGGGTTTGTCTGCATGGCACCCCTGCTAAGGGTTTCCACCTTTAGGGGAAGTTTCAAGCAGAACCCAAGCAGAGGGAATCATGCGGTGGGCGTGTGTGTTCTGCCTGCGTCTGTGGCTCCAGCTCTCTCCTTCCTGGGCCTTGCTTCTCTGTAAGCACGGCTGAGTTGGGCTGAGAAAATAAGGGCTGTAAGTTAAATGTTTCGTAGCATTCACGGGTGAATTTGCACATCTGATGAAGTTAACGATTCCTTGACATCGTCTTGATCTCTGGTCAGCATTGGGATTTCCCTGTTTGACTCAGAAATGTTGCTTTACGGGTCATTTGTTTGCATCAGAAGCCGAGCAGGGTCGGCTGGGTGCCTCTGGCTGAGGGCCTGTCACTTTACCAACTGGCCCACTGGCAAGCCTGTCCTGAGGCTGCCCATCTTGCCTCCCACCAGACCTGGGGCTGCTCTCTCCCACAGGCCCCACTCTCATGTTTGTGTTCCTTTTTCTTTCTTTCTTTTTCTTTCTTTCTTTCTTTCTCTTTCTTTCTTTCTTTCTTTCTTTCTTTTTTTCTTTAAAGATTTTATTTATTTGACAGAGATCACAAGTAGGCAGAGAGGCAGGTGGGGTCATTGGGGAGGGGGGAGCAGGTTCCCCTGCTGAGCAGACAGCCTGATGTGGGACTTGATCCCAGGACCCTGAGATCATGACCTGAGCCAAAGGCAGAGGCTTAACCCACTGAGCCACCCAGGCGCCCCTGTGTTCTTTTTTCTTAAAAAGTTGGCGGGATTGCTGCCTTCTGCTGGTTGGTGGCCTGGCCCCTGGGTCGCCTGTCCAGCACGCCTTCTTGCACCCTCTCTGCCCACCAGGGCTCATGCTGACCGGTCGGTTGTGTCCTGGCCAATGCAGAGCAATGCCAGCTCTCTGTGACCCCGTCCCACATGTGGGGACCTGGCTCAGAGCAAGGGTTCATGGCCCATGCTGTATGCCAGCAAGGCTTGATGTGACCCCAGCGGCTCCCTCCCTGGGCCTCAGTGTCCCGGCATCCTGGAAGCCCTGGCAGTGATGGCGTGAGGGTGGCCCCATGCCTGTCCTGTGGGCCTTGGTCATTGGCTGCCTGCGGTCCCCCGGGCACGCTCCTCTCTCTTTCTCCACACCCCATCCTGTGTGCACTGCAGGGGTCCAGGCTTGTCCGCCAACCTGAGGGGCTCCCTGGATGCTCTAGAGCTCTAACCTGGGGTGCTCAGAGGGCATGTTGGCCCCAGGATGGGGCAGGGCCAGGCTGTCTGCTGTCACCCTGTCACCTGGTGCAAAGGCAGGGACTGCAGGTGCTCAACCGGCTAGGGAGGGCAGATCCCACAGCGGCCTAGGAGCAAGCTGTGGCCAGCACTGATGTCCCCCGATTTTGTCATTGTGGCCAGCCTGGTGAAGCAGTCCCTTCTGCTGCAGTATCTGTTTGTTCCAGAAATGGGTGATGTTTGAGGAACAGAGGGAGCTGGTGGGAGCTCAGCCTTTGCTCATGTGGTCTTATCCCCAGGACCCCATGTGGGATCCCACAAGACAGACCCACGTGTCCTCAGGCTCTTCCTGGTTGTGGCAGGTTCTCAGACTTTCCCTGTTTGTGGTGACCTTGACAGTTTTGAGGAGCATTGGGCAGGTGTTTTGCCAAATGTCCCTCAGTTGGGATTTGTCTCCTGTGTTTCTCGGGCTTGGGGTGGGGTGATGTGTTTTTGGGAGGAGGGTCTCAGCAGTGAAGAGCTCTTCTCACCACATCCCTTCCTGGGTGTTTGTCCGGGTCTGCTCCGCCAGGGCACCGCTTCCCCCTTTCAAACAGACGCCTCCTGGATGGGAGCTTCTGTGTACGTGGTTTGGGATTTTTCTGCGTGGGAGACCTGGCTCTTCCCTGTTTATTGAGTTACTCATCTGCGGGCTTATATTGGTCGTGGCTCACACACGCTTAGTTTATGTTTGTATGAGGATCCAGTACTCCTGATTTGGTCGTTCGCTTGTTCCAGCTTTGGCCCTGGCGGCTCTGGCATTTGCTCCTGTGCCCCCTTGACACTCCTTGTCATGATTGTCCATCCTGACTTGCTCCTTCCTTCCATCCCTTCCCTCCCCCTCCTCCTCCCCTCTTCCTCCTTTCCTTCTTTCTCTTCTCTCCTTTCTTCTTCCTCCCTCCCTCCCTCCTCCTTCCCTCCTTCGTCACTCCCTCCCTCCTTCCTTCCTTTCTTAGCAGCTTTTTGGTGCTGCAAAGTACTCCAGGCTCATCCATGCCCCAGTCCTGGAATCAGTCATTTCTTCAAGGAGCCTGGTTTCTTTTATTGGAGAGGGTGTTAGAAGCCAAGATCTGGGGGCACCTGCGTGGCTGAGTCTGTTAAGCATCTGGCCTCTGCTCACATCATGATCCCAGGGTCCTGGGATTGGGCTCCACACTGGGCTCCCAGCTCAGCGGGGAATCAGGTTCTCCCTCTCCCTATGCCCCTCCCCTGCTTGTGTGCGCTCTCTCTCTCTCTCTCAAAAAATAAAAATAAATATTAAAAAAAGAAAAAAACAAGAAGAAGCAGCAGCAGCGGCAGCAGCAAGATCTGGGTGCTGGGTGTTTGCTGCGGCTGCAGAGTCACTGCCTCCACTCCCTCCCAGCCGGCAGAGCCAGGCGACAGTGTGGGTACACCAGCCAGTGCACACACGCATCTACAGACATTTCTAGATGGAGCCACCTGTGTACTGTTAAGCTGAACGTGGATTCATACCGCTGTCTCCAGCTCTCGCCCAACCCCATGTGTCATTCTGGCTGCCTCCCCTTGCTCGTCCGCAGCCTCCCTCCAGCAGTGAGAGCCCTGGCTCCACCACCCGCCACGCAGACACGTAACCGCTCCGTCCCAGTGCAGGTGCGCAGGAGGGTGACAGCTGCTGACCTGTGCCCGTGTCACCTAGAGCCGAGGGCTTCTGTGCCTTTGGTCTTCTGTACTCAACTTAGTTCCAAACAAGGTACTTGAGCAAGCTCCGTGTTCCCCGACCCCTCCCGTGAGGTGGCTTCATCCACTCGAAATAGTTAGACTGCTCGGCGCTCGTTCCCTCCTAGGTTCCCCCAGCTTCTTCAGGGATTTTCCTGTGGCTTTACCACAGTCGTCCATTCAAACCGGGCATCTGGTTGCTTCCAGCTTTGCACGAGTATGAATAAAGCTGTCGCAAACATCTACGTGCAGATTGGGCATGGGGTAGGTTTTCAGCTCGTTTGAGGTCAGTACCTGGACGTGTGATTGCTGGATTGAGTACGTTTAGTTTTGTGGGAAACCCCCGAACGCTCCCACAGTGGCTGCGCAGTCTGCGTTTCTGCAGCCTGACCCTGTGTGCCCGCTGCTCCGCGTCCTCACCAGCGTTTGGTGTGGCCGGTGCTCCGGATGTTGGCCACTCCAGAAAGCGGAGTGGCATCTTGTTGGTGTTCCCCAGATGACACTGGATGCATAGCAGCTTGTCACGTGCTTGTTTGCTGTCTGTGTCCTTGGTGAGGTGTCGGCACTCGTTTTTGGCTCATTTGAAAATTGAGTTGTTTTAGGAGGTCTTTATCTATTTTGGACACAAGTCCTAGTTTTCAAGTAATTTCTCCCAATCTGTGGCTTGTCTTTTCACTCTTGTAACAGGGTCTTTCACAGAACGGTTTCAGTTTTGTGCCATCTTGCTTTTGTGGGTTGTGCTTTTTTTTTTTTTTTTTAAGATTTTGTTTATTTATTTAATGGACACAGAGAGGGAACACAAGCAGGGGGAGTGGGTTGAGGGAGAAGCAGGCTTCCCGCTGAGCAGGGAACCTGACTCGGGCCTTGATCCCAGGACTCTGGGATCCTGACCTGACCCGCAGACGGACGCCAATATCAGAGTCCCTCAGGCGCCCCCGGGTTGTGCTTTTGGTGCCGAGATCTGCATCACCAAACCCAGGATTATCCCAATTCTGTGTTTCTGTCTGGAAGTTCTTTCGGTTTGCATTTTGTTTTTTGGTGGGGGTTTGGTTTTCAGTTAGTTTTTGTGAGGTGCATAAGGTGTGTCCAGACGCACTTCTTCACGTGGGGGTGTCGGGTGTTGCAGGGACAAGACTGTCTTTTGCGCTGGTGTGTCGCCCCGCCCCCACCCACGGTCAGTTCGCTGTATGTGGGGACTGCCCGCACTCTGTTTGTCCCATTGTTCTGTGCAGTTACTCTTTTGATCATATCCCACTCTCCTGATGGTGTGTTAGTGGGTTCACTGGGTTTCCGTCTCTTCATGTGTCCCCTCAGCCCTGCAGTTTTGTGGTATGACTCTCTGCACCTGACTGGGGCCTGTTGCCCAGGCCTCAGCCCTGTGCTGATGGGGTTGGTTATGGTCCCTGACAACTGTGATTGTCCTTTTTTAAAAATCTTGACAAAAAGTAACAATGCACGTGGTTAAAAAGAAAAGTCACCAGCACAGTTGGTAAGGTTCTTGATAAAAGACCAGTGTGCTAGTCTGTGTCCTCGTGCCCTCATCTCTGGAGGCAGGCCGCAGGACAGTGTCTTCATGTAATTTTCATTCCCTTGGGATTCAGCTCAGCGAGGGTTGACTTTCTTCTGATAAACCAACCCAGTGATCTGCTTAACAGTCTGTGCATTTGATCCAGGCAGTAGTTGGGTGGGGGGGCATGTGGGGTCAGTCAGTGGTCGGACCCGAGACCCAGTACCCCTGGGGGTTCCATTGGCTGCCTGCCCCAGGGGCTGCTCCGTCGCTCCAGAAGTGTTTGGGTTTGGGTGCCCCCACTGTCACCTCAGGTGCCCGGCACCCTCTGGGAGTCTCTTTCCAGCCTGCTGGGCCCCGGGTCCAGCCTCCCCCGCGGCTGCTCCTTGTCGCCAGCTTTGGGACAGGTCTGCAGGCACCCACTGGACTTATGGTCGGCCCAGGTGGCTCCCACATGCTCTTGCTGCCAAGTACACCTCTTCCTCTGTGCTCCCTCAGTGCCCCTTTCCACTGGGGGATGCCCTGAGCTCGCACCAGCCAAGGTCTGGAATGCCTCCGACCACGGTGCGGCTGCGAAGCTTGGGGAGAGAGTGCGTCTAGGCCCGCGCTTCCGGGCGGCAGTCAGCGGCAGCTTACCGGGTCGCTGCTGCACGTGACGCGGTGCTGGCGCTGTGGTCGTGGCCGTGAGATGGATGCAGACTGCACGGAGGGCGTCCTGGCGCGTGGCGTGGATCATGTGCATGCATGTGTGTATGTCACTGACGGCACACGGCGGGCCTGAGAGCTGCACCCCTGCGGATAGCCTCGAGGCGTGCAGGGTGAAGGAGCGAGGCAGGGAGACCAGAGAGCTGGCATCAGTACAGGGCCCTGGCTTCGCCCAGGAGGTTCTCCGCTCTCTTCGCAGGTGGAACAGTGTCCTCTCTCCTCGGGGAGTGGGAGCCCCTCACGGCAGGTAATCCCGCACCCGTTCCTTGGGGGCACCTGGGGCTAACCCTGCCAGGGTGAGCGTGACAGAATGCCAGATGTGGGGGACACTCACTCCTCAGACTCACTGTCTTGCCCTGGCCACAACCACGGACATGTCTGTCCCCAAAAGTTGTAGGCTCTGGGTCCTGAGGTAGAAATCTGGCCACTGGCTGACCATGTGGCTTGCTGGGTGTCCCTTCACCACAGGGCGAATAACGGAGAAGACATGCTGAGATTGGAGACAGAGCAAGCCAACCCAACGCAGGCTGCTCTCCTGGTGTTTCCAGCCCAGGCCATCCTGGGGACGCAAGGCACATGGGAGCTGGACAGCTGCCACTCCTGCCATGACTGCAGGCTGCTGAATGAGGTTTGTGGTGGGTGGCCGGCTGCTGTGGGAACACGGGGCCTTGTCCTGTGGCCCGGGACTGGCCTCTGGGTCCCTGGGTGGTAGAGCCCAGGTCCCTAGGGACTGCCGCCAGCTCTGGGGCTCAGCTGGCCAGAAGCCTGCCTGCTGACACTGAGGCAATTAGGGTGTAATCTTCTCTAAATGCACCCGATTCTGGCTAAATCCCTACCGCCCAGGAGTGGATTCCCAGTTTTCTAAAAGCAGCTTAATGTTTGGATGCTGCCCAGGACAGCTGGGGTGTGTGGTTGGCAATGGGACAAGTGTGGGTGGATGGGGGGGGCGCGGGGGGGTGACAACCATCCATAGGCAGCTGAATTCTGTTCCCATGTGGGCATCAGTCCTCAGGTCTGGTTCATCTGATCTCCACAGCCAATGTGCAGGTGCTTCCGGGGAAACTGAGGCCAAAAGCCACATAGTGGGGAGGGTGGGTTGATGGAGGACAGATGTCACACAGGGATCACCTGGGCCTAGGACAGGGATGGACCCTTGGCATGCTGGTTTGATGAATAAGGGTTATCAGCCAGGGAGAGTTTGTGTGAGTATGCCCACAGCCTCTATCTGCCCCCCGTTCCCGGGAGGAGGCCCCCAATCCCAAGAGGAACTCCTTGTTCCTGGGAGGGGAATCCCAAGTCCACAAGGGGACTGCCCCCACTTCCCAGGGAAGGTTCCCAATCCAAAGAGGAGGTCTGCTCTCTGGCTACCCCAGAACCCTCCCCCTCCTAACCTTTAGCATCTCCAGCCTTTCCAGAAGATTGTTGTCCCCACCCACCCACTTCTGGTATGGCCCCTTTACCCCCCACCCCCATCCCCACAGTGTCCCCATGTCCCCCTGGCCATCCATAGACGTTTGCGGAGCATCTGTCACTTGCCAGGCATGGGCTCGCCTGATCCCCCCGAGGAGGGGCACACTTGGTGCTAGGCACGGGTGCCCTGGGCCCACTGGTGTTTGCATTCCTGTTGGCTGGGCCTGCCTGCTCCCCCAGCCCTGCCCTGGCCTACACTGGTTTTTGGGGGCTGGGCCCTTCCTCCCCCAGCTTGACTCTCTGTCTGTGAGCTGAAATGACAAGAGTGCGGGTCTTTGGGCTGTGTTGGACGGAGGGAATTCACAGGAAATGGAAGGTTGCAGGGTGGGCTCTTGCTCTCCCTGGGGCTGACTGTCCTGAGCCCTGCCCTCACCCTGCCAGGCCACTTGGATCCCTGGTGACACCTTGGTTCTGAGAGGTGGCGTGATGGGTTCCCAGCAGGGATGTCCCAGGCCTTCCAGGTTCTGTCCTTGTGTGGGAGCTGGTCCCTCTCCTCCTGTGGTTTCCCTTGTGGGAGGCACCCAGGAAGCTGTTCCTGCTGGCTGTCCTGTGTCCCTCTTGTTGGGATTCACTGTAAGGTGGGGCTGAACCCTTCTTCACACGGTGGGCTGCATCAGTCCAGGTGGGATGCATCTCAGGGGTTGGAAGAAGATTCTGGAGCGACTCTGGCTACTGCCCTGATTACTTACTGTCTTGTAAGCAGCCCTCATGTTTTACATGGATGTGTAACTCACCTATGAGGAGACAGAGTTGCTTGTGCTCACATGGCTGTCCCCCAGCAGTGTCCCCAGCAGGTACCTTCCACCCCACATGGCCCCCGGAGCCTTGCTGGCCTCTGTGGTAATTAGGTTCTCTTGCAGACCTTTGTGTTAATGGTTGGCTTCCTAGTTGAGCCGGGGGCCAAGTCGGTGCCTGAGTCACCAACACCTCCCCCTTGGGGATGTTGGGGTCACCGGTGTGCAGGGCTCTGTGTGCACCTGCACTCTCACCTTTCCTGGTGATTCCCATGAGTGCAGCCCATCTGCGATTGTCCACGACAGACGCACATGGACAGCCACCCTGGTCCCCTGGCAAGAAGGCTGAGCCCTCCTCGGGCTCTGCTGCTTGAGTTACCCAGCGCCGGGGGGTGCAGGGCCATGTGCCAGGAGGGAGATAATCTCTGTAAGTCGTGTGAAGTGGGACTAAGGACCAGCGTGACCAGCCTTAGCCAGATCTGGGGATTAACAGGCACTGCCCCAGTAAACCACAGCATTCCAGATTCCAGGCCTGACACCCCGAGACTGGAAGCACTGCCTAGCAGGTGCACCTGCACCTGTGAACAGATGTTTCTGGCTCCCCGGGTGATTTTGAGGCAAGGCAGCTAAACAGAGCCAGGTGCTGGATCTGCCTGCCAGTCCCTGCGTCTTTCCTGCCTTCTCTGGCGGTCGCACCTGGGAGATGATACAGAGTCACTTGCTCTCAGAGTCTGGTTTCTCTCGCCTGTGCAAGGAGATCTTTCCCATGAGAGAGAAGCTAGTGGGCTCCCGTTGGCGCACACTGTAAGGTGTTCCGGGCTCAGGTTTTGCCTGCCCTCTCCCCTGGGACTCTCCTATCTGTGGCATCTCCTCCCCGGACCCTGTCAGAGTCGGAAGGGTGCAGAGGCCTGGTGGGGGGCTGGGGGCTTGGGGGCCGAGCCACCCTGCTGAGCAGGGCTGTGGGCTGGGCCATGGAGCTGTTCTGGGTGCTGTGTGGGGACCACTTGTGCCTCAGGGCCTTCCTCAGGGACATCTGCCCTGGACGCATCCCTTGGCTGCTGGCTCCAGCCCTTCTCAGGTGCCCCTGCCGCCAGTCCTTTGTTGACTAGCCGGTTGGAGACACTCCTTTGTGGAGAGCCTGTTTGGGACCGTCACCAGTGTTTCTGGAAGGTGTCTGCCTATTTCTTACTGGTGCGTGGAGCTCTTCGTAGTCTGGACATGGAACCTTCTGTCGTTGGGCAGTGATCTGTTCTGATGCTGGTGTGGTGGGAGGAGTGGCGGAGGTGGGTGGCCCAGGGGCCCAGTGGTCCTCGGCCAGGGACAGCTGAGGCCTCCACCTCTTCCTTACTTTCGTCCTCCCAAAAACATGAACGCAAATCCTCCTGAGAACTTGGAGACTGGCATTAAGTGAAAGGATACGGTGAAGACGCTGATGGGAATGGTGGTGGGTATTGTTACTCTTCTGGGTCTTTCAGCGGGAGGGGACCTACACCCACTGGGATGCTAATCAGGGACAGCAGCTGATGACAACGCGGAGAAATCAGAACCCACACTTGGCTGGTGGGAAGTAAGATGGGGCAGCTGCCTTGGCAAATGGTGTGGCGGGTCCTCGCAGCGTTAAACACAGAGTTATCACGTGACCTAGCAGTCAGCTCCTGTGGGACTGCCCCAGACAGCAGCCCCAGCGGCCACACAACACCAGCATCCTGAGCAGCCCCGAAGCGCTGGTATGTGCTGCATGTGGACGAACCTTGGACGAACCTTGGACCATGATGCTTGGCGAGAGGCCAGTCACAGCGGTCATGTCCTAGGAGGTGCCCGTTTTGGAAAGTGTCCCTGCAGACAGACCAGCACACATAGATATACCCTGGTGGTTTTTAGTGTCTGGGGCAGGGGAGCTGGGGAGCGACGCTGGTAGGGGTGAGGTCTTCTTTTCTGGGTGATGAGAACGTGGCAGTCATGATGATGGTCACACCACCCTTTGAATATACTAAAGTCTGCTGAATTGTATCCATGGAAAGGGTGAATGTAATGGCGTGTGAATTACCCCTTTACAACTTTTTAGGAGGTGAAGGGAGAGTCTTTCTGTTTGCTCATGGTCAGACAAATTTCACTTTTGCTCTGCGATGACCCCAGAGGGTATGGGGCAGCTGCCACCAGCCTCGTGCTGGTGCTCCCTGCCTGGCGTGGTGCCTGCTGCCCACGACCGCCTGGTGCTCCCCCTCCCGCCGGAGTTGTCCTTTCCTCTAAGTCTTGGGGTTCTAGTTAAGGTAGTGTCTAAGGGTTAATGTTCTTGATGTTGAAGTGATAAATTGTTCCTTATTACGTACCCCTATCCTAACAGCTTACTTTGACAGGATTGGAGAGCTCTCGAGCTTTCTGGCGGTGTTCCTCAGTGCATTTCCTAGGTGAGATCGTCCCCTTGCAACCTTTCCTCTGTGTCTTTTAGCCTTTGTCCCCTGTGGGCACAGGTTCTCTTCCCTTGTCCTTTCCAGGGGTGGGACCCCAGGGCTTGACTGATACTTATTCATGCACTCGCTCTTGGCTAACGTCAGTGCTCATCTGTCTAGGTGCGTTTGCTGATGCCCAGATGTTCTCGTAACGATGTCAAGAAGAAAGCTGGCCGGTCCATTTTTGTAGAGCTTTGGTGGGGAGGCGAGGCCAGTCATCGCCAGCGCATCTCCGTGTGGGTGGTGTTCTTGCTTCCTTTTCACACGTTACTCCGTCTGCGGCAGGAATGTCTGTAGTTCAGCCTCTGACACACTGTGTGACCCGCTCAGTATACAGGCTTGCTTACGCTGAGCCGTGGCGCCTGGTCAATCTTTTTATAAAACTGAATTGTGATTAGTGCTGCTGGTTTGGTGCTCCTGGGGAAGCGTAGCTGTTTCTTGGGGCCTCCCAAGTCTCTGTGTGCGCATTCCGTGTGGGTATCCTTGGGCCTCCTGTGCAGGGAGGATTGGGGGAGCTCCTGGATGAGCGTGTCCACTGAGCCCAGGGTCACCGCCCCTCTGCCCTTTTCCGTGCTGGGAGTGGACGTGGCAGTGAGCAGTGAGGCTCCGGGGTCTGGCCCGGCGCAGTCCTGCCCCAGGCGAGCACATCACCTTGGGATGCAGGGGCACTGGCCTCTGTGTGCCTGACAGAGAGGCACATGCCCCACGCAGACCACCATCCTGGATAAAACCATCACAGGGGTGGAGAACAGACACCACCAGCTTCGTTGCTTTTGTTTTTTTATTTTGCTTTTGGGCTTTTGTTGTGACACTTCCTCTTTCTGAGACTTTTGTCTGTTTACTTTGTTGAGTCTCTGTGTTTCTTTTTATCGCTACAGTGTATTTTTAGCACACCTCCCTCCCCCAGCACAGTACTGTTTTGGCAGTGATCCCCGAGTGATGATAGCAGAGGTTTCTGGTTTTTGTTAACTCGGTTTCCTGGTGTGTGTTCTGGATGGCCTCTTCGGTGCAGGTATTAGCAAAGAGATCGATTTTCCTATGTTTGGGTGTGTGCTAATACGTTTTTAAATAGCTTTTATTTCTTGAGAGCAGTTTTAGATTTATAGAGAACTTGAGGCATCTATTTCGATCTCGCTCTAGCGTGGCCCACAACGTGCACGTTGACTTCTGTTGACATTATGGTGAGGTCAGCCCATCCCGTTGTCCTACTGTTTCCTTAGGGAAATGCTCTAATTGGAAAGAACCTTGTGCCTCCCATGTGGGATCGCTGTTGTGTCTTCTCTATGTTGAGGCTGTTTCTGATTGACTTGCGTGGTGCTGAGCGCCCCCAGACTTTGGATCTTTGTGAGTTTTGCAGTGTTAAATATTTCGTGCCCGACTGTTCACGCCAGTGACCGCCGTGTGGCTGGGATTGACCCGTCTGTGATAGAGAATTTACTCCCTGAGCGCTATAAAATCTTTATCCCATACCACCACTACTGGACTTTTATCTGTATCCAGTTCCCGGGCCTCAACCCGGCCTGGCGTTGAATGAGGCTCCTGTGGGGCTGGTGGGCTCCTGCAGAAAGAACTTGGCCATGCGGAAATGCATGAGTCACAGTGTTGCCCTGGAGTCACCCGATCCCCCTGTGACGGAGTGAGTGCGGTAGCCGGGGCGGGGAGGGCCCGTGTACCAGTTTTGTTTTTTTTTTTAAAGATTTTATTTATTTATTTGACAGAGAGAGATCACAAGTAGAGAGGCAGGCAGAGAGAGAGAGAGAGAGGGAAGCAGGCTCCCTGCTGAGCAGAGAGCCCGATGCGGGCCTCGATCCCAGGACCCTGAGATCATGACCCGAGCCGAAGGCAGCGGCTTAACCCACTGAGCCACCCAGGCGCCCACCGTGTACCAGTTTTGATTGGGAATCTGTCAGTCCATCAATATCTGTTGAGCACAGGCTACAGGTGGCTGGCATTGGACTGGAGTTGCTGTTTCTTCTTCCTGTGGGTCTCTTGGCTACTTGCCCTCCCGCAAGGCAGAAGCAGGTGAAGAAGGTGTGAGCCCTCTACTCCAGGTGGTGCTGGGCCTGTGTGACCCACTGGAGGGCTCTTGATACACACTTGCTCTGAGAAGCTGCTCTCCAGGGTAAGATTCGGGTACAGATACCATCTTGAACCAGAAAAGAGGTGAGGGACACCTTAGGGGCTCCTCACTCTTCTTGAGACCATTGGTGAACGGAGGGAGTGATTCTGACCATTCGAAGGTTCCCAGGGTGCCAGGCTTTGGGTCCCCAGCTGGGGCATAGTTGACTCTGGGAGCCCGGCAGTGTCTGTTGTCTTCCCAGGCACGCAGTAAGCACATCAGAGCTGTGTAGGGCTGGGGGGCAGGACAGACAACTGATGGGACTTGGGGGTTCCTGGGACACCCCCATCCTGGTGCAGCCTAGTGGCCCTTCAGGGAAAGGGGGGCACCCTGTGGGTGGGTGAGTGTGGGTCAGCCCAGGACTCCAACACCAGAGGAGCCAAGAATCCTAGATCCCAGCCTCCCTGTGGAAAGGGCTTCCTGGACCTATGCCTTTCCTCCTCTGGGTTTCTTTGACGTGGCGTGCCTTGCGCGTGCTGCCTCTGCCGGCCAGCTGACTGGTCTGGGAAGGGAACTTCTCCAGCGCGGCCCCGCCTGGAGTCAGGAGCAGGCTCCTCCTGCCTCGCCGCGCCAACCTGTTTCTGGGTCCCATGGACGGGGGTCAGAAACTAAGGGTCGGCCTCTGTGACCAGGGCGGATGACCCCACTGATGATCGGTGTCTTTGGGGGCAGATGGCGAGGCCACTGCAGAGGAGAGGAACTGCCTTCTGGGGGCCACAGGGACTGGCCAACCACAGGGGTGGGGGCAGTCCCTTGTGGGGTTGCTCTTCCAGCTCGATGACTCCTGTTTCTCCTGGGCTTGGTCCCTCCAGCTGCCTCAGCACTGGGCCAGGCATGTCACGCACAGCCCAGTGCCAGTGGGCCCCGCCACGCTCATCCCCGCCCTCCTGCCAGCCGGGTGCCGGGCTCTTCCACCGCTGAGGAGGAAGGGGCTTTCTGTCCAGGGCTCCTCCTAGCCTGCCCGGTCCTGCCTCTGGGCTTTTGCCAGACCCGTCCCTGCGCCTGGAGCACCCTCCTCTTCCCAGGCCTGACAGGACGTGGGCACGGGCCCTTCGACACACACTTAGAGTTCTCGGGTAACAAGCCGCAGGGAGTGGGCGCCAGGTGGCGAGGGGGGGCGGGCCCAGACCAGGGGGTCTGCAGACGGCTGCTCGAGGGCCACGCCTGGCTGTGGGCCTGGCCTCCTAAACAGAGTTTTACTCCTCTGTGTGGTGGTGCTGCTAGCACCCTGCGGGGCGGAGGGGGGAGCCGTGGCCGCGGACTCGTGCTGGTGTGCTGGTTGCCCCGCGCGTCAGTTTCTGGGCTGAAGGACACCGAGGTGTTGGGAAACATGACTTTTGGGTGTGTCTGTGGAAGGGATTAGCATTTGATTCCGTGTGGGCGGCCCTCATGCAGTCCCTCTGGCCCAGCAGAGCAGAAATGGGATGGGTGAGTCCTCTTTCCCGGAGCTGGGACAGCGTCTTCTGTCCTCAGGCCTTCACACCCCACCTCCTGCTCTCCTGGGTCTCCTGCGTGCAGATGGCAGACTGTGGGACGTCGCTTCTGTAACTGCCTGAGCCAGTGCCTGTAATAAATCTCTTATGTCTGTGTCGATATGTGTTCTCTGGGGAACCCTGAATAGTGCAGATTTGGTCTGGAGTGTGCAGCTGCTTGGGGTCTCTTCCTGTTTGCCCCCGTCCCCCCCACCCCGTCTTTGTCCCTGCGCTGGATGACCCACCCTAGTGGGACTGCCTGGCTTCTCCCTCCAGGATGGGGCAGGGTCCGAGGCTGGGGCCCCTGTAGGGACCTTACCTCCTTCCGGTGCCTGTGCCCGGAGCTGGGCCTGTGAGGGACAAGCTGATGGGGTTTCTTGCATGGAAGGTTCGCATACTCCCTGCAGAGAGCAGGCTCCCTGTCCCCAGCGGGTTGCTGACTTGTGTGTGGGCCTGGGTCCCAGGGACCCTTGCTGAGCCCTGGCTCTTGTGTCCATGGCCTCAGGGCAGTGGCCTGGGCATCCTGCCTGCTGCTTCAGCGTCCCCATTCGGGTGTGTTTTGGTACAGATTCAGCAGCAGAACCAGGCCTGGGCTGCTGTGGCTGGTGGGGCTGTGGTGTACTGACCCCAGGCCAGCGGTGCTTCTCGGGGTCAGCTCAGCTCTTGTCTCTCATTCTCTCTGCTTCTCTGCTCTGCTTTTGTCTCTGGCTCTCAGCCTCCTTGGGGTAGTGGGGGCCTGGTGGGGGTTGGGTATCAGGCCTCCCATGTGCCAGTGGGTACTGTTGGGGTCTCAGCCAGAAATGCTGGGTGTGTGTGTGTCAGACTGTGCTCAGAACTGCACACGCCACATCGGCCTCACACCTGGCTTGGGAGGAGGAGGTGGCTGCCCCAGCCTGGGACTGGTGTGATTGCACACAGCCAAGTGAGCAGGGTCTGACCAGGGACCTGCCCTGCTCTGTTCGCCCACCAGTCCCTGTCCGCGTCCCCGCCCTGGGCCAGATTCCCACCCCTGCAGCCCTCTGCTCCCAGCTGGGCCTTCCTGCCCAGACTCTTCCATGGCTCCTAAGGCTTTGAGAAGAGCTTGGCACCTCCCGCCCAGCCCTTGCTCACGCTGCTCCCTCTGCAGGTGCCCTCTACCTCCTTCCCCAGCCCCGGGAAGCCCTCCGCACTGGGCAAACCCAGCCTCCCCCACCAAGTGTGCCCTGACTGCAGGTGTTTGAGGTGTCCACAAGGGCGGGGATGAACTTGAAGTAGGGCTGATTATGACCTCATGCCTGGGCTTGCGGGACCGTGTTGGGGCTTGCCAGGTGGGGTGTGCACTGGGAAGCTGTGTCAGGAACACTGTCGCCCCACCCCTGGCCAGGCCAGCCCTTATGGGAACCTCACACCAGCATGGCTGCCGGTCCCTCCAGGGCCACTAGCTCAGAGCCCTGATGTGCATCTTGGGGTCCATCCAGAAGGGCACCACCTTTCTTCCTCAGAGCACCAGGGGCCTTGGGGACCCTCCAGTGGACACTGGCCTGGGAGGTGCACGGCAAGGCAGGGGATGCTTTGAGGACGCGGGTCCCCATAGCTGGACATTGCCGTCTGATGGACACTGCTGCTATGCGCCTTCCTGGGGTGGGGAGGCAGGTCTCAAGGTGGTGCACGGATTGGGTGAGGGCCCTTTGGTCAGCAGAAATTCAGTTGGGCGGGCTGAGTGACTTCCCCTCTAAGACCCCCAGTCTCCCAGCCTGTGAGCTGGGGCTTGTGCACGGGAACAGGGTCCCCCAGCTGGGGCGGTTCTCAGGGGAACGGGGTCCCCCAGCTTGGGATGGTGAACACAGGGAATGGGGGTCCCCCAGCTTGGGATGGTGAGCACAGGGAATGGGGGTCTCCCAGCTGGGGTGGTGAGCACAGGAGACGGGAGGGACGAGGTCCCCCAGCTGGAGCAGCAAGCCGGGATGCCTTGTGATAAACAGCTCCCTAGAGCTGTCATTGAGTGAGCCATGTGGAAATGAAGCAAGGTGGGGAGACGGAGCTCCCCCTGCCGGCCTCCTGCCGCCATTTCAGCGCGGTCTCGCAGCTATTACAGATCCCCTGCAGGACTGTCTGGACACAGGTTCTGTTAAACACCTGGGAGTGGATGGCTGTGCCTTTTGTCAGGTGTCTGCTCCCACAGCGGCCTCGGCCGGGGCAGATGTTCTCATCTACGCTGCCTCCTACGTGTGTGGTGGCATCTCCCTAGTCCCTGATTCTTTCCTGTATGTGTGTCTTCTTGGGGGAAGTGTCTATTCAGTTCTTCTGCTCATATTTTAGGGGGCTGTTGCTCTTACTGAGTTTTGAGAGCCCTTGTATCTCGGATGGAAGTCCTTTATCAGATGCGTGGTTTGCATAGACTTTTGTTTAGTCTGTGCCTTGTCTCTGCATTGTTCTTTTTTTTGTTAATGAAAAGAGTTCTAGAGATGGGTTGCACAACAGTGTGACTGTCATCAATGCTCCTAAACTGTCCACTTAAAAGTGGTGAAGATGGTTGGGGGAAATTGGAGGAGGGAGATGAACCATGAGAGACTGTGGACTCTGAAAAACAATCAGGGTTTTGGAGGGGCAGGGGGTGGGAGGTTGGGTGAGCCTGGTTGTGGGTGTTATGGAGGGCACGTATTGCATGGAGCACTGGGTGTGATGCATAAACAATGAATTCTGGAACACTGAAAAGAAATTTAAATTTAAATAAAAATAAAATAAATACAAAAAAATGGTGAAGATGGTAAATTTTATGTTGTGCAACTAAAAATAGTTTCCTGATTTTAAACAAAACGTGCTGGTGAATTACTTGTTTTATCATTATTTGACTCTATTTCTGGCAGTGCTTTTTGTCTAGGAGTCTTACTTTGTCTGCTCTTAAAGTAACCATACCGGCTTTCTTAGTATTGCTTGGTGTGTCTTTTTGTTTGTTTACTGTCAGCTTTCTTTGTCCTTATTTTTGTCCTATATGTGTATTGTTAATAGCATATAGTTGGAATTTGTTTGGGTATAGTTTCTTGTATCCAGCTTGAGAATCTTTTTAAGATTCGTGTATTTATTTTAGAGAAGAGTGAGAGGAGGGGCAGAGGTAGAGAATCTCCACGCTGAGTGTGGAGCCCAACATGGGGCTAGAACTCATGACCCTGAGATCATGACCTGAGCTGAAACCAAGAGTCAGATGCTTACTGTGCTGTGCCACCCAGGTGCCCTGTTTGGTTTTTTAAATCACTGTAACATGGGTTCCCAGGGTCTTCAAAAGTCATGTGTATTTATGTTTCTCATTAAAGTATGTGAAAGTAAAGAATTTAGATTGCCAAAACTACTATCATTAATCTTATAAACAAAGACCTTGAAAACTAAATAGAATTACCTTTTTAAAATTACCTTTCTTTTTAACCATTTCCAGCTCTTTGCCTCACCACTAATAACCACTGATCTGTTCTCTGTGTCTGTGACTGTGGCTTTTGGTTTTTCTTAGAGTCCACATATGAGAGAGATTGTGCGGTATTTCTGTCTGATTTACTGCATTTTGCCTAATGCCCTCGAGGTCACCCTTCTCTTACCTTTCAAATAGCAGAAGTTCATAGTTTTGAAGTCCAAATTACCAGTTTTTTAAATAGGTCATGTCTAAGGTCACAAACAGTTTCTCTTGTTTTCCCCGGAAGTCTTAGACTTAGAATGTTTAAACTTATGACCCATTTTTGTTTGTTTGTTTTAAGATTTTATTTATTTTGACAGAGAAAGAGATCACAAGTAGGCAGAGAGGCAGGCAGAGAGAGAGGGAGAAGCAGACTCCCCGCCGAGCAGGGAGCCCGATGTGGGGTTCGATCCCAGGCCTCTGGGATCATGATCCGAGCCAAAGGCAGAGGCTTTAACCCACTGAGCCACCCAGGCGCCCCTTATGACCCATTTTAAATTAATTTTCAAAATACTGTAAGATAGGGATTGAAGTTGATTTTTTGCATATTGATATTCATTCATTCCAGCACTGTTTGTTACAAGGTTATCTGTTTGCCACCAAATGGCCTAAGTATTGAAATCAGGTCCTTCTGCTTTGTTTTTCTTTTGAAGTCATTTTGGTTATTCTAGGTCATTTTAATATCCATGTGAATTTTAGAATCAGCTGATCAATTTCTACCAAAAATGCTGGGATTTTTATTGTCATTGTGATGAATTGAAAGATAAATTTGTGGAGAATGGACAATATTAAGAATATTGGTATATTCTTGGGAAGCCTGGGGAGCTCAGTCCATTAAGCATCTGCCTTTGGCTCAGGTCATGATCCCAGGGTCCTGGGATGGAGTCCCACATAGGGCTCCTTGCTCAGCAGGGAGCCTGCCTCTCCCTCTGCCTGCTCTTCCGGTTCTGCCTGCAGCTCTGTGTGCTTCTGCTCTCTCTCTGACAAATAAATAAATAAAATCTTGAAAGAAAAAAAAAAGAATGTTGTTATATTCTTTTTTTGTTGTTGTTGTTGTTATATTCTTAACACTGGGTGGCTCAGTTGAATGTCCAGCTCTTGACTTTGGCTCAGGTCATGATCTCAGGGTTCTGAGATCGAGCCCCACATTGGGCTCTGCACCAGGTGTGGAGCCTGCTTGGGATTTTCTCCCTCTCTGTCCCTGCTCCCAAGCATGTGTGTGCTCTAAAAAAAAATTTTTTTTGAAGATTTTATTTATTTTTTTGACAGAGAGAGACACAGTGAGAAAGGGAACATAAGCAGGGGGAGTGGGAGAAGGAGAAGCAAGCTTCCCGTGAAGCAGGGAGCCCAATGTGGGACTCAGTCTCAGGACCCTGGGATCATGACCCAAGCCGAAGGCAGACACTTAACCTGTTGAGCCACCCAGGGTTCCCAGCATTTAATATTTTTGATGCTATTATAAGTAGCATTTTAAAAATTTTCACTTTTTGATTGTTCATTCCTCGTCATTCCTTATATGTAGAAGTGTTTGATTTTTGGTACATTGATCTTGTATCTTGCAACCTGGCTAAACTCATTCTCACTAAAGAACTCTTCATGGGGGCGCGTGGGTGGCCCAGTCAGTTGAGCATCAGCCTTTGGCTCGGGTCGTGGTCCCCGGGTGTTGGCCTCACGCCCCACATTAGGCTCCCTGTTTGGTGGGGAGTCTGCTTCTCCTGCTCCCTCTGCCTGCCACACCCCCTGCTTGTGCTCTCCTATCTCTCTGTCAGATAAAAAAGTGTTCTTTTAAAAAGATATTTATGTGGGAGAAAGAGTGTGTGTGCAGGAGGGGGCAGAGGGAGAGAGAGAATCCTCAAGCAGACTCTGCACTGAGCACGGAGCGGGACCTTAGGGCTCAATCCCAGGACTCTGGGATCATGACCTGAGGCGAAGGTGGACACTTCACTGACTGAGCCACCCAGGTGCCCCCAGATAAATAAATCTTAAAAAGAAAAAAACTATTTTCTCCTATTGTATAGCTTGTCTTTTCACTTGATAGTGTCCTTTGATACACAAATGTTTTAATTTTGATGAAGTCCAGTTTATTTTTGTTGTTTTTGCTCATGCTTATGGTATCAATATTAAGAATGCCAATGAGGTCACAAAGATTAATCCCTATTTTTTTCCTGAGTTTTAGTTGTAGTTCTTGCGTTGAGGTCTCTGATCCATTTTGAGTTAATTTGTATATATGATGTGAAGTAGGGATTCGACTTTATTCTTTGCACAGGGCTATCCATTTGTCCCAGCACCATTTGTTGAAAACCTGTTCTTTCATCACTGAACTACCTTTTTACCCTTGGCAAAAATCAGTTGACCAGGGGCACCTGGGTGGCTCAGTGGGTTAAGCCTCTGCCTTCTGCTCAGGTCATGATCTCAGGTTCCTGGGATCGAGC
The DNA here is from genome assembly GCF_002288905.1 of Enhydra lutris kenyoni. NCBI lineage: Eukaryota > Metazoa > Chordata > Mammalia > Carnivora > Mustelidae > Enhydra > Enhydra lutris. The sequence continues at coordinate 3,888,156 of NW_019154117.1, forward strand.
CCCATATCAGGCTCTCTGCTCAGCGGGGAGCCTGCTTACCCTGCCCTCTCTGCCAACTTGTGATCTCTCTCTCTGTCAAGTAAAAAAAAAAAAAAAAAAAAAAATCAGTTGACCACATATGTAGGGGTTTATTTCTGGACTCTTCTGTCCCATTGGGCTATACTGTCTTTTTTTTTTTTTTTTTTTTTAAAGATTTTATTTATTTATTTCACAGACAGAGATCACAAGTAGGCAGAGACAGAGAGAGGGGGAAGCAGGCTCCCTGCTGAGCAGAGAGCCCCATGTGGGGCTCGATCCCAAGACCTTGGGATCATGACCTGAGCCGAAGGCAGAGGCTTTAACCCACTGAGCCACCCAGGCGCCCCTGGGCTATACTGTCTTAATGCCAGTATCACACTGTCATGGTCACTGTAGCATTAAGTTTTGAAATAGAGAATTTGAGTCTTCCTGCTTTGTTTCTAATACTGTTTTAGCTATTTTGGGCCCCTTGCAATCCCGTATGAATTTCCATTTCTGCAAAAAAAGGCCATTGGAATTTTGGTAGGGATTGCATCGAGTCTCTAATTCATTATCTTAAAGGGCCTTTAACAATAAAGCAAGTCCTGGGGCGCCTGGGTGGCTCAGTGGGTTAAAGCCTCTGCCTTCGGCTCAGGTCATGATCCCAGGGTCCTGGGATCGAGCCCCACATCAGGCTCTCTGCTCAGCAGGGAGCCTGCTTCCTCCTCTCTCTCTGCCTGCTTCTCTGCCTGCTTGTGATCTTTGTTGAATAAATAAATGAAATATTAAAAAAAAACAATAAAAGCAAGTCTTATATTTATTCCATGATTTTCATTTCTGGTGCTTTTCGCTCCTTCTAAATCTAGATTTCCATCGGGTACTGTTTTTCTTCTGCCTGAGCGATTTTATTTAATGTCTGCAGTGCCGGTGTGCAGGTGGTAAATTCTTTCAGCTCTTGTCTGTCTGAACTCCCTTTGTGGGGTTTTCACTGGGTGTAGCCCCCTCGTTAATAGGTTTCTTTTGTTTTGCTTTCTCGGTGGTTCCGCTATCTCCTGGCTCGTCAGAGAAATCTGCTGTCACCTTGTACTTGCTGCTTTTCTCTGGGTGATTTTAGTGTGTCCTTTCCTTTGCTGGTTTTAGGCAGTTTTGTGATACCCTTGGTGTAGTTTCTCTCATCTTGAGCTCCGGGGTGGATGAGCTGCTACCGTCTGTAGATATATAGTTTCCATCACATTTGGAAATTCTTGAGCCATTATGATTTTTCAAGGACTTATTTTATCCTCACCCTTTCTCTTCCCTGGGACTCTGGTTTCCCTATTTGACCCACAGCTCCCTCTGAGCTCTCTAGGTTTTCAGTCTTTTTTTCCGTGTGTTTTATTTTGGGTAGTCTTGGTGCTGCTGCTTCAAGCTTACTAGTCTTCCACATTGTGTAACCGGCTGCTAATCCCACCTGTTGCCCCACTCACGTCACTTTTTGTACTTCCATCTTGCAAGTCTTCTGGGTCGCTGTTGCGTGTGATCGGTATCTGGTCTGCATCCTGAACCCCTGGAAATCAGTCTCCTGGCTCTTGCCCTGGCGACGGTGAGCTCTTCTCCCAGTGACGGTGAGCTCTCCCCATTGTGGTGGACTGGTTTCCCTTTTACGGCGTTGGGAGCTGGTGCTGTTAATTCCTATGTGGGTTCCCAGGCCTTGTTCTGGGACACACTTTGATGCCTTCAGGTTGTGCCCATCAGCTTTGTTGGTCAGGACCAGAGAGCGCTTACGGGCTCCATGTCCTTGCCCCCACCCCCACCTCCTCCTCTTGGCTGCCAGTGGCTCTCTCACAGGTTTGCACCAGTTGTGCCTTTTGCCTGCGATCTGCCACTTCTGCTGCCTTGTCCATCACCTTGCAGCACCGCCCCCTCCCCGAAGGTCTGCCGGCATGCCCACCATTGTCTGTCTTTCGGTGCCACACCCAGAGGTCCTTTTGTTGGGGGACGAGCTGTCATGGAGCTCACCTGAACCCTGCCCCTCACTCTCTGGTGCTTAGTCACATAAAGTTCCCTGTTAATGGTAACTTCTGCTCACGGGAGCCAGATCAGTGCCTGTGACTGTTTTATTAGCTCAGCAGGATGTTCAAGTCCCCAGCTCTGTTGTCTCAGTGCTTGTGGGCTGGGCTGGGGACTGGGCGGAGGTGCAGATTTGGGCTGAGCCTGGCAGGCCTGGACGTGTGTGCATCACAACATTTAGCTGTCTCACCTTGGGACAGCCTCTGATGGTTGACTCACTGCCTGGTGAGATGTCTACACTCCAGCTTGGGGTTCAGGAGTGTGTTGTACTCCGGTCGCCCAGTCAGGCTGGCCTGGAGGCTTGGAGATACAGCTCTCATTCAGGGTACCTACCTCATGGGTTGGGTCCTTCCTGTGCTTCCAGAAGCCTGGCGGGGTCTGGCACACCCCGGGCTGGTGTGCAGCTGGCAGTCAGCACTGCCACTGGTTGGGCCAGGCCCTGTGTAGGCATGAATCTGTGCTCTGTTTGGTCTTTTATTTGGGACGGGGATGGAGGAGGACAGCATCGGGAATTAGAGCTGAGCTGACTTGGTTTGAAAGGAAACGGATTTTCACAGAGTGGGCCATGCTGGCAGCTGGGGGCAGATGAGCAGGAGCCGTCCTTGGGAAGGGGAGACCCCACGTCATCTACCAGTCTACCACGGCTTTTTATGTTTTGATTTTTTTTTTTTAAAGATTTTATTTATTTATTTATTTGACAGAGAGAGAGAGAGAGAGAGAGAGAGAGAGATCACAAGTAGGCAGAGAGGCAGGCAGAGAGGAAGGGAAGCAGGCTCCCTGCTGAGCAGAGAGCCCCATGCGGGGCTCGATCCCAGAACCCTGGGATCATGACCTGAGCTGAAGGCAGAGGCCTTAACCCACTGAGCCACCCAGGCGCCCCATCTATGTTTTGATTTTTTTTTAAATATTTTTTTATTTATCTGTTTTTATTTTTTTTTTTCTTAAGATTTTATTTATTTATTTGACAGACCGAGATCACAAGAAGGCAGAGAGGCAGACAGAGAGAGAGGAGGAAGCAGGCTCCCTGCTGAGCAGAGAGCCCGCGTGGGGCTCGATCCCAGGACTCTGAGATCATGACCTGAGCCGAAGGCAGAGACTTTAACCCACTGAGCCACCCAGGCGCCCCTATTTATCTGTTTTTAAATCAGAGAGAGAGAGCACAAGCAGGGGGAGTGATAGGCAGAAGGAGAAGCAGGCTCCCTGCTGAGCAAGGATCCCGATGTGGGACTCAATTCTGGGCCCCAGGATCACAACCCCAGCGGAAGGCAGCCGCTCAGCTGACTAAGCCGCCCAGGCGTCCCTTGATTTTTTTATATCAGAAATGATCCTGCGCAGTAACACCCTTATCTTTATGCATATTTTCCCAATTGTTTTCTCAGAGTTCCTGGACTTCTTATCAAACAGCAAATAAGTGAAAATGCCCTTGTTTTTCTGCAAGAAACAAAGACATCAACTACTTCTTCAGTAGCCCTCCCTGGATTTTGTTTTTCTTCTGTGAGCCAGGAGCCCTGTAGAGAATCTGCATAGGGTGGCCACTGGGAAGGGGGCTGCTGCAGGGGACATACACAGGCCCCTGGGGGATGTGTCCAGGGGACTGGGGCTGTGCGGAGTGGCTGGACGGAGGCACTAGGTGGGGGCCACAACCAGCTCAGGACCGAGGCGGTGGACTGGGTTGGCTATACCATGCCAGGTTGTACTCCCCTTTGAGGGCTCCTCCCTGAGCCTGGGGGCAGGGCCCCCTTGCCTGTTGTGGCCCAGAGCCCTCCCTGGATCTGACAGTTGGGGTGGCAGTGCCCTCTCCCCTCTGGTACTTTCTGCTCTTTGCCCAGGTCCTGGTCTGTAGACTGGTTCTGAGTATCCTGGTTCACCCTCCTGTGCCATCACTAGGCCCTGGCCTTGTCTCACACCCTCCCAAGCCTCCTTGGTCTCCGTGGCCTCCCAGGATGGGTGAATAGAGTGCTCAGAATCAGGCAGTGGAAGGGTGCCTCCCTGAGCCTCAGTTTCTCCATCTGGAGTGGGGCAGAGGGGTGCTATTGGGGGCCTCAGACCTGCCCTGTTTGTTCTAGGGTAGGAGTTCCCTGCCTGGCCCCTGGGTCAGCAGCCTGACTCCCAGAAGGGGCTATTCTGCTGCGTACCCCATATCCATCTTGTCTCTCTCGGCCCCCAGCCACTCCCTCTGCTGGGCCCGGGTCCTTCCGTGCCTGGCCCACCTCAGCCATCAGCCCCTCCTAGCTCCTCCTTGCCTCCGCCCCCACCTGCAGCCTGTGTGGCCCTTAGGTGTCCAGTACCCCTCCAGTGGCCCGTGGCCCCCATCCAGCTCCCCCCATGTCCCGGCACGTCCTCCTCCGATGACCAGCTTGTGGGCACTTGCATGAGCAGAATGTCCTGCCACAGGGCTAGCCAGCGTCGGCCTTTCTCTTACGAGCATCTGGTCTCTGCACAGGCATTTGGACAGGCACACACGAACCACAAGAAGGTGGCGGCGGACGGCGAGAGCCGGGAGGAGAGTCTGATCCAGGAGTCGGCCTCCAAGGAGCAGTACTACGTGCGCAAGGTGCTGGAGCTGCAGACCGAGCTGAAGCAGCTGCGGAACGTGCTCACCAACACGCAGTCGGAGAATGAGCGCCTGGCGTCCGTGGCGCAGGAGCTGAAGGAGGTGACAGGCGCGCCTGGTGGGGTGGGGGCAAGTGTCTGGTGCCACTGCCCTCAAGGTGGGGTGGGCGAGCGACAGGGCCAGCACATGTGGCCATGAGCCCGTGTGAGTGAGTCCTGGCTATGGCCTCAGGATCCCCGGGTTCTCACCCAGAAGAGCAGGGGGCCTTGTTCTGGGCCGCAGGGAGACCCGCTGTCTGCCCTCTGTTTACTTCAGGGGTGACAGGTGACCAGAGGGACGGATGGTTGTCAGTTTCATGCTTCGGATGGGAGGGTACGGAGCAGTCAGGGTCCCACGGATCCAGGAGGGAGACTCCAGTGAGCTCTGGGACAGAGCCCAGGATCTGGCAGCAGGGGGAGCAGTCACTGCCCCTGGTTGGGGTCAGAGGTCACTGAGGCCTGTGGGCCTGGGAGGAGCTTGGCTTGGATCCCGTTGTGGAGCCAGAGTGCATGATCTCACTTCCTCCCACAGGATCACCCGGCTTGGAATGGGAGGAGGGTTTGACCTTACTGAGGCAGTCTCAGCCGCTGTGCTGGCCATGCTCATTCCACTCTCCTCCTCTTCCAGAAGGGCTTGTCTGGGCTGTCTGGAACACCCTGGGGACCTGCTGACTCCTGGCTTTGTGCGTCAGGAAATTAGCTCAGCTGGTCCCTCATGAGACCAGGTTTGGTGGGGCTGGGATTCCTGCTCTTCCTGTTGGTGCTTCAGGAGGAGGCCTGCCCACCCCACCCCACGCACCCTCAGCCTCCTCATCCTCTCAAGGCCCTGTTTCTTGCCCCACAAGCCCCACTACTCCCTGCTCAGACCAGCATCCCCTCCCTCGCCAGCCCCGTCATACCCTTTCTGAACTCTTCTGCTGGTCCTGGGCGGGGATGTGGCCATCCCCTCCCTTCCCTGAGGCTGGCACACGAGGCTCAGGCCTATTCCAGGAGCCGGAACCACAGGAATACAACACCAAGCGCTGTCCCCAAGAAGTGCAGCCCCGCACCTGCCTTCGTGTGACGTGCACTGCAAGCTGTGCGGGGTCACCCCAGGGGACACCCCTTCCGTGACGATAGCTGTACCTCCTGGTGCCTGGGCTTGCTGCCATCCATGCATCCTCTGACCAGACCCCGTGACAGTCAGCTTGTGTCTAGCCCCAATGTCGACTTTCCAGGGGCATCCAATGGCCTCTGTCATGTGACCCGTATAACAGATGTGCTTAGCTCATGGGACAGCCTCAGCTGCCCCAGAACTCCTCCTTTTGGTGAGCCTGTGGGCATCCACGTACTTCCCTCGTCTCATGGATGGCAAAACCAAGGAGCAGCTCTGGGGTCCTGACCTCTGACTTCTGTGCTGTTGTGTGGATGGGCGCAGCTAGCATCTGTCCTGGGACGTAGCCTTGAGCCTCATTTTGCATATGAAGAAGCAGAGTCCCCGGGAGTTGGGCACGGCCACAGCTGGCTAGAGGCAGAGTCCAGTCTCGTGCACACACCGAGGCCTTCCAGAGAGTTGCTCTGGGAAGCGAGGTGGGGGCTACTCTTGAGAGGTGGGACTGGGTTGGTGAGGAGTCAGCCTCATCTGCCCTGTGGCGCCCTGCCAGGTCATCTCTTTGTCATGGCAGGCCCTGTCCTTGCTGCCCTGGTGGACCCCATGTGTCTCGGGCCCCAAAATAAAGGACAGAGTCGTCCCAGCAGACATCTGTGCTCCCTGTCACCCAGGGAAGAAGCCAGGAAAGGCTTGATTGCCGCTGTGGTGGTGTCTGGGCCACCCAGAGCCAGCTGGAAGGAAGCGAGACGTCTGGTCACAAGCTCAGACGGGTGCTAGGGTCAGGAGCAGCCTTGTCAGGTGCCAGGTGGGTCTTCAGCATGGGGTGGCTCCCAGCCCAGGGTTTGGGAGATGGGGGGACTGTCACATGGGCAGATAGCCTAGAGGCAAGAGGAGGGGATATGGGTATGTTGAAGAGGCCACAGGGGTGAAGCCCCACATGGGAGGAGGACCGGGAGGCCTGTGTGGGTCTTGAGGGAATGGGTCCCATGAGGAAGGGCTTGTTCCTCCTGGGGAGCAGGGTATGATGTGCAGCAGCCCGCCAGGAGATCAGGTCAGTTGGGGAAGGCTTGTCTGTGGAGAGGCAGGTGTCTCCTGGACAGCCTGCACAGGGCAAGCTCACCCGAGCCTTGGCCTCTGCAGTTACACGCGGAGAACACTTACCTGCCCAGGCACTTCAGGGGGCCCTGCCCAGCCGGGAGAAGGTGGCTCCTGGTCCCATGCAGGCCCACCTGCCACCCTAGCCTACCCTCTTTTAGAGCTGGCCCTTCTGGTGATGGCAGCTCTTGGCAGGGGGCTTCCTAGGAACTCCAGTAAGGTGTCAGTCTCACAGGCACCTCGGCTGCCGTGCGTATAACACAGCTGTGGACACTTTCTGTCGCTGCAGCAGCTGCAGGGCTGGGCCCATCACAGGACTCTGTTTGCCTCGAGACAGCAGGTCCAGCCTGGGTCATCGCTTACCACCTTCCTAGAACCCACTGGGAGAAAGGCAGAGGGAAGTACAGTTGAGCGCCTGGAGGAGAGAGTCACTACCTGTGAGACCCCTTTGTGTCCCTCTGATTGGCTCGCGTGGTTGTCTCAGGCCGCTAAATGAGGCTTGTTCCTGGGTTCCCTCTCCTGATGCTCCTTCCTGCCTCTCTCTCCTGGCTCCTCCTTCCACCATCCAGAGCTCCTGCAGCTGTGGCCCAGGCTGCAGGACCCAGGACCTAGGGTGTCACCACTGCTCTGGAACCTTCCAGGCAGGGAGTCTCCCAGCCATGACTCCCCTCCTCTCCCTCCATTCCCCCCACCCCTCCCAACATGCACACACACACACACCTGGGGTGCCTCACTTTTTGGGGTGGACAGGGAGGGTGGGCACAGCCCTGGCTGGAAGGACAAAGGCCTGGCTCAGCCCTGACCTACCAGTGCCTCCTGCCCTGAAGGTGCTTCTCTGGCTGTGTGAGGACAGCCATCTGGTCCAGGGCAAGTTCTGCCTGCCATTCCCCATGGGCCTCCTCCGGGTTTCCTCAATGAAGGGGAGTGTCTGCTCCCATGTTCTCCTCAGGGCCCCTGGGGGCTGACGGGCTGGGGGCACTGAGGGGCATGGAGAGGGTTTGCTGGTGAGGAACCTAAGGTCCAGGGTCCCCACGCGTCCACCTTCTCCAGCCAGCCTGCACCGTCAGGGCAGAGGGTCACGTGTTTACTGCCTGTGCCCATCAAAAGGCTGCCATCCACGGGCTGTCTGGGAGGAGATGCTTACTTTGGGGAAAAACAAAGCATGTGGTGGCCAGTTGGAGCTTGTCGGAGCCCTCAGAGTTGGGTGTGTGCTAGGCAGAGGTGCTGTGTCTGCTGCAGAACCAAAATGCAGGCATCTGGATCCTGTAGCATTCCCAGAAGGTGCCCTCACCTGCCACATGTGTCCTGGGCCAATCTGTGAGCTTGGTGCCCCTTACCTCTCCGCCCATGGGGCCCCCGTCCTTTGTCAGCCCAGGTGTTTGTGATTGGAGGCTGTGTTGTCATTTTTAGCAACAAAGCAAGACGGGATGTGTCTCCCTGTGGGCCCATCACCCTGAGTTGGGAAGGTTGTCCTGGCCGTGGGGGGAGCTACCCCTCATGTCTGTTCCTGCAGTCTAGAGGGACGGTAGCTGCGGGGTTCCGGCTCTGGCTTCCATCCCGAGTGGTGGCCGTGTCCGGTCGTGTCACGTGTGTTTGGGCACCTCTTGCACCCCAGGTGAGAGAGGGCGGAGTAGGCAGGGCATTTCTGGAGAGGCAGAGCAGGCACGTGCCTGGTGTTGGTGGGAAGTGAGGAGGTGCTCTGGGCAGGGGTGACTGTGCTGCTTGGAGCAGACGCAGCGCATGCACGTTCCATGGACTGTCTCCGGCGGTGGTGGGTGGGAGGAGTTCCGTGTCAGTCAAGGACGCAGGCTGTGTGCGCCTTCAGCTCACCCCACGTGCCATCTGGAGTTCAGGTTTTGGGGTTTGGAGGGTCTGGGAGCCCAGGCTGGCCTGTGCGCCCCCCTCCTCCCCACCGCCACCTACTGTTTCAGTCCACCTCAGGGCCCTTGGGTTTGAAGGTAGTTGTTGAGCTTTAAGTAAATAAAGCCTGTTTGGAAGAAAAGGAGTGGATCTTGCTCGTGACCGTGCTCCCCATGCCACCTCCTGTGTCCTCCCATGCTGAGCGGACAGTTGCTCTGAGCAGGTGCGTCAGGCCGGGGTGGGCTGAGCCACAAGTGGGGAGCACCCGGCATGCTGTAGCCATGTGGACGTGGCAAGCCCACGGTCACGGTTCTTACGAGTCTGTGATTGTGGAGGTAGGGAGGGCTCTCCAGAGCCGCACACCAGGGGGAGACGGTTGACTTCGTGTAAGGATTTAGCTCAGGTGGCTGTGAGGGTGGTGGGCCAGTGACTGGAGACCCAGGGAAGAGCTGAGGTAACAGCTGGAGTCTGAAGGGGTCTGGAGGCAAAATTCCTCTTTCCAGAGCATTCTAGTCTTTTCTTTGGGGCTTGGAACCTATGGGAGGAGGCCCGTCACGGAGGGTGCTCTTCTCTCAGAGTGTGCTGAGTTAGACGTCACTCTCGCCTGTATCCAGCGTGGTGGCGTCTGGACTGGTGTTTGCCCAAGTGCGTGGATGTGGGGGCCTCGCCGCGTTGCCACAGACGTTAACCCTGACAGTTAACAAGGGCAGCAAACAAGGGCGGTGCCAGCCCTGAGCTTGTGTGTGGGGCTTTGTCAGGAATTTCCAGCTGCCTCTCCAGATCCACAGAAGTGAGTGACAGTGTTTCCTCATGTCGCCACTCGGACCGTATCATTTTGCATATTTTTGCCTGTTCAACAGGAGTTTTGCTTTCTGGGTGAGTCTTGCCTTTTCTTCAGCCTGTCACGTGCTGTGTGTTCGTTCTGGTGTCGCTCTTGGCTACCGCCTCGGGTCACTTTGCTGGAGACTCGTGTAGTGAGTGGTTATCAGGAGTGCTTGACACCGGATGACTCCCACTTTTTGTTGCTTTCATGTTTTCCTTCTTTCTCTCTAGTCCTGTTTCATCTTACCCATCCCGCGTTGCTGGCGCGTGTGTACCTGCGTGGAGTCTTGGGGTCTTGTCTACAAAGCCCCAGCACAGTGGAGAGGCCAGTTCGCGAGAAGCGAAGGCAGAGGGGAGGCCCGAGTGGGGTGGTGCTGGCCTGAGGAACCAGATGCCACCTGGAGCTCGAAAACAGGGGACAGGTGGGAGATAGTCTGTTTAGGGATCATTTCTGCCCCCGGGGATGTCAGCGACATCTGGAGACCATTCTAGTTGTCACAGTGTGGGAGGGAGCTGCGAAACGTCCTATCACATACAGGACAGCCCAGAATGTCGGACTGAGGTCAAGGGACCCAGCCAGGTCCTGGCTCAGCTACGTGGCTGCCAGCACCAGTGGGACCCGCTGTGGCCAGCTGCCCACACCCACCTTCCTCTTGGCAGATCAACCAGAATGTGGAGACGCAGCGTGGCCGCCTGCGGGATGACATCAAGGAGTATAAGTTCCGAGAGGCCCGCCTGCTGCAGGACTACTCGGAGCTGGAGGAGGAGAACATCAGCCTGCAGAAGCAGGTGTCTGTGCTCAGGCAGAACCAGGCAAGTGTCTGGGCTGCGGCCCCTGCCTTTGCTTGTGGGTCTGTGGTCTGCCGGTGGTTCCCTGCCTCCTTTCCCATAGCCAAGCCCAGGGCCGCACAGCACATTGCTGTGGGCTAAGGGGTGTGGGGGCAGGACCCGGCCTCTCCTGGACCATGAGAATGAGGTCTCTGCCTGTAGTATTGGCTGACTGCTGGCCTGGCCAAGGCGTCCCAGTCAGCAAAAGTGGGAAAAAAATACAGAAAATGATGCAGAGGAGACACCCGAGCCCCAGGAGGCGGGGTGTCCGGGCCCATCCCTCCCACAGCAGTTTGCCTGCTCCTCTGTGTGTGGTCCCGGGCCTTAGTGGCCCCCGGGTAGAGCGATGGGCGCTGAGGAGCAGTAGGGAGAGGTCCGAACTCTTATCTCCTGCACTCAGATAACCCCAACAACAGGTAGGGTCACCTCAGGCTGTGATGGGGTCAGGAGGGCCACCTCCACTGGTGACAGAACACCCATGTGAGATCCCTGAAAGCCTACACCTGCCGCCTACCTCTCCAGGCCCTACAGCTCTGCAGGGTGGGGCTGGGGGACCTTTTCCCAGGAACCCCAAAGCTCAGCGCCCTGGATGTTTGAATCTTGCATGGGAAGGCCTGGGTTCACGTGTGTATGTCATAGCAGGCCTGCTATGACACTGCACATCAGCGGTCACGCACAAGTGTCCTGAGACAAGGAGACTGAGGCAGATGGTGGAGTCCAGTCCCCTCCCCAGCCTCTCTGTCCCTGGGTTGTGTTCGTTTCTTGCACCAATATAACAGAATGATAAATACTTTCAGAAATTCCCTGTAGCCGCCTCTGCAGGCACCTCCCTTGTCCGCCTGCAGACACGGCTTCCGTCCGTGTGACTCCAGATTGTCTGTTGCTCCCACTGGGGTGCCCCCAGGTCTGGGTGCCAGGAGCACTGCGGCATGTCCCTGCTCCGTGGGAGCGCTCGTGCTTTTGCTTGCAGATGGAATTAGATGTGATGGTTCCTGCATGGGCGTCGATAACATGTTTTAGGTTTCTTAGAATATTTAACCAACTCTTCATGTTCGTGAAGTAGCTCTGGAATTTCCAGCCAGTGTGTGCGTGCTGCCGTTTCAAGTGACCCGATCCACGTGCAGCAGGGATGCGTTTGTTCTGGGTCTGGTCACGTCTCCGGCTCTGCCAGCAGCAGGTGCATGGGACCCAGAGCCCCCGAGCATCCAGCGGCCCTTGCTGCGGCGGCCCCACACCGGTGTGTCCCCCTCGTACGGGCACAGGACAGCGTCCCTGTCTTTCCAGGTGGAGTTTGAGGGCCTCAAGCATGAGATCAAGCGTCTGGAGGAGGAGACCGAGTACCTCAACAGCCAGCTGGAGGACGCCATCAGGCTCAAGGAGATCTCGGAGCGGCAGCTGGAGGAGGCTCTGGAGACTCTGAAGACGGAGCGAGAGCAGAAGCTCAGCCTGCGCAAGGAGCTGTCCCACTACATGAGCATCAACGACTCCCTCTACACCAGCCACCTGCACGTCTCTCTGGATGGCCTCAAGCTCAGCGACGACACCGAGGCCCTGGCCAACGGCTTCGAGCATGGTGGCCTGGCCAAGCTGCCCCCAGACAACAGGACCTCCACGCCCTCCAAGGACGGCCTCGCCCCGCCCTCCCCCAGCCTGGTGTCTGACCTCCTCAGCGAGCTCAACATCTCCGAGATCCAGAAGCTGAAGCAGCAGCTGATGCAGGTGCGGGCGGCCGGGGTCATCACAGCGCCGGGGCCTTGGGGGTGCACGTGCCCCCTCTTACCAGTGTTCACTGTATAGGCCACGTCGTTGCTGTAGTGACAGTGCGGAGTTGCAGGGGAGGTGCCCCGAGGGGGAGGGTCCTGGCGATGAGGTGGCAGTTTGGGCCCGGCCCAGGGTTCCCTGGGTTTCCTCGTGCCCCTTCACGGGCCCACGTGCAGCCTCCCACGCTGCATCATGTCAGGGTCTCCTGCCCTGGACAGGCCGGTCCTGGCATCTGCACCACGGCCCGCCCCTGGCTGGCACACATCTCCAAGGAGGGCCCTCTCAGCTCCGCAAGCTTCCAGGCAGGGAGGGCCCCTCAAGGCTCCACACATGGCACCCGCGTTGCCCACATCACAGAGACCTGCAGGGTGATCGCTGTGGCACAGGCAGGGTCGTCTCTGGGTCTGTCCTGGGGGTCCTGTGGGCTGCTGACGGGCCTCCTGTGCTCTTGCAGATGGAGCGGGAGAAGGTGGGCCTGCTGACAACACTGCAGGACACGCAGAAGCAGCTGGAGCAGGCGCGGGGAGCCCTGTCAGAGCAGCATGAGGAGGTGAGCCGCCTCACGGAGAACCTCACTGCCCTGCGGCGGCTGCAGGCCGGCAAGGAGCGGCGGACGGCCCTGGACAGCGAGAAGGAGCGTGACAGCCACGAGGACGGCGACTACTACGAGGTGGACATCAACGGGCCTGAGATCCTGGCTTGCAAGTACCGTGTGGCCCTGGCGGAGGCAGGTGAGCTCCGCGAGCAGCTGAAAGCCCTGCGCAGTGAGCATGAGGCCGGTGAGGCCCGGCACGCAGAGGAGAAGGGCCAGCACGAGGCCGAGAGCCAGGCGCTCACAGAGAAGGTCTCCCTGCTGGAGAAGGCCAGCCGCCAGGACCGCGAGCTGCTGGCCCGGCTGCAGGCGGAGCTGAAGAAGGTGAGTGACGTCGCGGGTGAGACGCAGGGCAGCCTGAGCGTGGCCCAGGACGAGCTGGTGACCTTCAGCGAGGAGCTGGCCAACCTCTACCACCACGTGTGCATGTGTAACAACGAGACGCCCACCCGCGTCGTGCTGGACTACTACCGAGAGGGCCCGGCCGGCGCCGGCCGCTGTAGCCCCGAGGCCCGCGGGCACCGCTCACCTGTCCTGCCCAAAGGGCCGCCAGCCACAGAGGGTGGGGCAGGGGACAGCAGCCCCTCGCCCAGCCCCTCTCTGCCCTCGCCCCTGAGTGACCCGCGTCGGGAGCCCATGAACATCTACAACCTGATCGCCATCATCCGCGACCAGATCAGGCACCTGCAGGCGGCCGTGGACCGCACCACAGAGCTGTCGCGGCAGCGCCTGGCCTCCCAAGAGCTGGGCCCCGCCGCAGATAAGGACCGGGAGGCGCTCATGGAGGAGATTCTCAAGTTGAAGTCCCTGCTGAGCACCAAGCGGGAGCAGATCACCACGCTGCGCACGGTGCTCAAGGCCAACAAGCAGGTGTGCAGCTGGGCGGGCGGGGCTCCTCCCTCCCTGGGCCTCCAGCAGGGACCCGTGTTTCTCAAGCCCCTGCCCTTCGTGTTTCTGACCCCCAGACGGCTGAGGTGGCCCTGGCCAATCTGAAGAGCAAGTATGAGAACGAGAAGGCCATGGTGACCGAGACCATGATGAAGCTGCGTAACGAGCTGAAGGCCCTCAAGGAGGATGCGGCCACCTTCTCCTCCTTGCGTGCCATGTTCGCCACCAGGTACTTCCCATGGCTCCTGCCAGGGGGCGCGGGGTCAGGCCCTGCGGGGGGCTCCACCCCTGCCGCTGCTGAAGGCCCACAGGGCTGTCACCTGCGGTGTCGTCTGCGCTCCGCTGGGGCTGGTGGCAGAGGCTGAGGGCCAGGGCCCAGAGGCCGGGCTGGAGGCACAAGGTCAAAAGGGGGTGCGGGCTGAGGCTGATACCCGAGTATAGTTAGCTCCCCAGAACTCTGCAGGAAGTTTGTAGATTCACAAGGAAGTTTCCCTGCCTGGCAGTGGGGTGCCCCATCTGACTTGCTGGCCAGGGATTAAGCTGGGGAGGGCAGCCAGCTGTGGACATAGGTACCCATCCACCTCCCCCAGGAAGTCAGAGCAGGAGGCTGCTCAGGGCCCTGGTTTTGGGTGTTTGCACTACCCACAGGGGCTGGTCTTGGGCAGGCACCGGGGATGGGACGGGCCCATGATGGTCCAGGCAGGTCCTTCTTAAGCCGGGGAGGCTAAGGCTATGGTTAGATGGGGTTGGAACCCAAATCAAGACCTGTTGCTCTTAGTGCTATAGGAGGGGGCAGAGATGAGGAAAGAAAGTTCCAGGCTTCCCTGAAGGCTCCCTGTCCTCCTGGTCAAAGACCTTGGAAAGGACCCCACAGTCAGTCCCTCACCATGTGGGTGACATGGTGACTCTCACTTCTGTAATCAGTTTCATTTAACAACTTGGCATCTCAAATGCAGCTGAGATCACAGAATCACAAGAGGGAGGACCATGGCAGGTGGAGTGAGGGATGGGCTTGCCCACCACTGCCTCCCTCAGGGACAGACCTGGAGTGGGTGTTTCTCTCCCAGCTCCATGGAGAGAGGGGACATAGGTCCCAGGTAAGGAGATGACAAGAAGGGTCACGTCCATATGTGCCTTTCCCAGACTCTGGTGGGTCATCTGGTGACTTAACTCAGCACCTACTATGCACAGTGATCCAGAAACAAGGCAAGTCCTGCCTTTGGGTTTACCTGTGAGGGCCGGGTGCCCCTTAGCCTTCTGGAAGTTCGCAGAGCAGCTGCCATCTTCCTTACTGAAAACCAGCTGGGGAGCTCTTCCCAGAGGAAGCCGAATCTCTGAGAGGCAGCCACGTCCTTCCAACCCAGCGAGCAGGACGCTGCTGAGTCCCCTTGCCCTCTGCGCGCTCTGGGCAAGTCCTCCACTGCGTGTGCCCTGCCAGGTGCTCTGCCAGCCGCTCCAGCCACGCTCTTGCCTCTGGCGCCCCCACAGGTGTGACGAGTACATCACACAGCTGGATGAGATGCAGCGGCAGCTGGCGGCCGCGGAGGACGAGAAGAAGACTCTCAACTCCCTGCTGCGCATGGCCATCCAGCAGAAGCTGGCACTCACCCAGCGGCTGGAGCTGCTCGAGCTGGACCACGAGCAGACCCGGCGGGGCCGCGCCAAGGCCGCCTCCAAAGCCAAGCCGGGCACCCCGAGCGTAAGTCACACCTGTGCCTGTGCCAGCGACAGGGCCGAGGGCGCCGGGCTCACCACCCAGGTGGTCTGTGGCGAGAAGTATAACATTTACTGCGATTAGGGCCACGGGGCCGCAGCTGCAGCTACCCTGCCGCGCGTCACCTGTCTGCTTCACCTCCGCTAACCCAGCAGCAGTGGGACCGCGGTGCTAGGCTGGGCTTAACCGTGACTAATGCACAGAGGGAAGGATGTGGCCGAGGCGGCGTGCTGTTCCACCTGGACCCTGTGAGCTTTGTGTCTGTTCTCACCCTTCACAGCAGCTGCTTTCCTGGTGGGGGAGGGGGTGTCGGGGGGTCCGAGTGATGTGTCCTAGCACACATGTGGCTTCCCAGGGCCTGTGTGCCGTTGGCTCCTGCCAGGGGTGGGAAGGGAGGGCAGAACCCGAATTGAAACTTGCATGTTCCGAGCACGTGTCTAATGCAGCGGCGTTAGCGGGTCCGGCCCGGTGCGAGGCGCAGCGTCAGGGGCCGCGCCAAGCTTGGCATAGTTCACAGAATTCCTTCGTGGTTTATGTGGCATCTCACTGCACAGCACATTTGGGACACAGTTCCCTCCCCAAGCCCAGAGAAACCGTAGCCCCGATTCCTGCGTTCTCCAGTCTGGGCACGTGCATGCACAGGGCACGGCTTATGCTTGTGAGGCACAGAGCTCAGCCTCTCTTCTGAGATCTGCACACCTGTCTGGTGGCCTATGAGGTGACATATTGGCAGGCCCAAGGCCTGGGGTTTTTCCTTGAGAAAAACTTCGTAAGTGCCTGGCCAAACCCTGTTCTCACAGCCCATCGTTTCGTACTTAGGGTGTCCCAGCCTTCGTGGCAGGTTTCTGCAGCCTCTGCTCATCATCACACCCCTAGAGCAGGGCTCTAGAAACCTCCAGTGGATCGGCTGGAACGAGGGACTCCCACTCTCTAGCCAGAGCCCAGCCCAGTGTGGAGAGGGAGCCTCGCGTGCCCGGGGCCTGTTCCGCACGCAGGTGGTGCGTCCCCCTCATCAGTGCAGTTGCAGACGTGGGGACAGGCAGCACAGGCAGCTCTAGGACTCTCCGTTCCCAGCGCTGGCGTCCACGGCCACCTGAGGCCCCACGTTTCTTTGCAGTATTTCTCTCCCTGTTTCCCTGGGGGCCACAGGACGCGAGGCTTCTGTCTTTTCCCTGAAGGGCTCCTTGCCTGATCTCTCCATGCCCAGGGGGGTTTGCATTGCCCCCATGCAGCTCTCGCCTCCGTTCCCAGGCGCGTCTCGGTCCCCAGCAGACTCAAGGCACTGCACAGACCGCGGTGGGCTTGGCAGACAGCCAGAGGAGGGAGATGGCGGGCCCGGCCATGCCAGTCCCCAGTACCAGGCTGCTTTGCTGATGGGCCGTTGGGTCTCGGATCCCTCTCCCAGCTGAGGAGGGGCCGGACCGCTCCCTCTGCAGGCAGGTCTCCCGGCGCCCCCGGCCGCCCGCCGGCCCCGCCCGCTGCCGCCGCTGGCCCCGCCCGCTGCCGCCGCTGCTCTCCTGCTTGCAGGCTCTCCCCGAGGCAGTGGGGCTGGCGGCGCCCCCTAACACACGCAGGTCTTCTCTGCCGCCACTAACGCACCAGTCCTGCCCCGGCGCGGCGGCGGCCGTCTGCCTGGTGCCGGTTCTAACGCTGTCTTGTTTTCTCCCGTTTCCAGCTGTAGAGTAGCTGCCGGGAGGACTCGGCCGCGGCCCTGTCACGCTGCAGCCCTTCCCCCTCCCGCGGGCCCGCGCCAGGAAGGAAGGGCAGCCCAAAAGTCCACTTAGAAACGTGTTTGGATATGCCACTGCAGTTCTTTCCAAGTTAGCATTCCCTGAGTGTTCAATGGCAGAGGGAAAAAGCTTTAGTGCTGAGAAGGCCGCCAGCTGCTGTCTGCAAGGCCTCTGCGCAGCGCTGAAGAACCCGCTCCGACAGCGGCCACCAGGCTTGCTTAGAAACCGCTGGGAACACTCAGCACCGGGCTCCCTGCTACAGACGCCCTTTTTTTTATCCGATCAACCTGTGCACTTTTGATATTTTGATATTATATTTGCTTCCGTAATCCCACCCATAGAGACGGTCTCAGATGCCGTGGTCTGTCTCGTGGTCCTGTAGCACTCCGTCTTAGCTCCCGCCGTGTTGATCTGACAGCAGCACGTGGCATGGATGTGTTTTCCTAGCATGTAGCTCTAGACTGTTTAGATGGAGGCCTCGACCCGGCAAGGAGCTCAGCGATACGTGTCCGCGCTGTGGTTCAGCAGCCTTTTACATTACACGGCATTATGGTTCATGTTTGAAATTACACATTTTAAATGCCATGTTCATTAAGAAATCCAGGGTATTCCAATTCTGGGGTTTTTCATATTGTATTATTATTATTCTTAGGAATAGTTCAATGTAACAAGAAGAAAACTTGACCTTTGCTCTGGTTAAACAGTAATAGGCACTTGAAAACAAAAAGATAAATTATTGAGTGAGTAGTATTACCTACAAATTCCAGAATCTTCTGGGTTTTGGGACATTGTGAAGCATGACTGATTAACAGAATTTTATACAACTGTACCAGTGAAATTCCAAATTGGAATTGTTTTGTTACTCTGGTTGTTGTGCCAAATTGTGGTACACTTAGAAAATCCTACAGTCGTCGACTTTTAGGGTGTTCTATTTCAACACCTTTTTGTTAGTAATCATTGCCAGTAGTGCCTTCATCAGTTAAGGGAGGTGTCCCAGCGTAGTTTCGGCTCTGACATGGATAGCCAAGAGCTGGTTGGGAGTGTTGCAGGCCAGGGTGGACCAGGAGGTGTGAACGGGCGCACACCTTCGTGCCTGAGCCTGGGCATCTTCGTCGAGGGAAAGAAAACAGCAGTTGTTTTGTGCGAAATTCTGTTAGTCAGTGATTCTTCACCGTGCAGATCCTTGCAAATTCAGGGGCTGAGAGAAGGAACGTGAACACACACGCATTGAGTGTGCTTTGGGAACCAAATGGACCTGGGGGACAAGCTAAGCCGGCGGTGCGAACAGCATGCCACGTTTGCGAACAGCAGGAGGCAGGGGCGCCGGCGCTGTCGGCCCCGTGCGCTGGGGCGAGGGCTAGCCGGAGTATTCTCTGCAGCTGTGAGGAAGAGACGTTCTGTGTTCTCTTGCTTGGTGTAACTAATCACTGTTCATTTCAGGAAACAGAACTCGGTAAAGCTCCTCAGTAGCCCAGGGCTGTGTCCCGTCGGGTCTGCTGAGTGAGGCTGCGCTTATGGCAAAATTGGTACTCACAGAGGAAGAAAGTGTCTTCCCTTCTCCAAAATAAAGGACAAATTATAATAATATTTAAGTAGCAAGAATAAAAGAATTCTGTTTCCTGGAATAAGCATTTCTTATTCCTAGTTATAAGGACCCCTATTTTTACCTTCTATTACAGTGTTGGTTCATAAGAAATAATGTTACATTTACGATGACTTCATCTGTATGGGGTATTTATTTGCAATGATGTCTGAGTACTGTATTTTTTTTCTGTGCATTACCTTAGTGTCAGAAATGTTGTCTTTATTTTAAGATCATATGCATGTTCTCCTGCCAAGGAACCTTTACACAGACCCTAACAAACAAACAAAAAATGCCTTCAGATTCTGAGAAAATAAGGCAGAATGGAAAAGGAGTAGGACGGAGCAGTCCGTCGCAACTTGGGACGCGGGTGAACGGCACGAATGTCTGCAAAGCCAGTGCACATAGGAATATGGGCCTGGTAAGGGTCGCGTTGGTAGGACCAATAAATAAAGAATAATACAAAAGTACAAGACTTGTTCTCTGTGGCTGCTCGGACCCTCGGCTCCAGGTGACTGTGGGGCCAGCAATGCATCGTAACTCCAGTGCCTAAAACAACAAAACCAGCCTATCAGTGAACGCTGGTGGTAGGAAGTAGACATAGCCTGGGGCCCGTTTCCGGAGGTGCGGACAGGAGGGGAGGTGTGGGATGCCTCTGGCAGTGGGCCTCAGGTGTCCTGAGCCCCAGCAGTGTGGCAGTGAGAGCACATTGCCTTCACACTGTCCTCTCTCAGGAAGCAGAGATTTGGATAATGTGGGGTCCTTCGCTGTCCAGACTCTTGCTCTGTGAACTCAGGGATGCGTAGCCATGTTCACCTGTAGGAATGCCTATGAGGAACGCTGAGCTTGTCCTGCTGTGAGCTTAGGGGCAGATTCTGGCTGAGGGGACAGGGCGTCCTGGGGACACTCTGGCAGCATTCCTCTGACAGCCTCAGTCAGGCCCGAGGGACTGCCCAGACCTCAGGTGGCTGTCTGAGGCCAGGGTCTCACTGCCCTGGCCTCTTCCCAGGACACCTCCCTCTACCCTCAGTCTCTTGCCTTGTGGTCTGCAGGGCCCCTTCCTCTCATGGTTTCCATCTGGCTTGTGTAGCAGCTGCTGGAACCCATGTTCAGCTTGAAACCTCTTTTGAAAGAGACTCATTTTTCTAATTCAGTAGCTGAAAGGACTCTTCCTCCCCTGCCCCATGCTGCCCCACCAGGACCCTGGAGGAGGGGATGCTGGCAGTGGGCCGGGCAGGGCAGGCGCCATCCAGCCCTTGGCTGCCACTTGTGTGTGGTGCATTGTGGCTCTGGCCCAGTCCTGTCATTTGGGGTGTTTGACTCACAAGCACAGATGCTGAGGCCTTCGCTGCCTCGCAGCCTGCTCTGGGTTTGTGCCCACATGGTTCTTCCTTTCAGGGATGGAGTGGCAGTCTCTTGATGGGGGGGCGTGGGGGGTCGGTTGGCCCTGGAAGGCCGCCTGCTTGGCTTTCCTTTCTAAGAGGGTGTGTCTCCGTGTGGCTCCATTCCCACCACCACCTCCATCTCCCTGCAGTGTTTTTTGTTTTTTTTTTTAATTAACATACAATGTATTGTTTTCAGGGGTACAGGCCTATGATTCATCATCAGTCTTAACACAATTCACAGCACTCACCACAACACACCCTCCCCAGTGTCCACCACCCAGCCACCCTTTCCCTCCCACCCCCTTCCACTCTAGCAACCCTCCGTTTGTTTCCTGAGATTGAGTCTCTTTGGTTTATCTCTCTCTGGTTTCGTCTTGTTTCATTTTCCCTTCCTTCCCCTATGATCCTCTGTCTTGCTTCTCAAATTCCTCCTGTCAGTTAGATCCTATGATAATTGTCTTTTTCTGATTGACTTATTTCACTTAGCATAATGCTCTCTAATTCCATCTATCTGCAGTGGTTTTCACCCCAACCCCTGATAGGTTCCCAGAGTTGGAAACAACAGCGCCAGTTTGAAGATAGACCTTTGGTTGAATTGCCCTCTTTTCCGTGGGGGAAAATGGAGAAAAATCAACAAAACCCAAAGTTGTTTCTTTGGAAAGAACAACAAAATGACAGACCTTTACACTATGAAAAAAGACACTACTAGAAATCAGAAATGAAGATGGGGAATTACTTCTGACTTTACAGAAATACAAAGGATAGCAATAAAGTACGATGAACATTTATACACCAAGAAATTAGAGAATCCAAACCTGAATGCCGCAGACAGAAGGAAATAGTAAAGAGAACTGAGCCGAGTGAAATAGGACAATCAATAGAAAAAGATCAATGAAAACAAAAGTTACTCCTAGAAAAGGTTGACAGGTTGACAAACCTGATGTGAATAAAAAGGGTTGTAAGAGGCAACACTGCTAAAACACTAGGTAGCCTTAATGAATTGGCAAGCCACTTCAGTCCCACCAAGTACAGAAACTGCAGGGGAAGTAGTCCTAGAGACATAATGAGAAATGGTATCAGTCCTCAAAAGTCTTCCAGCAGAACCTCCAGTTTTCTGGTCCAGCTTGTAAGGAGCTTGCAAGTCATCACTTTGTCCTAACAAGTTAGAAGCTGAACAAACTGGAAAATCAACCGCCCTTCTTGGATCCGGCAGAGAAGTGAGGTCACAGGACACGAGACACATACAGAGAATTAGAATTTACCAGAGCGGTTATAAGCTGGGCAGGAAAACCTGAGCAGTCATTGGCAGATTGCTGAAAGCCCAGGGCAGTGGAAAATCCGGGAGGGCCCAGTCGTAGGGGACCCTCACACTTAGGTGAGTTTTGCCTCCAGCAGCTCTACGGGAGTCTCACTGTAAATACTGGAGAATAGTCCCCTCAGGCTTCTGTCCAGCGCAGAAGGGGAAAAGGAGCCATTTTTAAATATTCCAGAGTATTCTGATTTTAACCAGCCCTCCTCTCAGGATGAACTATTTTGCCAAGGCCTAAGAGACCTGGGGGAAGGGAAATACCCAACTCCAGTCCCCTCTGGCCATACTTTACTACCTGGAGGGGTGAGAAGAAGAAAACTGTGAAGCACTTGAGTTCAGAGCCTAGAGGCACAGGTGCTCTAGTCACAGACCTAGTTGTAGGTCCGTAGTATGCTTCCTCGCTCTGCACCTTACCAGTATATTACTAATTCCCATTTACTGTGGTTCCCTTTCCCCAGTACATCATGGTCTGGCTTTCAACAAAAACTTGAAGCATAATAAAATCAAAGGGGAAAAAAACCCCCAAAACCAAACACTGAAAAGACACGTAAGTATCAGATACAGCAGAAATGTTGGACGTATCAGACCAGAAACTTAAAATAACTTTGACTAATATTGAGGGCAGTAATGGAAAAAGTAGACACCATGTAGAGACAGATGGGTAATAGAAGCAGAGAGGTGAAATGATTCTTAAAATTCCGGAAATAAACCACTGTGACAGTAATGAAGAAAGCCTTTGATGAGCTCATTATTAGATTGGACACACCTGAATTGCCGAGCCTCAGGTAATGTCAGTAGGAATGTCAGAACTGAACAGCAAAGAGAAAAAAAGAATGAAAAAAAAAATCACTGTGGGACAACAACAAAAAGTGTATCATAAGCACAGTGGGGACAAGAGAAGGAAAAGAGAAAGGAAAAGAAGCGATACTTGAAATGACCGTAACTGAGAGTTTTCCCAAATTGTTGACCACAGAATTGCAGATCCAAGCTCAGAGAACAGTAAGGAGAACAAATTCCAAAATAAGATTGCACCTAGGCATGTGATACTCAAACTCAAAGTCATATATAAAGAACCTTTAGGAGCACCTGGGTGGCTCAGTGGGTTAAAGCCTCTGCCTTCGGCTCAGGTCATGATCCCAGGGTCCTGGGATCGAGCCCCGTATCAGGCTCTATGCTCAGCAGGGAGTCTGCTTCCACCCCCTCTCTCTGCCTGCCTCTCTGCCTACTTGTGATCTTTGTCTGTCCAAGAAATAAAGTCTTTTTTTTTTTTTTAAAGAACCTTTAAAAAAGCCAGAGAGTTTGGGGGGCGGGGTGGGGGTAGGAGTTTTATCTCTAGTGAGTGAAATAAGAATTACATCTGACTTAGAAAACATGCAAGGACAGAGTGGTAGGAAATATTTAAGCTGGTTAGAGAGGGAAAAAAGACCAACCTATAATTCTGTATCCTTTGGAATTATCATCGGAAAATAAAGACTTGCTGAGAGAAAAATTGAGGGAGTTTGTTGCCAGTATGCCTTCCTTGCAATAGATGTACAAGTTTTCCAGAGAGAAGGAAAATTACATAGGTTAGAAACTCAGTTCTACATAAAGAAAGGAAGATTGTTAGAGAAGGGATAAAGTAAAGTAAGAACTGCCTTGTATTTCTTACTGTTAATCTAGTAAGTTTGCTCCAAGTAATAGTAATGTTTTTGAAGATTACAGCATATGTGTGAGATGAAAGACAGCAAGGATACAAGGGACAGGAGGTAAGAATTAGGAATATTTTGTTACTATAAGGTCCTTGGACTAATTGAGAAGTGGCATGGTGTTATTTGAAAGTGGACTTGCATAAGGATGCCTGGGTGCCTCACTTAGTTAAGCATGCAGCTCTGGATTTCGGCTCAGGTCATGATCTCAAGGTTGTGAGATAGAGCCTGGCGTCAGACTTCATGCTGGATGTGGAACCTGCTTAAGATTCATTCTCCCTCTCCCCGTTCCCCTCCTCAAAAAATAAAAAATGAAGTGCACTTGCATTAATTGTAAATATATTTCACAAACTGTTAGGCAATGACCAAAAAAGGTTTTAAAAAAGCATAACTGATATGGTAAGAAAGAAGACAAAAATCAGAATGAAGAACAAGGGCAATGATTACTTTAAAAGTGGTCTAAATACACCAATTAAAAGATAGGCTGTTGGAGTGGGTCAATAAAGAACTTACTGTATGTTGTCTGCAAGAAACCCATGTTATTTTACTTTATTAAGATTTTATTTATTAGAGAGTGAGTTGGGTAAGGGGCAGAGGGAGAAGCAGACTTCCTGTAGAACAGGGAGCCTGATGTGGGGCTCGATCCCAGGACTTTGGGATCATGACCTGAGCAGAAGGTAGACGCTGAGCCACCCAGGCACTTCAAGAAGCCCATTTTAATTATACAGACACACACAAATTAACAGCAAAAGGATGGAGAAAGACATGCCGTCCTAACACTAATCCAAAGAAAGTGGGCGTAGCTGTATTAATCTTTGGACAAACGTCAGAGCACAGAAAATTAACAAGGATAAAGACAGATCTTACATAAGGACAAAGGGATCAGTTTTCCAAGACTAACAATCCTTAACGTGTAGTCCCCTAACAACAGCGTCCGAACATGTGAGGCAAAAGCTGGTGATCTGCAGGGAGAACTTGAGGAATACACTATCATAGTTGGAGATTTGAACACCCCGTTCCCGGAAATGGAGAGATCCAACAGGCAGAAAATTAGTAAGGGCACAGTTGGACTCTACAGCTCTGTCAGTCAACTGCGTATAGTTGGCAACAGTAGATGGCTTCATCCACCAACATCCACCAACATCCTTCTGCAGCTTGCATGGAGCGTCTACCAAGATCAACCACACTCTGGTCCCCAGAACATATTAACACATTTAAAAGAATAGAAATCATGCAATGTGTGCTCTCAGAACACAACACAATTTAACTAGATTCAATAATAAAAGATAGCTGGAAAATCCCCCAATACATGGGGATTTCCAGTGTACGGAATGCATATGTCCTCCAGAATTCATACGCTTTAACTTAATCCTGAACATGACGATATTGGAAGGTAGGGCCTTTGAGAGGTGAGAATGTCATGAGGGTAGAGTACCAATGCATCAGATTGGTGCTGTATAAAGGAGGGCCCAAAGAGCTCCCTTTTTGTTGAGGACGCAGCAAAAAGTGGGCTCTCAGCAGACCCTGAATCTGCTATCCCTTCCCAACCTTGGACTTCGCAGACTTCAGAACTATCAGGATTAAGTTTCTATTGTTCTTTTTTAAATTTTTTAAAATACTGTGAGTGCCCGGTTTAGCACTTTTTTTTTTATATAGATTTTATTTATTTATTTGACAGAGAGATCACAAACAGGCAGAGAGGCAGGCAGAGAGAGAGGAGGAAGCAGGCTCCCCTAGAGAGCAGAGGGCCTGATGCGGGGCTCGGTCCCAGGACTCTGAGATCATGACCTGAGCCGAAGGCAGTGGCTTAACCCACTGAGCCACCCAGGCGCCCCCGTTTAGCACTTTTTTAAAAAAAAATTTATTAATTTACTTATTTGACAGAGATCACAAGTAGGCAGAGAGGCAGGGAGAGAGGGGGAAGCAGGCTCTCCACTGAGCAGAGAGCCTAATGCGGGGCTGGATCCCAGGACCCTGAGACTGACCCGAGCCGAAGGCAGAGGCTTAATGCACTGAACCACCCAGGCGCCCCAGGAATAAGTTTCTATTGTTGTGAAGCACCCAGGTCTATGGTATTTTTTTTTTTTTAAATAAGGAAATCTCTTTAAGGGTACTATACTCTCAAAAAAATGTTTTTACTTGACCAGGTGAAATCCCCTCATTAAAACTTACTTTTAGTATAGCAGCATAAATGGACTAAAGCAAGATTTAAAAACAAACTTCTAAACAATATGTAAATCAAGGAAGAATTCTCAAATTTTTAAATGTTTTGAATGAAATGCAAATGAAAATAAAACATCAAAATTTGTGAGATGCAGTGAAATCTGCTTAAGTGGACATTACTAACATTGGATGCATATAACTAGAAAAAATCTAAAATCAATAATCTAAAATGTAAAACCTAAAGTTACAAAATTTGTGGAAGAAAACATAAGGGGAAAGCTTCTTGACATTGGTCTTGGAAACACATTTTTGGACCGGACATCAAAAGCACAAAAAATAAAAAGAAAAAATGAACAAGCAGTACTACATCAAACCAAAAGCTTCTGCACAGCAAAAGAAACAGCAAAATGAAAAGGTGACCTATGAAACGGGAAGAAATATTTATAAACCATGTATCTGATAAGGGTTTAATATCCAAAATATGTAAGGAATTTTTTTTTTTAAAGATTTTATTTATTTACTTGACAGAGAGAGATCACAAGTAGGCAGAGAGGCAGGCAGAGAGAGGAGGAAGCAGGCTCACCGCTGAGCAGAGAGCCCGATGCGGGGCTCGATCCCAGGACCCTGAGATCATGACCCGAGCCGAAGGCAGAGGCTTAACCCACTGAGCCACCCAGGCACCCCGAAAATATGTAAGGAATTCTTACAGTGCATTAAAAAAAAAAAAAAAAAAACACACAAATAATCCAATTTAAAAGATGGTTAAAAAACTTGAACATTTTTTTTTCCCGAAGAAGATACTAAAATGGCCACCAGGTTACATGAAAAAAATGCTCAACATCAGTAATCATTAGAGAAATGCAAATTAAGACCACAGTGAAATTTCAACTACACGTTAGAATGGCTATTGTCAAAAAAACAAATGAGAACAAGTGTTGGTGAGGATGTGGAGAAAAAGGAATCTCTGTCACTGTCTGTAGGAATGTAGACTTGTGTGGCCACTGTGGAAAACAGTGTGAAAGTTCCTTTAAAAATTAAAAACTAATTTAAAAAAATTTTTTTAAAAAAGGGTGGCTAAGTCAGTTAAGCATCTGCCTTTGGCTCAGGTCATGATCTCAGAGTCTTGGGATCAAGTCCTGCGTTGGGCTTCTTACTCAGCAGGGGGGAAATGGGGGGGCTGCCTCTCCTCCCCCTGCCTGCTGCTCACACTGTTTGTGCTCTGTCTCTGTCAAATAAATAAATAAATAAAATATTTTATTTTATTTTTTTTTAAGATTTTATTTATTTATTTGTCAGAGAGAGAGAGGGAGAGAGAGCAAGCACAGGCAGACAGAATGGCAGGCAGAGGCAGAGGGAGAAGCAGGCTCCCTGATGAGCAAGGAGCCCGATGCGGGACTCGATCTCAGGACGCTGGGATCATGACCTGAGCCGAAGGCAGCTGCTTAACCAACTGAGCCACCCAGGCGTCCCAAAATAAATAAAATATTTTAAAAGACAACTACAATATGATCCAGCAATTTCACTTCTCAGTGTATATCCAAAGATAATGAAATCAGTGTTTCAAAAAGAAACCTATATTCCCATGTTAATTGAAACATTATTTACAATAGCCACATGGAAACAGCCTGAGTGCCCATAGATTGATGAATGGATAACAAAATCTGGTATGTATACAATGGAATATTTGTTCAGCCATAGAAAGAATGAAATCTTGGCCATTTGCAACAACATGGATAGATCTAGAAGGTGTAATGCTAAGTGAAATAATGTCAGGGAAAGACAAATACCGTATGATTTCACTCATGTGGAATTTGAGAAACAAATGAACAAAGAAAAACAAAAAAACAGACTCTTAAATACAGAGAACAAGCGTGGTTGTGAGAGGGAAGATGGGTGGGAGGAATGAGTGAAATAAGTGAAGGAGAGTAAGAGCACACTTACAGTGAGTACTGAGTAATATATAAAACTGTTGAACCACTATATTGTACGCCTGAAACTAATGTGTGTTAATTATGGTGGAATTAAAATTTTTGAATATTTAAAATATGTAAATGCATATATATAATGGAATATTACTCCTCAATTAAAAAAAGGAAATCCTGCCATTTGTGACCATATGGATGGACCCTGAGGGTATTATGCCAAGTGAAATAAAGCAGAGCAAGACAAACACTGTATGATCTCACGCATATGTGGAATCTTAAAAATCCAGACTCATAAAGAGATTAGATGGTTGCCAAGGATGAAGGAGCAGGGAAAAATGGGTAAAAGTGATCAATGGGTACAAACCTGTGGTTACAAGAGAAATACGTCCTGGGGATATAATGTAAAGTGTGATAACCATAGTTAACATATTGTATACTTGAAATTTGGCTAAGGGAGTATACTTTAGAAATTCTCAAAAGTAAGTCCAAAGTAAGCAGAAGAAAAAAACTAGAGCAGCAGTCAAGGAAATTGGAAATAGGAATTGACAGAAAAATTAATGAAATCAAAATCTGGTAATTTGAAAAAATACTAAAATACATAAGTCTCTAATGAGACTGAGAAAAGAGAGAAGACAACTTGAAATATTAGAAATGAAAGAAATTATTAGAAATTATTAGAAATGAAAGAAAGGGCATCACTACAAGTGGGTAAAAGGACAATAAAGGAATACTACAAACAACTTTATTTGATAACCTAAATGAGGTGGACACGTCTATTTTTTTTGACCCATTGTCTATTTGATACTCTAGATTAAGAAGACCAATTCCTTGAAAGATGCAATCTGCCCAAACTCACACAAGAAGAAATTAACAATTTGAATTGGCTTGTATTTATTAAAGATACTGAGCCAATAATTAACAACTTTCCAAAACAGTCAAGACCAGGATGGTTTCACTGGTAAATTCTACCAAAAATTTAAGAAGAACTTGTATCAGTTCACTACAGTCTTTTCCAGAAAATAAAATAAGAGGGAATACCTGATTTCTGCACTTCCTAATAAAGCAACAGTAATTGAAATAGTGTGGTACTGGCAAACAGACAGATTAGATCAGTGAAGCTAAATAGCCCCAAAATAGACGCACATAAATATAGTGAGCTGATCTTTGACAAAGGAAAAAAGGTAATTCAATGGAGAAAATACAGTCTTCTCAACATACGGTGTTGGAAAGCAGGACAACCACCTGAAAAAAAATGAATGTAGAGACAGATGTTACACCATTTACAAAAATTAACTCAAAATGGGTCGTAGGCTTACATACAAAGCACGAAACCATAAAGCTCCTGCAAAGTAACATAAAAGGAGATCTATGACTCTGGATATGACTTTTTAGATACAATATCAAAGGCACAGTCCATGAAAGAAATAATAAGCTGAACTTCATTAAAATTAAAAACTTCTGCTTTGCTAAAGACATGGTTAAGAGAATTAGAAGATAAGCTCCAGCCTTGGAGAAAATATCTGGTAAAGGGCTGTTATCCAAAGCATACAAGCAATTAAAACTCAACAACAGGAAAACATGATACTAAACAATCAGTGGGTCAATGAGGAAGTCAAAGAGGAAACAAAACATAACATGCAGACAAATGAAAATTAGAACACAATGGTCCAGAATCGTTGGGATACAGGTAAAGCAATTCTAAGAGTGAAATTTTTAGTTATACAGATCCACCTCAAGAAATAAGAAAAATCTCAAATGAACAATCTAATCTTACACTTTTAAAAGAACTGGAATAACAAAGCCCAAAGTCGCAGAAAAGATGAAATAGAGACCAAAAAAAAAAAAAAAAAAAAAAAAAATCCCAAACCAAAAAACAATAGAAAAAAATCAGTGAAACCAAGAGCTGGTTCTTTGAAAAGAGAAACAATCTTGATAAACCTTTAGCAAGACCCATCAAGGAAAAAAGAGGACTCAAATAAACTGAAGTGAAGTAACAACCAATATCACAGAAATACAATGGATTATATAAGACTACTGTAGAGGGGCACCTGGGTGGCTCAGTGGGTTAAGCCTCTGCCTTCGGCTCAGGTCATGGTCCCAGAGTCCTGGGATCGAGCCCCACATCGGGCTCTCTGCTCCGCAGGGAGTCTGCTTCCTCCCCTCTCTCTCTGCCTGCCTCTCTGCTTGCTTGCGATCTCTCTCTCTGTCAAGTAAATAAATAATCTTAAAAAAAAAAAGACTACTGTGGAAAATTATGTGCCAACAAATTGGACAACCTAAAAGAAATGGATAAATTCTGGGAAACATAATCTTTGAAAACTGACTCAGGAAGAAATACAAAATATGAACAGACTAGTTGCTGCTAATGAAATTGAATCAGTTATCAAAAAACTCCCAACAGGGACGCCTGGGTGGCTCAGTGGGTTGGACCTCTGCCTTTGGCTCAGGTCATGATCCCAGGGTCCTGGGATCGAGTGCCGCATCGGGCTCCTTGCTCAGCAGGAAGCCTGCTTCCCTCGCTGTCTCTGCCTGCCTCTCTGCCTGCTTGTGTGTACTCTCTCTGACAAATAAATAAAGTCTTAAAAAAAAAAAAAAACTCCCAACAAACAGAAGTCCAGCACAAGCTGGATTCATATGTGAATTCTACCAAATATTTAAAGAAGAGTTCTCCTCAAACTATTCCAAAAAATGGAAGATGAAGGAATGCCTCCAAATACATTCTACAAGACCAGCATTACCCTGATACCAAAACCAGTCAAAAAACACTGCAAAAAAGAAAACTACAGGCCAATATCACATACATAGATGCAAAAATCCTCAACCAAAAATCCAAAACCAAAGTGTTCACAAACTGCGTTCAACTCTACATTAAAAGTGGGATTTATTCTGGGGATGTAAGGGTGGTTCAATATTTGCAAATCAGTGCAATACATGGAGTTAAAAAATAAAAATCATGGCCATCTCAATAGTTGCAAAAAAAGCATTTGACAAAATTCAACATCCGTTCATGATAAAAACTCAATAAAGTGGGTTTAGAACATAACCTCAAAGTAGGGGCACCTGGGTGGCTCAGTGGGTTAAATCTCTGCCTTCGGCTCAGGTCGTGATCTCGGGGTCCTGGAATCGAGCCCCGCATTGGGCTCTGCTCAGCAGGGAGCCTGCCTGCCTCTCTGTCTACTTGTGACCTCTCTCTCTCTGTCAAATAAATAAAATATTAAAAAAAAACCTCAAGGTAATAGGACATATATGAAAAACCCACTGCCGACATCACACTCAGTGGTGAAAAGATGAAAGCTTTTCTTCTAAGATTAAGAACAAGACAAAGATACCCACTCTCACCACTTTTATTCAACATTGGTACTCTTAGTCCTAGCCACAACAATCAGACAAGAAAAAGAAATGGCATTAAGGAGGGCATGTATTGCATGGAACACTGGGTGTGGCACTAAA
The DNA here is from genome assembly GCF_002288905.1 of Enhydra lutris kenyoni. Taxonomy (NCBI): domain Eukaryota; kingdom Metazoa; phylum Chordata; class Mammalia; order Carnivora; family Mustelidae; genus Enhydra; species Enhydra lutris. Next base: position 3,918,673 of record NW_019154117.1, read on the forward strand.
CAATGAATCTTGGAACACTGAAAATAAAAAAAAATTTTAAAAAGCATGCAAATGGTAAGAAAAAAGACTTTTGCTATTTACATGATAGTATTATATGATAATATATATAGAAAACTCTGGGGTCCCTGGCTGGCTCGGTAGGTAGAGCATGATCCCAGGGTCATGAGTTCAAGCCCAACATTGGATATGCAGCATACTTAAAGGAAAAACAAAAAACCCTAAAGATTCTACTAAAAAACTATTAGAAGTAATAAGTGAATCCATAAGGTTGCAGGGTACAAAATTACTGCACAGAAGTTGATTGCATTTTTATACACTAATAACAAAGTAGCAGAGAAATTGTGACAAGAATTTTGTTTACAATTGCACCAAAAAAAAAAAAAAAGAATACCTGGGAATAAACTTAACCAAGGAGATGAAAGACTTTTACTCTGAAAACTATAAAACACTTATGAGAAAAGAATTGAATGGGGACCTGGGTAGCTCGTTTGGTTAAGGGTCTGCTTTTGGCTCAGGTCATGATCTCTGGGCCCTGGGATTGAGCCCTGTGTCAGGCTTCCTGCTCAGTGGTGATTCTGCTTCTCCCTCTCCCTCTGCCCTTCCCCACTCCCCACCCCTGCTTGTGCAGGAGCACACACTCACTCTCTCTCTTCTAAATAAATGAATAAAATATTTTTTTAAAAATTGAAGATGACACAAACAAATGGAAAGATGGTCCATGCCCGTGGATTGAAAGAATATTGTTAAAATGCCCACACTACCTAATAGTATCTACATATTCTGTACAATCCCCATCAAAATACAACAGCATTTTTCACAGAACTAGAACAAATAATCCTAAATTTTGTATGGATCCCCTGAAGACCCTGAATAGCCAAAGCAATCTTGAGAAAAAGAACAAAGCTGGAGGTAGCACAATCCCAGACTTGAGATATTCTGCAAAGCTATAGTAATCAAAGCAGTATCGTACTGGCACAAAAATGACTGATGGATCAATGGAGCAGGATAGAGACTCATCAGGCCGAGCAGTCACAGGTGAGGTCTTGCCTCGGAGCCATCCAAAGGTGTGTGTGTGGCTTGGCCTCATCACACTAAGACCCGGGTTGGAGGCAAGGGTTTACTTTATGCTGGATAGTCCCCCCAAACCAGCATGTGTTTGCACCACTGCCTGCTGAGTGAACTAAAGTTCCTTCTGCTTTCAGAAAAGAGGGCCTGGGTCCCCACCCCAGTGCTTTTCCCTGCTCAGGTGACACTGGGCTGCACGGAGTCAGAGATACATACTTCAGCGTGGAATATCACCCCCCAAGTGCCACATGATAGCAAGGAAACTGTGCCTGAGTGTCTCCTCTCCAGGCCAGCTGAAGAATTCCAAATGGCTTCCCAGGCTTGGGGCCTTGACCTCCCTGTTCCAGGTGGGTCCACATGAAGCTCTGCATTCAGGGACTCCTCCCTCCACCCTGTGCTCACCACCTAAGTAACAGGACTTTCGTCTCTGCACATGAACCCATCCTTTCTTCACATTCATTGGAAGGTAACTTCCCATGACCTCACTGCCTCTGTGGTGCCCCCTGTGCCCAGCACCCAGTAGGTGCCTGTCCAATGGATGTATCAATGAGTGAATGAATGAAACCAAAATCTGGGTTTGGCTGTGAGCATGCATGTATACACCCATGCCTTGCCACCCCAAGTGTGCATGGTGTCTCACAGGGGTGATCCCACCACAGGCTGTCAGTTATGGGCAAGAACAATGAACATAGCCAACTCTCATACAAGAAAGGAATAAGCAGGCAGGGTCTGTGCTGGGGACTCTGAGAGGCAGAGACAAAGGCTATACTTGGGAGGACGGGTAACCTGCAGGCTGGGGTGGGGGAGTTGGTGCATTTACATGTCTTGGTGGGGGCAGAGGAGGAAAGGGCTGTGTGCATCCAGCTGGGCACGTGGCCTTTGTGTTCTACCAGTGCATGCAGCAGGTGGGTAATTCAGCAGCCCAAAGAAGGGTCAGGAAACATTGCAGTCTGCTGGGGTTCAAGTGCAGCACAATTGGAACTGTCCTTCATCTGGGCCACAGGGACCCAAGCCAGAAAGATATTCCAAGCAAGTAGTAACCAAAAGAAAGGAAGGACTATAATAATCTCAGACAAAATAGACTTTAAGTGCAAAAAGCTTACACGAGAAAAGGAAGGACATAATATATTAATAAAAGGTTCAATATAGCAAGAAGATATGACCATTATAAGCATTTATGCCATCAATGATAGATAATCAAAATATATAAAGCAGAAACAGACTTTGGAATACAAAGAACAAACTGGTGGTTGCCAGAGGGGAGGTGGATGGGGGGTTGGGTAAAATAGATAAAGGGGATTAAGAATACACTTATCATGATGAGCGCTAAAGGATGTATAGAATTTTTGAACTATTATATTGTATACCTGAAACTAATATGACACTGTGTTAATTATACGTCAATAAAAAATAAATAAATCATCAAAAACAGAAGGTAAAAATGAGAGTCAGGATGTAAAATGGTACAGCCACTGTAAAAACATGATGATTTTTCAAAAAATTAAAAATAGAATTACAGTATGACCCAGCAATTCCGCTTCTAGGTATCTACCCCAAAGATGTGAAAGCAGGCTCTCAATATTCGTATGCCCCTGTCCATAGCAGCATTATGCAAAATAGCTATAGCATAAGAAAATCCAGATGTCCACCATGGAATGTCTTCTGGCCTCCAAAGCTTTCGATAAGAAATCTCTAGCATGTGACACACTGTATTTTGCTGGATATAGGATTCTTGGTTGATGGGGTTTTTTTTTTTGTTTTTGTTTTAACACTTGGAATATATCAGCCCACTGCTTTCTGGCCTCCAAAAGTTCTGATGGGAAATCTGCTGATGGTCTCATTGAGGACCCTTGTGATGAGTCACTTCTCTCTTGCTGCTTTCAAAATTCTCTCTTTGTCTTTCCACAGTTTGACTGTAATGTTTTGGTGTGGATCTCTAAGTTCATCATACTTGGAGTTTATATTCATGTTTTTAATTTGGGAAATTTTTGGTCACTATTTCTTCAAATATTTTCTCTGCCCCTTTCTCTCTTTCCTCCTTCTAGGACCCCCAACCCCAGCGAGCATGTGGTCTCCTTAATGGTATGCCCCAGGCCCCTTGGGCTCTATTCAGTTTTCTTCAATCTTTTTTTCTGTTTCTCAGTTTCAGTCATTTCCGTTGTCCTGTTTTCAAGTTCACCAATACTTGCTTCTACCTGCTCACAGTTGACTTTTAATCCCTCTACCAAATTTCCCACTTCAGTTGTACTCTTTAGCTCCAGAATTTCTTTTGGGTTTCTTCTTAGTTTTATTATTAGATGCCTGAAATTTGCATCTTTCTCACATCCAGAATACATTCACTCTCATCCTAACATCTCCAAAGTCTTAACTCACTCCTGTATCAGTTCTGAGTCCCAAACCTCGTCTAAATATCATCTAAATCTAGTGTGGGTGAGACTCAAGGTATGATTCCACTTCAGGCAATATTCACCTCCCACTATGAACCTATGAAACCAGAAACTATTAAACCAAACTGCTTCCAAAATACAATGTGGGACAGGCATAGGCATGTATTCTCCCAAAAGGAGAAATCAGAAAGAGGAAAGGGGTTATGGGTCCCACGTAAGTCCAATAAATCCCAAATAAGGAGAAAAAAATCCCCTTAGTCCTTCAGGCCCACTCTGGTGGCAGCTTTGCATTCTGGGTCCACTGGGGTAGCATTTTGACCCCATGGTCTGTTCAAATCAACTAGGTGGCCTTCCTCTCCTAAACCAAGTTGCTGAGGTGTAACAGTTCTTCATATATTTTGGGTATTAAATTTTCCCAGATACATGGTTTTCAAATATTTTTTGTAGGTTGTCTGTTTGCATTAGTGACAGTGTCCTTTTGGGCACAAAGGTTATTAATTTGATAAAGTCCAATTTATTTTATTATTTTTTTCTTTTATTGCTTGTCATACCTAAGAAACCATTGCCTTACCCAAGGTCATGAAGATTTAAATCTAAGAGTTTTATGCTTTAGCTTTTATACTTAGGTGTTTTATCCACTTTTGATTTTTGTCTGTGGTGTGAGGTAGGGATTGAATCTCATTCTTGCATGTGGATGTCCAGTTACTCCAGCACCATTGTGGAAGATGCTGCTCTTCGCCCATTGAATGGTCTTGGTCCTCTAGTTGATGATCAGTTGACTGAATAGGTTTATTTGTGGATTCTCAATTATATTCTTTTCATTCAAATATTCATCTTTATGCCAGCATAAGAGCCTTGATTAGATGTAGCTTTGTAGTAAATTTTGAAAATTAGAAGTGTGAGTTCTCCAACATTGTTCTTTTTCAAGGTGGTTTTGGCTTCCAATCCATGGACAGGTGATGCCTTTCCATTTCTTTAGGTGTTTGCTAATTTCTTCCAACAATGTTTTATAGTTTTTAGTTTACAAGTTTTGTACTTCCTTGGCTAAGTTTATTCCAAAGTAATTTTTCATAACATAAAATTTACCATTTAAGTCATTTCTAAGTGAGAAGTTCACTGGCATTCATTTAACATTTTTAATAGTTGTGCAACAACCATGATCATTTATCTCCAACTTGTTCAACATCTCAAACAGAAGACTCTCTGCCCATCAAATAGTAACCTCCCATTCTTTTTTCCTAGTTCCTGACAACCACGTTACTATTTTCTGTCTGTAGGAAGTTGACTTTTATATGTATTTCACATAAATGGGATCATAAAATAAGTAGCCTCTTTTGCCTAGATTCTTTCATTTAGTATAATGTAGTCAAGGTTTATCCATGTTGTAGCATGTGTCATAATTTCATTCCTTTGAAAGGCTATATAATATTTCATTGTATGTGTATACCACATTTTGTTCATCCATTCATCTGTTGGTAGACAACTGATAGTATCCATCATTTTGTTACTATGAATGGTGCTATTAATTAATATGCAAACGTCTGTTCTTGTCCCTGCTTCAGTTCTCTTAGGTACACAACCCAAAGTGGTATTGCTGATCATATGGTCATTTTTAATTCTTTTGAGGAAGGAACCACTATACTATTTTCAAAAGCAGCTGCACCATTTTGCATTTGTACTATCCTATGAGCAATGCACAGGTATTCCAATTTTTCCACATACTTGCCAACACTTGTTTTATGATTTTTTTAAAAAATTGGGGCACCTGGGTGGCTCAGTGGGTTAAAGCCTCTGCCTTCAGCCCAGGTCATGATCCCAGAGTCCTGGGATTGAGCCCCACATCAGGCTCTCTGCTCCGTGAGGAGTCTGCTTCCTCCTCTCTCTGCCTGCCTCTCTGCCTACTTGTGATCTCTGTCTGTCAAATAAATAAATAAAATCTTTAAAAAACATTATAGCCATTCTAGTAGCCATTCTAGCCATTACCATGAGGTATCTCATTGTGGTTTTGGTTTGCATTTTCCTAATATTTGTGATGCTGATCCTTTTTTCATGTGCTTATTGGCAATTTAAATCTTTTTTGAAGAAATATCTTTGCCCATTTTTTTAAACAACATTTTTTTAAAGATTTTATTTATTTATTTGACAGAGAGAGATCACAAGTAGATGGAGAGGCAGGCAGAGAGAGAGAGAGAGAGAGAGAGAGAGAGAGAAGCAGGCTCCCTGCCGAGCAGAGAGCCCAATGCGGGACTCGATCCCAGGACCCTGAGATCATGACCTGAGCCGAAGGCAGCGGCCTAACCCACTGAGCCACCCAGGTGCCCTCTTTGCCCATTTTTAAGTTGGGTTGTTTATTTGTTGTTGGAGTTTTTGTATAATCTAGATCTCAATCTCTCATCAGTTATATGATTTGCAAACATTTTTTCCCATTCTGTGAGTTGTACTTTCACTCTCATGATTGTATCTTTGGACACAAAACTTTTAAATTTTGATGAAGTCTAATTGATCTACTTTTTTGTTGCCTGTGCTTTTTAAAAAACAGATTTTTATGGGGCACCTGGGTGGTTCGGTGGTTACGCATCTGCCTTCAGCTCGGGTCATGATCCCGGGATCTTGGGAATGAGCCCTGCCTGCATTGGGTTCCCTGCTCAGCAGGAAGCCTGCTTCTCCCTCTCCCATTGTGCTCTCTCTCTTGCTTGTGCTCTCTCTCTCTCTGTCAAATAAATAAATAAAATCTTTTAAAAAATGAAAATAAAAAAAGATTTTATTTACTTACTCATTTCAGAGAGAAAGTGCATGCATGAGCGGGGGGGAGAGGCAGAGGGAGAGGGAGAGGCAGAGAATCTCAAGAAGACTCTATGCTGAGCGTGAGCCCAATGCAGGGCTTGATCTCATGACCCTGAGATCATGACCTGACCTGAAACCAAGAGTCAGACACTCAACCAACTGAGCCACCCACTTGCCCCACTGTTGCTTGTGCTCTTATGTCATGTCCAGGAATCATTGCTAAATCCAATGTTATGAAGGTTTTGCCATTTGTAGTCTTTTGAGTTTTATAGTGTTAGCTCCTACTTTTATTTAAGTTTTTATTTAAATTCCAGTTAGGTAACATATAGTGTAATATTAGTTTCAGATGTACAATTAGTGATTCAATACTTCCATACATCACCAGGTGATTATCACAAGTGCACTCCTTAAACTCCATCACCTGATGGAGAGAGATGGGTGGGGGATGGCTAGATGGGTGATGGGTATTAAAGAGGGCACTTGTTGTGATGAATACTGAGTGGTGTACCTAAGTGATGAATCACTGAATTCTACTCCAGAAATGAATATTGCACTATATGTTAACTAAAAAAACCTTAAATTTAAAAAACATTAGGAAGTGGGCAAAAACAAAAACAAAAACAAAAACAAAAAATCACCTCTTCTACCCATCTCCCACCTACCTCCCTTCTGGTGACCATCAGTTTGTTCTCTATAGTTAAGTGTTTGTTTCTTGGTTTTCCTCTTTTCTTCCCCTCTGCTATTACTCAGCCATAAAAAGGAATGAAATCTTTTTTTTTTTCAAGAAATTTTTTTTAAGATATATTTTTTTATTTGACAGAGAACAACACAGCGAGAGAGGAAATACAACACGGGGATGGGAGAGGGAGAAGCAGGCTTCTGGCTGAGCAGGGAGCCCGATGTGGGGCTTGATCCCAGGACCCTGGGACCATGACCTAAGCCAAAGACAGATACCCAATGACTGAGCCACCCAGGCACCCCCAAAAGGAATGAAATCTTGCAATTTGCAATGATGTGGATGGATCTAGAGGGTATTATGCTAAGTGGAATAAGTCATTCAGACAAAGACAAATACTGTATGATTTCACTCTTATGGAATTTAAGAAACAAGAAGCTCTTACCTTTAGTTCTTTGACCCACTTTGAGTTAATTTTTGTATGTAGGGTAAGATAAGGGATTAACTTCATTCTTTTTTTGGGGGGGGGATTAACTTCATTCTTTTGCATGTAGATATATGGTTTGCCAGCACCATTTTGTTGAAAAAAACATTCTTTTTTCATGGCGCCATTATTAAAAATCATCTGACCATGTAAGCAAGGTTTTATTTCTGGACAATTGTATTCCAGTATTCTTTTTTTTTAAAGATTTTATTTATTTATTTGACAGGCAGAGATCACAAGTAGGCAGGCAGAGAGAGAGGGGGAAGCAGGCTCCCTGCTAAGCAGAGAGCCTGATGCAGGGCTTGATCCCAGGACCCTGGGATCACGACCTGAGCCGAAGGCAGAGGCTTTAACCCACTGAGCCACCCAGGCGCCCCGTATTCCAATATTCTATGTGTGTTTTTATGCCACTACTATACTGTTTTGATTCTTAAAAATTTGTAGTAAGTTTTGAAATATTCCTAAGTATTAATATTTTTGATGCTATTATACATGAAATTGTTTTAATTTTGTTTTCATGTTTGTTATTAGTGTAGTTAATGGAAATGAGACTGATTTTTGTACTTTTTTCCTACTACTTTGTTGAACTCATTTTCTAACTAAAAGTGTGCGTGTTTGTGTGTATTTCTTGGGGTATTCTATATAGAAGATCATGTCCTCTGTGAATATAGTTTTACTTCTTCCTTTTCAATCAGGGCGCCTTTTATTTCATTTTCTTGCCTAAATGTCCTGGATGGGATTTCCAGAACCATGCTTAGCAGAAGTGATGAGAAGGAACGTTGTTGGCTTGTTCCTGATATTTAGGGAGGAAGCTTTCAATCTTTGACTATTAAGCATGATGCTAGCTGTGGGTTTTCACAGGTGACTTTTATTGGCCTGAAAAATTCCCTTCTATTCCTAAGTGGTTGAGTATTTTCGTTCATGACAGGATGTTGGAGTTTTTCAAGTGAATTCTGCATTTATGGAGGTGGTCATGAGGCTTTTCCCCCCTTTCATTCTATTAATGACGTATAACATTATTTTCATATGCTGAACCACTCTTGCACTCCTGAAATAAAATCCCCATTGGTCATGGTGTATCATCACTTAAATATGTTGCTGAGTTTGGTGTGTTAGTCTCTTGTTGACTTTGCATATATATTTATAAGGGATACTTGTCTTTAGTTGTCCTTTCTTGTTATATCTTTGTTGGGCTTTTGTATCAGCATAATACTGGCCTTCTAAAATGAGTTGGGAAGCGTTCTTCCTCCTGTTTCTTGGAAGTGTTTGAGAAGGATGGGGCTAATATCTCTTGATGTTTTGCAGAATTCCTCAGTGAAGCCATCTGGTTCTCAGCTTTCCTTTGTTGGAAGACTATTAAAAAATAGACTCTTTCATTATCGTATTTAGTCCATGATTTACATTAAGGTTCACTCTTGGTCTTGTATATTCTGTGGAATGTGACATGTATCTACCCTTAATCATATAAAAAAGAATAGTTTCATAACTCTGAAATCCTCTGTGGTTTGCCTACGCATCATTCCCTCCCCACTAACCCTGGAAAACAACTGATTTTTTTTTTTTACTGTTTCCATAGTTTTGTTTTTGCAGAATGTAATATAATTGGAATTGTACAGTATTGAGCCTTTTCATATTGGCTTCTTTCACTTACAAAAATGCATTTCAGTTTCCTATGGATATTTAATGGTTTGATAGCTCATTTCTGTTTCAGGGCTGAGTAATATTCAACTGTTTGGATATACTCACCTACTGAAGGACATCCTGGTTACTTCCATGTAATTTTGAACAAAGCTGGAGGTTTTTGTGTATACATATAGATACAGATTTTCAACTCACTTGGATAAATAACAGGTAGCACAATTGCTGGATTTTATAGTAAGGTTTAGTTTTCCTTGAAACTGCCAAACTGTTTTCTAAAGTGGATGCACCATTTTGCATTCCCACCTGCCATGATTGAGCATTTTTGTTGCTCACTCCACATCTTCACCAGCATTTGTTGTCAGTGTTTTCAATTTTTGCCCTTTTAACAGGTCTGGAGCAGTCTCTTGTTTTAATTTTCATTTCTCTGATGACATATGTGGAGCATCTTTTCTTATGTTTGCCATCTGTATATCTCCTCTGGTGAGGTGACTGCTCAGATCTTTTGCTAATTTTTTAAATAGGTTTTAGCTTTCTTACTGAGTTTTAAGAATTCTTTATATATTTGGGATAAGTCTTTTTACCAGACATATTTTTTTCAAATGTTTTCTCCCAGTTTTGCTGTCTTCTCATTCTCTCGGCATTGTGTTTTGTAGAGTAGAAGTTTTTAATTGTGATGAAATCTAGCTTATCAGTTATTTCTCTTATGGACCATGCCTTTGGTGTTGTGTCTTAAAAGTCATTGCCAACTCAGGGTTGTCTAGGGTTTCTACATTATCTTCTAAGAGTTTTATAGTTTTGAGTCTTAAAAATAGGCCTGTAATCCATTTTGAGTTAATTTTTGTGAAGGGTGTAAGGTCAGTATCTAGATTCATTTTTTTTTTCATGTGGATGCGTTGTTCCAGCACCACTATTTACTACAGTAAATCCTAAGGTCTGTATTCCCTCTGCTTCTGTCTTCTGGAAGAGACTGTAGAGATTTGGTGTAATTTCTTCCTTAAATGTTTGGCAGAATTCAGCAAACCCATCAATTAACCCACAGGGACCCAGTGCTTTCTATTTTGGAAGACCATTGATTACTGATTCTAATTCTTTATTAGACATCATCCTATTCAGATGGTCTGTCTCTTCTTGTGTGAATTTTGATAGATCATGTCTTTCAAGAAGTTGGTCTCTTTGATCTAGGTCATCAAATTTGTGAGCATATAAGTGTTCACAATATTATTCTTTCATCATTTGATGTCCACAGTAGTGATACCCCTTCTTCCATTTCCTATATTTGTAGCTTCTTTTTTCCTAGTCTGATTAGAGGCTTATCAATTTTATTGATCTTTTCAAAGAACCAACTTTTGGTTTTGTTGATTTTCTCTATTGATTTGTTTCCAATTTCATTGGTTCTGCTTTATTTTTTATTACTTCCTTTTTTCTTATTTTGGATTTAATTTACTCTTTAAAAAATAAAAGTTTCCTAGAGTGGAATCTTAGGTTATTGGTTTCAGGCTTTCTTTCCTTTTTTTTTTTTTCCCCTCCAATATGCAGTCAGTGGTGTACATTTCCCTCCAAGCACTGCTTTAGTGCATCCCACTAAGTTTGGTAATTTGTATTTTAGTTTTCATTTAGTTCAGATTTTTAAAATTTCTGTTGAAATTTCTTCTTTGACCCTCGTGCTATTTAGAAGTATGTTGTTTAATCTTAAAGTAAGTATTTTGGGATTTTTCTGCCTTTTATTTTTTTTAAAGATTTTATTTATTTATTTGACAGAGATCACAAGTGGGCAGAGAGGAGGCAGAGAGAGAGGAGGAAGCAGGCTCCCCGCTGAGCAGAGAGCCCGATGTAGGGCTCGATCCCAGGACCCTGGGATCATGACCTGAGCCAAAGGCAGAGGCTTTAACCCACTGAGCCACCCAGGCACCCTGATTTTCTGCCTTTTAATCTATTATTGACTGCTAGCTTAATTTTATTATGTTCTGAGAGCATACATTGAATGATTCCTATTCTTTTAAATGTGTTAATATGTTCTGGGGACCAGAATGTGGTTGATCTTGGTAAATGCTCCGTGTGAGCTTCAGAAGGATGTTGGTGGATGAAGCCGTCTACTGTTGCCAACTATACGCAGTTGATTGATAGAGTTGTTGAGTCCAACTGTGTCCATACTGATTTTCTGCCTGTTGGATCTGTCCATTTCTGAGGGACAGGTGTTCAAGTCTCCAACTATGATAGTAGATTTCTTAATTTCTCCCTGCAGTTCTACCAGCTTTTGCCTCACATGATCAGACACCCTGCTGTTAGGGTAGGACATGTTAAGGAATGTCATATTCTTGGAAAACTGATCCCTTTGTCCTTATATAAGACCCATATTTATCCTTATAACTTTCTGTGCTCTGACTTTGCCCTGAGATTAATACAGCTACTCCCACTTTCTTTGGATTAGTGTTAGGATGGCATATCTTTCTCCATTCCTTTGCTTTTAATTTATGTGTGTCTGTATATTTAAAAGGGGCTTCTTGTGGACAACATACAGTAAGGTCTTTCTTATTGATCCACTCACACAGTCATGTCTCTTAATTGGTATATTTTAGACCACTGACTAAGTGATCATTGATGTATTTGGATTAATATTTACCATGTTTGGTACAGTTTTCTATTTGTTGCCCTTTTTTCTTTGTTTTTCTTTTTTTCTTCCACGTGTTTTCTGCATTGCTTGGTTTTAATTGAATATGTTTTATTATCCCATTTTCTCTCCTTTGTCAACATATTAGTTATACATTTTAAAAACCTTTTTTAGTTATTGCCCTAGTGTTTGCAAAGTATATTTACAACTAATTTAAGTCCACTTTCAAATAACACCATACTACTTCTAAGGGAGTGTGTGTACCTTATAACAAAAATTCCCAACTCTTACCTCCTGTTCTCATTGCAACTTCCGTGTAGCATTGCTGTCTTTCATCTCACACGTGAGCTGTAATTGTTGAACATTGTTGCTGTTGCCATTATGGAAGAAATGCCTGTTAGATCAGTTAAGAATAAGAAAAATAGAAGTTTTATTTTACCTCCTCTTATTCCATTTGTAATGCTTTTTTTTTCTTTGTATAGATCTATAGTTCTCTTTATATAGATAGTTCTCATCTATCATTCCCTTCTCTTCAAAGAACTTCTATGAACATTTCAAGCAGAGTGAGTCTACCAGCAACAATTTCCTTCAATTTTTGTTCGTGTGAGAAAGTCTTCATTTCTCCTTCCCTTTGTTTTCACATTTTTATTGTGGCAAAGTACAAAGTATATAAAATTTACTATTTGAGCCATTGTTAAGTGTCTGGATCAGTGGGCTGAAGTGCATACATGTTGTTCTTCGGCCCCTACAGACCTGGTCTCTGTCCCCACTGAGCAGGAACCTGCCCCTGCCTGCTCACCCTGGACAGTCTCTTTCTATTTTCTGTCTTTATTGTTTTGTCTACACCAACTGTCTCATATAAGTGACTTGTATCTTTCTTTCTTTTTTTTTTTTTTCAAATGAAAAGTTTTAGGGATGCCTGGGTGGCTCAGTCAGTTGATTTCAGTTCAGGTCATAATCTTAGGGTCATGGGATTGAGCCCCACATCAGGTTCTATGCTTGGCATGAAGTCTGCTTGAAAGTCCTCTCCCTCTCCCTCTGTTCTTCCCCCCTCTAAAGCATGCTCTTTCTATCTCTAAAACAAATAAATAAAATCTTTTTTAAAAAGTGAAGTTTTAATTCCCCCCTTTATTTTTTTAATTTTTTAAATAAACTAAGAATTATTTTAATGCATTATTTTCTTAAATCATAGAAAACAAAATACAGTTATAAACAGTTGTTACATTGATACTAGATTTTATAATTGTCCACGTATTTACCTTTATTGAGAACTTTATTTCTCATTTGGCTTCATGTTTGCTTTCAAACTGCCTTCAGCATTCCTTGTGGGGCAGGTTGTGTGGTCCCAAACTCCCTTTCTGTTTATCTGGAAATGTCTTGATAATTCCCTCACTTTTGGTAGGGGGAACGAGGGGCAGAGGGAGTGGGGGAGAGAGGATCTCGCGTAGACTCCCTGATGAGCATGCAAGCCTACTCTGGGATTGATCTCACAACCCTGAGATCGTGACCTGAGCCTAAATCAAGAGTCAGACACTTCAGTGACTGAACCCCCAGGCACCCCACCCTCACTTTTGAAGGACAGTTTTGACAAGTACAGGATTCTGGTTGACAGATTTTCCTTTCTTTTTTTTTTTTTTTAAAGATTTTATTTATCTATCCGACAGACAGAGATCACAAGCAGGCAGAGAGGCAGGCAGAGAGAGAGGAGGAAGCAGGCTCCCTGCCAAGCAGGGAGCCCGACGCGGGGCTCTATCCCAGGACCCTGAGACCATGACCCGAGCCGAAGGCAGCGGCCCAACCCACTGAGCCACCCAGGCGCCCCACAGATTTTCCTTTCATCACTTTAATGTATTGGCTTACTGTCTTCTAGCATCCCAAGTTTCTGAGGGAAATCTCTGAAGTCTTAGTGAGGACTTGATGTGATGAGTTTTCTCTTCTGCTGCCTTCCAGATTTGCTCCGTGTTTCTCTCTTGACAGTTTGATTATGTCCTGATGTGAGTCTTTGAGTTTGTCATGTGTGGAGTGTGTTGAACATCTTGCACGCTTACATTCATGTCTTTCGCCATTTTTAGAACACTTTTAGCCATTATTTCTTCAAATAGTCTCTCCTTCCCTTCCTCTCCTGTCCTGGGATGCCCTCAGTGTGTGCACTGTCCTTGTTCATGGTGTCACACAGGTCCCTTCAGCTCTGTTCACTTCTGTCCGTCCTCCTTATGTTCCTAAAATTTCTAATTTCAGCACTTCTGTTCTCGAGCACCAATTCTTCTGCCCCATCAGATCTGCTCTCAAATACCTCTGGTGACTTTTTCATTCAAATTACTGTAATTTTTATTTATTTTTTATTTTTAAACAGATTTTATTTATTTATTTGAGAGAGAAAGAAAGCACAAGCGGGGATGGGCAGAGGGACAAGCTGACTCCCTGCTGGGCAGAGATCAGGATGTGGGGTTCGATCCCAGGACCCTGAGATCATGACCTGAGCCAAAGTCAGATACTTAATCAAGTGAGCCACACAGACACCCCTCAAATTACTGTAATTTTTAGTTCTGGAATTTCTTTTAGTTTGTTTTTAGTGTTTTTTAATATCTCTCTTTTTTTAAAAGATTTTATTTATTTATTTGACAGAGAGAGATCAGAAGTAGGCAGAGAGGCAGGCAGAGAGAGAGGGGGAAGCAGGCTCCCCGCCGAGCAGAGAGCCCGATGTGGGGCTCGATCCCAGGACCGTGGAATCATGACCTGAGCCGAAGGCAGAGGCTCAACCCACTGAGCCACCCAGGCACCCCGTTTTTTAATCTCTTAATTGTTCTTCCCATTTTGTTCATACACCACATTCTTGACCTTCTCAATATCCTCCTTTAGTTCTTTGAGCATCTTTAACAATGCTGTTTTAAAGTCTTTGTCTAGTAAGTCTGACATCTGTTCTTTGTCCAGGACAGTTTCTGTTGGCTTTTTGTTTGTTTGTTTGTTTGTTTACCTTTGAAAAGGCCATACTTCCTGTTTCTTTACATGTCTTCTGACTTTTTGATGAATGCTGGACATTGGAAACTAATAATGTGGCAACTCAGGAAATCAGATTCTCCTCTCTACCTCTGGGTTTGCTTTGTAATTGTTTTCTAGGCTGTCTTTTGCTGAGGGTCAGCCTGAGGTGTAAATTTAAGGTCTTCTCAGGTTTTGCCCTCCCTGGGTTAACTGATGACTTTCTCATTTTCCCCACATACGCAACTGCTTCTGCATGTCCTAGTCTTTGATGTCTGGTTCCCGGAAGGGGGAAAAGAGGAAAGTGAGAGGGGGCACATATCAGCCTTTTAACTCTCTAGTGGTTCCTTCAGCAGAAGAGGGAGGTACGGCAACAGTGGCCATCCCCCTCTTCATCTGCATCTCTGTGATCAGAGGCAATGATTAGTGATCAGACCACAGATCCCCAATATTTGGAGGACAGGGTCCTTACTGCCAGTGAGGTTCTTATAAGCTGCGTGCAAGCTGCACCTGGAACAAATGCATGACTGTCTGCTGTGAGTCAGGGGTGCGGATGGATAGCTGCTACTGTGCTAAGAGCTGAAATTGCCAAGATTCCCGGCAATTCCCCATGTGACTCTCCAGTAGGCTTTGGAGTTCTGAAGCAGGTACGTCAGACAGATTCTTCTAATGTGGTTGTGCAGGGGTGATACAGACTCCTAGTGCTTCCTGTGTTCATCTTCATGGAACCTTCCTCCCTTTCCCTCACCTGGGAAGGACAGTTTTGCAGGGTAGAGAATTCTAGGTTGCTGGGGGCTTCTCCCAACACATTAAATGTTGTGCATCGCTCGCTTGTGTCTTGCATGGTTTCTGAGGAGGAGTCCAGTGTAATTCTTACATTCCCTCCTCTTTTGGCAAGCTATTTTTTCTGCAGCTTGGATGTCCCATGCTGAGGTCTTGTTTCATGTAGGCATTTATACTGTTTGGGTTTCTCTGAGCATCCTGGATCTGTGCTTTGGTGCCTGACATTAATTTGGGGTAAATTCTCAATCATTATTGCTTCAACTTTAGCTTCTGTTCCTTTCTTTCTCTTTTCTCCTTCAAGCTGTCACCCTGTGCACACATTACATCTTTTGTAGTTGTGTTGGCTCTTCTGTGGCATTGTTTCAGTCTTTTCTGCTCTTTGCTCTTTACTTCTGGTGTCTCTGTTGGCATATGCTCATGTCCAGAGACTTTGTCACCAGCTGAGTCCAGTCTGCTCATGAGTCAGTCACAGGCATTCTCTCTCTGTCTTGGTATTTGCGATCTCCAGCATTTCCAAAATTCTTTCTTGGATTTTCCATCTCTCTGTTTACATTACCCATCTATTCTTACATGTTGTCAACCTTTTCCAGTTGTGCCTTTAGCAGAGAAATCCTACTTATTTAAAATCCCCACTCTGATTCTCCCAACATTCCTGCCAGATGTGAGTCTGACTCTGATACTTGCTCTGTCACTTCAGACTGTGTTTTGTCTTTGTGTTATCCCTCGTGGGTTTTATTGAAACCTGGGCATGATGGATTGGGTGAAAGGAACTCCAGTAAATAGCCCTTCAGTGATGTGGTGGTACATGTGGGAGTGGGGGAAGTGTTCTACCATGTAAGATTAGGTTTCAGTCTTTTTTTCTTTTTTTTGGCTGTTCTTATGGTTCAGGTGTATTTATTTAATTTATTTGTTTACTGTGTTATGTTAGTCACCATATAGTACATCATTAGTTTTTGATGAGGTGTTCCATAATTCATTGTTCGCATAGAACACCCTGTGCTCCATGCAATCTGTGCCCTTCTTAATACCCATCACCGGTTTCACCCATCCCCCATCCCCCTCCCTTCTAAAATTTTTGTGAGCCTGTTGACCTAGGATCTGACCTTCACAAGTGCCTCTGGGGGTTTTCCCTGCTGCATGTGGGCCAGTATAGCCAGAAGAGGCTGGAACTGGGTGTTTCCCTCCCCACACAGGAGGGAAAAGGGGGTGGAAGTTGGGTATGTGCCTTCCCCCTGGTTGGTTAGACTCTGGTAAAAGCCCTGTAGGTTAGGTCTGGTAAAATAGTTCCTTCTGAAGGCAGGTCTCTTTAGGAAAACAGGGTGCTCTGCATATCTCAAATGGTTATTTTCTCCCTCTCCTTGTCAGGAGCACAAGGGAATTCTTCTCTTCAGTGTCCACCGTGAGTCCCTGCTGGGCCTCTCAGAGGTACACTCACAAAAGCATGGAGCCCCTGATGACTGGGTCCCCAAGAGTTTTTGTCCTTCCGAGTTGTCCGCACAGAGCGTCCAGCAGCCAGGCAGTTAATAGTTTGTTTTCTTGTCTGGCCTTGGCTCCCACAATGTCTGAGGGGTTCTGTACCCATAAGTTGTGGATCTCTGTGTCTGTTGGACTAATTTTTGCGACAGCAGCTTGCCCTGTGACCTCACTTCTCCAGCAGAACTAGGGCTTATTGATTTTCAGTTTAGCTATTTTTTTTTTTTTTGTTGGAGGGACAAAGCAACAATTTCCCAGCATTCTACATGCAAGTTTGGAAGCCAGAATTCCTCTTTCTATTTTTGAAAAATATTTTATTTATTTATTTATTATCTCCGCTGAGCAGGGAGCCCTATGTTGGACTTGATCCCGGGACCCTGAAATCATGACCTGAGTGAGACAAAGGCAGACACTTAACCAACTGAGCCACCCAGGCGCCCCCTCCATATTTTTAATAGATAGCGCACACACACACACACACACACACACACACACACACACACAAACACACAATATCTGGGAAGAAAAAAAGAATATGCAGAGTAGAGCCAAGATTTTATTTTCACCACCACATTGTACTTATAATATGTAACTACTACCAGCTTCTTGTGGATTATATTAGAGATAGTGTATCCTCTATAGGAACATTTGGCTGATTATGTATATGTTTATGCATATATATATGTATGTTTAATAGGCTCTGTGCCCAACATGGGGCTCAAACTCACGATGCCAAGATCAGGAGTTGGGTGCTCTCCAACAAGCCAGCCGGGTGACCTTGTTGCATATTTTTTGTACTAATGGTGTCATAGCATACCCAGTATCTTTTTTTTTTTTAAAAGATTTTATTTACTTATTTGTCAGAGAGAGAACGAGAACGTGCACGCACAAGCAGGGGGAGCAGCAGGCAGAGGGAGAAGCAGGCTGTCTGCTGAGTGGGGAGCCAGATGCGGGACTCAATCCTGGGACCCCGGGATCATGACCTGAGCTGAAGGCAGATGCTCAACTGACTGAGCCACCCGGTATTTTATAACTTACTGTTTGTCACTCAACAATGTATCTTGGAGATTCTTCTTTGTAATGGCTGCATAGTATGTCTTTGATGGATAATTTAGATGTTTCCAATTCTATTTTTTGGTCAGTTACGTGCATTGCAGTTTTGTGAACTGTTGTGCAGAGATTTTAATTTCTTTTTATGGTGGTAAAATACCTGTAACCTAAAATTTACCATTTTAATAATTTTTAAATTCAGTGGCATTAAGTACATTCACATTGTACAACCGTCAAACCAGCCACCTTCGGACCGCTTGCATCTTTTCAAACTGAACCGTGTCCCCATTAAACATGAGCGGCCCATCCTCCCTCAGCCCCTGGCACCCACCATCTACTTTGTCTCTGAATTTGACTGCTTCTGGGTATCTCTAGGTTTTAATTTTTTAAAAGATTTTATTTATTTACTTGAGAGAGAGAAAGAGAGAGTGAGAGAGATCATGAGAGGGGAGAGGGTGAGAGAGAGAAGCAGACTCCTTGTGCCGGGAGCCTGATGTGGGACTCGATCCTGGGACTCTGGGATCATGATCATGAGCTGAAGGCAGTTGCCTAACCAACTCAGCCACCCAGGTGCCTCTGGGTTTTAATTTTTTTTATGTAGATAAAGTCACTGATCTTGTCCTTGGTGGCTGGTCCTTTACTGTGTTGTCTAGGTCAGAGATGATAATAATGGCCTCATTCAGGGGGGTCACCCCTTTGCTTGGATTATCCTGGAGCATGAGAGCTGGAGAGGGAGGTGAGCAGAAGGCAGATGGGGAGCAGCTGCGCTGGACATGGGCCCTGGGAAAGTGAGCAGCGCAGGTGACAACATGCTCAGCCTCACCCTATCTTTAAATGGGAAGGGGCTGTGTGCCCTCAAAGGCCCCCCAACTTATTATCCAGTTAGGGCGTGTTGGAGTCGGTGGGATCGGCTCGGGAGAGCAGGACCTTGCCCATGGCAGGTTCAGGGGACCCGTGTAGCTAGGAGTTCATTCCCAGTTGCCCAGTTTCCTGTACCTGAGCACCCCAAGGCCACCTCATGCAGGACTTTTCCCCACCCCGCTCCAATTACAAAGGTAACTCATGTCTTTCATGCCAAATTCAAATGTTATAGAAAAATGCAAGGCACCTCACCGTGGTCTGATCCCCAAAGAAAACCTCAGTGCACAATAAGGCACATATTTTTTTATGTTCTTTCCTATTCAAACACATTTATTCCTGTATTTAACAATGTACACGGGCATCTTTCACTTGCATACAGTGATCGGTCTACCTCAGTTAAAAAAATAAGTACTGAGAATGTATTCGTTAAAATTTTTATTGTAAATAATAAAAAAATAAAATCTTAAAAAAAAAAAAAAGCAACAGGTGCCTGGGTGGCTCAGTCGGTTAAGCGTCTGTCTTTGGCTCAGGTCCTAATTCCGGGGTCCTGGGATTGAGCCCCACATCGGGCTCCCTGCTCAGTGGGCCATCTGCTTCTCCTTCTTTTCCCTCTGCTTGTGCACGCTCTCTCTGTCAAATAAATAATAAAAAAACAAAATCTTAAATTTTTATTGTAGAAGTGTTTCATGAATACATTCAATCAACAATATATGAAGAAAGTGACATTATTTCCCTTGTTTCTCCCTCTCTCCTCCTTCCAGACAGGATAACTTGGATCCCCTCTAATTTGCATTTACACCCACACCCACACCCACACCCACACGTTTGCTTCACAACCGCAGACTTTGAACAGTGCTTACGTCAGTAAAAGTGTGACTCGTTTTCTGACTGGCTATGTGCCTTTTGAGTATGCCGTAATTCAGTGCCCGAGAGTTACCCAGGAAACCTGTTAGAACACGGTTGCAGGGCGTTGCTCCCAGTCTCGTGCTGGGGCGGGTCAGTGCAGCCTGAGGCTGTCTCGAGGTGCCCATGTTGGGAACCAAGCCCTGTTCAACACCGCTGCTTGTACAAATACTCTGTGTGTATTGTTTTTTTTTTTTTAAAGATTTTATTTATTTATTTGAAACAGAGAGAGATCACAAGTATGCAGAGAGGCAGGCATAGAGAGAGAGAGGAGAAAGCAGGCTCCCCGCTGAGCGGAGAGCCCGATGTGGGCCTCGATCCCAGGACCCTGAGATCATGACCTGAGCCAAAGGCAGAGGCTTAACCCACTGAGCCACCCAGGCGCCCTGTATTGGGGGTTTTGTAGGGAATTTGTAGGCATGGAAATGATGGGTCAAAGGGGACTAGAAGCAACTACTTTTACTGATGTGGCTCTATTTGGGGCTCCAACAGTGTGTGTCCTGTCTGTCCCTCCCCCCTCATCCACGCAAACGTTGTAAAGATTACTTTTATTTTGCCAGTTTGATATGATACATATTTTAAAATACATACTTAATGGTGTAATTATGAAAGAAGCTGAAAAATGAATTCTTTTTTTGTAAGTAAACTCCTTATTTTGGATTTATGCAAACATGTGACATAGGGCCATATGCCTTTCACCCAGCTCCCCACAATGTTAACATATATGGTTTGTTTCCCAGGACGAAGAAATTAACATTGGTCCATGACTACCAACTAAACTCCAGATTTTTGGGGGAGTTTACCACTTTCTCCACCAACATCCTTTTCAGATCCCACATTGCATTTAGGGGGACTGTCTCCTTAAGCGACTCTGGTCTGTCCATGTCTCCCGTGTCCCAGACAGTTTGAGGAATCCTGGTCGAATGTCCCTCACTTTTTCTCATGATTAGATGGGGGTTATAGGTTTTGGAGGGAAATACCAGGGGTGAAGTGCCTTCATAACAGGTGATCACAGTAGGTGATACAAATTGCTGTGCACGTCCTTCAGACGTAAACTGTGCAGTGAGGAGCCCAGACACACATCACAAGAGCAACGGGAAGTATTCATTGCTGGCCCTTACTTCCCAGTGTTCTGCCACCTTGTTTCTGGATGGCTGCTCAGTGTGGCTGGAAGGTGAGTGTCCCACTTCATCTTTCTTCCTTCCTCTCTTCTCCTTTCTTCTTTCTTAAACACAAAAGGAGAAGGCCATGATTAATTGTGGTGGCAGTGCAGCTGGCACCTAGATGGCAGCTCAAAAAGCACCCAGTGACACGGGCCTTGTGCAGGAGTCCCTGCTAACCTTGGCCTTTTGGTCTTGGCTTCACTTCCTCACTACCTGAGGTGACTGGTCCATCCCCGTGTACCTTGTTATCACATCGGACTCTTCAGGTTGTGAGTGAAAGGAACTCAACTCAAATTATTTTAGCAAAAGATGGAATTTGCTGCATCAGAAACCTGAGAGCAACTGAGTAAGACTTGATCCTTGGGCTCAGCAGATGTTCCCGTCCTCACCACTTCCCAGATGTCTGGATCCCTGCTGGCAGCTCACCCTGATCTCCTGGCTTCTTAGTCACCCAGCTGAGGGTGACTCTCCCCATGACCACTTCAAGCAAGCCAAAGGAGCGAGCTTCACTGGATGAACCTGGATCATGTCTGCACCCTGGCTTGATTTAATTCCTTGAGAATATAGTTCTCAATTGCACACAGGCTGAGATCACAAGCCAGCCTGGAGACTAGGAATGATGTTAATTTAAGTCAGACCACATGGGCTGAATAGAGGAAGAGGTACTTCTCCTAATGCTCATGTCTTTTCTAGCCTTTCTGTTTTTCCTTCTGGCCTTCAGATGTTTCCATTCTCCTCCATGTTGTTAACATGATGCTTTCAAAGCACCTGGCTCTGCCTGTAGTCAGTGGTGTACCAATCTGGGGATGGGGTGGGGAGGTAGGGTGGGCACGGTCCACCAGGTACATCTGTGGAGAATTTAAAAGCAACCACGAAAACAAGATGTAATCTTCTTATCATCACCATATGCTAGTACTTCTGAACAGTGTGATAAAATGCTCCTTGAAAAAAGGAACCCAGATAGAGAACATTTTTAGCACTGGAGGGTTCCTTAAGGAAATGTCTTAATATGATACTAATACTCTGTTCACAGATGCTGAGAAACAATCTCAGACATGTTTAGGGTTCTCAGGCCTTGTGAGAGTGTGCAGAGGCTTCCTCCCCCACTTCAGGACTATTTACCTCCTATGAGTGGGCTGTTCACCCCAGGCCCCAGCTGCCTTCTATCCCAGCCAGTCCTCAACACTATCGGCTTGTTTTGCCGACTGACTGGCATCATTTCATTACTGTTCCTGAGGCCTTGCCAGGTGCCCAGTGGCACTCTAAGCAGTTTTCAAAGTTCGGTCTGTAGCTCTTTCTGTGTTGAACCGTAGATCTGAAGCTGGGTTTTCCTGGTATACTTCAAAGCTGTATATTCCAACAGATTGAATGCAGAAGGTGATGTGAGACTCCTACTATCTTCTATGAATCCAAACTCCAGGGAGATTTGCAAAAATGTAAAACAGTTACCATTCTTCTCTATATTTTTGGGAAATATTTTTCCCAAACGTGTAATATTTATATATTTGTACAGACCTATCCATTTAGGGAGAGTGAGAGTTCGTGAGTGTGCGCGCTGGAGCCGGGGGAGAGGGCGAGAAGCAGTCTCCCTGCTGAGTGCAGAGCCCAGGGAGGAGCTCAATCCCACACGGACATGGTGAACTGAGCCGAAATCAAGAGCTAAGATGTTCAACCGACTGAGCCACCCAGGCACCCAAAAAGCATAATGTTGATTTTTAAATGTTAAAGTACTCTTTTAAATTTCACACAATACCGTAAACATCGACACATACAACCCACATTAGCAAAAGCTTTCTGAGGTCCTGGGACGGAGAGTTTGGGGGCCGCTCATCTAACTGAACTTGACTGCAGCTCTAGAAGACGGCATCGAGGGTGCGGGGAGGAGGGGCTCGCTACTGACCCCCAGCCTCCCGCTCAAGTCTCCAGGAAACCTACTAGTCCGGGGCCACGCTTCCACACCTGTGAAGTGCGGAGGACGATGCTTCCACCTCATGGGACTGCTGGGGTGGTTCTGCGCCAGGTAGCAAGCACGAGGTGATACTAATATCCCCGTGCGAGATGAGACACATCCTATTCATACAGAAAAGGAAGCGGGGGCTCAGGGACGCCGATGCTTTGCGGGGCTTCCACGACTGAGCGGTCCGAGGCTTGCGGACCACCGTAACCCCGGCCTGCCTGGACACCCCTTCCCCGACTTGCGGGGCCGCCCGGCTGACCCCTTTCCTTCTCCCCGCCCGCCAGATCTCTATCTCTGCCACGCCAGTGCTGGGCGCCGACCAGCCGCCGGCTGCTCCCGCTTGCCTCACTTCCGGCGCCAGGACCGGAAACCTCCTTTCCGGTTCTCAAATCCGCGCTCCGGAAGTGAGTCACCGTGCCAGCACCCAAGATGGCCCCTGATCATCCGCCGCAGCGATCAATGGAGGAGAAGCGGGCATAAACCCGGAAGTTGCCCGACCCAGCCATGGCAGCCGCCGGGGGCGTGGCTTCCGGCGGCCGGATCCTGGCAGTCGGGGCGGCAGGGTCGAGGTGAGGCCGTGGCTGACAGGCGCTCCTCCCCCGACGGCGGTGGCTGGTGCCCAGGCGGACGGGCGGCCCTCACCTCGCGGCCGCGAGAGGCGCCAGGGCCGTACCGGGGGATGGACGAAGGAAAGATGGACGAGAATGAATGGCGGTACCACGGTGAGGGCAACAAGAGCCTGGTGGTGGCCCACGCGCAGGTGAGCGGCGGAAGGTCGGCGCAGTCCTGGGCCCTTACCCTGCCCCCGGGGAGTTCCGCGATCCCCCAGCAACACTCCCTCCAGGGTCTGTTCCACGACCCCCTGGTGCCCCCTGCCCCATCCCGGCTAGTTCCGAGTACCCCCAGCAATACTCCCCCGCCCCAAGGGTCTGTTCCACGACCCGCTGGCACCCCTTTCCCGGCGGATCGGTTCTCCCGCACCCCCTCTCCCGCCCCGGGTAGTTCCGCATCCCCCGTATCCGCGTTCCCTCGGGTAAGTTCCTCGTCCCCCCAGTGTCACCTCTCCCCCCAGGTCGGTGCCACCCCTCGCCCAGTGTAACCCACGTCAGGGCTGCGTCCCCCCAGCTCCCCCACCGCCACTGCGCCGCACGCGGTGCCATGTCCGATTGACCAGCCGCGATGGGGCAGAGGCTGCGCCGAGAGGCCGCCCGGGGGGTACCCGGGGTCCGAATGGGGGTCCGGGGAGCTGGAGGAAGCAGCGAAGTGCCGGGGGTGCTGGTATCTCCCGGCGCCAAGGGAGTGTATCCTCCAAGACCCACGGAATTGCTGTGCTCCTGCAGCTGTTGCTAATAATGATTTGCCCAGGTGTTCTTGTTCAGAGTCTTTTAGAATTTAAAGGGTTTCTCTTTCTTAATTCAGTGAGGGGCTGTAGTTTCAGAAAGCGCAATAAGGACTCGCAGGGGAGTGAATCCAGGAAGAGAAGCATGTGGATTCCTGTAAAGCCCCAAACCTCTGACGTTTTGCTGATACAACTAGGCTGGAATGTGGTGGGCAGAGGAGGAGCCCTGGGTGTCACCAAGGGGTTAAGAGCTGGGGATTTGGAGTCACACAGCTGGGTGCCATCCCAGTTCTACCACTGCCTGGCCCAGGCGCACTTTCTGGATTCATAAAGTGGAACTAGGAACAAAATGCCCATTGTGGACTTGCTAGAAGGTTAGGTGAGCAGGTGCTGGGCAAGTGAACACTGTCATCCCCTTTGGACTTCAGTGAGCGCCCTGACACGTGCCGCAGCTCCTACTGGGTGGCACCCTGCTCTGTGGTTGGTTTCTGCGCTGGCTGTGTGGGGTCAGTGGCAGGGGAAGCTGCAGTCACCCAGGTGGCCCCTGTGATCTGCCTTTGCATTTTGTTTCTCATTAGCGCAGTCAGGCAGCTGAAGAACTGCATGCAGGCTTCAGTCAGGATCTTCAGATGAATAATGGGCAACGCTTAACCTAGAGCCCTTCTTTGCGCCGTCTGCTGGGCCCTGTGGTGTTTGAGGGTGGCGCGGGGCATGGGATATTCCAGCACGGGTCCCTTGGGGTTTTGGGTTACTGTTGTGACCCCTGAACCCTTTCACAGAAGAAATGCTCGTGCTCAGTTCCGTAGTAGGCTGAGTAGCAGATCTTCATGTCACATAAGGCTAAGGCTTCCTTTCGAGTGGGGGCTAATTACCGAGTTGCAAGGGTGTCAGATGGAAGAGCAAGGTACAGACTCAAAGTAAAAGAACATGAGGCTGGAACCTGGGAGGCCTCTGGGGTGGCCACCATCACCGTCCCTTCCTCCCCACCCCCTCCCCACTAGCCCAGCCCCTCCCCCACAGCTCAGCCCTTTCTCTTAGGGCTTGTGTTTCCTTTCCCTTTTCCATTCAGTCATCAGGCTACACAGGACCTGTGCTCTTCATCCTTATTTTAAGTCGAAATTTGTTCTGCTGTGCTCATTCCAGCCTGGTTGGTGTTAGCTCCTTGTCGCAAGTGGTCTTGTGAGAAAACGTTCCCACCCAGTGAAGTTTCTGACTTTGCCTCTTGAATGTGGAGAGGCCTTTGTGCTTTGCGTGGGCCTTGAGGTGTGGAAAGGAGGGTAGAGCCCAGGAGGCAGCGTTTCAGGGCCCTGCTGTGCCCGAGGAGAGGGTGCGTGTGTCAGGGGGAGAGAACAAGTGCTCCTGCTCCCCAGACCCACCTCATTCAGTCCAAGGGGGAGGGCGGCTTCACCAGTGTTCTTGTGGGTCAGGACACTGTCCCTTTTCAGCTCAATTTCAGAACTGAGTGTCCTTAAAAAGTGCCACAGCCATCTTTCCTCCTCTCCAGCATCACGACGTGGAGTGCCTTCAGGCAGCCAGTCCCAAGGCCCAGGGTCTGCACTGAAGGAACATGGGCCAGCAGGTTGGGAGGCTTTGAGAACTTGTAGACTGTGGGGCCTGTGTGGGCAATGTAAGACCCAAGGGTTGGTCAGTTCCTGACAGGCTGCTGTCCGCTGTCCGGTGGCTCCTCCATGCCACGGCGGAGGCCCTGCCTTTGCCGCCCTGGGCCTGGCACAGACCCTCTGTGCTGCTCCGAGGCTGTGGCCTGCCCGGCAATGTATGCAGGGGGACTCCAGGAACCTGCCCTATGGAGGGGTCCTGGGCAAGGGCATCTCCCCCGTGGGAGTGCACTGTCCTCCATTGCTGTGGCCCAAGGACCCTGTGGTTCTTCTAGTGGCCTGTCCCACTTGGGCTCACACTGAGCTGTGGTCAAGCCCTCGGTTGCCCTCACGTGTGCTGCCACGTGGGCTTTCTCTCCTTCTCCATCTGCACTCGCCCTCCTTACCTTCTCGTCGGGTGGCTTTGGCCCTGCCCTGTCCTGGGAGGGTCGCGAGTCTGGCTTGTCACGCCATCTCTGAAGTGTCTCCAGTGGTGGGAGCAAGCGGCCCTCCATCCAGCGCCCCTCCCCTGGGGCTTGTCACACCAACTCCAGGGATGCATTCCTCCCTGTCGACAAGTGAACACGAAATACCTGCCAACCAGAATCTTCTGCAAAAGCGCAGGAGAAGCAGCTCGTTTCTGCCTTTCAGGTTCTACAGTCTTTCTAAGCTTCTGAGGGTGTGTGGGACCCTTTACCTCTGCGACTGTTCTGACGCCCTGGGTGTTTGTCTGGGTCCTGAAGATGCGAAGTTCAAGCAGTCAGGGCCCGTCGCACTCCTCTTTCCATCTTGGTTTCGGGATTTCTGGTTTGTGGATCATATATGATGGAGATGCTGCAGACAGAGGAGGGTTGTTCTGTTCTGGGCTTTTTGTTGTTTTTTTTGTTTTTGAATATGGCATATTCCCAAGTCCTGGGCCACTCCCTTCTTTAATTTTCTGCTGAATCTAGTTCAGAGAGTCTTAACTTTTTGTTGCTTCTAGTGTTTTTGTTTTTTTTAAACAAGTAGTTCATTCTCTGTTTGGAATTTTTTGTGGTGCTCGTCTAGGTCGACACTTAGCTAGGTCAGCTGATGTGACTTCTTTCTCGGCGAGGTCTCACAAGAGAGTTCTGCATGTGACCCTGCCTGTAATCATTCCCGGGATCACCTGTAGTCACATACTAGGATTTGTGATTTCCAGCCCTAACCTAGGGGAGCTGAGCTCTGCCTGTCTGGGCCTGGTCTCTCGAGGTGGCTCAGTGGCGTCCCTGCCGACTGTGTGCTTCCTCCTCAGTCCGGACGGCACTTGCCCTGTCGACCAGGAAGGTCCACAAGGCTTCTGTGTGTCATGGGGAAGGACCAGACGGCACCACGGGCTCCCCTACCTCGCTGTGTGTGTGTGTGGGGATGTCTGGGTGGGTCTGGGGGCCCGGAAGTCTCCCCGCAGACCTGCTCTTGCTTCTCTAGGACACCCGCGCCGTGCACTCTGTGCAGTTGGGGTCTGTCTTACAGGTCCTTCTCTTCTGGCTGTTGGATTTTCCATCCTTTCAGGGACCACCCAAGTGCCCCTTCTGCCCCACCCCCCAACCCCCGGCCCCTGCTTGAATCCATGACCGCATTGGTTCTGTGGCCGCTGTGGGTGCAGACCAGGCAGCTGGAGCTTGGGAAGGAAAGTGTCCTGCCCCCTGTAGGTCCCCTGCTGTCCCAGTACGCCCCTACTATCTGGCCTCCCTGCGGTGTCCTGCCTGCCCTCTGTGACATGGCTCGCCGCCAGCTTCTCTATGGGGCTGTCAACCCAGCGCCTCCCGGCCCTCGTCCCCTCTCCACATTGCCGGCTTGGGTTCTGTCACTGGCATTCTGACGGACTAGGCTGTGGCTTGGCCTCACGAGCAGCCAGCCCGGGCACCGGGACAGCACCCCGAGGGGTGAGCCTTTCTGTTGTGTTTCTCTCCCTTTCTCGTGGAAGTTGCCTGGTCCCCAGTGCCCTGTGGTCTTCCCGGTGTGTCCTGGGCCTGAAATGGTGCACCTGCTGGTGCCCGTGGGCGCGGGGCGGCCTCCCCCTCCAACCCCCCCATCTGTGCCGAATCAAGGTGCCTTGATTCCACCTGCGTGTTCCCTCCTTCGGGCTTCTCGTGGGCAGCTGGCCCTCTTAGTATGTTGTTCTCTGTGGTCTTTCATTCTCATGTGATGCTAATTCTTGCTGTCTCTGCCCAGAAAATACAGAATATTGGAGGGAAGGTAGTGAAAAGCACCCAGTATTTTCCCACTGAGAAAATAATTTTTGTCACTGCTTTGGTGTACTTGCTTCCATTTTATGCTACTTTTTTTTTATTTAAAAGATCTTATTTATTTATTTGATAGAGCACAAGTAGGCATAGAGGTAGGCAGAGAGAAAGGAGGAAGCAGGCTCTCCATTGAGCAGAGAGCCCGATGGAGGGCTCGATCCCAGGACTCTGGGATCATGACCTGAGCCGAAGGCAGAGGCTTAACAGACTGAGCCACCTAGGTGCCCCTCATTTTATGCCTTTATTTCGTGCTCAGGAATCCTGTTTTTGTTTTCCGATTTTTCACTCCACCTCAAAGCATCAGCGTGTAGAAAATCCTTTGCCCCCGTGTTCAAGGCTGCAGAGCCCTTGGGTGGCCAGTGTCCCCACTCCGCACGGTCAGACATTCACGTGGCTGCGCAGTTAGGGCCCTGGCTTCTCAGGGGGTCACAGGTGTGGCTCCCAGGCCATTTGGCACGTGATGCCCCCTCCCCAGCCTGGGACTTTTGTTCCTTTCGTAAGTGACAAGTTGTGACCTTCACTGTGGGCTTTGAGGCAGTTTAATGTGTGTGTGTGTGTGTGTGTGTGTCATACTTCCACTCACTGACTTTTTTTGCTTGTGAAAATCCCAGCTTCTCCGTGTCCTCGAGGGCGTGAGCTCCTG
Source organism: Enhydra lutris kenyoni (assembly GCF_002288905.1). NCBI lineage: Eukaryota > Metazoa > Chordata > Mammalia > Carnivora > Mustelidae > Enhydra > Enhydra lutris. Next base: position 3,947,325 of record NW_019154117.1, read on the forward strand.
CAGCGCTCTCCTGTGTCAGGCTGCAGGGCCTCCCCGAGCCTGTCCCCTGCTCTCCACTTCCCTGGCGTTCTATGCTGGACAGATGTTAAGAAGTTGTCCCAGTTGTTGCTCCCTGGAGATGCTGTCACCGGTGCTGGATCCTTTCAGACTTTTCCATATAAACTGAGTATGCACATACTTTAAAACTTTTTATTTTATGAACTTTTAAAAACGAAGTGTAGCAAACCTACGGAAACGTGCCTGCATCGTAAGTGTATATGTAGCTTGATTATCACTGAGTGCAGGGACTGGTGATCCCGTGACTCGCAGTGCTGTGACCAACCCCTTCTAGAACATTCCTCAGGGACAGTCCCACCCACCTGTGGGGTGGTCCCCGGGTCTTGCTCTTACCGGCTTTTGAACTTGACACGAATGGAGCTGTACCCATATGCACGTGTCCAGGTGTGTTTAAAGCCCCGTTTGTGCCCTTCCTCAATCACCAGCGCGTGACGACTGCAGCTCTGTGTCTGTGAATATCGGTCTGTGTCCTGCACTCTGAGGTGTGGACGGCATCCTGCTGTGTCCAGCCACCGCGCTATTGGCCCCCGGGGGTTGTTTCCATTTTACTGGGAATTACGAACCACACTCCCGTCTGCAGTAGCTGCGGGCTCCTGGGTACCGTAGTTATTTCTGTGAGTTTGATTCCTGGGAACGAGCTGGCTGGGCCAGAGGTGTCTGATTTTCCTGGTTGCCCTGGGACCCAGGCCTGCTCCCCCCTCCCCACAGCCACTCCATGGTCCCCAGGCTTGGGGTGGGCACTGACTGGACTTTGCTTTATTTCCCAATAGCGTTGTGTCGTGTTGCGTTTCCTGAAGTTCCCTCCAAGCAGGAAGAAGGTAAGATTGGTGGGCTTGCCACCCTGTCATTAATTATATAAGAAAACTTTGGGGTTTTTTCCATTGCAGAAGTATTAGTGCTAATTATAGAAATTTAAATGTGACACAGCAGTGGGCACAGAAAGTGGGGTATCCGTAATCCCTGTAGGGCCAGCGTTTTGATCTTCCTGGTCACTTTAGGTCCCCTGGGAGGGTCTGCAGTTCTGAGTGAGGAGCAGGCAGGGAGCCCCACTTGTGGCCAGGACATCCAGGACCAGGGCTCAGCTTTGCCACCCCGCTGGCTCGGTTTCCCCATCTATGGGATCGTAGCTGTGACAGTGAGTGGGTGCTACTGGCGGATGGTGGCACAAGTCCTAGTGGGCGGTGCTGGTGGGGCCCGGGGTTTCTGTTCACTGAGGCACCAGGCAGAGAGCACTGTGGACGTGCTCAGGGAGCTGCCTCCCAGTAGTGTCTGCATCCCTCCAGGTGGGAAGTGGCTGTGGTGTGTGTTTGGGGGTGATTAAAAAGAGAGGCAGGGGCCCTGGGTGCCGCCTCACAGTAGCTGGGGAGTGAGGGGTGGGTGGCAGTTGGGTCCCCAACAGGGTGCGGGAGAGATGAATCCGCTGGGTTGGGGGGCCTTGCCCGAGGGGCAGGCGGGGTGAATGGCTTTGGAAATGAAGGGCCTCGCAGAAGGAGACGAGGGCCCCGAGGGAGAAAGCTGGGGGGCCTCGGGATGGTGTGGGATGGAGGAAGGTGGCCCCAGGCGGGAGAGGGTGTTTCCTGCCTTAGCGTCCTCTGGAGGCATGTGGGTGTTGTGTTCCTGTGGGATCAAGTGGATCCGAGTGGAGGCTAGAACCTTCTCCAGGCAGCTCACACCACCCCTTCCGCCAAGCAGTCTGCAGCGCCTGGAAAGGCCACGCTCTCTGGATGCCTCTGTCAGTGTTTTTGCTCAGATTTACTGAGGTGGTGTCTTCTGAGGCAATAGCTTGTCTGTATTTTACGAGTGGGACGATGTGCCACCGGCTGCGTGAGTGGTGGGGAGTTGCGTGGGGTCATTCTGTCGACGGAAGAGCTTTCTGTCGGGAGCTCTGTGACCAGGCTGTGGGTGCCCCGGGAGCGCCCCGGGTTTGCTGCGGGGCCTTGTTCCCACGCAGGCTGCGGTCTGTGCGCGCTTCGGGCCGTGGGCTGCAGCTCCATGCGCGACCTTCCGCGAGCCCACAGCCTGCTGTCCCCGTGGGTCCTGCTGTCCACCCTCGGCCTGCCGCCCTGGGCCAGAGGGAGGGACTCAGGGCTGATTTCCTTTCTCCCCCATATCTCATAGCCTGTGGGTTAAGAGCCTCCAACTGGGAAGCAAATATTCTACATTTGGTTGCTGGGGATGCAAATCAGAATGCCTGGTGATTTGGGGCTGGGAGAGATTTTCAAAGGGGCATTGGTTAGGGGCCGTGTCCTGGTGGGAGGAGGGTGGGGGCTGCGGGACGGACATTCCCTTCGGCGGGCCTGGCGGTCTCCGTGGTGAGGCTCCCCTGCCCCCGAGGCCCGGGCATCTGGTGTGTATGCGGCGGCGACATGCGGCCCCACGCGGTGCCAGCTGCCCCCTGGTCACTGAGGCCTCCCTATGCTTCTCTTTTACAGACCTCAGAAGAAATATTTCAGCACCTACAGAACATAGTGGACTTCAGCAAAAATGTCATGAAAGAGTTTTTGGGGGAGAACTATGTCCACTGTGGGGTGAGTGACTTTGATTTACGGAGTCTGAATTCCCAGGCACCTTCTGTGTCAGTCATGCCAGGTCTCAGTGATCGTTTGGACCTTAGTGCTTCCTGATGACGCTTGTGTTCAGGTGCTGCTCTCCGGGGCCACACGGCGGCGCCGGGCGGGTAGTCTGACACCCGTCTTCCAGCCAAGAAACGTGAGGCTCAGAGACCACCTGAGCCCCGCAGCTGCTAGGACCCCTGGCCCCCGCCACCCTGCTGTCCTGAGGGGGGCTCCAGCTTGGTGAGGTTCTTGGGGCAGATCCGGATGGCATCCCTGAGCCCTCTGCCACTGGAGGTCCATTGGGGCTGTGGACCCTCTTGCGGGGTGGGTCTGCTGTGGGGCTGGCAGGGCGGTGCCGGCTGCTGGCCGGGGGCCTCAGCTGCTCCTGACGTGGGCTCACGAGGGGCTGCGAGTGTCCGTACGACCTGGCCCTAGCTGCCCCAGCTCGTGGTCTGAGAGATGACCTGTCCTGGAGTTGTGTCTTGTCTTTTCCACAGCATCCTGCTGGTCTTGTGGGTCAGCCTGGGTGGTGTGGGGCTACACAGGGGCGGGAGTGCCCAGGGCTGTCCTGGTGAGGTCCCCAGCTGTCCCGCTGGGAGCCCCATGTCTCTGACCAGCCTGAATGGTGCCTGAGCGAATGCAGCTATGCTGGCTGCCAGCTTTCTCCTTGAGAGGGCATTTCTCTGCTTCGCAGTACGTGGGGGATGCTCTAAACCTTCTCCCAGGAGGGATCCAAAGGGCGGTGGGGAGCTCAGGGTCCCAGCCGGCGGGGGCCTGGCAGGAACAGCATCAGGATGTAGCCCCAGGGCCCAGGGTGTGCTCTGACCCCAGGTGGGGTTCTGTTTGTCTGCAGTGGATAGGGCTCTGGCGAATGAGGTGAGCTCACAAGGTCACATCCTGGGAATATCCACCCCCTTGACACCTGTCCTCTGCAGGAAGACACTGCCAAAGTGAAACCCAACCTGCTTTTTCTTCCTTGTACATGGGCCCGGCACGGTTGAAGTGCAGGAAGAGCACATCTCTGGTCTGCACAAGGCCGCGTTCGGGCAAAACCAGCCTGAGTGAACAGTGACTGCTGACGCCAGTCGGGGGCGGGGTGGGGTGGAGTCGAGTCCTGGGAGAGCCTTTCCCTACCCCCTGTCCTAGCACAAGACGCAGACAGGCCCGTGCCGGAGCGTGAGGCTGGCCCGAGCCATAGGCACACCCACCGAGCGGGGTTTGGGACTGGCCTGGGCCTGTCCCTGGGGGAGCTGGAGGTTAGGAAACAAGGAAGAGGCTCTTTTCCTGGGGTCTTCAGGTCTTGTGTCTTCAGTACCATGAGGGGTTGAGGCACTGGTGGAATGTTAACAGTGTTGCCTTGCTTTTGTGGACCCAGTTCTCCTGAGGTGAACGCCACTGGGGCAGCCTCGACTTCACGTTTGACCTTGATGTGATGGTGAGGGGATGCTTTTCTCCTGGGAGAGCTTCTGGAAGACTGGACGTGCTGCTCCCCTGCCAGACCCCCCCCCCCCCCCCCCCCCAAGCTGGCCGCTCTTTGTCCTTCTCCGCACGCAGTTGCCCGGTCCCTTCGCGGGCAGCTGCCCCTCAGCAGAGACGCTGGTGTGGCTACCCTGTCCGTGTTACACTGCCGGGAGAGGACCTCTGTGGTCCTAACTAGTTCTTCCCGACCCGATACTCCGTGCAGGTGCTGGCCACCTGCCCTGCTGGGAACCGCCGTCCATCCGTCTGTCAGGCAGGATGGCGTGGGTCACGCTGGTTCCGGAGTCGGAATCAAGGGTTGGTAAATGTAGCCGAATGTTAAGGATGCCTAAAATAGAGCTCATCATAAAATTGGGAATTTTAGGTGGTTTAAAGAAATGCAGTTCTGCTTTTCCCCTTGGTGGCTGACCTGGGCCTGGCGGTCGCTGCACTGAGAGCAGCTGAGCCCCGGCTGGCTCTGGACGGTCCCGTCTGCTGCTCCCGTGCTCCTGTCGTGGCGGGATTCCTTCCCGCACCGGCTGAGCCGGCCCTGTCGGTGTCAGATTGGGTGGGAGCCGGGGAGACCGACTAGGAGGCGCCCCTTTCCCAGCAGAGGCCCGCGCTCTGAGAGGGCCTGTTGCTCCGCACACAGACACCTTTGTGTCTGTTTGATCTGGTCGCATCCTCAGGACAGCAGAGCAGCTTGTATTCGTAAATCCACATGCTGAGTAATTTAACGTGGTAAAATACGCAGAATGTGAAGTCTGCCATTTCCCCGAGTGTCGGTGCGGGTCAAGCCGGCTCCCGCGGCGCGCTGAGTGTTCCATGCTTGTTCTTACAGGAAGTGGTTCAGCTGCCTTTAGATTTCGTGAAACGGCTTTGTCTAAAGATACAGTCTGAGAGACCAGGTAAGAGCTCCCGTTTGCACATTCTGTGGGTGACCATTTGGAAAATGTTTGATGCGTTACTCCTGTTAGGCTGATGGCATTTCCAGCAGTTCTGCTGCCAGAAACCTTATTCTCAGCCAGGATTGCTCAGAGCGCATAAATACGACTCTGGGCGTCAGATGGCCACGTCCCTGCACAGAGCATCTGAGCCGTGAAACGCTTCTGGGACCGAAGGGGAGCGCGGTCTTAGGGCGGGCAGGGTGGCTGCAGGAGTCCCGAGGGAGGGGGTGGGGGCGGCCCAGGCGCCCTGAGTACCGTCTCCCAGGGGTGGGACCCACCTGCCTGCTTGTCCTCCTGCAGGCAGTGGACAGACGGGAATGGCAGTGGGTGACAGCTTCTCCCCATCGCCTCCGTGCTTTTCTGCACAGGCTTGGGGCAGTGTTGACACCAAGCACGTGAGAGCTTTTTGTTTTGGTCAGAGATCGAATGTGACGTCCGTGGCACAGAGGGTGGCCGTGTCGCCTTTCGAAGCCCGGCCAGGCAGCTGGGGGGATGCGGGTGGCCGGTGTCCGGTCCTTCTGTGATTAGGAAATAGAAAGCAAGCAGGACAATTGTGCCCCAGAGCCTCTGGTTTGGGGCGCTGTGCAAAGCCAGGCTCTGGTGCGGGAAGGAGGCCACCGACATGTCCCAGCCAGGACTGGGTCACGGCTATTCCTTTCTGGACCAGGGGAGACTGATGCTTCCTCTAGCAACTCTGCATCATCATTTTGTTTTATGGTTACCAATTAAATGTATCCAACGTGACAGTCGCAAGAGCTGTCCCTCGGTAATAATGCCTCGTAATTGGCCTCGTTACGTGACTGGAGGAAGGCTGAATCCCCTTGCGGCCCAGAGACTGCATCCTGGGCGCTGTCGTGGGCCCAGCGTCGGGCGGGTGGTTCCGAGAAGCAGCAGTGTTGGAGGGCTCTGGAGGAACCGGTTGTGGAGGGGGCGGTGAGGCTGCTCCTTCCTCTCTCAGCTCCTGCACTAAGGGAGTCGCGGAGGCGGGGGTGGTCCCCAAGACCACCCTTCTGGCAATGCTTACACAGTTGGGGGCGCCCACAATGACCTCGGGTCTGATGATTTGCTAGAAGGACCTGAACTCCCCGTTATCTTTATGACTAAGGCTTCTCACACTGAGGGACGCAGATGACACCCAGACCAGGGGAGAGGCTCTGCGGCGCATCTGTGAGACCCTGCATGCGCTCCCGGGTGGCTTCTCCACTGGGCTTGTGCGTGCACTGCTCGCTTCTCCAAGCAGCAAGGTGTGACCGCGTGGAGTGGGGGGTGCCAGCCGGGGTCGGGGCTGGGGTGCACCCACACGGCGGGCCGCCCCTCTGAAGGGGGAGCCGGTTCTGCCGGGCCCGGACCCCTGCTGTGAATCACAGTGTTATACTCGCCTGACTGGGAGCCCCCAGATAAACACGGAGGCTCCTTAGGCGGGGCCCCCCAGGAGCCCGAGAGGCCATGGCCTCTCTCGGGCAGGGCTGAACCTTCCCCCACAGGAATCTGCCATGTTGCCATTGGTCATCTCGTCTGTCCTGTGCTCGTCTCTCAGGTCTCTTCTTGGCTCTGTCTTTCAGAATCTCGCTGTGACAAGGACCTAGACACTCTCAGTGGCTATGCCCTGTGCCTTCCAAACTTAGCCAGACTTCAGACCTACCGTTTTGCAGAGCACCGGCCAATTCTGTGTGTGGAGATCAAGGTGAGCTTGTGTCAAGGGGAAGGTGGTGCGGGGCAAGGGAACAAGGGTCCGGACTGTAAAGCCACGAGTCTTCTGCCTGGAGTGAACTTTACAGTACAAGTTCTTGGGGTTCCCCACACTGGGCCTCACGGCCCCTTCCCAGCCCCCAGCTCCCACAGATTGGGCTTGCTTCCAGCTCCTTCTCTCACCTGCACCTTGGTGCTCTGCTTCCTCCCACTGGCCAGACCGTTAGATTTAGGCCCGTTCCTGGTGCTCTGATGTGGAGCTGGCCGGTGGCCACCGGCAGAAGCAAGTGTGTCAGGTTCTGCCCTCCCCGTTTTCCTGGGAGGGTACTGCTCCCTGGGCCCCTCCTCACCTCCTTCCAAGCTGTGCCCCTTGGCTGCTGGGTGACCCTACACCATACTCCAGGAGCTCTGTTCCGCTGGGGCCCGTCTTATTGGTGGCTCTCCGCTCCTTTGCTTCCTACTCAGGAGAGACCTCCCCAGAGGCCCAGAAGCTGGTGTGACTCTCGGTGGACGAGGGCCAGAGCCTGGCTTTAGCTCTGCTGCCCACTGTGCCCATGTACCCCTCGGGAAGTCTCCCAGAGGTCCCAGGCCATTGTTTGTCCCCTCCTCCAAACTTCTGTGGCAGTGATTCCTGGGTCACTCCTGTGGCCCTGAGCACTCACATCCCCGGGGGCTCCGTGTGGACTGATGTCCTGCTTGCCGACCAGAGGGCGAGTGTCCTGTGTCTCAGATGACAGGCAGCATCGTCTTCAGAGCCCCAACACTGTGGTCTTAAAAGGCAGCAGATAGGGGCGCCTGGGTGGCTGAGTTGGTTAAGTGTCCAACTCTTGATTTCCTCTATGTCATGATCTTGGGGTCACGGGGTTGAGCCCTTTGTCGGGCACTGTGCTGACTGTGGAGCCTGCTTAAGATTCTCCCTCTGCCCCTGTCCCCGTTCCCTGGCCACATGTGCACAGGCGCACGCTCTCTCAAAAAAATAAATAAAAATAAATCAAAGATAGTAACAGAGCTGGGGGCTGGGGCAGACCCACACTAGAGGCTTTCCCGTCGCAGCCTGTCACGGAAGAAATGCGAAGCTGCTCTGTGTTGTGCTTTGTCTAGTCCGTGATGGAGGCCGGGCAGGGCGAGGACTGGGTGTGATGATGAGGGCGGGGTCCCTGCCCACCGGGGCTGCGGATACAGCAACTCTGTCCCGCGTCTCCTGTATCCGCTCCATCATCGGGTCTCTTGGAAGGTGTGGGATCGGTCCCTAAGTGTTTTTTCCGTCCTCGTGTCTTGCAGCCCAAATGTGGGTTTATTCCTCTCTGCGGCGCCGTGACACATGAGCTGAAGCACCGCATATGCCGCTACTGTATGCACCAGCACCTCAAGGTAAGGCGCCTCGGTGCGCGCAGCCTGGGGGGCCCCGTGACCCCCGGAGCTGAGGCATCAGAGAGCAAGGCGGGGACACTTCTTACTGGCCTTCTCTTTCATAAGTCGTTCATGTTCACCTTTTTTTTTTTTTTTTTTTTTTTCTCCAAATTGAGGTAAGTTCACAAATCTTCAGTTCACCTGTTTAAAGTGTGTAATTCAGTGGATTTTAGTAAATTCGCATGATGGTACTTCCATCATAACTTACATTCCAGAATCACTTCGTCACCTCCCAGAGAATGCTGACCCCATCACAGTCACTCTGCAGTATCCCCTCCAGCTTGCCCTTGTGTGTTGGCCTCTCCCGGACGTTTCCTGGAAATGGAATCGTGCATCCCATGGCCCCTTTGTGACTGGCTTCTCCCCCGAGTAGCATGGTTTTGGGCTTTTAGCCCCACTGCAGCAGGCTTGAACGCTCTTGCCTGAATGGGACCATCTTGTCGATCGCTCCTCTCCTGGCACGTGGGTCATTTCTGCCTTTGGGCTGCTGTGACCGCGTGCGTACATGTGCTTGTTTGAGTCGCAGCTTTCCGTTCTCGCGGGCTGAGTCCTAGGAGTGGAATTGCTGGGTCTGTTTGATTTTTTGAGCAAATGTCGAGCTATTTCCCCAGCTCTTGCACCATTTTTTGTTCCCACCAGCGGTGTCTGACGGTCTGATCGCTCCACACCCTTGCCAGCCTTGCTGTTGTCCCTGTGTGTGATTGCCGGGGACCCTAGGGATCACTGTGGTTTCCGTCTGCGTTTCCCTAACGGTTCGTGACGCTGCAGACCTTGTCATGGGCTCATGGGCCATTTGTATGTTTTCTTTTGAGATATATTGGATCAAGTCCTTTGCCCATTTTTGAATTGGGTTATTTTTTTGTTGTTGAGTTTTAAGGGTTCTGTGTATATTTTGGATATAATCCTTGATCAGTTCTGTGATTAGCAAGTATCTTCTCCCATTCTGTCAGTTATCTTTTCACTCTGTTGATAGTGTCCTCTGATACACAAATGTTTTTAATTCTACTGAAGTTATAGTTCATTTCTTCTTTTGTTGCCTGTGCTTTTGGTGCCATAGCTAAGAAATCATTGCCTCATCCAAGGTCATGAAGCTTTTCTTCTCCGGTTTTGATTCATTTTTGTTAATTTTTATATTTGAAGGGAGGTAGGGGTCCAGTTTCTTTTGTATCTGATTCCAGTTTTCCAGCACCATTTGTTAAAAAGACCGTCCTCTCTCCGTTGAATGGTCTTCTTATCAGAGATCTTTTGGCTATAAGTGTGGTTCCATCCTGGGCTCTCTGTTCTGGTCCATTGGCCTGTTGTCTGTCCTTATGCCGGCGCAGCCCTTTACTTGATTCTGTAGCTTTGCTGTCAGTTTTGAAATCAGGAAGTTTGAGTCTTCTAGCTTTGTTCTTCTTTTTTAAGATTGTTTTGGCTTTTTGGGACTCCTTATAGTTACATATGAATTTGAGGATTGGGTTTTTCATTTCTACAAAAAAAAAAAAAAATTATTGGGATTTTGACAGAAACTGCAGGAATGTGTGGATCACTTCGGGTGGTACTGCCGTCTTAACAGTATTAGGACTTATAACCCATAAACACAGGCTATTTGCCCACTTACTTAGGACTTTTATTTTATTTTTAAAAAATTTTAAAAGATTTTATATATTTGACAGAGAGAAATCACAAGTAGGCAGAGAGACAGAGACAGAGAGGGGGAAGCAGGCTCCCCGCTGAGCAGAGAGCACAATGCAGGGCTCGATCCCAGGACCCCAAGATCGTGACCTGAGATGAAGGCAGAGGCTTAACCCACTGAGCTACCCAGGTGCCCCACTTACTTAGGACTTTTAAATGTCTTCTAGCAACGTTTTATAGCTTCGAGGGCACAAGTCTTTCACCACTTCGGTAATTGTAGATAATCTTTTAGGATATTGTAAATATGATTATAAACAGAATTACTTCTTTAATTTTCTTCTTAGACTATTTATTGCTGGTAGCATAGAAACACAACTAGGTTTTTTTTGAAGATTTTATGCATTTATTTGAGAGAACGAGAGAGCGAGCACAAGCAGAGGGAGAAACTGACTCCCCACTGAGCATGGAGCCTAACCCCAGGGCTCGATCCCAGGACCCCGGGACCATGATGTGAGCCGAAGGCAGATGCTTCACTGACTGAGCCAGCCAGAAACCCTGAAACATCATTTTTGTGGGTTGATCTTTTACCCTGCAGCTTTGCTGAGTGGCTTTTCTTGTAGATTCTTCGGAATTTTCTACGTATACATCATGCCATCTATGAACAGAGTTTTATTTCTCTTCTAATTTGGATGTCTTTAGCCTCTCAGTTTCGTCAGAGAAACCAGCTGGGGGTTTGGGGATCCCCTGAATTGCAGATCCCTGTGGGAGGCATCACCACCTTGCCTGTATCCGTGTTCTGTGCACACAGGATGTTTTTCCATTTACTTAGGATTTTAATTTCATTCAGTGGTATTTTATAGTTTCCAGGGTGTTAGTCTTACACGTCTTTTGTTAAGTTTATCCTTAGGTGTTTTATTATTTTGGAGGCTGTTGTGAGTGGTATTTTTTTTTTTCATTTCATTTTTCAGGTTATTGCAGAGAAATATAATTGATTTTGAAAATACATAGTGTTAATTGTGGTGAAAGACACATAACATAAAACTTATAACCATTAAGCTACATGGGTGTGCAGCCCTCGCCACCGGCCATCTCCAGAACTTCTCATCATCCCACACTGCGACTCTGTCCCCGTTAAACAGCTCCACGCTTCCTTTCCTCAGCCCCAGGCAAGCCCCACGCCAGTTTCTGCCTCCGTGGATTTCTCTACTGTTGGTGCTTCCGTAAACGGAATTATCCAGGATTCATCCTTTTGTGACTGACTCATTTTACTTGTTCTCAGGGTTCATCCACGTTGTGAAATATGTCGGAATTTCCTTCCTTTTTAAGACTGAATAATAGTCTGTTGAACATATATACATATACCACATTTTTAATCCATTTATCCAGTGGTAGACGCCGTGTTGTTTCTATCTTTTGGCTTTTGTGAATAATGCTCCTGTGAACACGGGTGTGCAAACGCCTCTGAGTTTGCTTTCAGCTCTCATGACTGTTTACCCAGAAGTAGGATTGTTGGTCACACGGGGACCTTGTTTTCTGCTGTTTTCCACAGCACCTGTGCCATTTACATTCCCGCCAGGGCATCTCAAAGTCCCACTTTCCCCGCACTCTTAACCAGCACTTGCTGGTTTGTTTCCGATAGTAGCCACTCTAATGGGGGTGAGGTGACAAATGTAGTTGTTGTACAGTGATACCCGGTCACCCCCATGAACCTGTTTTTTTCTTTTTTTTTTTTTTTTTTTTTTTTTTTTTTTGTGGTGGTAGTTTTTTGGGATTTTCTGTACACATGATCACATCACTTGCAAATAGCGATAATTTTACTTTGTTCTTTCCAATCTGGGTGTCCTTTGTTTTTCTTCCCTAATTCATCTGGTTAGCATGCAGTATGATACCGTGTAGAGGAAGCAAGAGCGGACATCCTTATCATGTTCCTGATCTCAGGCAGAAGCTCTCAGTTTTTCATCACTGAGTGTAGTATGACCATGAGCTGGTCATAGATGCTGCTTTTGAGGTTTTTTTTTTTTTTTGTTTTGTTTAAATCCTGAAAGAATGTTAGATTTTGTCCTCCATCTATGGGATGCTCAGGGGGTGCTTTCCTCTCCATCAGTGTGGTCTGTTACATTGATTTTTGTATGTTGAACCACCCTTGTATTTCTGGGGTAAATCCCACTTTATTATAGCTGTATAATCCCTTAAATGTGCTGCTAAATGTGATTTGTTAGTTTTTACTGTTTTTATTGAAGGTTTTTTCTTAAGAGATACTGGCCTGCTGTATTTTCTAGTGATGTTTTATCTGGTTTTGGTACCAGGGTGATAACTGGCTTCATAGAATGACTTAGGAAGTGTTCCCTCCTCTCCCTTCTACTCTAATTCTTTGGAAGAGTTTGACTGTCAGTGTTGATTCTTCTTCAGTCATTTGGTAGAATTAATTAGTGAAGTCATCTGGTCCTGGGGTTTCCTTTGTTGGAAGGTTTTTGCTTACTGATTCAGTCTTTTATTATTCTGTTCAGATTCTCTTATTTCTTCCTGACTCAGTTGTGGTAGTTGTGTGTTTCTAAGATTTTGTGCATTTCATCTAATTTGCTTGTTCATAATATTCCTCTAAAATTCTTTTTTATTTCTGCAAGGTTGGTAGTAACATCCTTTCTTTCATTTTTCTTTTTAAAGATTTTATTTATTTATTTGACAGAGATCACAAGTAGGCACGGAGGCAGGCAGAGAGAGAGAGAGGAGGAAGCAGGCTCCCCGCTGAGCAGAGAGCCCGATTCAGGGCTCGATCCCAGGACCCTGAGATAATGACCTGAGCCGAAGGCAGAGGTTTTAACCCACTGGGCCACCCAGGTGCCCCTCATTTCTTTTTTTAATCATTTTTCTTGATCTAGCCAAAGGATTGTAATAATTGTTGATCTTTTCAAAGAAACAACTTACGGTTTTGTTCTTTTTCTTCATTTTTTTCTCCCTCTTCTTCATATCATCTGTCCCTGCACTAATCTTTACTATTTCCTTCCCTCTCTCTGCATTGGATTTAGATTGGCCTAACTTTTCTAGTTTGTTAGTGTAGAAATGTAGATTATTGATTTGAGATTTTTTTCTTTTTTATATGCATGTTTATAATTATAAATTTCCATGTAATTCCTGCTCTCTCTGCAGGAGAGAGCATTGGTATGTTGCATTTTCATTCTGTCTCAATTTTCTGATTTCCCTGTGGATTTCTTCTTTGACTCATTGATGATTAGGAATGTGTTTAGATTTCTCATATTTGTGAGTTTCTCTCTCTCTCTCTTTTTTGCTATTGATTTCTAATTTAGTTGCACTGAGTTTGGAGAATATTTGCATGACTTCATGCCTCCTGGAGAATGTTCATGTTCGCTTGATCAGAAGGTGTGTTCTGCTGTTGCTGGGTAGAGTGTCCTATGGATGTTTGTTAGGTCTGGTTGGTTTAGAGTGTGGTTCAAGTCATCTGTTTTGTTGTTTTTTTCTACTCAATCAGTAATTTAACATCTTAAGCTAAACAGTCTAGCTCAGTTAATACCAACTTAATTTCACTGTTGTACAAAAACCCTGCTTCTTGTAGCTTTGTTGCCTTCTCCCTCACAAATTAATCTATATATAGTTATGCTTGTCAGTACGGATTCCTGGCGATTGCCGTGTGCCATACAAGGGATATTCTATCTTTAAAGGGGATAGGATAAAAAACTTAGAAACAGAATATATTTATATTGTCTTTTATGTTTATCTAGCTGTGTAGTTCCTTTACTGCTGTGTTGTTTCTTCACATGGATGCAGGTTACTGTCTAGTGCCCTTTCGTGTCATCCTCAAGGTTTCCCGTACTATTTCCTGAAGGGCAGGTTAGCTAACAACAAATTCTTTTAGTTGTTTATCTGGCAGTGTCTTAATCACTCCTTCATCTTATTTTATTTTATTTTATTTATTTTTAAAAAATTTTATTTATTTATTTGACAGAGAGAGTGAGAGAGCACAAACAGGGCAGAGCAGCAGAGGGAGAGAAGAAGCAGACTCCCCACTGAGCAGGGAGCCCGATGTAGGGCTTGATCCCAGGACCCTGGGATCATGACCTGAGCCGAAGGCAGAGGCTTTAACCCACTGAGCCACCCAGGTGCCTCCCACTCCTTCATTTTAAAGGATAGTTTTGTAGATGAAGAACTCTTGGTTGACCGTTTTCAGCACTGAGATTTTCCTGAATATCTGTGACTAGTAAGTCTCTGCTGAGGGGCTCTGTGTGCATACGGGGCCCACCCTCAACACTCGGCATGGCGGGTGCAGCTTTACTTAGCCTTCACTTCCTCAGAACCTCAGATCAGCAGAAGGTGAGGGTGTTTTAAGGTCTTTCCAGAGCCTGTGCATGGCCTTCTAGATGGCCAGGTTGTGCTGAAGGTTTCTAAAGCCTCTGTATATCTCATTCCTCAGCTTTTTCTTTTTTCAGCTTTAGGTTAGTCTAATTGTTTGCCGTAACTTTTTATCGCATTGTTACCCACTGTCTTAGGTAGCCATGAAGTTAAACAATTGCCTCTGACCCTTTTCACAAACGCCTCTTGGGAAAATGCCCCTTTTGCACTTGGTGAACTGAATCAGGTAACAAAGATGGGAAATCAAGAGATAGTTGACATAATGACCATTCTTTGGCAATGAGGGTTTGGAGAAACTCGTGCCTGGTTCAGCCCCCTCTGGTGGCTGGCAGGCTCCGTTTTCACCAGGAGTGGGGGTGTTGATTTTTAAGGTTTCCTTGGAGCTAGAGAGAAGGGTGGGAAGAGAGCATTAAAAATGCCACAAAGCTCACTATTCCTAGATTTGGCCATTTTTCTTGAGTAAATGCTCCCAGATTGTTGCAAGCCTTTGGTTAATTTTCAGAATTCTGAAATTTTGATTCTGACAGTTTTTGCCAGTTTTCTCATTGCCCTCACGGAGGAAAGAATTTCCAGAGGTATTCATTCCATAATTTTTGCTAATGCGCTCCATCTTTGTGGTGGTTTTTTTTTTTTTTTTTTGGTTTTTTTTTTTTGTTGTTGTTGTTGTTTTAAAGCTTTTATTTATTTGACAGAGAGAGATCACAGGTAGGCAGAGAGACAGACAGAGAGAGAGAGGGGGGAAGCAGGCTCCCTGCTGAGCAGAGAGCCCGATTCGGGGCTCAGTCCCAGGACCCTGAGATAATGACCTGAGTTGAAGGCAGAGGCTTAACCCACTGAGCCACCCAGGTGCCCCCATCTTTGTGGTTTTAAAACTTTCCAGACTCTTCGGGAAAAGATGGTATGTCAGCTATTCCCTTTAGGAGATGGTCTTCATTGTCACCGTTCAGTTGATGGCTATTTTAAGACTGGTTTTTACTGTGAAGCAATAACCTGTGCATTTAACTGATAAAATATGGGATTTCCCAGAGGTAACCCGTGTTGTCAGTTGGTACATCCTTCCAGACTTCTCTTGGTGCCAACACAAATAATACATGTTATCCAGGTGGAAATGAGATGATGCCTTTCCCACATCTGTTCTGGTGCGTGCTTACCTGTACATGTACACATGTACTTCTATAAAGCAAATATGGGACCTCGCCATATATAGTCTTTTTGCTAATTGCTCTTTTCACTTAACTAACCCTTGAGGATTGCTTATTGTGTATCCTTCAAGGCTTTTTCAATGTGTATTTGGGTATATGCACCTATGGAGGCCCACTTTTTTTTTTTTTAAGCAAAGTAACATCATTTTCGTTTATGCAGATTGCCTTTTTCCTTGAATAAATGTTGGTGATTTTTCGTTTTTGCCTCTTTCTGTAAGTAGCTAGATATCGTTCATTCATTCCATCATGAGCATGCAGACTTCTACTTCCTGGCCCATGAGAGCAGAAGCCTGTGAAGTTGTTTCCAGGCCTCACTAGTACAGTCAGACTGCAGTGAACGTCCTTGATCTCATGACTCCTCATAGGTTTGCCAAGTCAGGGGATGCCCACATTGACATTTGATGGAGGGGCGCCTGGGTGGCTCGGTTGTTAAGCGTCTGCCTTTGGCTCAGGTCATGATCCTAGGGTCCTGGGGTCGAGCCCCACATCGGGCTCTCTGCTCGGCGGGAAGCCTGCTTCTCCCTCTCTTACTCCCCCTGTTTGTGTTCCCCCCTCTGTCAAATAAAGAAATAAAAAGTCTTAAAGAAAAAGAAATTTTGATGGAAACTAGCAAGTTGAATTTCGGAAGGTTGTGCCGATTTATCTTCTCCCCTCAAACATGAAATTATGAGCTACACTCTCCTCTTCCTGAATATTACAGTTATAAAGATTTGTTCATCTGATGACCAGAATGTGGCTTTGTCGTTTTGTGAGACCATGTGCTGCCACTGCCCCTGCTCATGGGGAGGGCTAGGCCGGCAGCCACCTGAGGCTCGGTGGGGGGACTGAGGGTCCCTGGGGTGGCAGTCAAGCCCTGGCCGTGGCTAGTGACAATGTGCCCCTGGAGGTGCCGGCCTCCACGGGGACCTTCTGCACCCTCGTCCTCTCACAGAACGTGGGCCCCGTGCTGCCCCAGCCGGTCATTTATGGCGCTTGTGCTTTCTTAACAGGTGGCAACCGGGAAGTGGAAGCAGATAAGCAAATACTGTCCCCTCGACCTCTACTCAGGGTAAGAGAACACTTCTCCTTTGTCCTCAGGGCCTTTCGTGGGGGTGGAGGTGTGGGGGAGGGGGCCACTAACCGGCAGGCAGCCAGGGTCCTGGGCAGAACGCAGGGTTCTTGCCTGGGGTCGGCTCAGCTGTGGGAGGCAGCGGCTGGGGAGCGGAGGGGGGTTGGGGCAGTGAAGGGGGCTCCCTGAGAAAGGCTGGGGGCATGTGGCTCCTTAGCCCCCAGAGCCTGAATGAAGCCTCCAAGCAGCCCACATAGGCACGTCCCCTGCGTCTGGTCCCCTGAGCCACAGGTAGGTGAAAGCAAAGGCTTCTTGTAATTCTATCCATAGTGTCTTTCTTTTTAGAAATAAGCAGAGAATGCACTTTGCCTTGAAGAGCCTGTTACGGGAAGCTCAGAACAACTTAAAGATATTTAAGGTGAGCGTGGCCTCTCTTCCGTGGCGTTTCAGCAGAAGGCAGTGGGTGTCCACACTGGGTTGGGCCAACTGGTGGTGCTTTAGTACTGGTAGATGCGGGCATCTGGGCTGGGGCTGCCTTGGTGCAAAGTGCTTTGGTCCTCTCCAAGCCTCGTCCTACAGGCGTGGCATCCTGTGACCCCTAGAGTGTGGGACGTTAGCTCCTGGGCCACCAGGCAGCTTTGGCTCCCTGGATGCACACAGCCCAGCTCTGGTCCTGGGACAGGACGGCCCCGAGGCCATCAGGCTGTGTCCCAGGGGTCCCTCTGTGCACCTCTGAGAAGGCGGCCACACCTGGGCCTTGGTTTGCGGGTGATTTAGGGAACGTGTAATTCCCTGATCTTGTCAGTGAGTGAAATCTCAGCGGCTCTGGGGCTCCTGGCCGCGTGCGGACAGGCTTTTGCACAAGGAGTGGTCGCCCTCCGGCTCCTTCTCTGCCATCTGTGGGCTCCCTGACCCGACTCCCTGAGACCCTGTGGTCGGCTGCAGGCAGGGGCAGGGTCTCCGTGGAGGGGGCAGGGCAGGCCCAGAGCTGGAGGAGGGTTCAGTGTGGCCTGCGTTGGAAACGTGTCCGCTCGGGGCCTCCGGCCATTTCCTTTTCTTCTTTGCATGGACACTGCCCCTTGCCCCGGCTGTGTCCCCAGTAAGTGGTTCGTGTGGCTCTGTGGCCTGGTCTGGGCTCACGAGCGCTGTGTCTGCGTGGAGAAGGGGGGCTTTTCTGTCTGGACAGCCTTGCGCCCTCTGCGTCCTACT
The DNA here is from genome assembly GCF_002288905.1 of Enhydra lutris kenyoni. NCBI lineage: Eukaryota > Metazoa > Chordata > Mammalia > Carnivora > Mustelidae > Enhydra > Enhydra lutris. Next base: position 3,964,879 of record NW_019154117.1, read on the forward strand.
CCTGGTGGACGGCGCTGCTCTGCCCACGGAGGCCCCTCAGACCAAGCCGGGGACTGTGGGCAGGGAGGCTCTTCTTGACTTGGTTTCCCCGATTTGGCTCAGAAGTCTGGTCGGAGTGAATGGGCTTGAGCCCGTCTGCCTCCCCCTTCCCAGAGCTAGAGGAAGAGCCTCTTTCGCAGCAGTTTTTATTTTTAATTGTTACAAAGATGGAAGAGATTTTCCATTTCCATCCCAAAGATGAATTCTCTTTCCTCTGGGGATTGATTTGGAACCTTTAGTAGGGTGGGTGGTTTTCCTGGCGGGTCCTTTGCTGACCGGGCCTGCCCTGGGGCCGGGATTGAGAGAAGTGACATGCATGGCTTTTCAGAACACTCACTGGAGTGACAGTGCGCGTTCTGGACCTGCCGTCGTCGCTCTGGAGCCAGGCTTTGGTTTTCAAGGTCAGGTGTGGGCTGTTTCCTGGCTTCGGCCAGTACCACCACTGCCCGCTCTGGGAGCTTCTTCCCTGTGTGCCCGAGGGCTCTGCACAGACCCCCAAAGCTGTGGCCCTGTCTACCCAACCGGGACGCTTGTGAGACGTGGGGGACATGGCGCCTTGTCATGGAGCCGGGGACGCTGGCACTCCACTGATGTCACAGTCATCTGTCCTTGCGTGGAGTTGGACCCTGGGGAGAAGAGGGTTCCGCTCTCTCAGCAGCTCCCAGGCCTGGAGGGGGAACCTTCATGGGCCATGGCTCCTGCACCAGACGACGGTCCCAGCCCCGGCCCCTCTCTTGGTGGCAGCCCCCAGTGCCCGGTTTCGCTGAACACTTCGCCTTGGTTTCCTTCCCTACCAGGAACTCCCGCGGGCCCTTTGCCTGGCACTCCTTCTTCCTGCTGTTAGACCCATCTCGGGGTCAGTTTTCTCGGGATGGCTTCCCTGGCTCCCTTGGCCAGCGGTGACCTCAGTTGTGTGCCTCCTGCTCCGACATGTGACAGGAGACCCCCCTGGGAGGCATCATGCACACCCCTGCATCCCAGGGCCCGGATGAGCGACGAATGCCCAGTCCACACGTCATGGACTGAATTGAAACCCATGTGCCACCTGGGGACAGGGCAGTGACTGTCCTCCTCTGTGCTCCACCGGCCCTCACGGTTTCTGTGGTCTGGAATTGAGCAGCTTAGTTGGCGCTGCCTCTGGGTGCCCCTTGAGGCCGTGTCCTCTCTGACAGTTTGGCTAGGGCCTGAGGCTGGGCTCCCAGGATGGTGTCCTTAATGGTGTGGGCAGGACGCCTTGGTTCCTGGCTTGGGCAGGGGTAGCGGTGGGTGCCCCGGGGGCTGCTGAGCGAGGCATTGTGGCTTGAGAAGAGCGGCTTGAGAGGGAGGCGTAGCATCTTTTATAACATGGTTTTGCCAGGACTGGGCTGTTGCTCTCACTCCACCGTGGGGAGAGGGCTACACGGTGTGAGTGCTGGGACCACTGGGGACTGGCCGGAGACTGCTAACCACACCATTCCTCAGATGAGGGAATCAGGGGACAAGGAATTGGTCACTTTGCCATGGTTGGCTGCTGTTCAGGTGTGTGGGGAGTGGGGTCCCTCAGGGGTCACAGGGTCAGCGCACTGGGCAGCCCTGCTCGCAGCTCTGGGAATGCTGGTGGCATGGAAGTGTCTTTGACAGACTTGGTTTCGAAAGGCAGGATGGCCTTGGGGACGATATGGTCCATGCTGGGGACGCGGGCCTCGCCCGCCCTGGCAGGAAGTGTGGCCCAGCCCGTCGGGGAGGACAGAAGTCCTCAAGGTGCGGGTGGCCAACGGATACCCACATTTACCAAGAAGTTTGCCTGCTTGGGGTCAGACTGACACTGTGTGTCCTCAGGAGCACGGGTGTCCCATGGCTTCTCGGGTAACAGGCTGGGGGGTCTTTGGGGGCTCTGGGCTGTGTTTGCCTGAGGCCCAGTGTGGTGCATGTTCTCCTGAGGCTTCATATTTTAGGCCAGGACCAGTCTTTGGTTTCTGAGAACATTCGTTCTGTTCCACATTCTAGTGGGATTTGCATCTTGGCCAGCGACACAGTGTGTGACGGTGTGTTCCCCCAGAGGGGCCATGGTGTGCAGGGCCCCAGACGGCGTGGATGTAGGGTGTTGGGTCCCTGCGGGCAAAGACAAAGGTGTCCTGCCCGCCGCCCCCCGTGGAGTTGACATCTCCCCGTCTGTCCCCCGCCCGCAGAACGGGGAGCTGATCTACGGCTGCGCGGACGCCCGCAGCCCCGTGGCGGACTGGAACGAGCTCGCGCACCACCTGAAGCCCTTCTTCTTCCCTTCCAACGGCCTGGCCGGCGGGCCCCACTGCACCAGGGCTGTGATCCGGGAGCTGGTGCGGGTCATCACGCGGGTGCTGCTGAGCGGCTCGGACAAGGGCCGGGCGGGTGCCCTGAGGCGGGGGCCTGCGCCATGGGGACCTCGTGTCTGTGAAGCCAGCCCCTTTGGCAGGAGCCTGCACCGCCAAGGTAAGCCACGCCGGGCACGGGGTGGGCAGAGGGGGGCGGGAATGCCAGGGGCCTGCCTGGCCTCACGGAGCTCTTGCGGGAGCAGCCTGGGGTTTTCTCTGCCTCCCAGCCCTGCCGGCGAGACTCCCGGCCTCATCCTTTATCCGGGCTGTAGGGTTTTCCCTAAACCGCCGGCTCTGTGCGTCCTCTGTAGCTGGCGGAGCAGTTTCCCTGCGACCCCGGCTCGTCGGCACGGCCACCCTGTGGGGCAGGTTTTCCCCGGCGGGGGGGAGAGCCGGGTCTCGGAGGGCCCGAGTCCCATAGCTCCGGGCCCTTTGGGGTGGGGTGGCCCTTGCACCTCCCACTTGCCAGTGGGCTGGCTGTGACTCCGTGGGCGTCCCGGCCTCGAGGCAGCCCAGCGGCGGTGGGTTTGGGTTTTGCCCTGCACGTTCCCAGCCTCTTCGTTTGTGTCTTGGCCGTCTGCTGGCGGGCTCCACGCCATGCACAGACCTGTGCCATGTGGTGCTGTCACCGGGAGCTTCCTTCAGGGGCTGACAAGGAAGACTCAGATCATTTGCGCTTCGGGCTGAAGGCCCTGTGGTCCCTCGTGGCTGCTGCTGGGGTGGTGCTGGGGGACCACGGCCCTGCGGCTTCTCATGCTGCCGTGTGTGCCGGGCAGCTCCCTGGGCACGGCCTGTCCCATGGACTGCCCCTCGTGCCAGATTTTTCTTAGCACAAATGAATTTTGTGGCTTTCTTCTTCTTTTTTTTTTTTTTTTTAAAGATTTTATTTATTTATTTGACACAGACAGGGATCACAAGTAGGCAGAGAGGCAGGCAGAGAGAGAGGAGGAAGCAGGCTGCCCGCTGAGCAGAGAGCGCGATGTGGGGCTTAATCCCAGGACCCTGAGATCATGACCTGAGCTGAAGGCAGAGGCTTTAACCCACTGAGCCACCGAGATTTTATTTATTTGAGAGAAAGAGTGTGCACATGAGCAGGGGGAGGAGCAGAGGCAGAGGGAGAGGGAGAAGCAGGCTCCCTGAGCAGAGAGCCCGATGTGGGACTTAATCCCAGAACCCTGGGATCGTGACCTGAGCCAAACAAAGGCAGACGCTTAACTGAATGAGCCACTCAGGTGCCCCTTGTGACTTTCTTAAAAAAGCGATACTCGATCATTTAATTGTGGTAGAATTATGCCCGTTATTGGGGCTCCGAAGTAGATGACACAATGTGTCTGGGAGGACACTGATAGATGCTGAGGCACCCCTGGCTCCTGGGACTTTTCTTCAGGGCTTCCCTGGACACAGAGGCTGACACAAGCATGCCCCACGGGACGTGCAGTCCAGGATGACAAATCACGCTCTACACGCTTTGTAATCTCATATTTTTGCCTAATGGCCAAATGTGTGTCTGCAGTTGTATTTTTTGAATTTTTATTGACCAGGAGGTAGGTATCTCCCTGTCCGCATGGCCTGTAATTTCAGCAAATGCCCCCAGCTGGTTTCTGTGTTTTCACCGTGTGTCCTGTGGCTGAGCGTGTCCAGCCTGCAGTGGGGGGTCAGAGGTCAGAGTCTGTACTGTACATGGCTGCCCCCTTCACGAGGGAGACATGGGCCGGGACCCTGTCTCCCCAGCCCACGTGGCACCTGGTGCACACCCGGGACTGTGTGTGACGCTTGGAGCTGAAACGGACTTGGTGCCATGCTGACCCTGTGATGACGGCTCCGTGCTGTGGGTTTATCGGCGGCGGCTATGACTGCCGTCCCGTGTGGCCACCCACCTGTCAGCATGGGCTGTGGCTCTGGGCTCTGCAGACACGGCCTCACAGATTTGGGGACGTCGGTGTGGGCATTTTAAATTTTTGTGCCTGGCTAATCCAGACCGAGAGCTGTGTCTGCACTGAAGCCTGGGCTGCTGTGATGAGCCGAAAGCCTTCGAGAGGGAGCAGCACAGAGTGACACACAGGTCCCCTGCCTGTCTCTGGCACCCGGCCCTGTGCCCCAGCAGCTCCGTGAGGCAGGGTGTGGCCCGTGCCCAGGCTCTCTTCAGTCCTTGACGGTAAACCTCTTGTTTTCCCGATGTTCTTGGTAGGAAAAAACAGCCCGGAGTGCTCGGGGTTACCGAAGGGCTGTCTTCTGTACAAAACCCTCCAGGTGCAGATGTTGGACCTGTTGGACATCGAAGGCCTCTACCCTTTGTACCGGCGGGTCGAACGGTACCTGGAGGAGTTTCCTGAGGAGAGGTGAGGCCCAGGCCCTCGGCACCCCTGCTCTTGCTAGGCTGAGTGGGCCCTGAGCATTCCTGAGGGCAAGACGGGGATGGGGAAGGGGCCACCCCAGCAGGAGGACCACCCATCCTGCCACCGCGGGCCTGCGGTCCCCTGTCCTGTGTCAGCTGAGCCTGCAGGGGGCAGTGCTGCTCCACCGCCGGCCAGACTTGTGGCCAGGTTGACCTGGAGCCATCCGCCCCCCGCCGCCCCGGTCTAAAATTGCTGCTTCAGAACGAAGCTTGGTGTTAGGAAGAGGTGGACCTTTGAGATGTTTAAGGCAGATGTGTGAGTGTTAAATTGTTACTCGAGAAACCGTTTCCAGGCAGCTTTGCCATCCTTTTTTGTGCTTTCTCTTCCAGAAAAACGTTGCAAATAGATGGGCCTTATGATGAAGCGTTTTATCAGAAGCTGCTTGATCTTTCCACTGAGGACGATGGGACAGTGGCCTTTGCTCTGACGAAGGTGGGCAGACCTTTCTGGAAACACTTTGCGCTCTCTAGGCTCTTAACAGTAACTTAGGGCTTTCCTAAGACATGTCGTTTCTCATTACCTGCCCCGGGGGCTTAAAGCAGAAAAACTGAGGAGTTAAAAAAAAAAACATGGCTGTTTCCCTCAGGTGACTCACACAGGTGGTGACCCAGAACCTTAGCTCTCAGGGAGATCTCCCTTCTTCCCGAAGGCTCTGGCCCACCTGGACCCAGCCCTCTCCCACCCTGTGTGGGGGGCCAGGACCCAGGGCCGCCACTCTGCACTTCCTTCTCAGCAGCCTTCCCTCCCCCTGCGGCCCTCGCAGGGGGCCCGATGCCACCCGTGTCCATGCGTGGGAGGCTCCCCCAGCCCTAGTCCTGCTCTATGGGGAGTCAGAGACTCACTGGACGTGGATAGCAAGAAAACCGCATCTTTATTTTCAGTAATCTCTGAAATGCAGCATCTCCTCCTTTGTGAATGTGGCGACAACCACCTTTGGGTCAGCAGGACCCCCGACTTCGCCGCTGAGGGAAGCAGACCTATTCATTTCTCACAGTAGTGGCTACGCACATCTTGCACTACCTTTGGTCATCACTCCTGAGGTTTTGTGGTGTGGGACTGTGTCACATACTGTTTTAAAAAAATATTCTGGTATTTGATAGAGTCATTTTGCTGTTTATCTTCTGCATTTAAAAATCTCATTCTGAGAGAGATCCAGAGGCTTCACTGGGCTGTCAGTTTTGCTGAACACCAGTGCAGTCAGGGAGCCTCTAGCGGGAGTGAGGGGCAGAGGGATGCCCAGCCGAGTGGCCGTCTCTCTGTGGGCCACCCGTGCTGGTCCCCACCTTATGTCTGGTCCCCACTTGGCTTGGGCCGCTCCCTCTCGTACAGCTGTCACAGCATCGAGGAAGAGGACGGAGGAGGTCGTGGGGAATGCTCTGAGGTGCTCGGGGTGGGGAGAGATCCAGACGTGGAGTCTCTGCACCAGATTCTCCCGTGTTGCCTACGACTTGGGTGCGCCGATTTAGGACTAGGGACAGGCACTCCTGCTTTTATAAGAGAAGCAGAATTTTTTTCATACGTTTCTCTATTTTTCATAATTGCCATCAGATAAACATGGATTACTTCTCAACTTCAGTTTTTAACCTCATATATAAACAGAATCTCGTGGTAAGAGACTCAGGCCGTCACTAGACCTACCAGAGTGGCTGTACCGCGCACTGCACTGGCCCAGGGCTGGGTGCTGCTGGGACGGGGCTGGGTGCCGGTGTGGAGAAATGGGTCTCACACCCATGCTGGAAACCAGGAAACCACTGGGGAAGCAGTGGCAGCTTCTCACAGAACTAAGCCTGCACGTCTCCTACACGCCGGCCTCTCACCCCTGGGCAGGTGTCACAGAGAAGGGAATGCTCGAGCTCACACGCCCTGAGCGCCGGACACAACCCAGTGTCCACCAGCGGGTGGCCCGGCGGCTTGCACACGGGGGCGGGGCTGAGCCACAGACGACCTGGCTGAGTCTGCAGGGCGCTGTGCGGAGTGACAAAGGCAGCCCAGAAGGTCACACACCGGGACTGTTTGTGTGCTGTTGGAATGAGCCTGCTGACGGCGGCCACGGTTTGGGGAGGCGGTGGGAGGAAGGTGGCTGTGGCCGCAAAAGGGCAACACAAGGCACCCCTGTGGTCACGGGCGTGCTCTCTCCCTGTGGCAGATGTGCGGACCGACACGTGTGACCACACTCGTGCACGCGCACACACACAGATTGGAATCAGATTGTGGCGTGTGTCTGGGTCACTGTATAGTTTTTGGCAAAATGTCACCGAGGGAGGCCCGGTCAAGGGTCCTCAGGATCTCTGCATTGTGTCTGACACCTGCACGTGAACCTGCCGCTACCTCAGCCAGCCTCATGGAAGGTGAGACAGCGAGCCTGTCGTGCGAAGCCGCGCTGCTGCCCGAGCAGCCACGCCCGTGCCCAGCCGTGCGTCTTTCCAGACCTTCCGCCTCTCACTGTGCGGGGGGCCGGCGCCCGTGTGGCGGAGTGCGGCCGGGGTCCGAGCGGAGCGTGCGGCTCTGCCTCCCTGTGTCAGGGTCTCGGGCTCCGGCGGTTGGAATTGAGGAGGGCGGCCGCGAAGGGGGGGTGGAGCAGCGGGAGAACGTTCTGAGGCTGCAGACGATTCTTGCAAGAACTTGTCGAGCTTTGTGCCGCTGATGATACGGGAGACGAGGGGCTGCTGCCTTCATTCCGAGGCTCAGGAAGCCGCAGCCCAGAGAGACCCTCGCTCTCTGTTGTGCAGAATTCGCAGCCGGAGCCCGCACGCTTGTTTGGGAACGGGCCGGACGGTAGCTGCTGGAGACCTTGCAGGCCGGCGGGCCCGTTACACCTGCTCGGCGCGCCCTTGGAGTTCGGGGCAGCCACGGACAAACCTAAAGGAGGGCAGCTGCGTTGTAGTAAAACGGCCTTTACAAAACCAGGTGCTGACCTGGATTTGGCCCCGGGCCTAGAGTTTCCTACTTTTCCTTGTCAGGGTTTTTTTAAAGATTTGTTTGAGAGAGCACGAGCCGAGGGGTGGGTCGGGAGGAGGGATGCAGCAGAAATAGAGGACAAGCAGCCTTTCCGCTGAGCGGGGAGCCTGCTGCGGGGCTCGATCCCAGGACCCCGGGAGCACCTGAGCCAAAGGCAGACGCTCAGCCGACAGCCACCCAGGCGCCCCGGCGTGTTCGCTCTGTTGGTTTGGAAGTTGCGCGTTCTCTCTCCGTCCCTGTAGTGGTTCCTTGTCCACATTTGAGTCTCGTGTTTATCGGTGACTTCACCGCCGCACAGACAGCAGAAGGAACTGGGTCTGCTCCGCTCATTTCTCCCGCCTCCACACCGTTCACGCAGCTGTTGCCTGGTATCCTGCCTTGTCTCGTTCTTTCTAAAGTCGCAGTTTACAGTATCGCTTACCTGTCGCCTTGCCCGGTGTTCTTGCATCTCCAATCTCGTTTCCTTTTTTCTGTAACGGGTTTATTGAGCTATAACTTACCATACAAATTACCTGTTTAAAGTGTATAACTCAGTGATTTTTCACCAATTTCAGAACATTTTCATCACCTCAGAGAAATCCCACCCCCTCTCGCTGTCATCCCTCTTCTCCCCACCCTCCAGCCCGAAGCAGCCCTCAGCTCCTGTCCGGCTCTGGATGTGGCTCCTGCAGACACTGCGTGAAACCGGCCTCATTCTGTCCCTGGTCCGATGCGACTGGCTTCCTTCACGTAGCACGTTCTCAGGGTTCATCCGCATCATAGCATCACGTGTGAACACCTCGTTCCTTTTATAGCTGAAGACTACTCCATTCTATAGATACGTGACATTTTGTCCGTTTATTAAAGGTGGACATTTTGGCTATTACGAATAATGCTGCTGTAAATATTTGTGTACTAATTGAGTGCACATGTTTTTACTTTTCTTGAGCATATACCTCAGAGGGGAGCTGCTGGGTCAAATGGTAACTTGTTTAATTTTATCAGAATCTGCCAGACGGTTCCAGAGCGGCTGTCCCATTTTCCATTCCCACCAGCAGTGTGTGAGGGTTCCAACTTCTCTGTATTTTTTTTTTTGTTTTTAAGATTTTACTTATTTATTTGACAGAGATCACAAGTAGGCAGAGAGGCAGGCAGAGAGAGAGGGGGGAAGCAGGCTCCCCACCGAGCAGAGAGCCCGATGCGGGGCTTGATCCCAGGACCCTGAGATCATGACCTGAGCTGAAGGCAGAGGGTTTAACCCACTGAGCCTCCCAGGCGCCCCTTCTCTGTATTTTCAGTGACACTCATTATTTATCATTTTGATTTTAGTCATCCTGGTGGGTATCTTGTGATCTGCATTTCCCAGAAGACAAACAAGCATTTTTTCGTGTGCTTGTTGCCCATTTGTATACCTTTGGAGAAATGTCTACTCAGACCCTTTGCCCATTTTAAATGATATAATTCGTCTTGCTGAGTTATAAGAATTCTGTATATTGTGGGAAGTGGGGCCTTATCAGATATGGTATGCAAGTAGTTTTCTTCAATTCTGTTAGTTGTCTTTTTACTTTCTAAAAATGCCCTTTGATGCAGAAATGTTTTTGATTTTTTTTAAAGATCTAATTAAATTTTTTTTAAAAGATTTTATTTATTTATTTGACAGAGAGAGATCACAAGTAGACAGAGAGGCAGGCAGAGAGAGGGAGGGAAGCAGGCTCCCTACTGAGCAGAGAGCCCGATGCGGGACTCGATCCCAGGACCCTGAGATCATGACCTGAGCCGAAGGCAGCAGCTTAACCCACTGAGCCACCCAGGCGCCCCTAAAGATCTAATTAATTTATTTGACAGAGATAGCACAGGTAGGCAGAGCGGCAGGCGGAGTGGCAGGGAGAGGGAGAAGCAGGCTGTCCGTGGAGCAGGGAGCCTGATGCAGGGCTTGATCCCAGGACCCTGGGATCATGACCTGAGGTGAAGGCAGATGCTTAACCAACTGAGCCACCCAGGCGCCCCTGAAAATGTTTTTTTATTTTGCTGAGGTTTAATTTATCCATTTTTTCCTAGTATTTTTGCTTTTGGTGTCATATCTAAGAATCCATTGCTAAATCCAAACTCATGAATATTTTCTTGTTTTCTTCTAAGAGTTTTATGGCTCTTACACTTAGTTCTTTGATCCACTCAGAGTTAATTTTTGTATAAGATTTGAGGGTAGGGTTGCAGCTTCATGGACATCAGTTGTCCCAGAACCATTTGTTGGAAAGACTGTTTTTTAAACTCCACTGAATGGTCTTGGCACCTCTGTTCAGATCAGGTGACAGTAAACGTATGACAGCAGACGTATATTCTGAATGCTCAGTGGTGTTCCTTTGGTGTGTATGTTTATACTTATACCAGTACCCTGTCTTGATTACTGTTGGTTTTTAGTAAGTTTTGAAACTGGGAAGTGTAATTTTCTAACTTTGCTGTTCTTTTTCAAGATTGTTTTTGCTATTTGGAGCCCCTTGTGATTCCATATAAACCTTAGAATCAGTTTGCCAGTTTCTACAAAGAAGCCAGCTGGGCTTGAGATAGGGATTGTGGTGAATCCGTAGATCACTTTAGTTAGAACAGCCATCTGTACAGTAGTAAGTCTTTCAGTTTATTAACGTGGGATGCTTTCCAATTTTAGATCTTCAGTTTTCTTTCAACAGTCATTTGTAGTTTTCAGTGTGTGCATTTTGTACCTCTGAAGTTTATTCCTGAACGTTTTATTGTTTTTGATGGTCTTTTTTTTTTTTAATTGAAAAAAGTTTTTAGTATGTTGTGAATCATCTTGCTATGATAATCTTTCAGGGAAGTGGTATGATTTTTTTTTTAATTTTTTAATTTTTTAAAATTTCTTCTCAGTGTTCCAGAATTTATTGTTTATGCACCACACCCAGTGCTCCATACAATACGTGCCCTCCATAATACCCATCACCAGGCTCACCCAACTTCCCACCTCCCGCCCCTTCAGAACCCTCAGATTGTTTTTCAGAGTCCATAGTCTCTCATGGTTCTTCTCCCCCCTCCAATTTCCCCCAATTCCCTTCTCCTCTCCATCTCCCCATGTCCTCTGTGTTATTTCTTATGCTCCACAAATAAGTGAAACCATATAATTGACTCTCTCTGCTTGACTTATTTCACTCAACATAATCTCCTCCAGTCCCGTCCATGTTGCTACAAAAGTTGGGTATTCATCCTTTCTGATGGAGGCATAATACTCCATAGTGTATATGGACCACATCTTCCTTATCCATTCGTCCGTTGAAGGGCATTTTGGTTCTTTCCACAGTTTGGTGACCGTGGCCATTGCTGCTATGAACATTGGGGTACAGATGGCCCTTCTTTTCACTACATCTGTATCTTTGGGGTAAATACCCAGTAGTGCAATTGCAGGGTCATAGGGAAGTTCTATTTTTAATTTCTTTTTTTTTTTTTTTTTAAAGATTTTATTTATTTATTTGTCAGAGAGAGAGAGAGAGAGAGAGATCACAAGTAGGCAGAGAGGCAGGCAGAGACAGAGGGAGAAGCAGGTTCCCTGCCGAGCAAGGAGCCCGATATGGGACTCGATCCCAGGACGCTGGGATTATGACCTGAGCCGAAGGCAGCCGCTTAACCAACTGAGCCACCCAGGCGTCCCTATTTTTAATTTCTTAAGGAAGCTCCACACTGTTTTCCAAAGTGGCTGCACCAACTTGCATTCCCACCAACAGTGTAAGAGGGTTCCTCTTTCTCCACATCCTCTCCAACACATGTTGTTTCCTGTCTTGTTAATTTTGGCCATTCTAACTGGTGTAAGGTGGTATCTCAGTGTGGTTTTGATTTGAATCTCCCTGATGGCCAGTGATGATGAACATTTTTTCATGTGTGTGTTAGCCATTTGTATGTCTTCTTTGGAGAAGTGTCTGTTCATATCTTCTGCCCATTTTTTGACGTGGTTATCTGTTTTGTGTGTGTTGAGTTTGAGAAGTTCTTTATAGTTTTTGATGTTCTAAATGTATTTTTAATTCTGTTTTCCAGTTGATTGTCACAGGTGTATAGAAATTAGTTTGTTTTTGTATATTGATGTTGTAATTTGCAACCTTGCTGAATTCTTTTATTCTAACAGATTTTTAGTAGATTTCTTAGAATTCTCCCTATACAAGATCATCTGGGAATAGAGATAGCTTTCTTCCTTTCCAATTCAGTTGCCTTTTCTTTTTCTTGCATAGCTGCCCTTGCTAGAATTTTCAGTACAGTGTGGAATAGATGTTGCAAGAACAGAGAATCCTGATTTGTTCCTGGTCTTGCTGGGACAGTGTTCAGTCTTTCATCATTATGTATGATGCTAGCTCTGGGTTTTTCATAGATAGCCTTTACCAGGTTGAAGAAGGTTGCTTCTTTTCCTAATTTGTTGAGTATTTTTATCAAGAAGGGATGTTGGAGTTTATCACATGTTTTCTGCAATTGAGATGCTCGTGTTTGGGGTTTTTAAAATTTTATTTTGTAGATATGGAATATCACATTCATTTGTTTTTGGAAGTTAAAACCAACCTCAGATTCCTGGTATAAATTGTACTTGGTCATGGCATATGATCCTTTGTACATGTTGCTAGATTCAGTTTGCTGTGATATTGTTGAGGATTATTGTGTTCATATTCAAAAGATACTGGTCTCTAGTTTTGCATTTTTTATGATGTCTTTTCTGATTTTGGTATCAGGTAATACTGGCATTATCAAGTAGCTGGGAATGTTCCAGACTTATATTTCTTGGAGGGTTTTGAGAAGGATTGATATTATTTTTTAAGTATTTGATACATTTCAGTAGTGAAGCCATCTGTGCCTTTTCTTTGTCGTGGTTAGTGTTTTGATGCCCAGTTAGTTTCTTTATTTGTTACAGGTCTGATGATACTGTCTGTTTCTTCTTGAGTCAATTTTGATAGTTTGTGTCTTTTTAGGAGTTTGTCTGTTTCATCTAAGTTGTCTAATTTATTGGCCTGCAGTTGTTTATAGTTTTCCTCTTCTTCAAGTAAACTCTTTACAATTAGTAACTGAAAGTGAAAGTCTTATGGAAAATTCTACATCCTATTTATCAGGATATGTTTATATTTCCCCACACTATTGAAAGGTGATCTTTTCTGTGCACAAATCAGGGTTTCAGTGTTTCTCTCCTAGCATTAGACCATTCAGTGTAACATCATCTGACTGGATGTGGCTGCTGAGAGGTCTTCTCTCAGTCTAAGTGCCCTTTCTCAGGAGGAGAGTTTTTCCATGCCTGCTTTTTAAAGAGCTCCTTTCTCTGTTGTTATTGGGCATTGTGATTAGGTGTGTACTTTCTATTTATTTATCCAGTTTCATGTCCATGTGCCATGCTTCCTCTATTGGTGGATTTATCTCTTCCATTAGTTCTGGAAAATTCTCAGCCATTTTTTCTTCACATATTTTCTTTCCATTACCCTGTTCTCTTCTTCTGAGACTCTAATTAGATATAGATCAAACCTCTTTTTATCTTCCATATATCATAACTGTACTTCCCTATATTTTTTTTATCTCTTTGTACTACATTCTGGGTGTTTCTTCACTTCTCCCTTCAATTCACAGATTCTTTCTTTACCTGTGTCTAATCTGCTAATTTATTTGTTCATTGAGTTTTCTGTTTTAGTAGTCATATTTTTTTATTTCTCAAAGTTCTGTTTGGTTCATTTCCACATCTGCTTGGTACTTTTGATAGTTCCTTGTTGTTGGCCCAATTTTAAATGTCATCTTTTCTTCTTTAAACAATTAGTGAAGTTATTTTATATTCTTTATCTGATATCAGATACATATAACACCTTAGAGGTAAAAAAAATTCCTTGTTAATTTGGGTGATTCATCAGTGCTGTGTTGTCTGCTTACATTTTAACAGTTGATTTTGAGCTCTTTAGTCTGTGGGAATCCTGGGGACCTAAATGGGGGATGCCTTCCTCCAGAGAAGATTCTTGGCTTAAGGGAGAAATCTCAGTTTGGACCATGTACTCTGTGGCTTATTCCTGGAAACAGTGCTTCCACTGATAGCTGCCTGTAGAACAGCTCAGCCTTCTCATTTGCTTCTTGCTTAAAACCCTAGTTTTGGCTCTTTTAGGGTGACTGCTGAGAAGAGGGGATTGAGTTAGTGTTTCTCTTACCTCCTTCAAGCCCCACAGTGCACTGAAAGGTATGTTAACAGGGATTTAGTTGTTTTGTAGTAGGGCCCTTGAAAGTCTTCCATACCCCCCTGAAAGTGTCATTCTCCTTAGTATGGGCATATCATGGTCATTTATTTGGGTTTTGTTTTTAATTTGTTACTGTTAAAAATAATGTTGACAATTTTGTTCTCCAATTCTAGTGCACCTAGGCATATCTGAAGGTAGATTACTGGAAGTGAAATTGCTGAATTGACTGATAGATTCTGTCAGTTTTGCCCTTTCAAAAAGATTTTGCCAATTTATGTTCCTTCTTGCAACAATTGAGGGCCCTTTTCCCCCATGCCCCCCCAAAACACTATATATTAATCAGTATTTGGAATTTTATTTTAATTTTCTAAGCTTCTAATTTCAACCATTTGTTTTTTTGTTTTTTAATTTTATTTATTTGAAAGAGACACAGTGAGAGAGGGAACACAAGCAGGGGAGTGGGAGAGGGAGAAGCAGGCTTCCTGCTGAGCAGGGAGCCCGATGCGGGGCTCGATCCAGGACCCTGGGATCATGACCTGAGCCGAAGGCAGAGGCTTTAACCACTGAGCCACCCAGGCGCCCCATCTGTGTTTTCTTTTGTGTAAAGTTTCTTGCCAAGTTCTTGTAGGATTGTCTTTTTTAAAAAATTGATTGGAAGGAGTTCTTTATGTATTCTGGATAGAAGTCCACTGTCAGATACACGCGCTGCTGCTGTCTTCTTTCACTCTGTAGCTTGCTGCTTTACTCTCTCAGTGGAGTCCTTTTAAGAAAGGAAGTTCATAATTAAGATAGTTTAATTTATATCTTTTCCCTTTTTAGGAAGTCTTTATCTATCTTAAGGTCGTACAGGTATTTTAGAAACCTTTATTGTTTTGCCTGTCATATTTGGTGGGTATGGCACGAGGTGGGGTTTTCTTTTACTTTGATATGGAATTGTCCCAGAATCTCAGGAATTATCCTGATCACTAGAGACTCCGAACAAGCCTTGATACCCGGTAGAGCAAATCCTTCTACCTTCTTCTTCAAGACTGTCTTTTTCCTTGGATCTTCTTGACCTTTGCTTGTGTACATAAATGTTAGAATCAACTTGTTCAGTTCTACAAGGAAAAGGAATAACAAACCTGTTGGGATTTTGACTGGTTTGGCACTAAAATGACAATAGGAGTTGACAGCTATACAGTACTGAGTCTTTCAACATGGGCATTTCTATTATTTTAGGTGTTGTTTGAAAACTAATGAAAACAGGCACCTGGGTGGCTCAGTTGGTTAAGTGTCTGCCTCTGGCTCAGGTTATGAACTCAGGTTCCTGGGATCGAGTCCTGCATTGGGCTCCCTACTCATCGGGGAGTCTGCTTCTCCCTCTCCCTCTGCCCCTTCCCCCTGCTCGTGCTCTTTCTCTCAAATAAATAAAATCTTAAAAAAAAAAAAAAAACAACTAATAACATTTTAGAGTTTTCTTTAGAGGTCTTATATTTATTAGATTTATTCCCACATATTTGGTGGTTTTGGATATAAATGGTATCTTTTTAAAAATACTTCATTTTAGGGGCGCCTGGGTGGCTCAGTGGGTTAAAGCTTCTGCCTTTGGCTCGGGTCATGATCCCAGGGTCCTGGGATTGGGCCCCGCATCGGGCTCTCTGCTCCTTGGAGAGCCTGCTTCCTCCTTTCTCTCTCTGCCTGCCTCTCTGCCTACTTGTGATCTCTCTCTGTCAAATAAATAAATAAAATCTTAAAAAAAAAAAACACAACTTCATTTTAGCGGCACCTGGGTGGCTCGGTTGGTTGTGTTTGACTCTTGGTTTGGGCTCAGGTCACGTTCTCAGGGTCCTGGGATCGAGCCCCCCGCATCGGGTTCCCTGCTCAGCAGGGAGTCTCTGTGTTCCTGTCCCTCTCCCTTGCCCCTCCCCACATTTGTGCATGTGTTTCTCTCACTGTCTGTCTCTAAAATAAATCATTAAAAAATTTCATTTTAAAATGTTTGTTGTGGACATATAGGAATGCAATCTTTTTTTTTTTATTTTTTTTTTTAAGATTTTATTTGTCAGAGACAAAGTTTGAGAGCACAAGCAGGGAAGGGGCAGACTGGGAGAAGCAGGCTCCTTGCTGAGCAAGGAGACCAATGTGGGACTCAGTCCCAGAACCCCGGGATCATGACCTGAGCCAAAGGCAGACACTTAACTGACTGAGCCACCCAGGTGTCCCTGCAATTGATTTTTCTATTTGACTTTATATGTGTCAACCTTGCTAAACTCAGTGATTCTATTTTCTTAAAAGATTTTTATTTATTTGAGAGAGAAAGCATTGGCGGGGCACAGCGGGAGAGGAAGTGTACTCGACACTGAGTGGGGAGCCTGATGCAGGACCTGAGCCAAAGTCAGCCTCTTAACCGACAGAGCCACGCAGGTGCCCTAAACTCACTGATTCTGACTATTCACTTACAGCTTTTGGATTTTCATTGTATGGAATCATACTTTCTACAAATTTGTTTTTTTGCTTTCTGATCCTTAGGCCTTTTACTTATTTTGTTGTGCTTAACTGCATATAGTTTGTGACAGTGGGAATTCCAATCTTTGTTCCCATTCTCCGAGAACCCACTTTACCACTAAGTACATTGTGTGTTGTAGGTTTTTGGGGGGGGGGGTTGTTTTATCTATTTTTTAAATAAGTAAGTTAAAAATTAAGGATGTTCCATTCTGTTCCTAATTTGTTAAAAGTTTTTCTCAGTAGCAGATTGTTGAATTTTATCAGTGCTTTTTCTGTTTTTATTAGATGATCATAGGACTTGTCTATTTTCTGTTAATGTAGTTAACCATACAATTTTCACAGTAATTTATTACTTTTATGTATTTGGTTTGCTAGTATTTTGTTTAGGGTTTCTTCTGCATATATATTTATGAGTGATGTGAGTTTTTTGTAATGTCTTTGTTAGGCCTTGGTATCAAGGGTATGCCTGCCTCATAAAACATTTGAAGAATATTTGCTCATTTTCTGGTTCTCTGGAAGAGGTGAAGTAAGAATTGTATTATTTTTTCCTTAAATGTTTTGTAGAACCACAGTTAAAACCATCTGGGCTGATCATTGTCTTTGAAGAAAAATTTTAAATTGGGATCTCAGTTTCAGATTTTCTTCTTCTTTTGTCAATTTTAGTAGCATATCTTTCTAGAAATTTGTCTCATCTAAAATTTTCAAAATTTATGCATATAGTTTTTTGATTATATTCTTTTAATGTTCTATAAGATCTGAAAATGCTCTTTTATTCCTGATGTCTGCTGTTTTCTTTCTTAATCCATACTACAAAGAGTTTATCATTTTTGTTAGTTTTATAAAAATTAACGTAGGATCCTTTAGTATACTGAGTGATTCTTTCCTATTTTAGTAATTTCTGCATTGTTTTCCTTTCTTCTTTGGATAATTTGTTCTTCTTATAACTTCTGATATGCTTATCTAATTAAGTTTTAGACTTTTTTCTAAAATGTGTATTTAACACTATTTTTTTGGTAAACGTGTTTTTAGCTTCATTCCACAAGCTATATTTTCAACACTATTCGTTTAAAATATATGCTCTGATTACTATTAAGATTTCTCCTTTGACCCATGTAAGTATTTAGAAGGAATTAATTACCAAACACATGGAGATTCTCACTATCTTTTTTGTATTGATTACCAGCAACATTGCATTATGGTGAGAGAACACAGTCCATATGGTCCTTTGGAAATTTGTTAAGATTGGCTTTTGATCCTTTGAAATGTATTATGATTTGCTTTTATAGATCAATTTATTTGAAAAATGCTTCTGTGCATACTTGAAAAAAAGGTATCTTCTTAAATTGTCGGGTGCAGTGTTTTATATCTTCCCATTAGGTCAGGTTAATTGTGTTCGCATCTTCTATCACCTTATTTTACTGTCTGCTTCTTTCAAAAGAAGGATGTTTTGAAGTTTTACATAATTGTGGAATTTTGTTTGTTATTTGTTTTGAGGCTATATTGTCAGTTGCCTTAAAATTGTTACACTTTCAGGGCGCCTGGGTGGCTCAGTGGGTTAAGCCTCTGCCTTCGGCTCAGGTCATGATCCCAGGGTCCTGGGATCAAGCCCCACATTGGGCTCTCTGCTCAGCAGGAAGCCTGCTTCCCCTCCTCTCTCTCTCTGCCTGCCTCTCTGCCTACTTGTGATCTCTCTCTCTGTCGAATAAATAAATAAAATATTAAAAAAAATTGTTACACTTTCCTGGTAAATCAAATTTTTCATTTTCAAGTGTCATTTATAATTTTTACTGTGTTTATGTGTGGTATTACCTTAAGTTTCCTTTGTGTGATACTAGTGTAACGTCTGTAGGTTCTTTTGGTTAGTAGTTGCACTGCATATCTTTTCTGTTCTTTTGTTTTCTTTGTCTTTGCATTTATGGTTTGGTTTTCTATCCTTTCTGATGTTTTGTGAACGTATACTTGGGTGTAATCCTTTACCACCTGTTTTGGTAGGTTTCTTGTCCTCTCCTCTTTTAGAATCTTTTGGGTAATTTTTTTAATCGTTCCATTTCCTCACTCTGTTGGAATCTACAGAGTCTTTTGCTTTTCTCTTGGTAGTTAGCCTAACCTTTGCAGCAAGCAGTTGACTTACAAAAGTCTAATGTCCAGTACCTTCACTCTCTTTTTGGACGGTGCAAAATTCTTAGAGTATGTTTTACTCTTATCTTGACTTAAATTCTATTGCTGTGTATTCCGTTGTTTTAAACTCAAGGAGGTGTTATTACACAGGGTCAGTGTTCTTCGACCCACGATTGCTTCTCTTGGGTTGCTTTTCATCCTGCCCTGCGTCCTGGAGCTTGTATCTAGAATGATCTTGTTGTCTGAAGGTACTCTTTAACGTTTCCTTTGTGTTGGTCTGCTGGTGACTCATTCTTAAGTGTTTGGTGATGTGTATAACTGATTGTGTTTTTTTGGAGTCGTTTTTCAGTCTGTGGCTTGATGTCTTTCCTCAGTTTTGGAATATATTTGGCCTTAACATCTTCAGATTTGATTTCTGCCCGTTTCCTTGGTATTTTCCAGCTGTCTTACTTTCCATGCCTCATTCTGGATATTTTTTACTTGGACCTGTCTTCCATTGTAGCAAGTCTCTTGAGTTTTTTCTAATCTGTTAAAACTATCTCTTGCATTCTTAATAATTGGTTTTTGTATTTTTTCAGTTCTAGAATTTACATGAGGTTCATTTTTATCTTCTAGCTTTCCTCTCAAGTTCTTGATTTTGTCTTTCATCCTTTGGACAGAGCAGCAGGTCTGTCTGGTACCTCCAGTGGCTGCGTCCGTGTGTGCCTCTGCTGGCCTGGGCCTGGGGTTTCCTGGAGGTGTTCACGCAGGTCATGTTCTATTATACCTGGATATTTTAACTTGTTTGTCAATCACTACATTTTATAATTATTTTAGAAATAATGCAAGGCTTAGGATAATGTCTTCTTCCAGAGAGGATCTTGGGTTTGTTTCTGCTGGGGCCAGGGAAACCCTAGCAAGTTAGGGTCCTCTGACCCCAATTTTTTTTTTTTTTAAGATTTTATTTATTTATTTGACAGAGATCACAATTAGGCAGAGAGGCAGGCAGAGAGAGAGGAGGAAGCAGGCTCCCTGTGGAGCAGAGAGCCCGATGTGGGGCTTGATCCCAGGACCCTGGGATCATGACCTGAGCCGAAGGCAGAGGCTTTAACCCACTGAGCCACCCAGGCGCCCTATTTTATACTTTTTAAAAAACGCTTATCTCTTTAATTCGTTTGGACTGAATTTTTTGTGTGTTTTGTGAAATAACCTGATTTCGTAGCCAAATGAACCAAGTATAGAAGAGGTTTTGTAGGCCCCCCAAAAGCCACCATCTGGCCCGAGGTGCCCTGCATGGTTGTGCGCAGGGAAGGTGGGAACTGGACGTTGTCACGGGGTGGGACTCAGATGGAAGGTGAGACTGATCATTCAGCACATGACGTTGAGGCCAGTGACAGCCTGTAAGGCCCATTTCCTTTTTTGTGATTATTTTTGTAAAAGTGAGAGCTATTCAGTCTAAAAAACTCAGATAATAATGTGAGACATCAAAGGGGGGGGGGTAAATGCCCCAGACTACGCTGAGGTGATGCTTTCCAGAACCTACATGTCTGCCATGTAGGTGGGCACACACGGCCTCACGAGTTGGGTCCCCAGAGCACGCTGTGTGTGGTTTGCGCCAGCGGCCCCGGCAGACATGGTTGTAGGCTGGTGCGAGCACGTGGTCTAGGCCAGTGTTGAGAGCCACAGTGCCTGGGTCTGAACCCAGCCTTGCTATCACAGGTCTTGCTGAGTGGGCCGGTTGTGGGTCACTCTGGGGGTGAAGGGAGTTCACACCGAGCCTGGCAGCCCTCCCCCCGCAGCATCATTCGTGCTGGTGGTGTGACCTGAGCAGGCCACGCTGGGCGTGTGTGGGACAGAGCTCAGCACCGTCAGGCCGCCTAGCACCCCAGTAGCCCAGGTAGCAGACTTCCAAGCTGGCACACTGGCTGCCTTGCTGAAGACAAGCCTGCATCCTGGTGTTTGGAGTCGGGGTCTGCGTGCCGCCTGCCGTGAGAGGGCAGGGCGGGCAGGGCGGGCTGGCCTGGGGATTCCTCACTTAGCCCTGGACCGGTAGCTGATTTCTGGACCATGCCAGGTGCTGGGTGCGTGTGGTGGGGGTACGGTCCCGGTGCTGACGTCCCCATCCCGCCGCAGGTTCAGCAGTACCGGGTGGCCATGACTGCGAAGGACTGCTCCATCATGATCGCGCTCTCCCCCTGCCTGCAGGACACAAGGTGAGCTGCCTGCTGGGTCCCGTGCTCGTGTCCCTGTGGTTACAGCACCCTGGCAGGCCACTTCCGCTGACAGGCTGATGTTGTGGGCTACGTGACACCTAGTAACCCACCATGGCTTGCTAACTCCTGCTGCTCTCTTGAAGCTTGTGATTCGGTTGGAAAGACATTTACCGAGAATATCTTAAGATTGTCCTATTAGAGATTACTATCCTTTTCTAAGAAAATACTCCAAAGACTTAGAAGCAGCTTGGATCCTGTGGCACAAATTCCTTTCTCTCAAGGCGCCATGTGCTGACTGATGCTTGGAGTCCTGAGAAGCTGCATATCCCCCATGAGGTCCCGATCCACCAGCCTTCGCGGCCCTTCCAGGCCTGTGGGGCGGCACATTCCCTGTTGAGCTTCCTGTCGGCAGCAGCTCTCCCTGGACATTATTGTCCTTGTCCGGTCCCCTCCTCTGCCTTTTTTTAGGAATTCAGGATGACCATGATAATCTTCTCTTGCTAATTAGATGGCATCTTCAGCATTGATCAGCAGAGTGCCAAACCCTACACACAGTGTTTGTGGAATGTTCCACATTCTTCTGACATGTGTTCCCGGGTCAAGATGACCTTATCGTTGGCTACCAGCCACCCATTTCTCAGATGCTTTTGAACTAAACATTCCCAGGACTGCCGCTCCCTGGCAGGCACGGAGCGGATAGGAAACGCGGAAGGATGTTCCTAGGGTGTAGCTGAAATCCGAAAAGGTTGTTCTGTTTAGACGAGGACCCCTGGGATCCCGGGAGGATGTGGCTGCAGTGCGCGTTCACTGGACTGAGCCACCGTGTCTGATGACAGAAGCATGCGGCTGTCACCCGCTGCCCTTCCTCAAATAGGCACGCACTCAGGAACGTGCGGGAATGTGCAGGGCGGGCTGGCTGGTTGGCAGACACGGACGGGCGGGGACGCCTGTCCCAGGAGTCCCGGGGCGCAGCGCAGGAGCATTTTGGCACCGGAGCTGCGCCCTGGGCTCCCCGGAACTTGTGCTGGACACACAAACACAGGCAGCCTGTGTGCCAGGCGATGCCTGTCTGTGTGCGTGTCACCTCGTCAGGTGCCGGCTTGGTCGTGGGAAACCTGCTGGGGGCCCGAGAGGTGCTGTCCCGGCCCCGCTGCCTGGAGCTCAGGCCTTAGAAGGCGGGACCTTCTGCCGTTCAGGAGGGAGTAGCTTCGGCCCAGCAGCCGAGCCACGGCTCCCTTTCCGACAGAGGGTATTTCAGGACGGGTTAAGCGAGAGTCTCGGCCTTGATGAGCTTTGTCAGGACGGGAGCGTGTTCACTGGTCTTCCCCTCCCAGGCAGGAGCTTTTGAAATTCGTGTTGTTTTGGGATGCTTTCTAAATCTCCAACAGTAGTAAGCATGGGAAACTAGGAGTCCTATTTCTCTTGGGCTAAACCGAGCTCTTTTATATTTAGCCGCTGTTGGATGCAGAATATTACCGAGCACTCTGAGAGCTGAGTGGGGTGGATGGCACCGCTATTTGAGTACAAAATTCAGAATTAGCCTCAGAGTGGTTGGTTTTAATATAAATAATTGTTCATTTTCTGTTATAAGCACGCCTGCTTCTGATGTTTAGAAAACCCACAAAACTAAGCCTTAGAAACAAAACATCGAGCCCCGCAGATGAGATTTGAGACTAAAGCATGAAATCAGAGCACGCTCTCCTAACGTGACGTGCCCCAGGGAACATGGGCTTCGCACCAGATGTGGGAAAAGGCGGGGGAGGGAAGTCTGCTCCATCGGCTTGAGGAAAGGCCAGGTCGACCTTCTCCTTTCTCTCGGGGTTAGTGATTGCTGAGTCCCGGTCAGGGGCCCCTGGGACCCGGGGGATACCTGCTAGCCCTCCTGTCCGTGCGGTGGTGGTGGGGGGTGTCACGGCAGGCATAGGCAGGATGCGTCTCCCGAACAGGGTGAGGATTTGGGGTTCATGTGTCCTGAAGCTGCTCTTCCGCTTCCAGCTCCGAGCAGAGGCCCGTTGTCCCTTCGTCGAGATCCAGGTTTGCTTTCTCAGTGTCCGTGCTGGACCTCGACCTCAAGCCCTACGAGAGCATTCCTCACCAGTACAAACTGGACGGCAAGATAGTCAACTTCTACTCAAAGACTGTACACGCCAAAGACGCAGCCGTGATGCCGACCAGGTACAAGGAGAGTGAGGACTGCACGTTAGTTCTCCATAAGGTCTAGGCGCTTCCTGCGGGGTCTTCGAAACTTGAACACAGAATGTGCAGGCTGAATGAGAGAGCTGTTTTCTGTTGTGTTGGGTGACCATTGGCTGTGAATGTTTTTGCTTTTTAACCACCTGGCCAGGTGGGGCTGTGTCTGGGTGACCCCGCATGGAAGGGCCGCAGAAACACCTTCAAGGACGAGGAGTGTCCGACCTGAGCGCTGCTGCGTGTGGTGTCCCCACACCTTCTGCTCTGGGCTGCTCCTCCTCCCCACCCAGGGCTGATGTCTAATCTCTGATGTAAAAGCCTTAAGACCCAAGGTTTGGATCTCCTGCTACCAGACGCTAACATAGAAAACTTGAATTGTCGCGTACATCTTACAGTTTGGTCTTGAAAGGAAACATGGATACTACTGGAACTTTCCCAGCTGAGTTACGTGGTCGCTTTGTCCGTGCGAGCCCCCGGTCAGCACAGGCCTCGTGGGCTCTGCCGCACAGAGGGATGGGGGGCTGGTGCGGATGAGGGTCCTGAGCTGCGTGGACTTGAGGTCTCTGTGGAGGTGCCACGGCCACTGCTCTGCACAGGGTCTTCAGGGAGCATGGGACTCAGGTCAGGGGTGGACACCACTCACGAGCGCTTTCTCTGACGTGAGGGGAGCCGAGGCGTTCCGTGCCGTGTGGCTGCCGCTGCGGCGCGGGAGCTGGGGCGGCTGCGCACCTCGCATCCGGTGCTTCGGGGGAGCCGCCAGCTCTGCTCCTGCAGAGATGAGCGACTCCTGGCTGGCACCGAGAGGGTTCTTGTTGGGGTCACCGTAGTGTGCCCGGCTGCTAAGAAGACTGTGGGGAATCTTGGCTTTGGTTTTTTACTCTATGGTGGGTTGTACAGATTATTTATATCATCGTTTTGAGGGACTAATGAAGGTTTATTGTAACATAAGATTATAATAGCAAAACCACGGTATTGTATGAAAATGCTATGTGAAAAATAAGAATATTTTGCTGATTGTAAATTTTTGTGGGGAATTTTGTGATAACTTGAGAATTATACTTGTTTGAATCAAGCCAGCTCTCCTAGAATTTATTCAGCTTTGTCCTAACATTTACTTCGTTCCTCAGATGTTCAGAAAGATACTCAAATGACACATGTCTCACCCGTGGGCATTGGGGGGCTGTGGAGACACCCCTTGCAGGGACATGTGTGGACGGAAGCATCTCTGTTGTTTCGGCCTGAGGTAGCTCCTTGTTGCTGGCCTGTGTGAGGATGGGTGTATACAGCACCCTGGCCTTGCAAGGAGGTGGGTTGGGCCCCCTCTGAGGCCCGTCCTGACTGAAACCACCAGCATCCACATGGCGACCGACTAGGTCCTGCCCTGTGTGGTCTCCGCCTCACACTCCAGTGCGGCTCCTTCCCTGACTGGTTTCAAGCAATGTTTCTACCGATTCTAGCCTTTTAAATGGGACGGCCGAGGCCAGTGCCGCCTGGGGGGTGGGGTGCGGGCGTTGTCAAGTCTGTGGCACTGCATTTTCAAAGCTGACTGCTGCGCTTGGATGTCAAGACCAAGAAGAGTGAGTTCTACTCTGTGGGGCAGGATGGCAAGGTGGGTGTGTCACCCTGGGCGTCAGGAATGTCAAGGAGTAGGGGCCCTTGGGTGGCAAGGGGAGGGCTGACCTCCAGGGCGCCTCCATCCTCAGACTTGGTGAGAGGTAGGACCAGCTGCTCCCCTAAATCCAAGGATGGACATTCCTATTATTATTTTTAAAATAATAATAGGAAATATAGGAAAAATAATCTTAACTTTTGAGAAAGTTTATTATTATTATTATTTAGTATTCTGTACCCCCAGCGTGGGGCCTGAACTCTCGACCCTGAGATCAAGAGTTGCACGCTGCCCCAGCCGAGCCCGCCAGCTGCCCCAGGCACTGTACGTGCTGCTGGTCTGGCGTTTTGTACTGCAGTCGCTGTTGGCTATTACCCCACGTTCTGACGGATGATATAGAATGTGCTAAAACTGCACAATCTGTCCTAAAGGTGTCGTTTCTCTGTGGAAGACGGTCACACACCTGCGTGTTTGCCAGGAACTAGCTGGGGTCCGCTGTGCAGAGTGACTTTATCAGGCTCTCGAGAGCGGCTTCAATGCCCAGCACACCCAGCAGGGCTCGGAAGCTGAGAGGCGCGGTCTCCAGGACTCGGTTCCGGTCCAGCTCCAGAGCTGCAGGGAGAGCAGACTGGCTGAGACGCCCCGCTGAGACCCTCCCTCCCCAGCCGACGACTTCTGTGACCGTGGGGATGGACCCACACACCAGAGGTGGGGAGGGAACAGCCTCTCCTCGCCTCTGCTTTCTGATCACTGATAAACCGATATAAACAATACACTGAGATGTTCAGATTTTGATTCTTGCCCTGAAAACCAGAACACAGTAGCAGGCGCCTGTTGGATACAGTAAATCCTTACACACACCCCCTGGCCAGGCCCCTACCTTGCTGTGGTGCTTTGGGGAGAAGGTCCAGCTTTGGCAAAACCTTCCCTTCTTCATCCATCTGCACCCTCCAAACGATGACCAGCTCGAACCTGAAAGATGTAAGATGCCTTCCTAAGTGCTGTTTGAAGTCAGGTGGGAAGTGTGACCTGTGTGGCACCTGTCACCCTCCCCGAGGAGGTGCTCCTGAAGACGTCTGGCACGGAAACGCGCCACGTCTGCTCAGCGAAGTGCGTGTGACATGAATGAAGAGGGAAATGGACCCCAAGACCCAGCAAGATGCTGTTCTGGACCCACAACGTGGTGGTGTGGGCGTGCGGGTGACACAGGATGCAGAAAACCTACTGGCGTGGAGCCTGAACGGACAGCGTAGTCTGAAAAGCATCGGCAGTGATGGGAGGCCAGGAATTTCACTTCCTGCCACAAGCCTGGGTCCTCTAAGTGGCCAGTGACATGGACAGGAGTGTGAGAAATAGTGGAAAACAATCGATGACCCAAGTGCCCAAGACCCGAAGAAAGCAGAAATAACAGCTGACAGAGTAGAACCACCGAGAATGAATGAACTGTGTACAGCTCCACACACTGCCAGAAGCTCATTTTGGAAATAATGTAGAGTAACAAAGGCAAGGCTGAGAAGTCCACATAGTTACGGCTCCATTTGAAGGTTTGAAAACAAAGCCCCTCAGGCACTCTGACATAGACTGTGAAGGCGCCTCACGTGCAGGGGGTGTGGGGGGGCTCCCACCTGTGTGCACGGGACCCCAGAGAGGTCCTCCCTTCACCCAGAACTTACTGCCTGCCGGCCTTTCCCCAGGTCAGCCCATCAAGATAGAGCCCCAGCTCCTCCCGGCCTCCCCTCCTTGCTCGTTCCATCCCTGCAGTGAGCCCAGCACCACTGGCCGTTTCCCCATGTCCCCTCCCAGCTCTTCCCCAGGGCTGCACAGACACATCAAGGTGTCTGGAAGGGAGTTGACATTCGTTTTCTACCACTTGTAATGCTCGTTTTTAAGAGCAAGCAGCCACCTGGTGTTGGGGAGGCTGGGCCTGCAGGGCATCCGCACTCACCCAGGCCGGCGGGCGCTCCGGACCACCATGCAGCTGGAGGCGGCCCCCTCTGGGAGTTGCACGACTTCTGGGTACTTCTCCTGTGGGAGAGGAAGCGGGTACAGAAAAATCAGGGACAGGACAGGAGCCAGGAGCCGTCGTGAAGTCGTCAGGTTGCAGTGCACTGGTGGTCTGGCATCGTGGTGCCCCGAGACAGGGAAGCTGAAGGCCTGCCCCACAACCAGCTCTTGGCTCCTTTTCCTGCTAGGACCTGCACCCCCATTTCACACAGGCCGCAATCTAGATGGTGTCCGCCCTCCTTGTAAGGGACCAGGACTCAGACCACATCTAAGGCAGGACCAGGTGAGAAGGCCTGGAAGCCGTCAGACGCGTATTCCAGACCTCCAGTGCTAGACACTTCGACGCCAAGGCCCCCTCACTCCCAGGAATAGCACCTGGGTCCTTGTCTTTGTTCTCACGGTTCCTGGAGGCCTGAGGGGACATGTGCACCAGACCACTGTCCTCAGTAGAAAGCCCCGAGACCCTGAACAAACACAAGACTCCCTCCTTTCCTTTCCACGTCTCCCAGATGCTCTGTATCTTTCTGTAAGTTCAGTAAACGCTGTTCTCACCTCCTGCTGGCTCAGCGTTTGATTTCCATCCTGCGCGCAGCCAGGGCCCCTCTCCGCTGGTCCTGCTGGAGCCCCTCTGTGGTCTAAGACGCAGTATGCGGCATCCTGGCCACCCCACTCCTGCCGCTTGGCTCAGTGGTGCTGCCTGTTCTAGATCTTCCTACTGCCCCACAGCCCCCATGTGCCCACACCCTCTACCTCCCAGTGAAGCGCTTCATCCCAGTTTCACCTCTTTGTCCCCCAGGGCTCTCTGGCCTTTGGCCACGCTGCCTCCCTGGACCCCTCTCTGCCCTGGGGTGGCCCTTCCGTCTGCCCTGTTCTCGAGGCATGCGTGGCAGGAGAGCAGTCGCACATGCTCTGCAGGGTTCCTTGCAGCTCACCAGGGTGATGCTCGGCCTGCTGACCGGTGCTGTCTTACTGCTGTGGTCTGCAGCTTTAGCATTTGGCCTTAAAAGCCCTTCAAACTGCAGCCCCCAGGCAGGCCCCTGCCGCAGCAGACGCTCCCACCCTGTCCATCCTCACACTTGCCGCCCGATGGCCCCCGCCCATCTGCACTTTGGGAACAGAGCCACTGGGGGCCCCTGGGGACCTCTGCGTCGGCCTCCCCCGAAGTGTGCCTGGCTGCCTGGGCTAACGGGGTCTCAGGGAGCATGCTCCACCAAGCCAGCTTCACAAGATCACATGCCACTCGAGAGTCGAAGGTACTCTCTCTAAAAGAGGAAAATGAAATGGAATTTCACAGATTTCTAGGCTTCCAACTCTAACGTAGGGCTGGTTTTCCCCTCTACCTAATATTCTAGAAAAATCTGATCCCATTCCTCGCAGAACTGACACGTGAACATACACCTGGCTTCGAGGTCTGCTCTCTGGGGAGCGGACTGCAGGGCCGGGGGGAGAGCAGCCGAGGCTGCTGGGGGCTCTGGTGCGGACTGTGGTGGGCCTGTGGGCTCCGGGGCCAGTGTCCGAGACGCGTCTTCTCCCCCCCCCCCCCCCCCCCCCCCCCCCCCCCCCCCCCCCCCCCCCACCGCGCGTGGTATAGAAGCAGACATCCGGGCTGGCGCTGAGGGCAGATGCGGGCCCCGCTGTGCCCCACACGGAGCCTCACGGGACAGCTGTGGGTATCAGAACCCAGGGCTTCAGAGGACAGGACCTTCCTGAGGACACAAGTGCTCGGTGGACACAACCCAGTCAGCCGCGAGAAGGAGGTCTTGTAGGGACAGCTTCTAAAGGGCCGGCCCGAGGATCAGCCTCTGCCGCCAGGGTGTGAGGCCAGCGCTCCAGACCCACGTGTGAAAGATGCCGACGGGGCACGACCACGGCCAGACACCAAGCTGTTCTGACCAAAGGCTGGGCGCGGCCTGGTTTGCGCTTACAGCCGGCTTCTAATTTCAGCGAAACTGTGTATGAGAAAATGTATACTTAAGTGTTCTAAATGGAAAGCGCTGCTTGATTTTTAAACCTCAAGCTCTTCTAAATTACTAACAGCTGTAGCAGGCCCCACAGAGGGACGCGTGAGCGCGGCGGCGCAGCTCCCAGGCTGGGGGGCGCTGGCTCCGGCGTGGGGCCCGCGGGGCAGAGACGCCGCGGGCTCAGCCGCCGGCCGACCTCACAGCCTGGCCGGGCCTCCTCACCAGCAAAAGGAGGGTGTAGGTAAGTGTTCACAAAGAGGTACACTCCCTCTAGTTTAAAAGCAAACAGAAACAAGTACACACGCGGACACCAGGAAGAGGCCGGGCACCCAGGAGGTTTCTGGAGAGCTCTTGGGGGGCCCGCTGAGTTGCCTCTTACACAAGGCCGCACGGCGGCCCGCGCCCCGGCTTCCCGCACCCGCGCACACGCAGCAGAGCGCACGGAGCGGAGCCGGCGGCGGCGGCGACGAGACCCGCAGAGCGCGGTGACACCGCGGTGCGCAGGGGGCGCTGTGGAGAACAGAGCCGTGACAAGGGACGCCGCTCCTAAGGCAGATGAGCACACTTCAGCGGTGGTCAGAAGTTCCACGCAGGACTGCGTGTGACGGGAGGTGGCGCTGGGAAGCTGGGAACAAGCTGTGCGATGGGGGCTCTGCACAGGCGGGCGTCAGCCTTCCCGCCGGAGGCCTGTCCTCAGCGTGAGTCAACACGGGCCTTACTCGGCGCTTGCCACCCGCCTGGCAGTGTGCCTTCAAGAGCTCGCCTGGTGTCTGGCAGCAGTGGTGGCCATGGGCTTGGGGTCGCACCCTTTCACACCGGAGACTTGCTTTGCCACGGACGGCTGCTGGTCCAAAGGGAACAGACTCCTAGGAGCACTGGAGAAAACCAGCCTTGCGTTTCCGCGCCCGGGCTACCAGCCCGGTGCCCGGGGGAAGGGCCCGGGGCGCCCTGCCTGCCTCCTGCTCACACGAACGGGCAACCTTGCATCCTGAGCTTAAGTGCACCCGAGTGTCCACAGATAAATTCATCTCGACTTTATGTCTGGCTAATTCAACGATTTCTTTTTAAAAATTGAGGTATAATTCATATACCATTTACTCCTTCCAAGCGTACATAATTCAGGGGGTTTTAGTGTATTCAAAGGCCGTGCAACATCCCCGCGCCCCAACTGCAGAAGCCCTGCTGCTTTCGCTCCTGCCCCTTCACCCCTCTGTGCCCCCCCAGGCAGCAGGCAGCGGGCGTGGACCGACTGTCCACAGATGCCACCGTTCTGGGCATTTCAGACAAATGGAATCATTCGAGATGTGTCCTCTGAGACTGGCGTCTCTGACGTGCACGTTCTCAGGGTGTGACCACACGGCAGCCAGCGTCACGGTCACTCCTCTACGCGCTGAGGAACACCCCGTGTTCATCCCCTCGTCAGCTGATGGGCACATGGCGGTTCTCTGCTTTTTGGCTACTGGAAACAAAGCTGCGGCGCACGCAGGTGGGCACCTGCGTTCTCCTTTCTCTCGGTGATGCGCCTGGGGGACTCCATGTAGCCAGAGGAACTGCCGCCTGCTGTCCGCGGTGGCCGCCCACTTCCGCGATTCCCTCAGCAGCGTCTGACGGTCCTGATTTCTCCGTCTCCTCGCTGCCGGTGTTTGTCGTCGCCCCCTCTCTTAGAAACCCTTCTTGTCCTCCTGGTGGGTGGGAGGTGGGCGGTCACTGTGGATGGCATTTCCCTGGTTTTCCCGATGGCCACGGATGCGGAGCCTCTTCCCGGGCTTCCAGGCATCTGCTCGCCTCTGGAGCAGTGTGTGTTCAGATCCTTTGCCTAATCTTTAAACGGGGCTATTTTTCATCAGTGAATTTTAATAGCTCTTTGTATTGTTTGGATACAAATCATTTGTCAGATAAGAGGATTTATCCCATTCTGTGGATTTTTTTTTCTTCCTTACTGGTGTCACCTGCATGAAGTTTTTAATTTTGATGAAGTCCAGTTTCTCTGTTTTTGTTCTTTTTTTTTTTTTGCTTTCGCTTTTGGTGTCAGAACTAAGAAACCAATGCTGAACCCAGGGTCACAGAGATTCACACTTGTGGTTTTTTTTTCTAAGAGTTTTATATTTTTAGCTTTTAAAATTAGGTCTGATCCATTTTGAGTTAACTTGTGTAGATGACGTGAGGCGGGAGTCCACCTTCATTCTTTCGTCACTGATCGCCGTCTCTGGGTCAGTCACTGAAAAGACTGTTCTCCGTTTAACTGGATCCGGTCATATATTAACAACATCTCGTATTTGAAGACAGTCTGGTCCAGAGTACGTGTGAGGTTTCACCGGGGCACAAAACGCATCCCAGGCTTCCCAACAGATGTATATATGTAGAAAAGTGAGCCTCCCTGTGTATCTCATGCACAGAAATGGATCACAGATCTAAATGTAGGAGCTAAAATTATAAGACTTACGAAAAAAAAAAAATCTTCCTAGTTCTAGGTTAGCTGAAGATTTCTCAGATACAAAATAAAAACTAGGAGCCACAAAAGAAAACTAAATGGGGTAACCTCATCAGAATTAGAAATGACCGCTCTTAAAGAAGCCCGCCCCAGACTATAAAGAACATTTATAACTCATTAAGAAGAAGACAAACAACCTAATTTATATAACGGTCAAAGGATCTAAAGATACCTAACGGTAGAAGAGATGTGGAAAGGAAAATGTACTATCACTAGTCATTAGGGAAATGCAGTGAGATACCACCCTGTACCTACTAGAACGGCTAATACAAACAGGACTAAAAATACTGAGTTTTGGTGGAGGCGTGGATCTGTTCCTGTAGAAACTGGGAGTCTGGTGCCTTCTTAAGGAGTTAGATAACACAAGCAATCCTACTCCTAAGTATTCACCTGAGAGAAACCAAAACATGTCCAGAGAACTGCGTGCAGCTGCCCCTCATCAGAGCCGCGTGCGGAACCAGTGAGCTATCCGAGGCCCACGTCCCCGACAGCAGGTGTGCGAACAGCGTGACAGCTGCACGACAGAGGGGTGTTACGCCCCAGCGTCACCCGCCTTAGAGCATGGACAAACCTCGGAAGACAGACAAGAAGGGCCACACGGATGAGAATCTAGAGGAGACAACAGGGCAGAAGTCACAGGGTGAGGTGGGGGAATGGGGCGGACCACAAGGGCGTCCATCCAAACTCAGCAAATTACGGCTAAAACAGGTACATGTTATTGTATGAAAATGAGACCTTGTTTCTACAAGGAACATCTCTCCACTCCTGGGGCCTGGGCAGCTCTGCTCCCCTCAGGTGAAGGATGTCCTCTGAGAAGCCCTACTTGGCGCCACACACTGTTCCGGACTCAGGGATCCAGGGACGAGCCCGCAAGATGCACATCGTGGTGAGTGACTGGATGGCGGTCCAGGGCCTCCTAACACAGGTGCCACTTGGGTTCAGACCTGAATGATGGCACGATGGGGGCCCCCCAGAGCCAGCCTGTGTGGGACTGAGCTTGCTCACTGCGGGAAAGTGGAGGAAGGTACAGGCATAGCCGGGAGGCGGGCAGGGCCGGGACACAGAGGCTGTGCTCCAGAGCCTGGTGCGTGGTCTAGCTGCCGTCCTGACACGGTTGTGCTGCGGCCAGGGTGTGGAGAGCAGGCGTGGCTGGGGTGGTGGTGGGCCCCGTGCCAGACCCTGGTGGGTGACGAAGAGCCCGAGGCCCAGAAGTGACACAAAGGTGCAGGCAGGTCCACAAGAGGCCGTGGCGCCAGGAGAAGCCGGGAATGGCTGGGAGTGGGCAGTGGGGGGTGCGGCGAGCCAGCCAGCCCGCCAGTCATCCCCGCTTGGGGACAGGCCTGGGTGGACGGTGGCGGGCGCCTCTGGTCAAGTTACCTGTCATCTTGAGACTCACAAATCTAAAGCTCCACAAGCCCACACGCATGGGAACACCTGACCCGTGGGAACACCACCTCCAGCTGCGCTCCTGGGAGCTCACCCGACCCCAGAGCACAGCACCTGACGCCCATGCGGTCTGCACAGCCTCAGGATCAGAGCCAGCGAGTGAGGCCCCGGACCTCTCCAGTGCACGGACGGCGGCCTTCAGTAGGCCCGCGTTCTGGCCACCCGACACAGCACACACTCCAGGGACTGGGAGGAGAGCCCCCCACTGCGGCTGTGGGGCGGGGGCAGGGGTCCCTGCGACAGCCGCTAATGATTTTCTGGGTCCGGGGAGGGGCTTGTGCAGCTCAGAGGGTCAGTGGCTGGTCAGAGCCGTGGGAGCATCTGTGCTACAGCTCACACCCAAACACTCGGAGACAAACGTTCTCATTATTCCCAGCAACAGAAGGCCTAGACGTGCAAGCGGGGAAGAACGACGATCAGCTCTCACGTGGAAAGACTAACAGCTATCACGTGGCCTCTCAGTGCCAGATAGGGGAGCAGGCTCCTTACACATATTTTATGTCTGTGATCACAGATGTCACATCATAATCATGCTGCTCTTATGGGCTCAACAAGGGCTTGGTTCCAGGGGCTCCGGGACCCTCTGTCACCTCTGCAGGCTCAGCCGCACAACCTGACACCCACCATGGCTCCTCTGTCTCTACAGCGAGCGGCAGACACGATGCTCCTGACACTCGGCATTTCCGCACATGTGGGGCCATTCTGCTTTACCAAACAGACCACCCCAACTAGCAAGTGCCCCTCTCAGTGTTTTGATCCCGCCTGTGGCCCAGGCTGCTCCCCTTCGTCTGGGCAGTTTGGAGGGCGCAGGCCTCCTGGGCTATGGACGGACTTTGGCCAGGTCTGACATGTCCTCACGATGCCACATTAGGAGCAGTGTGGACACACTGCAGGGCTGGTGGCCAGAGGTCACTCACCCCTTTCCCCTGCAACTGCTGTCTTCCCGGGACAGCCAGAGACCAGGCCACTTCATGTGGGATGTCCATTCACCAGCCTGGGCCCCGGGGATGCCTAGGGATTGAGTCAGCCACATGGGGACCACCAAAGGGTGACTGTCTCCATATCCTTCCACATCCATTAGTGGCTTTCCACCAGAGGAACAAGGTTTTCCTCCTCCCTTATTTCTGTACCAGTACTGACTCTCAGTGTGAATCCACGTTTCTCCAAGCCCTGCCAACAAGGCCCTTTTCTGGAGAAAGAGCCCAAGAGGACAGGCCGGAGGAATGCACACACGGTACGGCCCCTCCGAATGCCCCTGCGCACACATACCAGACATGAGCAAGAGATCACCTCGGGCTTCCCTCCAGGGGCCTCCCCACTTCCCTCCTGGGTTTACTCTGCCCTCTTCACCCTCAGTGGATTCCCTGCATCAGCCCATCTACAGTCTCCCCCTCCTGATAGCCCAAGGTGCCTCTTTGGGAAGAGAAGGCACAGCCAGGAAAGCACATTCTCTTTCCATTATCTAACGGTGCTGAGCATTTTCTGGGCCACATGCTGGCTAAGGGCTCTGTCCTCTTGATCAGAGGAAGATCTCAGACCGTGACGGCTCACTCGGAGGAGAGAGGATATCGTACGGCAGCCCTGGAGGAGAAATCCATCGAGCATCACCATCTGCAGTAATAGAACGAGCCCCTGCGGCACTGTGAGGACATGGAGGATTCTCGCTGCAATAGTGCACACTCGTGACACATGTTGGGCTGACAGCGGACGAGGTCCTGAGCTACAAAACCGAAGAGAAGGGGTCCTACGTTCATGTGTTCTCATTACAGACGGGATGGAAAGACCAGCTCTTTTAGATTCTGTATGTCATGGAAGTAAACACCCATGACGTGAGACCAAGCGCTGCTGAATCACCTCTTATAAACAAAGCTGCTCCAGCTTTCCTAGGTGTGGTCCTGGAAATGGGACACAGACGCAGCTCCCTGCATGTCCACACCCAGGGCTCTGGGGGTAAGAGGTGGGGAGCAGACCCCAGACCCCATGGGTGGGTTGACATGGGGTCCCTGACCTCCTTCAAGATGCGGGCTTCTGGGGGCTCCACAAAAAGGAACCGCGAGAGAAAATAACTGGGAAATGCTGAGGAGCTCGGTTTCATATATTGCTGGTCTAGAGGGTGGTAAAAAACATGTCCTAAATGTTGCTCAGTAAAACAACCATCAAACTTGTTCTAAGCCCACAGAAGCTTGTAAACCAGAAAAAGCCAGACCGTCATGGTGTTAGGGACTGTGGCCGCAGGCAAGCCCCAGGGCCTGGTGTGCCTCTAGGTGTCTGGTCTCCAGCCCCGGGGCCCCTGGGGCCTGTCTGGATGTTCTCCACTCCGCGTTTCCCTCCCCACCCTTCCCCCTTCTGTCTTGTTCTGTGAGCCTTCTTGGGCAGAATCAGGGCATCTCAGGGACCCACCTTGTCAGAAATGAAGACCTGGGTTTTTCCCAACAGAAAGTGCCACACGAAGGGTGGCTGTCAGGAAGGGGGGGCACCCGGAGCGGGGCTGTCAGGAAGGGGGGCACCCGGAGTGGGGGTGGCAAACAGCAGCAGCTGTGGAGTCCACCCCTGTGTCTGCGCAGCAGCTGATTAAAATGGTTTTTACATTTGTAAATGGTCAGGAAAAAACCAAAAGAGTTTATGCCATGTGAAAATTATATGAAGTTCAAACTCGAGTGCCCATGCTGAGATCTCGTGGAGCATGTGCATTCCTGCCCACCTGGCAGTCTGGCTGGTGTGTCCCCTCGAGGGGCCCCTGACACAAGTAGAAACCTGAGGGAGAGGCCAGGGCAGGGCCTGGGGGACAGCACGTGCCAGAGAAGTCAGCAGGGGACCGCACCACATTTTTCGTGGTGTCTCTTCTTGGGAAGTGACCCCAGGAGACAGGAGAGCAAACTGGCCCACAACTGTTCAGCCTGGGGGCCCTGGATGCATTGTGTCCTGCGTGGCCCTCGGAACAGAAGCAGGACAAGCAGTGGGGCCTCTCTGCTCTGTGAGACGTGCCCCTCACCCATTCTCATTCCACCTGGGACTCGTCCTCCTGGGCCCCAGGACTGAACGTGCCCTGTCTTCTTCCTTTAACCCTATCTTCCTCCTTGTCCCAAGGCCTCCTGGCAGAAGAACGTGTCATTTCCGTGCTGCTGCCTAAGTCACAGGATGGTTCTGAAGCCTATGTGGGAAAATCATCCAGCTGAAATTCCTGAATCCCCATAACCATGTTTCTTGCTACTTTCTTATAGTTTCTGCTACATTTTTCGTCTTTCATTTTAATTGTATTAAGCTACAAAAACTTCACAAAAAAACCCCTCAGTTCATATTTTATAATTCCATATTTCAGTTTTATTTATCCTTTGAGCTCAGATACAGTGATTTCTGTCCCAGGAGACACAGTGTACTCTAAGGTGGCCCATCCCATGGGCACCCTTCCCGCCCTGTCTTTTGACTTCTCCCAATAGAACCTGTTCACTTGGTGAAGGGGTGAGAGCGACCATGCCGTTCCTCTGGAAACAACCCACCTTCCCGACAGAAAATGCAGATGCCCTGTGTCCCCCTCCACTTTCTTGTCTGGGTTTCCTCCGCACAACCACCTGCGCCGATGGCCCACGGGGCACTGCTCGGTGGGGACAAACCAGCCACCTCACCCACCCCTTTCTCATCTAGGGACTCAGGGGGCGGGTGGAGCCGCACTGTCTTGGCCCGTCCAGACCGCACAGGGCCCCCCAAACTGCCCTCACCCCGTCTCCACAGCAAGCAGCATTTTCAGGAAACCAAGCAGATGCTGACACGCGAGGTGATGGCATGAAATGTGGCCACAAACGCCGCGGCTAGGACATGGAATTGGAAGAAGCAGAAGGATGTGGGACTCCGGAGAGAGAGCTTGTTTACAAACACAATTCTCCCACGCTCCCCACCCCACCCCGTCTGAGAATGGAAACAGGGAAACCGGGCCAACAAAATCAGTCATGAACGCAGCCGCGACGCACACCAGCCGTCCACGTGAGGGCAACCGCGTTAGGGTGAGGAGACCGCGGTGTCACCACTAGCGGGAGCGGGCTGAGCAGCAGGCCAGTCTGTGTTCTGAGCTGAAACACAGCTCTGGCCCCATCTCAACTAATAATTTCAAAGGTGAACCAAGTTGGTTTCTCTGAAAGCCATCAGAAGTGGTCCTTAAGAAGATGAATACACATGTATAAATGGAAAATGCTAGAAACTCTTTAGAGGTAATTTCTCAACTTCCTCTTCATGTACCTATGAATATGTAATCATGTGCGCAAAATAACGAAAAGCAAGCAGATAAAGAAAGTAACATTCCATATAGTCACTGGCAATTTTATCCTCACTATGGTTTAAACTCATTATTTCATAAGTGTTGAAGTAGTGTTGTCCAAAACATTGAAACTAGCTTTGAAGTTATTGCAGTCTCATTTAATTTTTTTTTTCATACTTTAGGGTTTTTAGGGTCTTGAGTTTAGGGGCGTCTGGGTGGCTCAGTTGGTTAAGCAACTGCCTTCGGCTCAGGTCATGATCCCAGTGTCCCAGGATTGAGTCCCGCATCAGGTTCCCAGCTCCATGGGGCGTCTGCTTCTCCCTCTGACCTTCTCGCCTCTCATGCTCTCTTTCTCTCAAATAAAATCTTAAAAAAAAAAAGGTTATATATAGGGTCTTGAGTGTATCTTCCAAAAAACAAATCTCATGCATGCACACACAATTTACCCGTAACCTCCACAGACTCTATGCCCTCAACACGCACGCGCTCGCACCACCCTCGCCAGCTGCACGGCGTCACCGGCAGAACGCCCATTTAACTGAAACCGAAACGGGCATCTATCAGGAAATCATGATAGCCAATCAAGATGACACAAGGGTAAACAGAATCAAACTTCGGGCAGTGAGATTCCGGGACCTGAGCTTGTGAACCTTTCCACCATATAACTGTTGATAAGTTCAAATGTAGTTGTAATACACAGCACAATGCTATTACGGTCAGCTTATAACACGATTCATTCTGGCAACATGACTTCGATGGTGGCAACAAAAACATCTGCTGGGAAACACACGTGTCCCTAAAGTCTGTTCATATATTCCACATCACATGCCAGACGTGAACGAGGCTGGAGTTCCCAACCATAAAGGGCTCCTGATCAAATACAGGAAACTTGCTGTGCCTATTTCTTACTAAAAGTGCTTAGTTTTCTCTCCAGAGTGCAGGCCATTCCTGGTGGTTCCTGTCTTCCTCAGACAGACCCCTGCCAGTGTGGGGACAACCCTCCTACCCGCAGAGGTTCCTCAGGACAAAGGCTCAGCCACCTTTGCCTTGGTGGCTCGGGCCTCTGCTTCCTCTGTCCTCCTCGGACACCACGATCCCGCCTGCTTCCCAGCGCTCGTGCTGCCTCCCCTGTACACTCCTCGCCCCTGTGCGTCCTCTCTGCCATTCCCAAAGGGCCGTGCTCGTGCCTAGGAAAGGCTGTGTTTCAACTATCCATGTTTGAGGCCTTTCACGTTTAATGGTATTTTTATTTTCTCCTTAAACTTGATGAATAGTTTGGATATAGAATTTTAAGGGTGACTTATTTATTAAGATTTTATTTAGAGAGAAAGTGTGTGCATGCACGGGGGGCAGGGCAGAGGAA
The DNA here is from genome assembly GCF_002288905.1 of Enhydra lutris kenyoni. NCBI lineage: Eukaryota > Metazoa > Chordata > Mammalia > Carnivora > Mustelidae > Enhydra > Enhydra lutris. Next base: position 4,002,873 of record NW_019154117.1, read on the forward strand.
GGAGGACAAACAGACTCAATCTCAGGACCCTGAGATCATGACCTGAGCTGAAATCAAGACCTGGGTGCCCAACTGACTGAGCCGCCCAGATGAGCCGGGGGTGCCATATTTAATTTATATTTTACATATAGAGCTAATGAATACTGTGCAAGACAACCCACGAGGGGGAAACAAGTCTCGGTGAAACAGTCCACCCTGTTTGCAGGACGGCCCGAGTTTTGTCTCATCTTTACAGTTGAAGCGCTGGAGACACGAGGCAGGGTTTAAAATGATGCCCATTGGGCGCCTTCGTGGCTCCGTTGGTTGAGCGACTGCCTTCGGCTCAGGTCATGACCCTGGACTTACAGGATCTCGTCCTGCATCGGGCTCCCACCTCCTTGGGGAGTCTGCTTCTCCCTCTGACCTTCTCCTCTCTCATGCATTCTCTCTCAAATAAAGAAAGAAAATCTTTAAAAAAAAAAATAAATAAAATGATGCCCATTTGAAGAATAAGAAAAACATGTCTCAGAGACATGCCAAGTCTGCTCTAATGACTCAGAGCCCAAGTAAAGCAGCCAAGCCGACCCTCCTGACCCTCATGCCCTTTTCTACGCCGACTGCGTAGAAAAGGGCATGAGGTGACCCGGAGTGCAGCTCGGAGCACTACGGGAGGGAAGGAGGGCAGCGCAGACGCACGCTGAAACCAGGACAGTTACGCTGCGGGGACCCTGCATACATGGGCTCCTCCAAGGCCCTCTAGCAAATTAAAAAAAAATAGACCTTATTTTTCAGAACAGTTTTAGACTGACAGAAAAACTGGCGAGATGGTACAGAGTTCCCACGTTAATATCTAACACTGATGTGGTATGTTTGTCCCAATTAATGAACCAGTATCAGGGTATCACTTTTATCACCAACGTCTATACTTTATTTTCTCCTTAGTTGTTCCTTATGGTCCTTTTCCAGGCTCAGGATTCCCACCTTTGGAAATTCTCCCTGGGCCGCCTTTATGCCCTGCTACAGGTTTAAGTATTATGCTATTTTAATCAGCGGCTCCCACTTTTCACTTAAGGAATCTGAGGAAAAAATGTATAGTTGTTCTTTGGGTCCGAGAACAACACAGGCCTTCTGGTCTGGCCACAAACCACATGGTGAACCCACTGGCGCCCTCCCCGTTGGCCTGGGCAGGAGGAAGGCCCATCTGTCCCTGAGTTTGACCTGAGACTCAGGACAGGCAGGTAAAAATACCGAAAACACTCTGACATGTTCACTTCTCTTCAGACCACCTGTGAACTCGTCATGATTCATACTTTCATCATGGAGTATCTCTTGAATCGGGAAATGAGGGCAGAGGATTTTCTCTGCTGTCCTGAATTGCGTTATGCTCCCAAGGAGCTCTCAGTAAATGTATTTCGGGTTCACGCTCTCTCACCTGATGAACCCGGTCTGACCCACTCGGGGCGCGGCTGTGGCCGTCACACCTGCCGATCTGCCTGTTCACAAGAGTCGCTCAGGTCATCATCACAGACCATCTGCTTCTCACAAATGGCCAATGGCCCGCGCTGGGCCAACCAACAGGTGGACAGAGCCTTTGCATGCAGGGGACACTTGGCAGGGAAGAGATCTAGGGGTTGCCGGCAATCTCCTCCAGAGGCTTATGGGAGGGAATCCTCCCTCCCGGTGCAGTCCCAAGCGCAGGGAACCCTTCTTGGACTTGGAGCCACTCCAGCCCTCTAACACCATGGGAGCCGCTTGCTTTCCTTTTCTGTGAAGCCAGTGTGACCAGGTTTCTGTCCCATCCTGTCACCCGTGTTAAGAGAGCTCTAATAAAAACCCTGGCTACTCTGTTAAATGCTGGGTATATCCTGACAAGCAGAGTAAGACTGTGCATCAGCGAAATGCACACAGAAACCGCGGCGGAACATGACAGCATCCACACCTGCAGGGCTGCAGACGAGTGACGAACCGGGCTTGAACGCCCTGTGTGACCACAGCCCTCCTACGCTGTGGCTGCATGGAGTGGGTAGAGTTGCTTTGGAAAACGCACTGGCAAGGCCCCCGAAGCAGAACATATGTCTACCCCACAACTCTGCAGTCCAGCCCAACATAAAATACGTGCTCGTGTCACCAACAGACAAGTGTGAAGCAGCACGATTTCCAAACGCCGGAACCTGGAGAGGCCCAACAACAGAGTCCTGGGTGAGTACCTTTTGGCTCATCCACATGACAGAAGGCCACAGGCCACATGCAGGGATGTCCGGACACAACTATCACACACTGTGGCCCTGTGGGAAGCAGCTACACACAGCTCGAGGGCTTGGGGGCTGCGTGTTCTGCTTCTGCATCCGCCTGGTGGCCGAGTTCATTCTGTGAAAAATTATCCCACTGTACATTTGCAGCATGTGCCCTTGTCTGCATGTATACATTTCAAACAAAATAAAAACATGGAAGACAGCATCCCTGAGCCCATAAGGTATACAACCTTGAAGCGAAGACAGACAGACAGACCAGCCTCCTCTCTGCTGCTGCCGACCAGGGCAGAGAATGCTTTGTTCCTTTTTCACCTGGAAGCCCTGTAGCCACTCTGACTACCCAGTCATCTCCCTGGGTCTTTTCCAGCTGTCACATCGGTCCTGAAAAGCAGTGCCCACAAATGCATGGGATACCTGTGCAGATGCTCTAGGACTTGGTACCAAGAACTTAAAATCTACTTTGTCCCCCATGATCTTCCTGGAGTAAGAGTAGCACCTGGGGGCCCACCTTGATGCAGAGGTCCCTGAGTCACTGTTTTGGGGAGCTATCAAAAAGCCTTTCCTTGGCTCATGATCGATAGACAAGGGCACGTCTTCCAAGAGGGGTTTTTTTTTTCCCCTGAAAGTCTTATGCACAGTAGTTTTCATGGCTTTTTGGTATGGTCTGAATAGTTTTTAGTACATTTCCTCCCTCCTGGTATTTCAATGCGTGGAAATCTTAACATCTGAAAACATGGAGATTTTACTGTTGACTCCCCCTGGGCTCATTTATACAAAAGCACAATTGCCTCACACTCTTGATTCTGAAAATACCGTGCACATGACTTTGTTCAAGTAGAATTAGTTGGATTGCATTTGAGATATAAGGGCCAAAAGCTGCAGCTTTGAAATCTTTGCTACATGAAAATTCAATTGTAAAGACGTTTGTTTGCATGTTTGTAAGCTTTCTGCTTCTCTCCTTTTTGTTTTTTAAAGATTTAAAAAATTTATTTATTTGACAAAGATCACAAATAGGCAGAGAGGCAGGCAGAGAAAGGAGGGATCGGGAACAGGCTCCCCGCTGAGCAGAGAGCCTGATGCAGGACTCAATCCCAGGACCCTGAGATCATGACCTGAGCTAAAGGCAGAGGCTTAACCCACTGAGCCAACCAGGCGCCCCTCTGCTTCTTTCTTAAGAATTCAGCTAATCTGGGGACACCTGGGTGGCTCAGTTGGTTAAGAATTCAGCTAATCTGTAAGTTTAAATAATAATGTGAAGAAACACACTAGTTTTCCAGAGGCTGAGGCTGAACTGGGAAGGACCTGCACAATTGCTAGCTTTGTTTGGGAACGGAGAGATGCCGTGCAGAAGGGCTGGAGGGGAACTCAGGCCCCAGGGTCCCAGAGGCCTGCACAACCGTCCAACGTGGCCAGTGAAGCCCAGCAAGAGGAGGACGTGGAACCAGAGGCTGGCTCGCAGAGTCAGGCTCTCCAGTTTTTTTTTTTTTTTCTTTTAAGACAAAACAGCCAAAGGACAGACTCCAGTTTCCTAAAAGTGATACTTCAGCCTTGGACAAATACAAATTCCATGCTGATTTTAAAATCAAGTAGCTATAAGCACAGCATTTACACATTTGGAGCAAAAGGCGGGGGGGTTCTTCCCACACACACTGAATGCCCGACAGATGGGTTCTACTGCCCTTATAAAACAAGAATATGCACAGAGAAGATACCAAAGTTTGATTTTGAAAAGCAGCTTAGAACAAGTGGTGAACAATGTGTATTATTAGCAGAGCCAGAGGAGCGGAGAGCCGTGTGCTGGCGTGTACCCCCACGGACACACAGGACACACACAACAGGCTCAACCAGGGCCTCCATCCTTCTGAGCACACCTGCACGTGTCCGGGCCCTTTCTGTCCACACCTCTCTCCGTGGAGGTGGTGAGGCTATTCTCGTAAGGCGCTGGTGAGTGTCTGGCCTGAAGACCCTGTCCTCTGCGAACATGGTTAGGGACGAGGGAAATCCTCTAACTAATCACAGGAGGTAGAGGATTACCTCAAACGTGCTTCTACTGAATAACTAAACTTTCAGTTCTTGGGGAAAAATATAATCAGCTTTTTTGAGGGTGGGGGTGGACAGTGATGGTGCCAAGGGTGGCAGTTAGTGTTTGTCAGACAAATACACTATTAGAAACACATAATCAAAGACTGAATCAAAGCTGGTGGCATCAGGATACATGACCATATGGTTATTCCCCGTTTCAATCACAACTTGACTTTTTAAGACAAGGTAGTTTAGAAAGATATTCAACAACAATTTTAAATATCATAAATAGCTCGAGACAAGATAGTCCCATGAAAACACTAGATCTGCAGGGTGCTTAGGATGAAATCTGCCTTGAGGCGCACAGAATCAATTCACCCCCGCTAGGGCGCTATAATAAAGAAGAGATGGGGCGCCTGGCTGGCTCGTTCAGAAAAGTGTGCGGCTCTTGAATTCGGGGTTGTAAGTTAGAGCCCCAAGTCGGGCGGAGAGATTACATAAATAAATAAAGAGGGAGAGACAACTGTTAGCGCAAGTATGGCAGGGCTGGGCAGGGCAGGGCAGGGCAGGGCAGGGCCCTCTCACGGTGCTGGGGAATGTAACACAGAGCAGCACTGGGTGAAAACAGCTCTCGGACTCCTCTAACATTCTGAAACGATGCATTCGTGCCGACAAGTGGCGCTAGCTGTTCCTAGTCATGAGGGGTTTGTGTCTGGTCACCAGCCGGGAAGGACACAGACACTCCCCAGGGCTGCACACCTGAACCCCCCTGGAGGGAGGGAGCCTGACAGGGAATGCCCCCTCCCTGCTAGAACCTCGGAGCTCTGTTGATCTGCCTCGTTTCACATTTCTTAACCCAACTCACATTTTCCATCCAACTATCCTTCTGTTCTTTCGGATGATGTCTTTAGATAAACCTAATTTTCTCTGTAGCAACATTTAACCTGTTCTTTGATTTATCCGTTGGCTTTAAAATTGTTTAAATCCTAATGACATTTTAAAAAAGCATACATGTCAAATTTGTTTCTTTTCTGAATAGGCTTTTGTAAAGAACTATCCTCTATTCTGAATTAGGTTTCTATTTGTTATTATGTTGATAACCTTAAGCTTTTACCTTGCAATTTTCATCTAGAGTTTTCTAGAATTCTCACTTAATGCAGGCTTATCTTTTTTTCCAATTAATGTACAGTTTTTAATGAGCACTAGCTTCAGCTGGGTCATTTTCTTCTGTGTCAGTTCTGTAAGAAGGGCTCTGAAAATGTCTCCTGGCCACGGTCTACCTCCCTTGGGGCCTGGGCCCTGTGCAGGCTGGGTGTCTATGCCAGGGGTGTGGTGAGGCAGGTTAACCTCCTACATCATTCCCTGTGGCCCCCCCCGGGGGGGGGGCATTGAGGGAAGTCTCAGAAGCTCTGAGGACCTGCTCCTAGCCACTATCTTCCCCTTTGTGGGCGAGAATAAGCCAATCCCAGCCCCAGGACTCCCCTGAGTTTAATTTCTCTCCTCATTTCCTGCTCTCGGGACATCTCTACTTCTTTCTTTTGAGCTTGACAATGCACTTAAAACATGTTAAACTTAATCCAGAATTTTTGTACATTTCAAATGGTGGGGGAAGACAGGTGTATTATCTCACCCTGCATATTTCTAGAAGGCTCCCAGTCTTTTTGGTAAGAAATACTCCATTTCCCTTTCTCTTACATCATACTGGTAATTAACAACCGCATTCTCACTACAGCAGTTAAATGGTTAAAGATACAGACCCCTACCTCCCTGTGATGTATCAATTCCGGGCACCACCCTGCTCCCTGGGCCAGTGTCTGGCGGATCCTCCTCCCACCTGCAGACTTGCCTGGACCCACAGCGAGTAGGTGGAATCATGGAGCCCATGTACGCTGTGGGGACGCACAAGGGCACAGTTTCTTATGAAGGCAAACACACACCCATGTGAAGCCAGCAGACTTACAAATATTTATACAAGTACAGTAAAGCTTATGTTCAGAAGGGGACAAAAGGTACAAACTTCTAGTTATAAAAGAAGTCCCAGGGATAGAATGCACAGCACAGTGACTGTACTTAACATACTCTATTATGTATTTGAAAGTTACCAGAAATCTTAAAAGTTCTCATCACAAGAAAAAACAATCTGTAACTCCATGTGTTGGTGGCTATTAATTAGACTCAAGACGGTGATGATTCTGCAGTGTATACAAATATCAAATCATTGTGTTGTAACCTGGAACTAATACATAATGTTATAGGTTGATTACACCTCAATGAAGAAACACAATGTTCACACAAAACTACTGAAATGTTTATAGCAGCTTTACTATGAACCCCCCAAATGTCCTTCCAACTGGTGAGGTCCATCCACAGCCGTGGCCCAGCCACTGAAAGACACGCACTGTGGGGCTCAAAGGTGTTCTGCCCAGGGAAGGACCCAGAGGGCAGAGGCTGCATACCATACGACAGTCTGGAAATGACAAAATCACAGGCTCAGAAAACAGATACGTGATTGCCAGGGACCATGGGCAAGGACAGAGGTTGACCAGGGAATTTGTTAGGATGGTGGGAGCTCTTAAGTTGATTGTGGGGTGGTTACCTGACAGTGTGCACTTGTCAAGCTACTGAAAATTCACAGAGGTATAAAAATTATCCCTCAGCTAAAAATACCTTGATATAAAAAATTTTAGCAAATGAAATCATACTATACCCATACTGTTTTCTCTTGTTCTTCGCTCTACGACGCGTACTGCAGAGCTCTTCCTGCGAAGACAGAGCTGCTGGGCTGACAGCTGCATACTGGCCCACCGTGAGCACTGGTCAAGGGTGTGTCAGCCCGCAAGGGAGAAGCTCCTCAGAGGAGGGCAGTCTGGGGGCACCGAACAACAGGCGTCCACCCACGGCCCCCACGTGTCACTGGGTGCTCCCCTACAGGGGTAAGGCCACTCCACAGAGCACAAGAACGCCCACATAAAACTCAGTCTGAATGTCAAGACTGGCGGTGCCACACATCACAGGAGGGTGTGACCGAGTTGTTACTCATACACTGACGATCCCGGGGAGGGAAGGCCGCTCTCAAGAGGCTCGACAGCAGGGGGGTGACCGGCTCTGGCTTTCACTGTGGTTGGGGTGAACGCGCTGGCACCGAGTAGGGAGCACACAGATCGCCTAGATGCGGAGGGGAAGGTTGGGGAGCTGTAAGCAGCCCAGTACCAAAAATGAGGTCCAGCTCTTTGTTACACAATATCACTAATTTCTTGATTCTTCAAAATTATCCTCCTCAGACATGAATGTTTTTATGTCACTGCAGAATGTAAGGTGGTTTTGTAGAGCTGAGAACAGAGACAAAATCTCTAAAATCCATATTCATGGGGCGCCAGGGTAGCACAGTCTGTTGGCTCGGGTCATGATCTCAGGGTTGTGAGATGGAGCCCCGACTTCTGTTTGGTTTTCCTCTGCCCCTTCCCCACGCTCTCTCTCTCAAATAACTTTTAAAAATCTTTTTAAAAATGTGTATTCAAGGCCCTCTGTGAAATCGCCCCAGCCGGCTTTCTAGTTTTTGCTAATGCTTTGCCCAATTCATGAATGTACACAACCTGCAAATGAAAAAGCTAAAGGAAATAAAAGGGATTAAGTGAACCTGGGAAGTCTGGGAGAATGACGGAGAATCAAAGTTATAGACAAGAAAGTAAAAATAAGGACGTTTTTACATAGACGCTTTAACATAAAACCTCTAGCATGCCAGGAAAAGATATTTGGCGCAAGAGAATAGCAAGTACTACACTTCCTGGCACACACTTTTTAGAGAAAAAAGTCGCTGGAACCAGCAGACTCACAGCAGGAAACGCTGCCCGCTGTGGACACAGCCCGCAGTGGGCTGGGGCGGGGCCAGAGGGACCACGAGAACAGTCCCAGAGAAAACACGGGCAGGTGGCAGGCAGAGTGGTTTCATTTGCCTTCGGTTCCTACTTGACACAGAGCACAAGGCTTGCAGAGTGTGCTGGGTGGTTCCAGACGTGGAGCCAAGGAGAGCCTGTGACCCGTGCCCAGTGCTGCACTGCGGCCTCTCCTCCCCTCCACTGACACAGAGAAGACATTTTCACCATGAAAACAGTCACAATGTACTTTTGCTGCTCTGAATTACAGACACCAAATGGCAGACTCTCATAAACAGATGATGGCATGGCTGCCGCTACTAACATGCTGGTGACTTCAGAATGAAAATATTGTTTGTTTCACTAAAGCCTGCTTGAAATTAGTCCTTTTAAAAGCAAAACAACCCTCACCTATTGAGTAGTTTGGTCTTTATATGTTATAACTAGTGGTTTTTAACCACCCTCCAAAAAAGGAAAAAAAAAATACCCTCTCAGTAACTTAAATATATATCCAGAAAAATGTCAAGAAATGAAATAAAGCATCCATAGTCTTTGAGTCCTGAATATAATGCAAGGACAGTTCTCCTGAGAATGAGGCGTAAGTATACAAGATTTCAGTAATCACTTCTAGTGTTGTAAATGAACCAGCCTAAAAGGAGGTAATCAGATCAATAAATACTGACAGCTCAACAGTTACAAAGTTTTTAGTAGGCTACACAGCAAAGCACCAACAATATATAGATGTTTCTATATTCACCAAGTGAAGATAAACATATTGACTGAAAGGGTAACATTAAGTCAGATGACACAGCAACTTTTCTGTTTGTTATAAAAGCTTTACCTGGGACAGTCTATGTGAAAGTTCTCTTGTGGAATGAAGACACACACACACACACACACACACACACACACACACACACACACAACCTCATAGCACCACCACCTAGTCTGAGCTTGTCAGACTGTACTCGACCTTGACACCAGAGGACCAAGGGTGAACTTGGGACCCAATCAGGTTCTCTGGAGAAGGGTGACATTCAGAGCCAGACCATCCATCTGAGAAGGGTATATAGGCTTGGGCTCTCTGAGGTGGGCTGCTGGCCACATGCCTGTCCACACAGTGGGAGCGGTCTGCAGAAGGCAAGACCTACAGAGAAAGTAAGGTAAGTGTCCTAAGACCTGCCTGGAGCATGAGGGTACCCCATTTCTAGTCTCAGGCCTCTGACATAAGGGTATCGTTCTGGGACAGGGCCTTGATAATTGGGCTTCCGTGAAGTCGGTTTCTACGACTTGCAACCAAAGTGTCTTCACCAATACGGTGGTCCTTTCAGTTCCTTTAGTGACAATGGCGGGGGGGGGGGGGCGGGGATGAATATAGGAGATGACCAAATCAAGCTCCAAATTACTCATTCTTTACCTCTGGTCAATCTCCAGAGCCCTGAAACACTTTTTTTTTTTTTTTAAACAAATTTTTCAGCTTTATACTTATTTTCTTGTGAAGACTCGTGACCTCTTTGTTCTGCTGTAGTTGAAAGTCTCACCACAATAGACTTTGATAAGTTTTTTCCTCTTTGCCTTCTTTTTGATTACCTTTTCAAACATTTGCCCTGCCCCCCAATAGCTGGGAAGTTACACACTCTATTTCCACTTGTCCAACAGCTTGGACACTTGGTCATGCACTACTCATTGGAGGCTACACCAGTGTCTGTCCTTCCCATGAACAAATGACTGCACGACTCTTTACTCTCACTCACTCCTGTACTGCTGTGGATTTTTAAATTCTAGCTTTAAAAAGGAGACCTCGGGGCGTCTGGGTGGCTCAGTAGGTTAAGCCTCTGCCTTCAGCTCAGGTCACGATCTCGGGGTCCTGGGATCGGACCTCGCAGCGGGCTCTCTGCTCAGTGGGAAGGCTGCTTCCCACCCCCTCTCTCTGCCTGCCTCTCTGCCTACTTGTGATCTCTGTCAAATAAACAAATAAAATCTTAAAAAAAAAAAAAAAAAAGGAGACCTCACTTGACATTCTTAGGATTTTATTACATAGTCACTGTTTGATGTATTTACCATATTCTTTGCTCTTCATTGCTTCTTGCCTCTCAAACCTTCCTTCTGGGACTATTTTCCTTCTGCCTGAGGAATATCCTTTCATTCTGACACAAGTGTCTACATGGTCTTGAACTTTTCCCAGTTTTATGAAGATGGAATTGAATTACAACATGGTAGTAGTTCCAGGCATGCGAGCAGTGCTCTGAGTCTGCATGTATTATGAAAGATGACAGTAAGTCTAGTTAATATCCTGTGATGAGAATTTTACGTTATCTTAGCAAGTTTCAAGTAACAACAGTGCCAACCACAGTCGCCTTGCTGTGCAGCACTGCACTCCGGGACGGCCTTACCTCACTGTCCATACCTTCCTACCCCTCCACCCACATCCCCCACACACCCCCCACTCTCTATCTCTGGCAACACCAATCTACTCTCTGTATTGATGAGCTTGATTTTTTGTCTATTTAGATTCCCCATGAGATCATACGGTATTTGTCTTCCTGTCTGACTTACTTCACTTAGCATAATGCCCTCAAGGTCCATCCATGTTGTCAAAAATGGCAGGATTTCATTCCCTTTAGGGCTCAGTAATACCCCATTGTGTGTGTGTGGATGTGTGTGTGTTACATTTTCTTCATTCATCTGTCAAAAGACACTTTTGGTGGTTTCCGTCTTGACTATTGTGGATAAAGTTACAATGGACATGAGGGTGTAGATAGGACTTTACTCTTATTTATTTATTTTTTATTTATTTTCTTTGGGTTTCCTTGTTTTAAAAAATATAAATTCAATTAATTAACATGTATCACTTTTATTTTTGATGGAGTTTCTTTGCTGAGTGTAGCAAGTTCGACCACATTTTCTTAGCACATTGAAGTTATCAGTTGACTGGTTTCTGGTTTTTACTGCTGCTGTTGAAAAGTCATGTCGCTGCTTTGAAGGTTCTCCAATTCATTTACCCTCTGGCTGCTCTAAAGATTTTCTTCTTGTCTTAGGTATCTGCAGTTTCACTATAATGTATTCAGGTGTGAATTTCGTTATTTTTTTGTTCCTGTTTGGATGTGATCTAGTTTCTTGAGACCAAATCTTAAAAAGAGCATGAAATGTGTATTAAGAATGTACGAGAATATATGAGAGTAATGCACGTGTAGCAGAGTCTGGCTGGCACCCCAGGAGCCGCTGGCACCCGTTAGCTGAATCATATACCCTTGCCTTGCTCTGAAGGCAATGACTACATTGACTTTTATCAAAATAACTTCCTTGTGGGGCGCCTGGGTGGCTCAGTGGGTTAAAGCCTCTGCCTTCAGCTCAGGTCATGATCCCAGGGTCCTGGGATCAAGCCCCGCATCGGGCTCTCTGCTCAGCAGGGAGCCTGCTTCCTCCTCTCTCTGCCTGCCTCTCTGCCTACTTGTGATCTCTGTCTGTCAAATAAATAAATAAAATCTTTTAAAAAAAATAACTTCCTTGTACTTCTTTGTAGTTTTCCACTTAGGTGTGCAACCCTAAACTCAGTACTTTAGCTTTGCCCAGTTTTAAACCCTGTGTAGACAGATTCACAAAACACATTGCTTCTAGTGTGGTTTCTATCGCCCAAGATTTTATTTGTGAGATTCCTCCATTATATTGTATACAAGTCCACATTGTTTGTCCTTTTCAATTCTCAATGGTACTTATGACATGAATATATCAATTTATCATTTTTTCCATTCTACCATTAAAGAACATTTGGGGTATTATGAATAATGCTGCTGTGTTATTCTAGTGCATGTTTCTTCTTCTTCTTCTTTTTTTTAAAAGATTTTATTTATTTATTTGACAGACAGAAATCACAAGTAGGCAGAGAGGCAGGCAGAGGAGAGAGGGGGAAGCAGGCTCCCCGCCGAGCAGAGAGCCCGATGCGGGGCTCGATCCCAGGACCCTGAGATCATGACCTGAGCCAAAGGCAGAGGCTTTAACCCACTGAGCCACCCAGGCTCCCCATTCTTTTTTTTTTTTTTAATAAATTATTTATTTATTTATTGGACAGAGAGAGATCACAAGTAGGCAGAGAGGCAGGCAGAGAGAGAGAGGAGGAAGCAGGCTCCCCACCAAGGAAAGAGCCCGATGTGGGGCTCGATCCCAGGACCCTGGGATCATGACCCGGGCTGAAGGCAGAGGCTTTAACCCACTGAGCCACCCAGGCACCCCCACATGTTTCTTCTTTTTAAAAAATATTTACTTATTAGAAAGAGACAGAGAGAGAGCACATGCACGCATGCATACTAGAGTGGCAGAGGGAGAAGCAGGTTCCCTGTTGAGTGCAGAGCTCGACCACAAGGGGCTCAATCCCAGGACCCCGAGATCATGACCCGAGCCAAATGCAGATGCTTCACCAACAGAACCACCCAGGTGCCCGAGTGCATTTCTTGATATACGTATGTACACATTTCTTTTGGATATTTACCTAGGGGTGACTGAGTCTTCAACTTTTATGGACAATGTCAAAATGTCTGTACCAATTGATGGTCAAAGAGCACTGCATGAGGAACCTGCTGCCCCATATCCAACAGTGGACACTGTCAGTATTTTTACTAATTATCATTCTGGTAGGTACGCAGTGATATCTCATGGTGATTTAAAATACATTTTTCCCGGGGCACCTGGGTGACTCAGTTGATCAAGTGTCCAACTTTTGGTTTCCCCAGGACATGATATCTCAATCAGAAATTGAGCTGTGTGGGGGCTTCACACTCAGTGGGGAGTCTGCAACCCCTCTCCCTGACCATCTCCCCTTGCCCTTCCTCCCATTCACACTTGCACTCTCTGAAATACATACATCCTAAAAAAAAAAAAAAGCTCCCCTAACTTCACCAACGAAGCTGAACACTTAGATGTGTTTAATTGGCCATTTAAATTTTTGATTTCGGTGAACAGTCTGTTCAGACTGCTTGCTTATTATTTTACTGGATGTCTTTCCCTATTGATTTCTGAAGTTCTTCACATATATTGCCTGGGATATACCAAATACTCAATAAAATGTATCTGCCATACACGCTGTATATGATTGCTTTTAGCATTCAAGTACTCATACCAACAAATACAAATCTACTTTGTTATTTTTAAGGCAGAAGGTAGCCATTGCACAGATGTACAATAAGTCGTAATGTAACCATCTTCTATTGATACTCTTTTGGGTTATTTGTAGTTTTTCACTATTTTACACACTACAATGAATATTCTTCTAAGATATTTTTGTACATTTGTGCAAAAATTTTTGTTAGGTTGGGGCACCTGGGTGGCTCAGTGGGTTAAGCCTCTGCCTTTGGCTCAGGTCATGATCTCAGGGTCCTGGGATCGAGCCCCACATCAGGCTCTCTGCTCAGCGGGGAGCCTGCTTCTCCCTCTCTCTCTGCCTGTCTACTTGTGATCTCTCTATGTCAAATAAATAAATAAAATCTTAAAAAAAAAGAAGAAATCTGGGGTTCATATATTTGATTCCTCCCCCTTCCCTTTCCCTACACCCAGGTAAATCTCAAGTCTTGTTGATTTTACCTAATCAGCTAATTATCTCTTGAGTTCCCCACTCCTTTCCCTTGAATCACGGCAGTGGTCTTTTCAACAGTACTCTGCCTCTAGATGTGGCCCTTCCTTTCCTTCAGAAGGCATACTATGCAGTTCCCTTTCTGAAATGCAGCACTGGTTATACTTCTGCCCTGCAGCCTTTAGGGAAAGCCCCAAACTTTCAACGTCAGGTCCAAAGTCTTTGGCGTTGTAGCTGCTTCTCTCCTGTACTCAAGCCTGCAGATCTTTCTTTCTTTTTTTTTTTTTTTTTAAAGATTTTATTTATTTATTTGACAGAGAGAGATCACAAGTAGGCAGAGAGGCAGGCAGAGAGAGAGAGGGAAGCAGGCTCCCCACTGAGCAGAGAGCCTGATGCGGGACTCGATCCCAGGACCCTGAGATCATGACCTGAGCCGAAGGCAGCGGCTTAACCTATTGAGCAACCCAGGCGCCCCCTGCAGATCTTTCGATCGCCTTCATTTCCCACATCCTGCGGGTTTCATTGTAGGTCCTTCTCTCTCACCTTACAGCTTTGTATCCAAACGCTTAAGTAACCTCTGAGTTTCAGTTTACATGGGATCGCAGTTGTACTTCATAAATACTTGCATCTATTAGGCTTGAGATGACCCCAGACATTCAAACAGACATGTCAGGAAAGCAGCTGGCACATGGGTGATCACACTCCCCTGGAGAGAAATTAGAGCTAAAGATGAGGTTCCAGACCTGAATTCAGGTGGAGGAGGAGGGCTGCAAAGACCAAGAGGACTGAGAGTTGGAAGGAGGGAGAGCCACGTGTTGCCTGCTGCTGACCCGGCTCTGACAACTCCACACAGATATCTCCTGCCTGTTTCCAAGACACACCACACTCCTGCCAACACAGAGGATCCCACCCCTTAGCAGAGAGGACTCTCATCAGCTCTAAGTAAGAACTATGCCAGAGGCCTTTATGGTTGGGATATTCCAACAACAAGCTCCAGACACACTCAGTAAAAACTTGAATGACTTTAATCGCCCATAGACATATGTGTAAGTCTTCAAGGAATTCACATACCACTTGGGGAAGACGGATGGAAACTGCTCTTCATAATATGAGACAGGGTAACCAGGTGCCAGGGGGACAAGTGTACCCCTGGGGAGAGCTGCTTGGAAAAGGGGGTGTCTCCAGGAGAGCACAGGGAAGGTAGAGGCTCAAGCTCATGAAACAGGGCTCCTTGCTTGCTTTTAGTGTTATTGACCCCACTGTGGCAGGACAGAGGTGACACGGGACAGAGGTGACACCTGGACTATTTACCATACCGTGTGGGGACGATGGTGATACCCTTCACTGGTAGAAAGACATAAGACAAAGATGAGCATTGTGTTTAAGGTACTGTTATGTATGCATTACTTGCCTCCATAGTTGGTATGCTTACAGATGATTTTAGACTTTATATTTTCTAGCAATATCTAAATTTTCTATTCTGCTATAATTTGGTATGGTTAGTCTTGTTCTTTTTAAAATCAGAATTTCATTGGGCAAAATGAGAAAAGAACTTAATTCAAAAGCAATATCCTTGCACATATACAAAGTCAGTAATTTCCAGAACACTAGTCTCCTAAAAATCCCATAAATCTTAACAAAAGTTTGAAGACTGTATTCATGTATCTGGCAGAATTAAAACTAAGCTTTCTCCTTAAGAATGGAAATACAGCATAATAAATGAGGTGAACATGAATTTTTTCCTACTCCTGGACACTAAAAGATTCAAATGGAAATGAAAACATGACATCACCTACCAGTAATGAGGAAAAAATGAGGCCGTGGACAAACACACTATGTTCTGATTTATTAAACCTCAAGCGAGCTTCACTTTATCCCCCATGAGTGATGGGCTACACTGGTTGCCAAAGCTTTCGTTTTTACTAAATATCTTTGTAAATACTGTGGTTGCTCTGGTCTGCAGCCACCTCCCTCAGACAGTGTATCAGTGGAAAAGAATCCCCGTTCCCGGGAAATGTTAAAATTGCCATATGTGTAATCTTCTCACAAACCTCACGCTAAGCATGGGTTTCAGGGTCTGTAGGAGAAAATTACAGGAAAAGGCCAGTTCTGGAGGCTGTGGCTGCAGCGGCTCTTCCCAAAGCAGGAATGCCACGTCCAGAGCACCAGAGGGAAGCACGTGAGAAGTGGACGAGAACCTGCCCCTGCGGAGGGTGTGACCCATCGACCCTCGCCGGGGGCAGCTCCCCACACTGACCATGAACGCTGGCAGCGACTGTCCCTCCATCTGCTCTCCAGGCATGGGCACTCTGGTTTGCACCGCCAGGCAGCTGCCTCCTGTGGCCCGATGGGGCTG
Source organism: Enhydra lutris kenyoni (assembly GCF_002288905.1). Classification (NCBI taxonomy): domain Eukaryota; kingdom Metazoa; phylum Chordata; class Mammalia; order Carnivora; family Mustelidae; genus Enhydra; species Enhydra lutris. Next base: position 4,018,917 of record NW_019154117.1, read on the forward strand.
GGGAGTCCTAACAGGGACGAGGGCTGTTCCTGCCCAGGTGGGGCACAGTGTGGTGCTGGCCCAGGTCTGCAGGGCGGGAGCACACGGGGACCAGGGGGCCAGGGCACCAGGGTAGAAAAAGAGACCAGACCAGCTCAGAGCCACAGGTCCCATATTTCTCAGCGAGTCAGGCAAACTATTTCTCTCCATGAAGCTTTGGTTTCCTCAGTTGGCCTCAGCCTTCCTCCTTCATGGAATGGAGGGCAGCACATGTGTCACTGGGTAGGTGGGTTCATTGAGACGGCACATGCAGTGAGCCCAGAGAGAGCCTGGCATGGCACGGAGCCCTCGGTGCCGATCCCTGCGTGGCAGGACCCCATTCTGCCAGGGGACAGACTGGACATGTCTGACCTAGGTTACTTTAAAACTCAACAAAACGATTAAAGTGCCAAATGAGATACATTACATCTTTAGCACTGAAAATACACTTTTACGGCAAAAATGACTGTAGTTTTTAAGAATGGAAATTAAACTATATACGCCAGATATATATATATATATATATACATGTATATATATGTATATATATACATGTATATATATATATATATATATTTCTGTTGGTTTTTTTTACACAAATTTCTTCTGAGACCATTGTCTTGAACTCCTGTCAGAATATTACAAGTGTTAAAACAGGTTGGTTTGGACAAGCAAAACAATATCCTGGCTTTAGGGACATGATATAAACGCACATCTCCAACCAAGCCTAAACTTAAATAATAGCTATAAAAAGTAGAAATTGAACTAAATTTTAAAACCCCTCCAACCAGTAGAACCAGTCATTAGGTCAGTCTTGCATCTCTGTGTTTCCGTGACTTCTCTACAGAAAAGAATATGGGACGAATAACAAGTTTGCAGCACTTCTGAATGTGCTCATGCACGTGAGCCGTCCGGGCCAAGCTGGCCTGAGCGCCCGAGCAAAGTACAATTAGAAACATACGGCGTCACAAAGGAGGTCATTTTGGGGAAGTGGCTGCATCACAAGGAAACCATCACACCAGGTCCTTACATGTTCCTGCAGGTTTCTCTACCCAGAATGTCTTTTTCCTTGAACTACGCTTTACGATCTTAGTCCCACCCTAAGAAGGGGGAGTCTCTGAAGCGAGGGCTCTCCTCCTTGAGATCACGCGTGGGGCACGGACACCCAGAGCTCCTGCCCAACTGGCTTAGTTTCCAGGGTCCACGCAAGCCCTTTCCCTGGCTCAGTTGCCCTGAGGACACACTGCAATGCTGTGTGAGTGACCCTGGTCCAAAGGGTCTGCTGTATGGGCTGGGTGTTCACACAAGGGGGCCACAGCTTGGGCAGCGCACAACACGGGGCAAAAGGGAAGTGTGGTGGACCAGTCCCCGCTGCTTCCTGCCGCCACGCTACCATGTTCTCGTGGACACAGATTCCGAGTTCAGGATTCTGTGATCCCAACTTTCTGGGTCATCACAGAGGACGCTTGAGAGGGGAGGAGAATGAAGCCCAACGTAAATTATTTTACTGCTTACAAGCCTGATATGTAACACGCCAACCTTCATCTGAACCCATCTAAATCCCTTCATGATCCTTTCATCCTTTCCAGTCTCCAGACTGAATGTTCCTGTGGCAAAATAGGGAATTTCACTCCTGATACTTTACTCAATTCTCAAAACAAGGAACTGGACTTCTTCGTCAGATTACTTCCTCCCACCAAGAGGTCAGCACCTGGCATCCTCGAGGGGACCATTCGCTGGAGCTTGTCTCCACACCCAGATGTCATGCAGAAGAACACATCTACGCCTTCTCACCTGACACGGTCTGCACAGAGATTCAGGGTCTGGGCCCAGAGATCCTGACCTAGACCCCCTCTGGCAGTCCACATGTGCCATTCTACTAAGCCCACCCCTGATCACTCCCTCAGGGAGTGAGTGGAGTCCCCAAGAAGGTCAGACCTCCAAGGTCCCATGGTCTGACACACCACCTCCAAGAGACAGAATCACAGGAACAAAATGGTCAAGTTCGTGTCACAGACGCCCCTCTTCAGTATTCCCAACAGAACGTCTTTCCGGTCCTGTGGAATTGTAACCTCATGAGGCAGCTCAGGCACAGGTGTGGTTAGGAGAAAAGGTTTTTGTTTGTTCGTTTACTCCACGAAGCCCAATTAGCCTGCCTGTACCTTTGTCTACTGATCTTGGCTCTGGTCTCTAGCATGCAGTCTCTCGGCCTCCATTTCTCAGTCCCTGCAAACAACCAGCTGAAGGGAGGTGACCCCATGCCTGGCAGGGCCACTTCTCTCCTATGACAAGGAGCTAAATGTGATGAGCTACACCGAGAGTAATGAGCAAACCGTCCAATCTACTGTGGCTCCTTATCGTAAGAGCTGAAATGCAAGATGAAGTCCTCTGCCTTGTTCTGCATCAAGAATGGCTTGGCTTGGGGCGCCTGGGTGGCTCAGAGAGTTAAGTCATGATCCCAGGGTCCTGAGATGGAGCCCCACATCGGGCTCTCTGCTTGGCAGGGAGCTTGCTTCCTTTCCTCTCTCTCTGCCTGCCTCTCTGCCTAATTGTGATCTTGGTCTGTCAAATAAATAAATAAAATCTTTTTTTTTTTTTGCATGCCTGGGTGGCTTGCGTGCCTGGGTGGCTCGTTAAGCATCTGCCTTCGGCTCAGGTCATGATCCCAGCATCCTGGGATTGAGCCCCACGTCGGGTTCCCCGCTCAGCGGGAAGCCTACTTTCCCCTCTCCAGCTCCCCTGTGCTTGTGTTCCCTCTCTCGCTCTCTGTCATGAATGAATGAAATCTTTAAAAAAAAAAAAAAAAAAAAAAAGGCGTGGCTATTCTTCTGTCCTTGTATTTCCATATACATTTTACAATTTGTCAAGTTCCATCCAAAAAAAGGGGGAGGGGCACCTGGGTGGCTCAGTCGTTGGGCGTCTGCCTTTGGCTCAGGTCATGATCCCAGGGTCATAGGATTGAGTCCTGCATTGGGCTTTCTCTTCAGTGGGAAGCCAGGTTCTCCCTCTCCCACTCCCCCTGCTGTGTTCCCTTCTCTGTGTCTCCGACAAATAAGTAAAATATTTTTTTAAAAAGGGAAGGGGGATAAACTGTGAGGTTTCTGGTTGAAACTGCATCAACTCTGATCAGTTTAAGTAGAAATGGTATCTTACAATCCAGAATGTTCCATTCCCCAAGGCTGGTACTGGCCCTCTCTGTACTGCTGCTTTAATTTCCTTCAACATTTTCTCTGAAGAGAGCTTGCTCATCATTGCTTAGATTCATTCCAAAATACTTGTTATATTTTTAATATATTTGATATTTAAAGCACATCTTACCTTCCATTCTTTAACTGTAGAAAAAACAACTGATTTTTATATATTGTGTATCTGGAAAACACATTATATGATTTAATGATTTTTCTAAGTTATTTGTGATTTTTGACATATATACCATATCATCTGGGACTAATAAGAATTTTTTCCTTCCATTACTTAGTTTGCTGTATTTTTTCCCTTCTTTTTCTTGCTTTCCTCCACTGGCTGGGACCATCAAGAGCTCCTTGTCTTGTTCCAGAAAGGGGAAAATTTCAGTATTTCACCACTGAGTATTTTTTAAATAACAACTTTACTGAGATATAATTTACATACCATAAAAGTCACCCTTTTACAGTATATAATTCAGTGGTTTTTAGTACATTCATAGTGGGGAGCCATCCCCACGGCCTATTTCTGACACATGTGGTCACCCCATAAAGAAACTCTCTCCCCTACCCTGCCACCCCAGAGTGCTCACCCACTCCCTCCCCCTGTGGATTTGTCTGTTCTGGACATTTCTCGTAAATGGAGTCATACGAAGTATGTCTTCTCTGACTGGCTTCTTGCACTGAGCATTGTGTTTTTGAGGCTTGTCCACGTGGTAGCGAGAATCAGTGCTTTATTCCTTTTTACGGCTGAATGATATTCCACTGTGTGGCTGGACCACATTTATCCATTCATCAGCCGATGGGACATTTGGATTGCTTCCACATGTTGGCTGTTATGAACATTGTAGCAATGAAATTGGAAATTCATGGATAAGTTCTCATGTGGATATTTACTTCATCTTCCCAGGTATGTAGCTATGGGTGGAAGTATGTTGTTTTGTAGATAATGTCAGACTAAGGAATTCCTTCCATTTCTAGTATGCAAAAGCGTTCTTTCTTTCTTCTTTAAACATTAACATGATCGCATGATGGGTTTTTTTTTTGTGTGTGTGTGTCTTATCCTCAAATCAACCTGTATTTCTTGAATAAGCCCAACGTAATCATGGTGTATTATCCTATTTATATATTGCCAGATTTGGTTTGTTAATATTTTAGTTTTGTGAATCCATGTTCACTAGTGAGACTGATTGATAATTTTCCTTTCTTGTAATATCTTTGTCAGGCTGCTGTATGGTTATGCTAGCCTTAAAACATTGATAAAATTTGTTAACAAATAACATAGGTCTGTGGTATTCTTTGTGGGAAGGTGTGAAATTACAAATTTGACTACCTCAATACTTATAGACAATTCAGATTTTCTATGTCTGTTTCTGACAGTTCATTAAATAGTATTTTCTAGGAATTATCCTATCATCTAACTTTGCTGGCATAAAGTTGTTGATAACATACTCTTAATGTTCTTTTACCTGCTCTCAGAATCTACAGGGATGCTGTTTTTAAGTCCTCACACTGGTGACCTATATTCTCCCTCTTTGTTCCTTCATCAGCCTTGCTGCTGATTTTATTAGGTCTGTTTAAAAAAAACCCCAAAGGGGCGCTTGGGTGGCTCAGTTGGTTGAGCGAATGCCTTTGGCTTGGGTCGTGATCCTGGAGTCCCAGGACAGGGTCCTGCATTGGACTCCCTGCTGAGCGGGGAGTCTACTTCTCCCTCTGACCCTCTCCCCTCTCATGCTCTCTCTCACTCTCTTTCTCAACTGATTAAGTAAAATCTTAAATAAACAAATAACCAACCAACCAACCCACCCACCGACCCCTGGGATGCCTAGGTGGCTCAGTCCATAAAGTGTCTGCCTTCAGCTCAGGTCATGATCCCACAGTCCTGGGATCAAGTCCTCCATCAGGCTCCCTGTTTAGTGGATAGCCTGCTTCTCCCTCCGCCTGCTGCTCCCCGTGCTTGTACTCTCTCTCAATCTCTCTCTGACAAACATATAAAATCTTTTTTAAAAATGTAACCCCCCCCCCCCCCCCCCCCCGCACAGCTGTGGCACTGTGGACGTTGTCTGCTATGTAACTGTTTCTATTTGGTGGACAGTTTTGCTCCTTGACATTTCTGGCAGACTCCCCCAGGGCAGGAAGCTACCCAGGGGTTCCAATTTTTTTTTTTTTTAAGATTTTATTTATTTGACAGAAAGAGACAGCAAGAGAGGGAACACAAGCAGCAGGAGAGGGAGGGGGAGAAGCAGACTCCCACCAGAGCAGGAAGCCTGATGTGGGGCTTGATCCCAGGACTCTGGGATCATGATCTGAGCCAAAGGCAGACGCTTAGTGAATGACTGAGCCATCCAGGCGCCCTCCAAATTTTTTTTTTAAACCACACTGGTGATTTAAAATTTTTATAATTATCAGGCTTTTCAGTCTTTGGTGGTAAGGTTGCTAGAACCCAAACTGCCAGTATTTAATACAGAAAACTGATTTTTAACTGTGTACTTTTAAAATTTATGCCATTGGTATGCATTTGTATTACTGATTCCAGAATATAAAAATAATTTAAACAATAAAGTGGCAGTGAACTGGGCATCCTGTCGATTTATGGTAGTGGTACATATCACAGAAACATTGTAGAGACACGCACCACAACTCAGGAAGTGGGGGGACAGTCTGTATCACGGCACATTCACACACTAGCACTCCACTCACATGTGAATATTCCTTAGAGACGGTATGTCAGGAACAGCAAATGAAGCCTGTCACACTTTGGTGTGAATTAGTTGGAGACATCTGTGGCACAAAAAGGCAGACAAGAGACCCCAGGACGTAAGACCCATTTCTGAAAGGGACCTCTGTAAAATTTCCAAAATTCAGCTTTATCGAGATGCTAGCTACCAAGTTGTCATATGGAAAACAACCACACCCTTCCAAGACAAACGAACTCATTGGTACTCTACAGCACAGGAGTAAAAATACTGAAAAGGAGTCGTCACTCTGACATGTGTTCTGGAGGCTGAACCCGTGCTGGCTGTCCCTGTGCCTGGGCGCACAGGGACCTGCTCACATCCTGCGCCGGACCCACACCACACTGCAAAGCTGCTGTCAGAGCCAAGTCTCAGGACACAGTTATGGTTGCAATAACAAAGGGGTGGAGACTCCAACACCAGCATTTTCCATGTACTATGTGGTTAAAATAGTTTCTGCAGAAGGATTCATGTAACAGTCCATTAAGCCACAAAATGTTAGAGCAGGGACCTCAGAAGCCAGAGTCCTGGTCTCTGTAGCACCGTTAGTTTCGGCGTCATGGGAAAGCTGCTTCTCTCTACAATGCTGCTTTAAATCACCTCTTTTTCTGATTGCTTACATTCTTTTAGAAAGTTATTCTTTTTCTGATCTGGTTATAAGCTCAAAATGTTATCAAAACACAGATGAAAGAGTAAAGTCCCTGCATAATTCCATCACTCAGAAATAAACATTAAGAGTCTGATATTTATTCCTTATTAATTCCTTCCTGTTTGTCCTCAAGAAGGTGCTACGCCCTACACATTAGAAGAAGGTAAGTTAACATAGCACACGCACTGTTCTGACTTCCTTTTTTTCCTCTTGGGATACTGGGGACAATTTGCAAGCCCGAATAACAACTACAACTGTCTTTCTACATCGCTTTACGGCAGCCCTGTTCCTGCTCTTTGATGTTACAGTGCTGCGGAGTGCCCTCCTCTAGGCGCAGATGTGCACAGATGTCTCCCCTGGATCCCTGGAAGTCAGATGCTGGCGCAGCAAACAGCTATTGTTAAGCTGTGCTCAAAGAATTAAAGGGTTTTGTTTGTCCCAAACACACTGTGTCCAACACTACACTCATCAACATTTTTCCCTCCCCAAACAGTGTATGTATTTCAAACGAGGCCACTTTTTAAAAGAGAAATTCCAGATTCACAGCAAAATAGAGAGGGAAGCACGGAGGTTTTCCATATATTCCCCAGCCACCCCTCATACATAAACTCTGCTTTTACCAACATCCGGCATTGGAGTGGTGTGTTTGTTACTATGGATAAACTGTACTGACACATAATAATCACCCAAACCCTTAGGTTACATTAGAGTTTATACTTGGTAGTATATATCCTATGGTTTAGGACAAATGTGCAATGACACGGACCCACTATTAGGGTATCACGCAGGGTAGTTGCACTGCCTTAACCATCCTCCTTGCTCTGCCGATTCACCCCTCCTCCGCTCTGATCTCTGGTAACCACTGACCTTTCACTCTTCTCCACAGCTGTGCCTTCACCAGAATGTAATACAGTCGGAATCATAAAGTATGTACCTTTTCAAACTGACTTCTTTCACTAGTAATGTGAGTTTAAGTTTCCTTTCCTCTGTCTTTTCATGGCTTGATAGAGCATTTCCTTTAAGGACTGAATAGTATCCCCTTGTGTGGATGGGCTGCAGTTTATTCACCCATCACATGCTTGAGCAGCATCTTGGTTGCTTCCAAGTTTTGGCAGATGTGAATAAAGCTGCTGTAAATATTCGTGTGCAGGAATTCGTGTGGACTTAAGTTTTCAACTTATTTGGGCAAATATCAAGGAGCACGGCCGCTGGATCACATGGTAAGAGTATGCTTAGTTTTTGAAGAAACCATCACCCTGTCTTCCAAAGTGGCTGCACCATTTTACATTCCCACCAGCGAAGAATGAGAGGTCCTGTTGCACCACACCCATGCTTGCATGTGGTGGTGATGTCCGTGTTTTGGATTTTTGCCATTCTACTAAGTGTGTAGTGGTAACACATTGTTGTTTAATCTCCAAAGCCCTTTTCTTTCCTTATGGTCTAAGTATTTTTGGAGGGGGAGGTAAGAGTCCTATCTCTAATGTCAGAGTTGTCCCAAATGTTTGGTAATCCTGAGCTATCTGCTTAGTACTATAGAGTATAGGATTAAAGTACTGACCAAAGGCTTTGAATATGTGGTGGGGATGGTCAACCTTATTCTTATACCTGGTTGCATTAGTAGTGAGTTTGGATTCTGAACATGTGGGGAAGTTCCTTGTTCCACCAGCCACCCAGGCCAACTGGATGAGAATGCAAGTTCAATTCGGGGGCAGATGCCTAATACTTAGAACAAATGCTGGAGACCCCAGGAAGGCTGGGGTCATCTGACCTGCTACTCTTTTTCTTTTTTCTTAAGATTTTATTTATTTGAGAGAGAGAGAACGAGTGGGTGAGGGGAAGAGAGAGAGAAAAAAGCACACACTCCGAGTATGGAGTCCTACGTGGGACTCAATCCCAGGACCCTACGATCATGACCCGAGAGGAAGGCAGATGCTTAACCAACTGAGCCACCCAGGCAACCCCCTGACCTGCTACTCCTAAGTGCAGTCTCTAACAAACCTCACTGTTACCAGCATTTATAATTTCTAAACCTGGAACACCCACAAGCTAACCTCTCCCACATGTCTTTGGACTGTGGTGTTGTCTGTCAGAGTCTACATGCCTTTAATCATTAAAGAATTTCTCAAAATTTCTTTCTTCTAATAGTACTAATTATTTTTTAGTAAAGTGTTACCAAAAAAAAAAATAAAAAAATAACCCCCCACAAATATAGTTTCTGTCATTTTAGGAATTTGGGTGGTCCATGTGCTTAGTCGATCATCTTGATTTGGTCTACGCAGGTCATTTTAAGATTCTGGAACAACAAAAATGTGTCTCCTGTCAGAAAATTTGGAAACCTGAAGTTGAATAATAAGAATTTTTAAAATAGTCATTATATAATTACCTACTCCATGACAGGCATTTTACATACATTATTCATTTTATTTACACAAAAATTTGAAAGATAAGTATTGTCATCCCAGTTGTACAGAAGAATAAACTTTAATCAGAAACAACAGTAACTCATGCAAGGTCCCCGTAAGCAGCGGTGGAACTCTGCTCTCTGACCTGCTCATTTGTAGATTAAAACAAAACAAAACAAAACAAAAAAATAACAAAAAACTGAGGCCAAAGTAGACAAAAAATTCGCCAGAGTAATCATCATCAGGATGCTCTAAGTTCCTACACACATTTTCTTGTTATTGCTTCAAGGTTAGAAGTTACATAATTTCAGTGACATTAATATGTAACAGCTCTTTGCTTTGTTAACACTGCCTGCAGACTGCGGGGAGCAGGGGGAGAAACAAGCCAGTTAACCCCACTAAAGGCATCCCAGGAATGCACAGTCCTCAACATGGCAACAAGGGCATCTCTGTAATCTGGTAGAGCTCAAGGGGGACCATGTTGAGTGGTGTGAACTTTAAGATCTTTTTTAATGCAAACAGTCTATGGAAACGACACATTTCTTAATCAGCCTCTTCTTCTGAGCTTCCAGCTCCCGCCTTCCTAATGCCTTCGCCTGCCTTTGCTTTCTGCTTCTCCTGTGATTTAGAAAAAATATTTCCCTTGGTAACCATCTTCCCTGGTTACTCTCTTGGCTGTTCTGCACAAGATCTGAAAGGCATTTATCCCCAAGGGAAGCAGTTATTTCAGATTTTACTAAGAAGTCAGTTAACATTTCTCAACAATCCTCTTTGTTTTAAAGAAAGCTCTGGTTTTGTTTCATTTTCAGCTGGAGACTTAAATGACACCAAGCAAAACCTACTTAGTTTAGAATTTCAGGTAAAAAAGTTTTAAATTTTAAGTTTCTACTAAAGCATGTGGAATGGTTTTAATATTTGGGTGTTTTATGTTGCAAATGTGTTTAACACTTGAGGAAATTACCTCTTACTAATAGATTTTAAAAGTTTAAAGTGTGCATTATGCTGTTTACTTGTTTTTTTCAGGATGAATACTTCCCAAGTATTTTAAACTTTTACGGAATTAGGATTAAATATATTCTTATATGTTTAAATAGAATTACAGGCTCAATAGAAGTATAAGTTGGTTTGAAAATTACATTCTCTATTTTTAAGACCTAAAAGAACATGAAGTATTAATTAAAATTGTTTTTCATTTTTAAGCCTGTTAAGTTAAAAGGGACAATAGACGTTTCATGGCTTTGTGCAGAAGTTTAAAATTCTCAATTTAATGTTTTAAAAACTTACTTTTAAGACAGTTGATGAAAAACTTTAAATGGAGAAAAACAGTAAGTTAACCAAGACTTACAGATGGTATTTCATGTTGGGATAAAACAGGAAGTGCTAGAAAGAAAAATTTACTTGATCAAAATAATATCTACTGGGATTAGAGTACCATAAATTTTACCTCTAGAAACACATTTACTCAATTGCAGAGTTGCTTATTAAAGTAAATATTAAGTGTAATGCAAAGTTCTATGTATCACTGAAAATAACAAAGGCCTGGCATCAAATTAGAAAGTTAGTATTGAGAGGCCATTTCGTTAAAAATTATTTAAACATTTAGATTCTGACTTTGTTAAAATTAAGATAGCTCTGTAATTTTATTTTTGACATGTATATTTAGGTTTCTGCATAAGTAAAGGTGAGCCAATTTTGGCGGGGGGGTGGGGGGGTGGGGGTGTAGGGAAAGCCTAAGGGAGATACCTCCAGGGTGTCACTGGGGGAGGGCGAGCCCAGACAAGGCCCTGGGACCAAGGCCGTCTGAGACCTCATCCAGGGCCAGGCCCCCATCCAGGGCTGGGCTCCTCATAACTCTCACCCATTTCAGGATGGGGAGTCTGCAAAGATGGCCGTCAGCGCAAGACAATTTCCGTGAACTCGCTGCACGCCAAGTGCAGCTGCGACGCTCTCCAGCAGAGCCCACGTCCCCGCCAGTTGGCACATGCTGCTCCGCTCCGGCTGGCAGCCCAGCTTCTCACACTGCTTCCCCTGCTGCCATTGGGGCTCCTTGCCAACCCATCTGCTGGCTCTCTGAATCGACTTTTATAATGTCAACTGCCTGTCGGCTGAGGGATTTGCTCCTCTCACACCCTTTGCCTGTTAGTTCTACTAAAACTGAAGTAGATGACGTAAATTTGTAGTTTCATTTCAATGAACTCCAGCAGGGGTTTTGAAGAGACAGTAATTAATGGGCATATATACTGAACAAAAGCTTGCACTAGGGGGTTCGCAGGCACGGACAATGCCTCAGAGGCTGCGGTCCATGGAGCTGAAGTGAGCAGGTGATGCGTCAGAGCTTGGTCCAAGTGTAACTGCCCAGGGAGGGGGACGCAGGCCGACAAAGTTAAAAAGATCTAGTGAGGGACACCTGGGTGGCTCAGTGGGTTAAAGCCTCTGCCTTCAGCTCAGGTCATGATCCCAGGGTCCTGGGATCGAGCCCCACATCCGGCTCTCTGCTCAGCGGGGAGCCTGCTCTCCCCCCCTCCTCGTCCCCCCCCCCTGCCTCTCTGCCTACTTGTGATCTCTGCCTGTCAAATAAATAAATAAATCTTTTTTTAAAAAAAAAAAGATCTAGTGACATTCAAGAGAACACACCAAGCTGAAGGCCCACCCTCTCCTCTCACCACACCCTAGAAGGAACGGAAGATCTCTCACAAACAAAGTGAATGCGCAGCTGCACTAGGAGATAAGGAGGGGAGGGGTTCCTGGCCATCTAGACCCTGGGACCAGCACCTCCGAGAACAGGAAGCGACTGAAAAAGACACTAAGTGAAGGAGTGCTCATGTGGAAAATCAAGTCCTCGTTAGGTCAAAAGATCCCAAGGATAAACTTAAAAAAATGAAAACAAAACAAAATGAAAACAAGCCTGTGCTTTATAGTAAAACTTCTGACTATTAGAGAGGAGTTGAAAATACGAAAATAACTTCCACACAAAGAGGGAAAAGACTTCTTACAAAGAGATGAGAATCACATTTAAGACTTCTCATCAGTAACACCAGCAAACAGACAACAGCTAAGGTTTTGGAGGAAAACAATTTTGAGATCATTATTCTATTTCCAACTAAACAAAATTCTAAACAATTTTGAAATCATTATTCTATTTCCAACAGTTATATTTTCTGATGTAAGATTTCAAAAATTTTAAAACCCAAAACATTCCTTTGGAGAGAGAGGATATATTTCAGCAGGAAATAAAAGTAATCCAAGGGAACTCCTGGTTCTGATAATGCAAACAAAGCACTCCAGAGCAGCAGATGCTGAGAATAGATTAGAGGAAAAGAGCAAGACTAATATTTGGGATAGAATTGAAACCAAATAGGTTTGAACAGCTTTTTTCTGAAGGCATCTGGAAGGAGTGTCCAGAAGAGGCAGTGGAGAATTTCTTTGTAGCTTTAAAACAGCCTCAGGAGGCAAGAGAGAAATAAAACTCTAGGAACTGGGATGCCTGGATGGCTCAGTGGGTTGAGCATCCAACTCTTGATTTCAGCTCAGGTCCTGATCTCAGGGCTGTTGGATGGAGCCTCACGTCAGGCTCTGCGCTCAGCTGGGAGTCTGTTTAAGATTCTCTCTCTCCTTCTACTCTTCTCCACCCCCCTCCCCTGCAGGCTCTCTCTCTGTCAAATAAATAAATGAAGTCTTTAAAAACAAACAAAATGAAACAAAACAGAACAAAAAACCATCTAGGAACAGGGCCATGCCAGCAGCAGCGTGAAGGGAAGGTGATGTGGCAAAGTCCTCAGGCTCTGGTTTGGGGTTCAGTGTAATTAGTAATTAGGGACAGTGAGGCTCAGCTTCAGATCACTGTCTATAACTGGTAGTGCTTAACCTCATGACCGAAGCAGATGTAAATCCTTCTGGGATAAAGAATATATCACCCAAGGCTTCAAAGTGTTTTCCTAATTTTCATTATATAACATCTGGTGCTCAATCAAAAGTCATGAAGCATTTGAAGAAACAGAACAACATGGCTACCACCCCAGGGAAATAATAGAAAATAGAAATAGGGTCCAGAAAATGGCAGTCTTCAGATATAGAGTTTAAGAAAAATGTGATTAAGTGTTCAAAAAGTATAAGACTGAAACTTTCAGTGGAGAATTAGAAACAATGAGAGGAACTCACTGAAAACTCAAAAACTAAAACCCACAATAACAGAATCAAGAGAGTCAATGGACAGATTTGTTGTTGAAGAGATAATGAACTGGGATAGAGGTTGAAAAAATGACCAGCATAATTCATGGAGTGAAAGGAGTGAAGATGACGAGAGAGTGCAGACACAGTAAAAAGGCCATCACCCCTGCAGGTGTGGCTTTGGACAGAAACAGGACAGAAGTGGGAAAGTATTAGGTGGAAATATGGGCCCAGCACGCTTCCACTGCGCAACTCTGCTTAGGTGGAAATATAAGAGCTGACAAATCTCCAAATTTAATGAACATGAGGCCATAGACTGAAGAAATGCTTAAGTCCCCAAGAGGATAAAAACAAGAAAATCCTACCTCTGTATAATAGAGCAAAACATCTGGAAACCAAAGCCAAAGAAAATATCTCCAAAGCAGCCAGAAAAAAAAGTTACTTTTAAAGGAGAAATAATCAGGTTGGCAGATGACTATTCAATCAAAACTAAGGAAACAAGAAGATATTGGAATGAAATCTTCAAAATGATGAAATGATGAAATGATGAAATGAAAAAAACTTGTTTTTTGTTTCAAACAAAAAACCTACAATTCCATGTCTAGCAAATACATTCTTTCAGAAAGACACAATACATAAATCTTTTCAGATACATACGAAAAAAGAACTGGCCACCAGTAGTCCTGCATTAAAGCAATTACTAAAAAGTGTTCTTCAATCAGAAAGAACATAACCCTGACAGGAGACTGACACTGCGACAGAATGAGCAAACATGAAAGGATAAATGATTAGGTGATTTGAAAGCACTGGTTCTCAGCTGGGGCAGGATGACCCCCTTCATCCCCCATCTGGTAATGTGCGAAGGCATTTTTGCTTGTCATTATCAAGGGGAAGGTGCTGGTTCCGTCTAAGGAGTAGAGGCCAGGGATCCTACTAAATATACAAAGACCAGCCCTCCACAAAAAAAGAATTACTTAACGCAAACATTAATAGTGCTAAGGTTGAGAGAGCCTGACCTAAATGAAAATCAACATCATTGTCTTCTGAAGACTTAACATATACAAAGAATTAATGTGATGGACACAGCACTTGTGCTGGGATCAGGCGACTGGAGGTGAAGCTGTCCCTTGCATTGTCCAGGAAGAGGGAAAGGTACTAATTTACATTTATATTAAGACTTGATAAGTTGAGATGTAATAAGTAATAAATAGTATAAATTACAATAGTAAAAAGTGTAAATTAGTAACAGAACAATGAAAACTCACTAATCAATTTCAAAAAACAAGTAAGAATTAAAAAAAAGGGAAAAACAAACCACAGAACAGGCAGGACATATCAAGTATTACATTAAATATAAATAGACTAAATGTTTCAGTTAAACGACAAAGATTGTCAGATTGCGTTAAAAAACCTCCATATGCTAATGTAAAGTATATTAAAATATAAGATTATAGTAAGATGACAGTAAAATGATGCAAAAATTATACAAGCAGATGTATACCAAAAGAAAGCATCCATATTACCAAAGTAGATCTTATGACAAAAAGCACTACTAGAGATATAAAAGTACTTAATGATAACAGCACTAGAAAGATATTACAATTATAGTTTTGAAAATACCTATAAGGTAGCCTTGAAATATATTAATAAACATTACCAAATGACTTATAGATATTAAACAACATCCCAAAATAAACCCAAGGGATAATATAGTTCAAAAACAAAGGAGACTCTATTATTATATTATTTTTAAACTGAAAATTAAGGGACACCTGGGTGGCTCAGTGGGTTAAGGCCTCTGCCTTCAGCTCAGGTCCATGATCTCAAGGTCCTGGGATGGAGCCCCACATCAGGCTCTCTGCTCAGCGGGGAGCCTGCTTCCCCTGCCTCCCTCTCTGCCTACTTTTGATCTCTGTCTATCAAAAAACAACAACAACAACAAAACCCTGAATATTAAAACTATGAACACAAAAATACTTCCAAAACTATATACATAAGAGTACTTTTAATAGTGAAAAACTAGCAAAGAATTTAAATATTCATCACCAAATTGTTAAATAACTTATGGAATGAAAACAGAGTGGACAAATGGGATGGATTAATTTATATTGACATATATGTCCACAATTTATTAATGAGTGAAAGGAAAATAGGTAGTAGTATAAGATAGAGTGAACAATTCTATTTGTTTCAATATATACGTTCACGTATGTAAAGAGGGGTCACGAAATTGAACTAGAGGGTGGAAAACTAGGGCCCATAGGCCATATTCTGTTTTTTCAAACAAAGTACCACCGGTCATGTGTATAGTCATGTGTATCTGTTTATTTACTACCACCGGGAGCTACTTTGGGCTGTAACAGCAAAGTGAGTAGTTTCAACAGAGACTGTTAGACCTCAAAGCCTAAAATATTTACCTTTTGAACCTTGAAGAAAAAGTGTGCCTATCCGTGCACCAAACTATGAGTTATGGTTAAGGCAACTTACCTTTTCTGCCTTATAAACCTATGCATCATTTTGAGTTTGTAAAACATATATACTACTTTTACAAATTTAAACACCTTAAGAACCACTGATAAAAAAGATTAGAAAACTCTGGAGAGAGAAGGCATGTGTGAACATGGCTTCTACCTTTATTTTTTAATTTAGTTTTATTTTTTTTTAAGTTTATTTATTTAAGTAATCTCTGCCCCAACATGGGGTTTGAACTCATGACCCTGAGATCAAGAGTTGCATATTCTTCTGAATGAACTAGCCAGGTGCCCCCACTACCTGTATCTTTAAATCTCTTCTGGGCTTTCCTCTGGACAATGAACTAGAGCCCACCCTAAGGAAGACCTTGCTGATGGACCTTCCTGAGCATCAAAGATAAAGTCTGCCAGTACCGGGAAGGAGGAGACTTGAAGGGCTCGCTCCAAGTCTGAGCAGTACACAGTGGAGCAACATTATAAATGACCAAGGTTGCTAAGAAACAAAACTTCACTTGAGCACAACAGAATACAATCTGGAAGCAGGAACATCCATCAAGGAACACTCAGTTCTGGCCACAGGAGCACATGAGACTTGGAAACAGAGCAAAAGAAAACAGCATCTAAGAGTTAAGAGAAGACACTGGGAAAGAGACCAGTGTATAGAAATGGTTTGTTCAAAAGTTATCACTAAAAGACCCCACCTAGCTGTAATTCATTAGATTTTGCCATAAGCAATGTGTGACTTTGTTACTAAAAACCTCTGTACCTGTTCCTCTAAACCAGGGATTCTCTTGGGGCGCCTGGGTGGCTCAGTCAGTTGAACAGCCGATCCTTGATTTCAGCTCAGGTCATGATCTCAGGGTTGTGAGATCGAGGCCCACATAGGCTCTGCACTCAGTGTGGAGTCTGCTTCTCCTTCTCCCTCTGCTCCTCCCCACAGCTCTCTATCTTGCTCTGTATTCTCTCTCTCGCTCTCAAATAAAATCTTTAAAAAAATAAATAAACCAGGGCTTTTCTATCTAGACAGTTCTGACGTGGTGGGCCTGCCAGTCCCTTGTCTCGGTGGGCGGTCCTGCGCTCTTTAAGATATCCAGCAGCACCCAGGACCCCACACACATGGGAGTTGGAAGCGCCCCTCCCAATGGTGACTGGTGAAAAGTCCAGACACCACTAAGTCCCTAGGGGGAAAAACTGTCCCTGGCTGAGAAGCATGGCTTTCAGTGGTGGGCTGGCAAACTTGGCCTGCAAAGTATTTAGCTTTTGCAGGCCGTACGTTAACATCTGTCGAAACCACTCAACCACACCCTTTAGGGGAAAAGTCACCAAAAGTAGTACACAGACAAATGAGCGTGGCTGCTCCAAGAAAACGTTGTGTATGAGTACTGAAATTTTAAGTTCATATGATCTGTCATGAATTCTTCTTTTAAATCTTAAAACCATTTAAAAGCATAAGAGCCCTTTAGCTTGTAGGCTGTATTTCAAAATAAGCAGCAGGTGACTCCATTTGGCCTCCAGTCTCCAATTTCCTGACCACTGATCTAACCTGTCAACCCCAGAGCCTGCTCCCTGAGGTCCCCCGTGAGAGGATTCTACCTCTGAGGAAGGTGTGAGACCATACAACACTGCTAAGAGTTTCACATCAGTGAGGTTCTGTTCATGATGTGACTTAGATGTGTGTTTCTAAACAGCCACCGTCTTACCCTGACCCAACCCAAATACAGTGGTGAGGACAGGTGAAAATTAAAGAGTTCTTATTTAGCGTACCTGTAAAACCATAACCATAATTCAGAAAAATGAATACACCCATCATCCCCCAAAACTCCCCCATGACCCTTGATAATCTACACATGCCAGAATTCCCAACCCCCATCCCTGCCTTGAGGCAACCGCTGATACTTCTGACAAAAGACATGCAAGATTGTGTCCCTGAAAACTATGAAGTATTCTGAGGTAAATGGAAAAAGAACTATGTAGGGGATATGTACAGTGGGTATAGGTCAGATGACTCAGGTTTAAATTCTCAGTTCTGTGAAGTTAATCTATAGATTTGTCACAAAGCTGGTCAAAATTCCAGCAGGCTTTTTTTTTTTTTTTTAAATGGTGATTCTAAAATTTCTATGGAAACGTAAAGAGCCTGGAATAGCCAAAGCAACTTTGGAAGAGAGAGGAACAAGTCTGGAGGACTAGCACTACCGATGTCAACACTTACTGTAAAGGTGGGGGAGTAAGGATAGTGTGATGCTGCTGTTGAGACAGACAAGTTATCAGTGGGACAGAACAGAGGCTTCAGAAGGAGACCAAACCCGCACAGGCAGCTGGTTTTCAGCAGTGGTACCAGAGCGATCTAATGTAGGAAGGGGGATCTTTTCAGCACATGGAACTGGAATAAGTGTGTAGTCATGTATAACACAGAAAATCAATCGTAGATAACTGTAAGAGCAGAAAATGTAAAACTTGTAGAAGAAAACAAAGGAAAAAATTCTGGTGACCTTGGAATGAACAAAGACTACTTAAGTACAGAAATAGAAATAATTTTTTTTCAACTGGACTTCATCAAAATTGAAAGCTTTTTCTCTTCAGAAGACACTGTTAACCATAGAAAAATGCCACATACTGGGAAAAATGTTTGCAAAGTAATACAGTCAAAAAAGTACTTGTATCAAGAATAAAGAAGTCTTAAATTCAATCATGAAAAGAAAACACAGTTTTTAGCAGCCCAAAGTTTTGAACACACATCACCTAAGATGATACAGAAATGGCAAATAAGCAGTGAGATGAGTTCAAAATCATGAGTCATGAGGGAAACGCAGATGAAAACCTCCGTGAGCTAGCAGTACACATCAACTGGAGTGGCTGAAATTAGAAAGATGGGCCATGGCAAGTGCTGACAAGTATGGGAGTGACTAGAGTTCTTGGACAATGTTGTTGGTAGTGCAAAACCACATGAACACTTCTGGAAAGTGGTCTGGCAGTTTCTGCAGAAGCTCAGTGTCCACCTACCATCTACCCAGCCACTCTGCTGCTGGTCGCCCAAGAGAAATAAAAGCGCGTGTCCCCACACAGACTTACATGTGCATGTTCACGGCAGCTTGCTTTGTACCAGACAAAAAGTGGGAGCTGTCCAAATGTCTAGCAGCACGTTAGTGGATAAACCGATTGTGATATATCCAGACAGTGGAACACCACAAAGCAACAACAGTGGGGAAATCTCAAAATAATTATGTTGAATAAAGAAGTCTTATGCAAAAGGATATATACACGATTCCATTTGTAGAAAATGCAAACTCCTGCTGGAATTTTGACCAGCTTTGTGACAAATCTGTAGATTAACTTTACAGAACTGAGAATTTAAACCTGAGTCATCTGACATTTACCCACTGTACATATCCCCTACGAAGTTCTTTTTCCATTCACCTCAGCAATACTTCATAGTTTTCAGGGACATAATCTTGTACCTCTTTTGTCAGAAGTATCTTTAAATATTCCACTATTTTTATGCGTTTATAAGTGGTGTTGCATTTTTAACTTAACTTTCTTATTGCTGTTAGTATATAGAAATCTTGATTTTTGTATATGGATTTTATATACATCAATTTCTATTCCAGTCTGGATGCATTTTGTTTCTTGGTCTTACATTACTATACTGACTAGAACATCCAATAAAATGTTGACTAGAAGTGGTGAGACCAGACATCCTTTCATTGTTCCCGAACTTAAGGGGAAAACATTATATTTCAAAATTAAGCACAGTGTTAGTGGTAACTTATACATGACAATTATCAGGTTCAGGTTCACAGCAAGTTACAACTGACAAAACTACATTGACCCGTCACTATCACCAAGTCTGTAATTTACACTACGGTTTACTCTTGGTGGTATATACTCTATGGATTTGGACAAATGTGAAATGATAGGGATCCATCATTACAGGATTAAGCACAGTATTCTCACTGCCCTAAAAATCGCCTGAGCTGCATCTACTCATTCCACACACACACACACACACACACACACACACACACCCCACCCGGGACCAATCCCTGGTAGCAACTGATCTTTTTACTGTCTCTACAGTGTTGCCTTTTCCAGAATGTGACAGAGTTGGAATATTACAGTATTAGCCTTTTCAGACTCCCTTCTTTCACTTAGTGATGTGCATTTATTTCTTCCATGTCTTTTCATGGCCTAGTAGCCCATTTCTTTTTAGTGCTGAGTAGTATTCCCTTGCGTGGACAGACCATTGCTTATCCATCCACCTACTGAACATCTTGGTTGCTTCCAAGTTTGCTGTAAACATCAGTGTGCAGGACTTTGTGTGTTTTCAACTCCCTTGGGTAAATATTAAGGAGCATGATCGCTGGGTTACATGGTAAGAGTGTGTTTGGTTTCTAAGAAACTGCCATGCTATCTTCCAAAGCGGCTGTGGGCCAGTCTGCATTCCCTCCAGCCATGAATGTGAGCTCCTGCTGCTCCATATCCTTCTTGGTATTTGGTGTTTGTTGTCAGTGTTTTTGATTTTGGCCATTCTAAGAGATGTGTAGTGGTATCTCATTATTTCTGTTTTTGGCTTTTTTAGAGAGAGACAGAGAGAGTGCTAGCAGGAGGGACAGGCAGATGGAGAGAGAGAGAGAGAATCTCAAGCAGACTCTATCTCAGCATGGAGCATGACACGGGGCTCGATCTCACAACCCTGAGATTATGACCTGAGTTGAAATCACGAGTCGGCTGCCCAACCAACTGAGCCACTCAGGCATCCCATCTCAGTGTTTTAACCTACAATCTGTCTATTTTTAAAATCAATACCTGAGATGGGAGAGCAGAAATTGGAGATGATGACTGTAGGTTTATCCTCGCAGTCCCACTTGTTCCTTTATGCTGTTTGGAAGCTGTATTAGTCAGTGTATAAAGGTTTGAGATTATTTTGTCTTCGTGAAGAGCAGACCCCTGCACCATTACACAGCAGCTCTCTTCATGCCTGGCGATATGCTTCTCAATCTTACCTATTTCATCTTATGTTGATACAGACACTCCGCTTTTCTTTCGTTTAGCGTTACCATGATACAAATTTTCCCATCCTTTTAATTTTAACCCATTTGCATCTTTATATTTACCATGAGTTTCTCACAGGCAGCAAAGAGTTGGGTTGTGCTTTTTAAAAACTCTAATCTGGGGGTGCCTGGGTGGCTCAGTTGGCTAAGCACCTGCCTTCAGCTCAGGTCATGATCCCTGCTCGATGGGAAGCCTGCTTCTCCCTCATCCTCTGTCTGCCACTCCCCCTGCTTGTGTTCTCTGTCAAATAAGTAAATAAATTTAAAAAATCTAACCTGGCAATCTCTGCTTTTTCACTGTGGCATTTAACCAATTTACTCTTAATGAGATTTATATACATATGTTTTGGATTATTTTTATTATTCCATTTGATCTCTTTTATTGCCTTATTTGCTGTAACTTTTTTTGCTTAGTGGTTATCTTAGGGCTTCAGGCATGCATCTTCAATTGACTACATCTTGTCTTCGAGTGACGCTATTCCACTTCATAGCAAAGAACCTTACAACAGTATGTGCACACATTTTCTCCTTCCTCCCTTATGCTTCTCTTCTCATACATTTTAATTCTACTTGTTACACACCCCAAAGTACACTGTTACTATATGAACACAATCTTTATGGACTCCTTCTGCACCTCTGTGTGCCTGATAAGTTTTCGCCAGACTCCCAACCGCCTGCTGGGTGCTCTGGAACATGGTCACACGATGGCACATGGTTTGGTCCTTCAGAGATGGCTTGCTGTTCAGTTTTGTTAAAAAGGACCAGAGCAGCCATTAGTCTGGGGAAAGGAGGGCTGTTTCCCTTGCTGTGCCAGGGCCCTTTTGAACACTCTGCCTGATGCCCTGCGAAGTGCAGGTTTTCCCGTCTGATTGGCAGGCACCCAGACTCTGGCCAGCCTTTTATAAGCCCAGGGAATTTCCCTTTTGTCCTTTACAGTAGTTCTTCCAGTAGTTCTTCCTGCAGTGTCAAGAAGTTCACTCACACAGACATGCTAATAATCAGGACTCAGCTGAAGACCTGAGGTTTCTGGAAGGCTTCTCTAGGGCAGCTCTCCTTCTCTATGCTCTGTAAACTCTTACTTCCCTGGAATCCCAAGGGATTTTCAACTCAGGGAACCAGGGCTCTGGCAGGATCCCCTCCCTGAGATGCAGCATGGAAAAGAACTGCCTCAGGCTGTGAGACCAGTCTTAGGGCTCACCTTGGACCCACCCCCAAACCCCTGCCCAGGGAATCAATGTCCTGTGCTACTTCACGCCTAAGGTTTGAAAAATGCAGCTTCATGTTTTTGTCCTAATTTTAAGTTAGCTCTGGTGGGGTCTCCTGTTACTCCATTTTGGCTAGGAGCAGAAGTCAGATTTGAGTTTTGTCACAGAACTGCTATGATGGCTGATGGGTTCTCTATGAAGTGACCATGAACTAACTTCCAGCTTCTCCAGATGTCGCTGCTTCTCGGAGCCACTCTGGTCACTAACTATGTAACTAGAAGGAATGTCAGCCACACAGGGACGGCAACCCCACAAAGAGTGCTCACCTCTGGTGATGCACATATGGAAGAATGTAAAACACAGGTCTGTGAGTGACATCTGTACTTAGGCAAAGACCTATGGTGGCAACCCTGTGCTTGCTAAAACCATGGTATGTTTGTGCTGACAGAAGTCACAGTATTTGGCCAGACTGGCACCGATCACCTCCAGTTCCTACACATTTAGGCAGTAGGCACTGTGGCACCAGGAGGGCCTCGCCTCAGCCCCCAGCACATGGTTTTCCATTCAGATGCCCTTTGGGGCTCCTACAACCAGCCCACAGATTTTGAAGCAGACTTGTAATATATCAGCGTCTGAGGTCAGTAGAGCACTTTATTTGATGCAGAAAGAAAGGTTAAACCCAAAGCTTACAGGGTCTCTTGTCTATTTCCCAAGATCCCAGCAAGATTGCCAGGTTCAGGGTCTATGGCCATGTTTTTGGCCCTTTGACCTTTCAAAATCCCTCCTTTGTAGGTTGGAATTTTAATCTCTGTACATAGCATCACCTTAAACCGTTACCATTCCTGCTAGGGTGATGCTTTCTGAAATGTATCAGTTCTGTTCTGACTGACAGAGGTGACCAAGGCAGGCAGGAGGAATGGGGTAAATCTCCTCACCAAGCAAGCTGCCACGTTCGCCCGTGATCCTGGGTCCCTGGCCTCCCTGAGGTTTCAGATTCTCCTCCACACACCCTGGCTCCATCTTGGGGTACTGACAGCAAGGGAACCTGGGTGAAGAACAGAGAGGAGAGATGCCCAGCAGGGGCGAAGGGGGAGACACAGGGGGCAATGAATGCCACACAGACCTTCCTCACAGGACTAACCACAGGCCAAAGTGTGTGGCTAGGTGAATCCTTCAACCAAGCCCTACAATCAATCACCCAGTGGAGGGTTTCTCTTTACTTTCTGTGCTACCTGACTTTGTGGCGCCTGGACCAACATGTCTGACCACAATGCCACAACCACAGGTAGTCTATCACCAGGAATGTGAGTATTCATTCCTCCAATACCTTTTTCACTTTTACAACATGCAGGGCCCTGCACTCGTGGGGCCAGCTAGTTAAGAGTTACTCTTACGTCTTTGCAACCAATGCGAGTTTGCTGTTATTTTTATTAGGTGCAGCTATGCCCCCTCCTTCCAACAAGGAGTTATAAAGCCAGAGGATAGAAGAACCAAATAGAGCAGAGGACAGGGCCGTGGGCAGCCCAAGTCAGAGGATGACCTGGCACAAAGGTAGAGCGATCCCGGGTAACCTGAGGACACAGCACAGCGGTCTAAAGAGGGCTCAGCAAGCCACGGCTAGGAGGCCGAGTCCAGGGAACTGTCTCGGCACACCCATTTGTGCACCACGGTCTATCCTCATGCTATAGGGGTCAAGTGGAGTAGGCATGACAGTGTGTGAGCTGTAAAGCCTAGAACAGAATATTTAGTATCCGGTTTTTCATAGAAAAAGTTGGCTCGTGCCTGTTCCAGAGGTAAAGATATTCAAAGTTCTTTGATCCTGATAGAAGAATTCTACATTCTGACTTGACAGTAACAAAACAGCATGCAGCCCACAGATTATGTGTGTCATTTCCCCACAATGCTGCTGAGGCATACCAGCAGCAACACGCTGATTTTCACAGAGGTAAAAATTAGGCACCACTAAATCTGAAATCCTGTTTCCCTCTCATTCTAGAAATTGGATGGTGAAAAAGCAAGCATGAAATTTGCAGGTTTGCTTTGTTTCCTTCTGCTTATCATTTTTCAAACTGATTATGGACGAAATGAAGAAACGCCTAGGAAGCAGCGGAGGAAGGCGTATTACAGGAGACTGAGGAAAAGTTCCTCGCCTGCCCACAGGGCTGGTGGGCAGCTGGGGATCCAGCAGGCGATGGTCACACCAGCAGCAACAATGCCTGCGCTGACCTTGGATTACAGCACAGAGGAAAAGTCTGACTCTGACTCCTCTCCAAGTTTTCTTGGAGTAGAATCAAGTTATAATGTGTTGCCAGGTAAGAAACCAGTGAGAGAGGGGGAGAGAAAAAGAACCTCCAGGAAGAGAATTTTCCAAAAACATTTTTTCAAGTTATCATATATATTAATATATCATATTTAAAGTTATATTTTCAACTTAATATATATTAAGTATATTTTTTCAAGTTACTATAATATCCAGATATTCTATTGTATCTCTTGGTTTAGTCCACAAGGATAAGTTTTGAAATGATTTAAAATTTCATTTACAGAATGTAATTACAATACAAAACTACTGGAAAACAAAAAAATAATTAGCTATCCCACAACTATATTTATAAAACCGTAGTTACTATTTTGGTTTATTAATTTCTAGTCTGTTTCCTATGCCATGTATTTCAAATAACTGGATTCATAATATAGAAAATATACATATAAGGTTATAATCTTTTTCATTTATAATGACAGATCATCTGGGATATAGAAAAATTATTCAGATGATTCCTTGAACACATGGCTATTAACTATTTTCAACCAAATTCTTTTCAACCAAAAGTGGCAGTAAGCCACTGAATTTAGTTTATGTAGAGAAACTACTGGGTAGGGCTGGGTGGTGAGGGGAGGGAGGTAAGGGAGGGAGCGAATGTGAGAGCCCATCTCAGGGTGGAATGTGGGGACAGCGGCTCACCAAACAAAGGACAGGCATCACAAATGACACTAGGTAAGATGGAGAGCTTGTCCTCTAACATTCCAATCCAAGTAGGCTGTGTGATGGCTGCCTTGGTGGACACACTGACCCATATGTCTGTGACCCTGTACGTAGAGAAATGGAGATACTTTGGAAACATTTCCCAAGTATGGCACTGATGATGTGTGAGCTAGTGTTCAGTAACACAGGAACTCTAAAGAGAGGGTCAGCTGCAATCTCTGGCACTTCCCCATCTGCACACGGGTAAGGGTGAGACATGGACTCATAATCGCTGCCCTTCCTGTTCTCTGTCTTCTGGCATCCGACGGACCCACACTGCTGTGTCTCTTCTGAATTTAGATATGGCCTATCATCTGCTTTGCTCAATGTAATGAGACACTTTTAGGGCTCGTGGGGGATTAGCAACCTCTGTCCCTCTGGTTTGGTCTTCAGGGCAGCCTGCCTGGAGATGCAGAAGCCTGCTGATTGTCTCTGAGACTGTCAGGAGCGCGGCCCCTATGTGCCCCTGTTGGACACGTGGCACAGAGAAGCCATCACTGAGACTTGGGGTTCGTTGTAATACAACGACAGACAGAGTATTGGAGGTGCAGCTCAGAGTCAAGTTACCAGGAGCTCAGTCTCAGAGGCTGAGAGCAGAGCATGCGGAAGCTGCTCTGGGGTCACATTTCTGGGGTCTATCTACCCCGCGCGTGAATGCACACAGAATGCCACTCTAGCGTGACTCTGTCAGTTCGGCTTCACGCTGTGCTCACCGTCCTTCACAGGTGCTGGCGACCACACAAGGAATTGACGGTGCTCCTGCTTCTCTTCTAGGAAGGCAGGGTCACTGTCTGGTCAATGGGATGACCATGTACAACCGAGCTGTGTGGTCTCCTGAGCCGTGCACTACCTGCCTCTGCTTGAATGGAAGAGTGCTTTGTGACGAAACTATGTGCCACCCTCTGACGTGCCCCCAAACAGTTACCCCCGAAGGAGAGTGCTGCCCAGTCTGCTCTGACGCTGGTATAAGTATCTAGCCAAAACGCAGTATCACATGTGACTTAGTCTTCCAACTTCCATTGCTTATTTTGTTACTAACTTAAGTTTTAAATTATGGTAAACTAGTCATCAAGGTACTTAAAATACTTGCACAGCGATGATAAACATAGAAGTTATTTGGGAAAATGGATGGTAGGAGGCAGAAAAAAAAGATCTTGGCTTCATAGTTCCAGCTCTACCAGAATGAGTAAACTTGGACCAGACCACATTGTGCACGACGCTCGCTTTAGAGAATGAGTGGCAGGATCTGCAGAGCCAACAGTCCCCAAGTGTCATGCAAGGGAAGAGCTCTGCTGAGCTCCTTAGGCGGAGTAGCTCCCTTAAGGCAATTCAGTGTGGGCACAGTTAAGACCAGGAAGACAAGGAACTTCTGATGAACAAAGGCAGAGAGAGTCTGCATCTAGAGAAGAAAGCCCAATGCCCCAGCCTGCCTGCACTCATTACCGCTCTGGGAATCTGGGGAAATGCAGGCGTGTGGCCCTGGAGCAGTGCCTGTGTCTTGGGAGCACTGCTTCCTGCCACGGGGCCTGCTGAATGTTCACCGTCCCTGCTCTCACGGGGCTCATACCTGAGGGACAGCTGACTCTCGAGATGGAGGCCTAGCCAGTGCCTTCTGAAAGGATGCACACGTGGCAAATAACAGAGACACTTTCTCTTGTCTACAATCAAGGAAGATTATTTTCCATGGACACAGGATAGTTTCAGGGTGGGTGTCCACAACAGCCTCCTACCAGGAAGAACTTTAGAATATTTAGGAATGTAAGCATTTTGGCTTACACTAACATTATTTTACTAAGGCATTATGTCTTTTAAAAATGTTAGCAAATACACAGGCAAGATTCAGAAATTATCAGACATTTTTCAAAGGACTTGGAATAAAATGTGGTTTTTTTTTTGAAAAATAAACTTGGATATACAGGAAGGATTTTAAATGTTTCAATATGATAGCTTTAGCTTCCCTTCCCTAATTTTTTCCTATTTTCCTTTTGCATGTTCTGCCAGGGATGTGAAAAAATAACTACCTGACTTTATAATATATACTGGATTGAGATCTCAAGTAATTCCTTCAAATAGTGCATTTTCTGAGTTCCTTTTCTGGGTGATTTAGGTATAGTATGAAATAAAAGCAGGGCAACGACTCAGGAAATCTGCCATCACTAGAACTCACTTCTTCCAGAGCTCTGGTCACTGTCGGGCCCTCCCTTCTTTCTGCTAAATACCCACACGGGTGAAGGCCCGCTGCTGGCCGTTCTGCTCCTATCATCATGGGATGACGGGAAGCACTGCCATGCATGCCTCTGATTTAAAACCGCATCATTGGAATCCAGGAAGCCCCCCATAAGTGTCAAGTACTAAAAATTTAAGTAGAGAGTCTGGGAGGGAGAAAGGAGAACTTTCTATAATTCTGAATTTCAGAAGATGCTTTTGGGCCTATGGGGCTGAAAGAAAATCAGACAAAAATAATTATAAATCTGCAAACAAAAGCCAGTTTCACTACCACAAGCAAAATATGTTTCACTTTTTTATGTTTGATGGTACAGATTCTTACATTATCAATAGCCCCAAGTAACTGAACAGTATCTATTATAAAGGTCACACCTCATCATATCGCAACCTCACATAGGACTGCTTACCATCCTGCGTCATGTGGCAATATTATTCCCTTTTAATTACCGGGTAGCAAGATATTTTAGTAAAAATAAATATTAAGGCCAAAGGAAAAAACAAAAATTGCTTAAAATAAATCTTATAAAATAGAAATAAAAACTACTTTAAAAACTACTTGAGCAAAAATTCCAAAATTCATTCCACATTTAAATTGCACTCAAATACCTGGAGGGAATAATATTTACTAACCTCACCTCTACTGTGATTTTTCCTTTTACTAACGTTACACCTCGCCCCTGCTATGTCCTCCCTGCACGGCCAGCAACCTCCCATGGTACAGCATTAAGTGATAGAAGTGAATTTTCTGGTGATTCTTCAGAACAAAGAGAACCTACCAACTTACCTCGCAAGCAACTGCCACCTCGTCGGGTGGAAATGGACCAAGTGTTGCAAAAAGAGGAACTTCAGTTTGAGGAGGATGAAGAAGAAAGTAAAGAAGATGAAGATAGGGAGCAAAAGAAACAGACCCCTGAACCTGGAGAGCAGGGGAGACCTCTCAGTGAGGGGCAGAACAGAGGAGAGGCAGAGGAGAGATCCCGAGCAGAGGGGAGGCGGGTCCATCAACAAAGACATCCAGCAAGGGAGGAGGAAGAGGAGGACGAGGAAGATGAGGAGGGGGACGAAGAGGAGGAGGAGGAGGAGGAGGAGCATGATGGCACCCTTAGAGGAGACGTGTTCAGGGGGCCCTCCAGACCCCTGGCCCCCCCTCCTCGCAGAGGCAGGCCGCCTCTGCCCAGCGGGTGCTCCTTGTCCTACAGGACCATCAGCTGCGTCAGCGCCGGCCTCACACAGATACCACCGCTCACAGCACCAGAGATAACAAGCCTGGAGCTCATTGGTAAGAGAAGTGGACGTCTGTTCTGTTTTGTGAATGTAACTCTCCTTGCCCTGCGAAGGTCATACTTTAATTTCATAATATAAGTTGATCCCAAACAGACTAACTTCACAAGCTACAATCATATACATAAACTTCGTAGAAGAAATAGCATGGTTCGGCATAAAGCAAATTTCTCCAAACCAAGTCATGATTTCCCACTGACTTTTTCCCTAAAGTCAGCTTTACTGAGGTATAATTGACATGCAGTAAAACTTATTTTTAGTGTGTTCTCTGAGCTTTGACAGATGTGTACAGTTGCATAACCAGCCCACAATCAGGATACAGAACCTTTCCGTCACCTCACCATGTTCCCTCGTGCTCCTCCTTCTACCAGCCCTGGTCTCTGCTGAGGTGATGGGCCTTCAGGGTTTGGCTGTTCACGGTACGTTACCGAAGTGGGGTCCCACAGCATAGTCTTTTTGTTGGGCTTCTTTTGCTTACCACGATGCTGTGGAGGGCCATCCAGGATGCTGTGGTCATCAGGAGCTGGCCCCTTCCTCACCACTGAGTGGGGGGTGCTCACGTGGATGGACCACAGGTGTCTGGTGAGCCCATCTGGGTGACTTCCACTTTGGGGTCACTATACATACAGTTCTAAAAATATCCATACACAGAGGTTTGTGTGGACCTAGTTTTCTGTTTTTTAAGGTGCACAGCCAGGAGTGGAAATGCTGAATGACAGAGTAAACATGCGTTTAGCTCCAATGGAAAGCACCCCCCCAGTTCCCAAAGGTGGCTGCGGCTTTTCTGCTGGACACAGTTCTGCATCCTGTCACTTGTCTTTCCCTCACGTTAGCCATTCTGGAAGTATGGGATGGTCCAGTCCTCCTCCCTGTGTTCTTATGGGGCTGCTGAAGGGGTTCTGAGTGGAGGAATGGCAGGACCAGGTGTGTGTGTGAGGCTGGATCGTGGGGACCCTGGGTGTACATCCATCTGGGAGACAAGACCCACACCCCGGGAGGCCCAGAAGACACAGGGATGGGAGAATCTGAATGGGGTTTCAGATGTGTCTCAGGGGCAATCACAGAAATAAATTACCAGAGAAATAATAAATATATGACCTTATAAATACACACTCGATAGACCAAGTCTGATGCCTTGGTTGAGGATGGCCAGTCTGTGCTAGGACACCACACTCAGATAACCCCCTAGGGAAATCCCTCATGCCCAGCAGCTCACAACCGAGCAATGTCCCCTCTGCCACAGCTGGCATGTCAGCGGTGCTCTGCCATAAGAAAACCCACGAACAATGAATGACCCGAGCTCAGTCACACCATCGTGGTTTTGAGAAGGTCACCACATGGTTTCTCTAGTACTCACTGCTTCTGGTGAGCTTACGTTTGGGGTTTAAAATCATCAGCTACTGCACTTAACCCAGTGTGAAAACAAAATCCCATAAATTGAAAGCATATAAGAACTTGTACAGATTGAAGCCACACAATCTAACATCAGATCTGGAGGCCACCTGCGCTCCTGGTTTAGAGAAGGAAATTTCAGAAAGGTATGGGATAGGACAGGATTTCTGCCCCAGGATCTAGGACATGTCCATGGGAAAATCAGTTTCTATTAAAGGTTCCAGACATAAAGCTCTGTTATAAAATGCATAATGCTAACAGAATTATCCAGCGAACCCCACTCGAGCTGTTTTCACAGCAGATTCATCTAAAACAGGATGGCCACGAGCACAGCGAGCCCTTTGAGTGGAGGTTCTGGCCCCAGGCTGAGGTTCTCTGCACTTGCAGCTGCTTATACAGATGCTGTCAGCATACGAGTACTGCCTTCTCCTCTGGGGAGAGCTCCCTTGCTATCTACGTCCGTTCATGAACACACGTATGTGCCCACGTGTGCACGGGGGCCTAAACCACAGCTGCTGTGTTTTCTAGGCAATGCCATCACCAGCGTTCCCGACGGAGCCTTCAACGGACTGCTGAATTTGGAAAGGCTCGATCTGAGCAAAAACAACATCACCTCCGCAGGCATCGGTGCAAAAGCATTCAAGGTAAATACACAGTGTGGGTGAGGAGCCTTTGGACCGGTCTGTGCTGGCGGCAGGGCAGGGAGCGAAAGGAACATGGCTTCACTGTAGCTTCCTCCTAAGTCAAGAAAGTTTCCTTTCTGACATTCCTAAACTCTTCAGGTCTTACCTTGATTCCAGTCTGTTGTTTTATGTGATTCTAGCTGGTTTTCGAGGTTTTACCCTTAGAGCACCTACAACAGCAAAATGACAAAACCAATGTTTTGAACTTACGGAGCAGTTTCTCTCCAAGCAGCTGAAAACATGTTGAAATATGGTCTCTTAGTACGTGAGGTATTTCCAGGAATAAAGGAGAGCTTATCTGGAAACTCTATTAACATTTTCAGGCCAGAAAGTGCTTCATTATTTTGTGCCAAGGGCAAGACCTGATAAACATGTGAGCAGGAGGGGTTCTAGAAACACAAGCAGATGCAGATGAAAATTAGCACAGGGAATGGTGGGGGAAAGGTGAGGGAGAGAGAGGCAACAAACAGCATGGAATAAGCCTCTGCAAGACTTGGGTGTGACTAAAATATTTTCTAAAAAGCAGAAAAGAAGAGAGGATCAAGGAGTTTCAGAGAAGCCAACATACAAGCAAAAAAGGAGGGGGTCTGCATGTGTAAACAAATACACTCGTGTGCCCTTTTAAGAAGCCCAGTGAAACCTACTACATCCCACTAGGCCAAACTTCATCCCCTTTACGAGCCTTCTTACAAATTCCTGGGCTCGTGTCCCGTTCAAGTCGCAGACATGTTCTTGTCATACAACAGCTGGGAATCACACATTTCCTGTGTTTGATCAGAAAGACACACAGGAGGGTGTCTCCTTTTCTTGTTTTGAGATCCTCTGTCCCATTCCCAAACTGCTCAAGTCTGACGGAGTGCCCTGAGGCGAGTCACCCGTGCGGCCCCCCACTGCGGTGGGGGCCGGCACTCAGGCGGACGAGCACACAGCTGCAAACACCGGCGCACACCCTCCGACAGACTGTGTGGGTGCCGCAAAGGGACAGCTGCTGGTTTTTGCAGCACGCCATTCTGAAGCACTCACCCCATGATCAGTGCCCTTTTATGACTGTTCCTACTAGTCTAACTACACACTGAGATGTACAAGTCCACGGCGGCTGATTTCATTGCCAGTATCCCCAACAGATTCCGCTTACTGCACAATCTAACGTTGTGTCTACTGCTGAGAAGGTGGAAACCCAAGATCTAGCAAAATCGGAGTGGTCCAGCAGTGACAGGGGCTTTCTCTTGCTCACGAAAGCCACGGGTCAGAAGCAGGGGAGTGGCAGGAGAGCACGCAGCTTCCGTGGGCCCGAGGCAGAGCAGGCAGGTTCATAAGGCAAGTTGCGACTGCACTCTGAAGGACTGTGTATCTGTGACCGTGTGAAAAGGTAATCCTGACATTTGCTTTTCAAGCTTCTGAAGAAATTAATGCGCCTGAATATGGATGGAAACAATCTGGCAGAGATTCCTTCAGAATTACCATCTGCATTAGAAGAACTTAAAATCAATGAGAACAACCTGCAGGCTATCAATGAAGAAAGCTTATCAGGTACTTAACTTCCAGTTCCTGGGTGTCCTAGTCTAGCCTGTCTTCTGTGGCCGTGCAGGGACTTTATGGGCACTACGGCCGTAAGGATAGCTGGTGAGTTTCTTAGGCCACCTTACCATTTAAGATCACGACATTTATTTTCTTCTTTTGTGGTGGACTCTGGACCAAAATGAACAACTGAAGTTGTCATACTGTGAACTCGGCACAAAACACGCAGCATGTTAGCTTTTCCCAAACGCTAGCCAGGGTCTGTGGTGGGATCATGTGCAAAGACAGCTAGTGTTGCCTTCCACCTTCCCAGCAGTCTAGCAGCGCCTGAGGTACGGGTTCCAACACCTTCCACCTATTGGAAATATTTTTACATTAATGTTGATAACCCAAGACTAAAAAGGAATAAAACCATTTCACTATATCTTTTCACTCCCAAAAAACTTCATAGGAACAAAACACTTCTGGTGATGGGAGAAAACACAATAATACCAAGAATTGCCAAGTCTGAAAATTACAGAGTTATGGAAATACTCTCTTTCCAGATGGACTGCAGGGTACACATGAAAAACATCAGTAAACACAAATGGTGATGGGCTTTGTCATATGGAAAAGACATTAGAAAGTACAATTTTTAACTGTCAGGTGAAGCAGGGCCAAAGGAACATGTAGATCAGCGCCCTGATGGGCTGAGTGTGAACCACACGTGAGGTCACCTCTGGCCGCATTCTCAAGAGGACGTGTTACAAAACAGAAGCCCCTCCCTGGAAGGTGTGAACACACGATCCTGGCCGCTGCTTCTCCACACGCTCCCTCCCCTCCCGTCCCCAAAGTCCAAGCACCATGGAGGCCTCGGCCACAAGGAGGGGCTCAAGTCACCGTGCCCAGAGAGCCTTGACCCTCTGTGCTAAGCCCACTGCCCGGATTGGCGAGCGGCTGGCAGCAGGCGGCAGGCAAGGTGTGCCCGTGTGCAGCTACCACCACTGCTGGGAATCTGCCCGTTCAGGACTGGAGCCCCCAGCTTGACTGTCAGGGGCCTGCTGCTCTCCCATGTGGCAGGTCTTCTCGCACGACCCTTCACATTACAGACAGTTCCGGGTAAAGGGGGAGAAGGGACACTCCAGGGCAAAGGTGTGTGGAAATAGGAGGATCCAGATGCCACGGGTGTGCTCGTAGCAGGCCCCCACTCTGGACACTTTGGGACCGTGCGCCCCCATGTCCGCGACCTACCATGTTGCTCCCCACCCCACCATGGGAACGATTTCCTACCAGCTTCCTGCGTATAAACCCTCATTATACTTACTGCATCTAACCTCCTACAACCTTCTCTAGCTCCGCCCTGTCCCCGTCACAGGAGCTCACATCCTATGTTTCCTACACAGATGATGTATACAGAAACCAGAGAGTACCTGTGTGTGCCATGTCTCTCTCTCATGGGGTCAACACTGGCCATTAATCTATCTTTATTACCTGTTTTCGACGAGAAAACTTCCATTACATTCTAAAACCTCAACTATACACAGATAAATATGCTGGATTCTTAGTATCTTTGGTTTTGGAAATCAAAGAAAATATGAGAACACGTGACCACTTCTCCGCTTATTGTCTGGGCTCCCTGCTTCCTTTCAGCCCTTCACCTAACGCTAGAACAACTGCCAGGTTCGTGTTTTGTCATGCTGTCCCTGCCCAGGGTACCTCGCTGCCTGGAGAGGAATGCCAGACCTTACCATCTGGTATCTGAAGGGCTTGCACCCCTCCAGCAGACAGTCCACCCAAGGCAGGCCTCGCGCCTACCACTGAGCACAACCATATGGGTTTTTACCCGTCCACGTTCACCTGGCTGCCTCGGCCTCCCATTTCTACCCACGTCTTCCTGTCCTTGGGAGCCCAGCCCCACCCACACGTCCACACCACCCCTGTGGTCCTCTGCACCTGTGATCTGCATTCCTCATGGTCCTGTCCCTTGCTCATGCTTGGACTATGTCTTATTTCTCTAATGTGCTGTACAGAGCATTCAGAGCAATGCCCGTGACTTGAGTTGAAGATGAAACATTCCTATTCTAGAAATCTTGGCCACTGAACAAACTCCAAAGTTACACCCTGAATGTCTGACTCAGATGCCTCTGGGTACCATCACTGCTGCGCTGTCCATGCTCCTGGAGGATTCCAAATGATCTGAGTCATACCACTCCTGAGGCCAGCAGAAACGATGCAGGAAAGCTTGTTTTTTGTATAAAGGCCTTTCTTGGTAGCTCAGTCTCAGTGTGTGGAGAATTCTTGATCATTCTCCTTTCCAAACATCCATTTGGCTGCACTATCTACCAGGAAGTAAACAAGTGTGATGGGAATTCATTGCTGTAACTCCCTTGTTCAGAGGCTGACATTTGCCAGGCAGACTGCTCCCACACTCCCCCAGCACCCCCAATTATGCTGCCATGCCATAAGCACATCCACATCTTCGCAAAGGCTTTATGTGACCTCCACAATCTTCTACTTCTACTGTGTCCTGAGTCCCCGCTTGGCCGCCACTACCCTTGTGGGGAACCCCACTCAGCTTCTGTTCCTTAGCCATCCCACAGCTCGGTGACTTCTCTGCAGGCGCACCTCCCCCCGGACCTTGCGTCCAGCTTCCAGTCCTGGCTGAGCTTAGCATCTAGGGTGTGCAAAGCACTTTTAGGAAGGCTCTGCATAGGGAATACCAAGAAAGCAGCAACATTCACCCTTCAAACAAACTGAACATTTCACAAGATGTTTTGAAAGATGAAACTCCATGGTTCTTTGGTTTTTCTAATATTCTGAAAATTATATTTTATTTTTTATAGACCTAAATCAACTGGTCACCTTAGAGCTGGAAGGAAACAATCTCAGTGAAACCAATGTGAATCCCCTGGCTTTCAAATCTTTGAAGAGCCTATCCTACCTGCGTCTTGGAAGAAATAAATTCAGAATTATACCACAGGGCCTTCCTGCTTCTATTGAGGTACCTGTATCTTTCTAACAATGTTTTACATTTTTAGTACAGTACACTTCAATAAGACAAACAGTATTATTCTAAAAGATTGTTGTGATGTAGAGTCCGTTTTGGTGCCATACACTCTGCTATAATTTGAGCACAGCTGTTTCTTCAAACAATACTAAATTATGAGTCAAAATTGTAATTACTAGTGGAGACCTTTGATAAAGTGACAGTTGGTTTTACTGACAGCTCTTGGGAAGATGAGCTGAGAATTTAAACAGAAACTACAACTTGCAAGATAGTTTCCCAGTTCTGCCCAGCCCCCACCAAGGCCAAGCACTGCCCTTCCCACCTAGGACCCAGGAGTGTGGCCTTCTTCGCTGCAGCAAGGAACATATGTCACACACTCTGGGGCCCTCACTGCCCAGTGCATGCCTGACTTCCAGCCCTGAGAGCAGAGGTCTGGCAGACCCAGCTGGGCCCAGGCTGACTGCTCCGAACTGTTCGCCCGCAGGCAGGAGTACTCAGCAGGAAGGCAGGACGGAGCTTCCCACAGCTGTGGGCCCGCTGTGCCAGCAAAGCTGGCGGCCTGGGTCTGACGCAGAGCCATAGCACCTCCTCTCCTCATCCTCCTATCTGCTGATCAACATATCAGTTTAGAATTTATCCAAATTGTAAAAATTGGGGTTCCGATACTAGGCTTTATGTCCGAATCTCTTGGATCCTTAAGAAATACGGATTCCATACCCTACCCCAGACTAGGTTCTTTGGAGGGTGGGGTCAGTAATTTGTAATTTTTTAAATTAAGACTTTAATACCTAATGTACGCACATAGTAAAACACACACCAGCTGAACAGTAGGGAGGCGCAGCATGTCTCCATCTGGGTTTTCTCTGCAGATGGCCCCTCTCACTGGTATGGGGGGCAGTGTCCATGCAGATGCATGTGCTCTGACCCCTTCGAGGGCCCTGCTTCCAAGAGACAGAGTCTAGCGTATGGATGAGTGTGCTTTAACTGTAGTAACTTTAAAAAGCTCACAAGTGATTTTAATATGCAACCAAGTTTGGGAACCACTGATCTGGTTCACCTCTAAGTATGTATGAAGTTAAAAGCAAAAAGCTAAAAATTGCTTTACTCCTATCTAATAAACACCAAAATTAAGTGAAAAGAAGGGAAAATTACTAGGAATAGAAAGTTACATTGAAGACACATACCAATGTCTACTTCCGAGCTTCTTAAGTGAAAACTTCCACTAATGTCAAATGAATTAACTTGAAGGCAGCTCACTGTTGAAAACAATAGCTCTAGCAAACTTTACCCCGATGTTAAATGAGGGTTCTTCATTAACTATAATACAAGCAAGTCTAAAACCCTGACAGGTAGCACAGACTGCTGAGAAGTGGCATGCCCTAGAGCTGGGGGGAAGGTGGGGGGGAGACACGTGTCTCCTGGGCAACCTCTCTCCAGGCCCGAGTGTCTCCACTACTGAACAGGGATGATCATTTCTACCAATTTTTAGGGTTTTGAAACGCAAATGAGGTAATTTACATGAATAAGTTTTGTAAATTAGAGAACTTTATACAATTATTATCATATGCTGTATTTTGCAAGATTTTACAATTAAAAATTAATTGAATTCCATGACCATGAAAGATGGTACATTTTATTTCACTAATTAGATAGGACAACTTACAACAATGAATTCACTTGGAAGAGCAGCAGAAGACTCTCCAGATAATACTAATGAGAATAGTCCACAGTACCATTTCCATTTCTGTGAAGCTGAATATATGTACCAAGCAACAAAGAAAAATAGCCTTTTCTCTTAATTATAGGAATTATACCTAGAAAATAACCAAATTGAAGAAATAACTGAGATCTGTTTCAACCACACCAGAAAGATCAATGTCATTGTGCTACGTTATAATAAAATTGAGGAAAGCAGGATTGCTCCTCTAGCCTGGATAAATCAAGAGTGAGTAGACAATGCTCTTTGCCTTTCTGAGACAGTTTCTTCCTTCTGCCATTACTGCCCAGGGTCTGAATGTGGGGAAGTGAACTTAGTGATGGCACTGCTCCTTTGCGATCCGGCCCCTCCCCAGAACCCGGGTATTTGCTTGGAGCTTGTATCGTGGATGGTGTTGGGGTGACCATGGTCACTGCTGCTGTGTACACCCTGCCGGGAACCCAAGCGGTGAGGGATCTGAGGTCTGTCCTCACAGGTGGCTGTGCAGTAGAAGGAAGGTCATCTCTGCCCCCTCCAACCCCACCCTGCCATGGGACCAGCAGGCTCCCCTGTCCTACGCCGCACTGTCTTCATTCCTCCGAACCATTTCTCTATCTCAGGTCTTATAGAACAGACCTAACGGTGCTTGGCCTGACCGAGAAGGTTGGAAGCAGGGCCCATCCTCCTGGCAAGGATGCAGGGTGGGAGTCTTGCCTGTCAGAAGGGGCAGGGTGGGCTGTGTGGTGAGGGCACGAGGGATCTGGGTGAGACAGAAGGAAGAGGCATCTTTCAGGCGCAGGAGAGAGGGATGAAAGGGTGTGGAGGGCCAGCCAGGCCCAGCAGGATGTGGTGGTGGCAGGGCGACTCGGAAGCCACAAGGGAAGCTCAGCACACAAGCCCCCGCATGCCAGGCCATCAGGGCCGGTGTGGAGCAAGAATGCAGATTCCACACCACCACCACATCCTTGCTGGCACCAGGGGCGATTTCAGGGAGAGGCAGCTTGATAACAGCTAGGACTTCGTTCCCAATTCACGTTTGACCCTAGAGATAGTGGTTCTTTCTGAACCTGGCACTCCTTGTAGTAGAGTGGGAGCCGTGGTGCAGTGCCCAGGAAAGAGCAGGAGCCTCGCGGCTGGATGGGGCAGGCCACCACACAGCCACCCTCAGTGGCAGTGGCAGGAACACGGCCGAGCATCCCGACCGGCCCTGTCAGCCCGGAGCTGACGGTCCCTGCCTTACACTGCGCCCTGCTCCTTCTCCTTTGCTGCAGAAATCTAGAGTCCATCGACCTCTCCTACAACAAGCTCTACCACGTCCCCTCCTACCTGCCCAAGTCCCTGCTGCACCTCGTGCTCCTTGGGAACCAGATCGAGCGCATCCCTGGCTACGTGTTTGGCCACATGGAGCCAGGCCTGGAGTACCTGTACCTGTCATTTAACAGACTCTCGGACGACGGTGTGGACCGAGTCTCCTTCTATGGGGCGTATCATTCTCTGAGAGAGCTGTTTCTGGATCACAATGACTTAAAATCTATACCACCTGGAATACAGGAAATGAAAGCACTACATTTTCTGAGGCTGAACAACAACAAGATACGGTAAATTTTGGCTTTTTCAAGTATCGATTTGAATTGCTGTGGCTGACAGAGCATATGATTAAACAACCATGACATGATGTCTGGGATTTACTTCTAAGGGGAAAAAGAACAAGAGGTCACATTAAACAAGACTGGCAGATGTCTGCAGGTACACGAGGATTCATTATAGCTTTTCTCTATGTGTATCTATATTTGCAAACTTTCACAGTAAAAACCCTTTAGAATAGAACATTACTGCATACTACTGGGAACCCAGGAGGTGGACGATTATGCTGCTTCTACCTCCGTGTGTAATTTTAAAAACTCTAATCTGTAGAGAATAAAACCTAAATATACGCTAAAATCGGAACTGCTTCTATCTAGATTTTTTCTGAAGGTAAAACTCTGAATAAAATTATTGAGACTCAGCTTCTCTCACTTCTGGGGACACAGTTTCCGGTCTGCCTAGAGAGCATTAAGTTCTCAAGGATTAATCTGGAATGTGTTGGTGGTAGTGCAGTCATAGGCCAATCCCTGAGGTGGGCTCCTGTCCCTGAGGAGTATACCCCTTCCTCTCTTCTTGCTACAATCCAAACACAATTTCCTAAAAAGCATAAGGGAAGAATCACGGGTATATATGCAACTCATGAATCACTGAGCACTCATCAAAAACTAATGAAATACTACACAGTGGCTAACTGAACATAATAAAAAGAAAAAGAGTCACGGGTGTTGAACAGTGCAGGGAGAGAGGCGGGACTGGGGAAGGCTTTGTAACATTCGGTAAAAAGCTGCTTGGCTAAGTACGTCATAGGCTGTGGCTGGGCTTCCTACTTATTGCACAGGGACGCACACGCCTGTCCCACTTCTGGTGGGATTCAGGTGGTCACAGTCTGGAATCTCCATTAATCCCTTTCTCCTCCCCTCTGAACCAATGGCAGATTGAGTGCTGCATGAAACTCTTATTTCCTGAGGGGCAACAAAATAGTGCCTCACTCTTTTTGTTACCCTTTACACATCTGTTAACAGGAATTCCTCTGTAAAGGATATTTTTTTATCCTTTATCAGTTAGGGTCACTTTGTTATTACTCTGAAAGGTAAGACAAATGCCCAGTTTCTTTCCTTTAAATGTCCAATCAGACCAAAAAGCTGGCTACAAATATCTAACCATGTGAGCTGATGGATATTAACTAAACTTAATGTAATGATGATCATTTTGCAATAAATACAAGTATCAAATCATGTCGTATACCTTAAACTATTATCATGTTGTATGTTAATGCTATCTCTATAAAACTGGAAAACATGATACATGTGTATTAGGTATGAATGGAAAAGGACTATACAATATATTAAAATGTTAACAGAGGCTGTCTCAGGAAAAAAAACTTGGTGCCTGTTTCTGTTTTATTATTTTGTTTTTGGCTTTCTTTTTCTGGACAATCAATTTTAACTTACGGGTTTTTGTATTTGGAATGTTTTAATCAAGTATAACTATTGTTCCTAAACCCCACTCCTTGGCGGGTGGTAGCCCTCTGTGGGTCCTGGGTGGTGCACTTCTCCGCCCCTACTGTGCACAGCCTTCTTTCAGAGGTCCCCACGTCTCCCTCATGGGAGCAGCATTCACATCACACGCCCCAGACTGGGGACCAGGCATGTTCCCTTCTAAAGTGGTGTTACAGTTTCGCGGCCTTGCAGTGAATTACCAGGAAATACGTATTTTGTAAAGAAAAAAAGAACAGGACTTCATACTGATGGTCCCAATTCTAATTTAACCATATAGAGTATTCTCTGTTTTAAATTTGTTTATCTCAGACTAGGAATCTAGGTTCCCAGTAACATTAACTAATTATCTTACAATATACAAATAATAGTTTCAAAGTAAGAATGCCATTATCACAACAACAAAAGTACTGAATGAAGTATATGGTGTTTTAGGGAACTCTCTATTTGTCTTTAAAATATGATCCTCGAGGACATGTGGCAGAAGTATAGTGGTTTTCAAACTCTGTGACAACATGTCAATGACCTGACACTCTGATAAGGGTTTTAGCTGGTTTTTGGTTTGTAGGAAATGCTATTTCCTATTTAATATTATTTTGACTATGTTAAATGTTTATAAAATTCCAAAGTCAAAACTGTAACAAGGTATATGAAGCCTTTCTTCTTTGCAGGTCCCATATGCGATACTCCATCATTCCCCACAGGTTAATTCTTTTAAAATTAGTTGGTAGTATCCCTCGTATTTCTTTTTGCAAATATAAGCATACGTGCACACATTCATATTCCCCACCCATCCCACAATTCCCACACGAATGATGACACAAAGATTTTTTTCTCTCTCTCTCTCATTATTTTTTTTACTCAGTATGTCCTATCACTCTTTAACAATATACAGAGAATTTCCTTAGTCTTTTTACAACTGACCAGTATTCC
Source organism: Enhydra lutris kenyoni (assembly GCF_002288905.1). Lineage (NCBI taxonomy): Eukaryota > Metazoa > Chordata > Mammalia > Carnivora > Mustelidae > Enhydra > Enhydra lutris. The sequence goes on from NW_019154117.1 coordinate 4,059,611, forward strand.
ATTATGTGGATATTTTATTTAATCGGTTCCTTAGACACCTACTAGGTTTCCTGTCTTTTACTACTACAAACAATCCATAAGGCATAACTTTGTTTGGATGGCATTTTATATTTTTCTGACCTAACTCTGGATGAGGTTCCTAGCTGAGTGAAGGGAGATGCTGCCTGGTCCCTGGTCCTGGTCCCTCCCTCCAGGGATGGGGTTCCCGCACAGCCCCAGGACCAGACCATGTTAATGAGCTTATGAATGTTTCTGTGTGAGGCAACCCTTGTCAGTGGTGCTGGTGTGGCAGGATACTTGCAGTTTGCGTTTCTCTTGTCATTAATGAAACTAAGCACCTCTTCATGTTCCCATGTCATTTCTTTTTTTCTTCAGTGAACTTGGTCAGCCAGGCATTTCCCTCTCTTCTTTTTCTGCCTGGGTTTTTAAGAAGGCTTTGTACATTAGCCCCGTTATTGCAAAAAAAATTCTCCTAGTTTGTCATGTCTCTTAACTTTGCATTTTTAAAAGATCTGTAGTCGATTTATTAATCTTTCCTTTTAGTGTTTCTCATTTTTGAGTCAAGGGAGATTTTTTTTTTTCCGTTCCCAGGTTATACTTTATTCTACTCCTATGGCTTTATTTTGCACATCTTTGACATATTTGAAATTTTTTCTAGTGTACAAGAAAAACATCCAATTTTATTTTAGGAACCAAAACATTTTAAAACAAATGGACAATTTAACTCCTGCTGACTTGTATCATCTATTTTTCCTCAGGAATATTCTTCCAGAACAAATTTGCAACGCTGAAGAAGATGGTGATTCAACCCTGGAGCATCTTCATCTTGAAAACAATTTTATTAAAACAAGAGAAATATCATCCTATGCATTTTCATGCATAAGATCATACTCAAGTATAGTTCTTAAACCACAAAACATCAAGTAATTCCAGGTTTTTGTTCACCACTTCTAACCTGTCCTCTTACATTTGCGGCAGCAGCATCTGTCATTGACAAGTGAGACCCCACCTGACTTGCCACCCCACAGAGAAACGACCAAAACATGCCCCACGTTTCCTTCTCCAGCACTTTTAGTGAAAGTTTCAGCTTCACACTCCAGAAAAGAAGTCCTCTCCCTGCAAGCTTTTTTACAGAACAGGATGTTATTCACTGTTCACTTAGACTGGGAAAAATCCAGAGCAAAATAAGTAATGACCTTTACAACTGGCCTGAGTATTGCTATTAACTGGGACCCTCAAAGCCCCTTTAAAAATCATTTGTGTTATGGTTCAAGAGCAAGAAGTGTACGACAGGAAAAAATAATAGCTGGAATTTATGAATTAGTGTTCTGTTAGTTATCCTACTGTTAAAACAATAATCTATTCATTTTCTATAAGATCCTATGCTACAATTATTGTATAATATACTTAATGATTGGCTTTGCTCTAATTCTTCTAATAATCACACATGTGAAATTAAAACACTACTGTCACGTAATTTCCTGGTTTTGAGAATTGTAGTATGTTTACATATTGGTTTTTAACATTAGAGGAAGCTGGGAGGAAGGTATATGTGAACTCTACACTATTTTTGAAACTTTTCTGCAAGTCTAAAATTTGTGTCAGTCTAAAAAAATTTAAGAATATGCTCATTATTCTTTATTCAAGATCAAAAGATTTTATGGAAAGTAGTGGAGTTTGTTTAAAAGATACGAATTGTCCTTGCTACAACCTTATAAATATAAACCTAAGCACGCGTTTTTGAAAATTTTTGCTCCATTGGTCATTGTTAGCACCTACCTTCTTTGCCCTAACGGGCTCACAAGTATCCTTTTATTCAGTTCAATTTAACATAAAGCTCTTAGCATTTACTATGTACTAGAACCTATCAAAACCATATGCTATTAAAATTTTCATTATGTAATGATCTTTTGTCATTATTTCTAGACTAATTTATAAAGGACACATATAGAAACTGTGTTGACTTCTCTTGCTGCTCTCAGTTTTGTGTCTGCAAAACATGAGACTAGGAGCTTATACTCAGGTCACTCCAACTTTTCAAACTTCAGTGACCCCATCTTGCAATAGTTGTCTCCCCACCCGAGGGAGCTCCCAGCCTGACTTCACAGAGAACCAGACAGCCATGAGAAACATCTGCAAGTGTGGCATGCAAGTGCATGCACTTATCACCGACCTTCCAGATCAAGGTGCTAGCCACCAGCATAGTCACCAAAGCTAGTTCCTGAGCAACTTTCCAAGATGTGAGTTTGATTTTATACCACTTGAACTAATTCTGTTTATTTATTATTTTTTAAAGATTTATCTATTTATTCGAGAGCCTGAGAGTGAGTGCATGGGGTGGGGGGCAAAGGGAGAAAATCTGAAGCAAACTCCCTGCTAAGTGCAGAGCTCGATCTCATGACCCTGCCATCACGACCAGAGCTGAAACTGAGTCGGACACTCAACTGACTGGGCCACCCAGGCGGCCCTTATTTATTTTTTTTAATTTTATTTTTAAGTAATTTTCACACCCAGTGTGGGGCTTGAACTCACAACCCTGAGATCAGTAGTCACATGCTCCATGGACTGAGCCAGCCAGGCACGCCAAGCTAATTTTATTTCTAAGCCCTTCCTTCTAAGCATCCTCTTGTAATAGCTAGGATTTTGATATTGTAACATGAACAATAACAATATGATGACGGCTGTTAGAATCAGGGCAGGTGGCTAAGAGAAGAAGCAGAATCTTATGGAACAAAAAGTTGAGATTTATAACCAGTTAAGAAAAGTAGGACCATAATTAATTTAAACTGGCCAACTTGAACGTAAGAGACAATTAAAACAAGAAGATACAGTCACTCATCCCTTTAACAAGAACCCTTCCATTATACTTCCTGCTGTGTTAATATAAATGCACTGACATAATCATTTAAGGAGCTAGGCAGCAAAGTGTAAGGTGAGTCAACAGAGTTTGCATGCTAGGACAATGCTGATGGATACTGAGCCATTTCTCCAACTGACTTGAACCTGTGTTCCAGATGCTGTTGTAGAGAGAGACAGGGATGAACAGAACTGACGAAGTCTCTGCTCTCTGGGAACACACAGTGTGGTAGGGAAAATAAGCAGGATATCAGACAGACAGTCACATCAAGGACAACCAAATGCAACGAAGTCAGCAGAACAGGGTGGTAATGTGGTGAAGCTGGGGTCCTTTGCTCCCAGATCCTGGGTCTCGGGACTGTGCAAGCCCCATCACCCACATTGAGGTGCTGCCTCCAATGCAGCTGTGGAGTGACCCCAGGTCCTGGTGTACATGAAGACCCCCCTGTGCAAGTGGGATACCCTGACAGGAACAGAATCTCTAGGAAGGCTGGAAATCAGAGTGACTGAAGGAAGAACTGCTCCTAAGTTGGAAGACACTTTTATTTCTGATTTTATAACTTAAAATATAAAATATGTCTAGCACTGAACTTGTTCAGCCTTGAAATTTCATCATTTCCTGTACAGGAAGTTTTAATTCCATTAAAAAAAAGTGATAAATGTCTTTATAGCAAATATTCTTCGTGATGTAATGTTACAAACAAACAGATGTTCTGCTTGGCTTCAGAAATATGCTGTAATTATAAGCACACATGTACACTAAGAAAGTTCTGGTGTAGCTATGACCAAAAATATTAATGGTGTGTTATCTTTGCACACACATACAAAGAATGCTAACTATATATATACTAAATATAGTAAAAACTACATTTTTACTTTTCAGATATGGCTTAAGATTATTACAAAAAAGCTCTAAAGATATGACATGGTCAAAGACACATAAGGCCTGGAATTATAAGGAAATAACTACACCAGGAATCAGGGCTGGGTGCCCACCTTGGTCTCCAATTACTTGTTTACAGCCATTTTACTTGTCGGGGATCCCTTCAATTATAAAACAATGTATCTGGAACGGACCAGTGGTCTTCAAGGGGTCTGTGGTGCCCTGGGCTGGAAGCGTCCCTGAAGAAGTACGCAGACTCCCCTTCAGACAGAGCAACTCTGCTACCTCCAGAAAGATGAGCTGCGCCTGCCCGCCCTCGCTTTTTCTTAGAACCAATGGACAGGTGCTGTCTGAATCACAAACCGAACTTAACGATTTACAAAGAACATGCACCTGAGTCCCTGGTCCTTCCCTAACCCTCAGCCCAGCTCCCTTCACTCCTACAACACATGGCTGGAGACCTTGGCCTGAGCATGGACTACAGCCCGCCTGGACGTGGCCAGCCTCCCCGTGCGCTGGGCAAGGACGTCTAATTGGCGTGTCTGCTCCTTTGCAGCTGCACCACAGTGGGGTGGGACTGCTGCCCTCTGACCTGACCCTGGAAAGCAGGTGGCTGGGGGAGCACAGAATTAGATGCTGCAGCAAGGGTTGGTAGGAGCCACTTGGAAGCAACATGGGGCATGTGGCTGAGCCAGGACTTACTCTGAAGTCCAAAAAGCAGAAAGTCTAGACACCTGAGTGGGCGCTGGGCACCTGGTGCAGTGGGTGCTGCCAACAGAGGTGAGCAAGATCCAACGGCCTGTCCGCGGGCTTGCGCTTCCACTGACTCCACACATCACCCAGGGAGTCAGCCTCACCAAGTCAATTACTTTTTAAAGATGACCGCTTTCATTAACATAGAAAAAAAGGAAAAAAATTCATTTTTTGTAGTGTCTTTGTCTGGCTTTGGTATCAGGGTAATGCTGGCCTCACGGAAATTAATTTGGAAGTTTTCCTTCCTCTTTTATTTTTGTGGGATAGTGTGAGAAGAACAGGTATTAGCTTTCTTTAAATGTTGGGGAGAATTCACCTGTGAAGCCATCTGGTCCTAGGCTTTTGTTTGTTGTTGGGAGTTTTCTGATTAGTGATTCAATGTCTTTGACGGTTACGGGTATATTCAAATTTTCTGTTTCTTCCTGATTCAGCTTTGGGAGCTTATAGGTTTTTAGGAATTTATCCATTTCTTCAGGATTGTCCAATTTGTTGGCAAATAATTTTTCATAATATTCTTTTGTAATCCTTTATATTTCTGTGGTGTCCGTTATTATGTCTCCTCTCTCATTTCTGATTTGAGTCCTGTCTCTTTTTTTCTTGATGAGCCTGGTAAAAGTTTATCAATTTTGTTTACTTTTTCAAAAACCAACTGCTGGTTTCATTAATCTGTTCTATTGCTTTTTTATCTATTTCATTTGCTTCTGCTTTAATCTTTTTTTTTATTTATTTTTTTAAGATTTTATTTATTTATTTGACAGACAGAGATCACAAGTAGGCAGAGAGGCAGGCAGAGAGAGAGGAGGAAGCAGGCTCCCTGCTGAACAGAGAGCCCGATGCGGGGCTCCATCCCAGGACTCTGAGATCATGACCTGAGCTGAAGGCAGAGGCTTTAACCCACTGAGCCACCCAGGCGCCCCTGCTTTAATCTTTATTATTTCTTTTCTTCTACTGGTTTTGGGTTTTGTTCTTCTTTTTCTAGCTCCTTTTGGTGTAAGTTTAGGTTGTTTGAGATTTTTCTTGCTTCTTGCCGTAGGCCTGTATTGCTCTAAATTTCCCTCTTAGAACAGCTTTTGCTGAATCCAGTGATTTCGGACCATTGTGTTTTCATTTGTCTCCATGCACTTCGTTTATTTACTTATTTATTTATTTATTTTTTAAGATTTTGTTTATTTATTTGACACAGAGAGAGAGAGAGCACAAGCAGTCAGAGTGGCAGGCAGAGAAAGAGAGAGAAGCAGGCTCTCTGACAAGCACGGAGCCTGATGGGGGAATCAGTCCCGGGACTCTGGGATCATGACCTGAGCCAAAGGCAGCTGCTTAATGGACTGAGACACCCAGGTGTTCCATGAGTTGCTCTTTCATTTCTTGGTTGACCCACTCATAGTTTAGCAGCATGTTATTTAGTCTCCATGTATTTGTCTTCTTTTTAGACTTTTTCTTAGGATTGATTTCTCTTTTCATAGTGTTGTGATCAGAAAAGATACATGATATGATTTCAACCTTTTTGAATTTATTGAGACTTGTTCTGTGACCTAGCATGTGCCCTATTCTGGAGAATGCTCCAGAATAGGGCACTTGAAAAGAATATGTATTCTGCTGGTTTTAGATGGAATGTCCTGAATATATCTATTAGGTCCATCTAGTCAAATGTGTTGTTCACAGCCACTGTTTCTGTGTTGATTTTGGTCTGGATGATCTGTCCATTAATGTAAGTGGGGTATTAAGGTCCCCTACCATTATTAGAAAATTCCATATTAAAATCTCTTATGGGGGCACTTTAGTGGCTCAGTGGGTTAAGCCTCTGCCTTTGGCTCAGGTCATGATCTCAGGGTCCTGGGACTGAGCCCCGCATTGGGCTCTCTGCTAACCGGGGAGCCTGCTTCCCCCTCTCTCTCTGCCTGCCTCTCTGCCTACTTACTTGTGATCTCTCTCTCGCTCTGTCAAATAAATAAATAAAAATCTTTAAAATCTCTGATGAACACAGATGCAAAAATCCTCAAAATATTAGCATCTAAATCCAACAATATATTAAAAAAATAATTCACCATGATCAAGTGGGATTTAATCCAGGGATGCAAGAGTGCTTCAATATTTGCAAATCAATCAATGTGATACATTGCATCAATTAGAGAAAGTAAAAAAAAAAATCATATGATCACCTCAATAGATGTAGAAAATGCATCTGACAACGCACAACAACAATTTACGATTTAAAAAAAAACCCTCAACAGGGGCACCTGGGTGGCTCAGTCCATTAAGCTGTCTGCCTTCAGCTCAGGTCATGGTCCCAGGGTCCTGGGATTGAGCCCCACATTGGGCTCCCTGCTCTGTGTGGAGTCTGCTTTTTCCTCTCCCTCTGCCCTTCCCCCTGGTTGTGCTCTCCTCTCTCCTCTCTCTCTCTCTTATTTTAAATAAAATCTTAAAAAAAAAAAAACAAAACCCTCAACAAGATAGGTTTAGAAGGAACATACCTCAACCTAATAAGACCTAATATATGAAAAACCCACAGCAAACACCATACTCAATGGGGAAAAACTAAGAGCTGTCCCTCTAAGATCAAGAACCAGACAAGGATGTTCAATCTTACTACTTTTATTCAACATAGTACTGGAAGTACTAGCCATGGCAATCTGACAAGAAAAAGGAATAGAAGGTATCCAAATTGGTGAGGAAGAAGTAAAACTTGCACTATTTGGAGATGACATGATACTACATATAGAAAACCCTAAAGATTCAAATGCAAAACTACTACAACTGATAAATGAATTCAGTAAAGTCACAGGGTATAAAATTAATATACAGTAATCTGTTGCATTCCTATACACTAATAATGAAGCAACAGAAAGAGAATTTAAGAAAACAATCCCGTTTACAGTTAATTGCACCCCAAATAAAATATCTAGCAATAAACTTAACCAAAGAAGTGAAAAACCTGTACTCCAAATCTATAAAACACTGATGAAAGAAACTGAAGACAACATAAACAAGTGGAAGGAGAGTCCATGTCTATGGCTTGAAAGAACAATATTGTTAAAATGTCATACTACCTAAAGCGATCTACGGATTTAATACAACCCCTACCAAAATACCAACAGCATTATTCATAGAACTAGAATAATTCTAAAATTTGCCTGGAACCCCAGAAGACCCTGAACTGTTAAAGCCATCTTGGGAAGGAACAAAGCTGGAAGTATCACAATCCCAGATTTCAAGATACACTGCAAAGCTCTAGGAATCAAAACAGAAAGAAACACACTGAGGGGCACCTAGGTGGCTCGGTTGGTTAAGTGTCTGACTCTTGGTTTCCGTTCAGGTCATGATCTCAGGGTTGTGAGATCGAGCCCTGTGTCAGACTCTGTGCTGGGTGTGCAGCCTGCTCGGGAATTCTCTTTCTCACTCTCCCGTGCACTTGTGTTCTCTCTCTCACTCAGAAAAGAAAAGAAAGGAAAAGAGAAGAGAAGAGAAAGAAAGAAAGGAAGAGAAAGGAAGGAAGGAAGGAAGGAAGGAAGGAAGGAACGGACATGTTGATCAACAGAACAGAATACAGAGCCCATCTATAAATCCATCCTCTTATGGTCAATTAATCTACAACAAAGGAGAAAAGAATATACAACGAGGAAAAGAGACTCTCTTCAACAAATGGTGTTGAGAAAACTGGACGTAAAAAAGAATGAAACCAGACTACATAAAAAAGAATGAAACCAGACTACTTTCTTATCCCATACATAAAAATAAACACAAAATGGATTGATAACCTAAATGTGAGACCTGAAACCATAAAACTCCTAGAAGAAAACACAGGCAGTAATTTCTCTAACATCCATCAAAACATTTTTCTGGATAGGTCTCCTGAGGCAAGGGAAATGAAAGCAAAACTAAATTACTGGTACTACACCAAAATAAAAAGCTTTTGCACAAGAAAGGTAACCATCAACGAAACAAAAAGACAACCTACTGAATAGAAGATATTTGCAAGTGATTTATCTGAGACGGGATTGATATCTAAAATATAAAAAGAACTTACACAACCTAACACCCCCAAAATAAGTAATGTGATTGTAATGGGCACCAGATCTGAATAGACATTTTTCTAAAGAAGACATCTAGCTGGCCAACAGACACCTGAAAGGATGCTCAACATTACTAGTCATCAGTGAAACGCAAATCAAAACCACAGTGAGATACCACCTCACACCTGGCAGAACGGCTAAAATCAAGAAAACCAGAAGTAACAAGTGTTACTGAGTATGTGGAGAAAAAGGAACCCTTGTGCACTGTTGGTAGGAATATGAACTGGTGCAGCCACTATGGAATAGAGTATGGAGGTACCTAAAAAAATTAAAAATAGAACTACCATATGATCCGGTAATTTTACTGTTGGGTATTTACTCTAAGAAAATGAAAACACTAATTTGAAGAGATATATGCACCCCTATCTTTATTGCAGCATTATTTATAATAGCACGACATGGAAGCAGGCCCCATGTCCAACAGATGAATGAATAAAGAAGGTGTGGTGTATATACACAATGAAGTAATACTCAGCTGCAGAAAGAACGAAATCCTGGCATTTGCAACATAGACTTACAGGTGTAATGCTAGGTGAAATACGTCCAACTAAGACAAATACCAAATGATTTCACTCATATGTAGAATTTAAGAAACAAAGAATGAAAGAAAACAGAGATGAAAAAACCCCAGCCTCTTAAATACAGAGAACAAACTGGTTGCCAGAAGGGAGGTGGGTGAGAGGGAGGGTGGAACAGGTGAAGGGGCTTAAGAGTACGTTTATCGTGATTAGCAGTAAGTAATGTGCAGAATGTTGAATCAGTATACTGTATACTTGAAGCTAATACTTCATGTTAATTATACTTGAATTTAAAAAAAAAATGACAAAAACTACCCACAGCGCTAGTTTAAATCTGCCTCTGCACAATGTCCTCCGGTACAAACGCACAGACACTTCTAGGAGCAGCGAGGTCAGTATGATTAGCCCATTCGCACATAATGTGATTATTCCAATAACCTTTCAATAGTATGTAATATAAACCTTTAAATTCATTGTTGGCAGCGGGTGGGGGGGGCACCTGGGTGGCTCAGTCGGTTAAGCATCCAAATCTTGATTTCAGCTCAGGTCATGATCTTAGGGTGGTGAGATAGAGTCCACGGCAGGCTCCGTGCTCAGAAGGGAGTCTGCTCGGACATTCTCTCCCTGACTCTGCTCCTCCCCCAAGCTGGTACGCACACATGTGCTCTCTCAAATAAATAAACATTCTTAAAAATAAAATAAATTCAGGGGCAGCTGGGTGACTCAATCATTAAGCATCTGCCTTTGGTTCAGGTCATGATCCTAGGGTCCTGGGATCTAGTCCTGCACCCGGCTCCCTGCTCAATGGGAAGCCTGTTTCTTCCTCTCCCACTACCCCCACCCTCGCTTGTGTTCCCTCTCTCGTTGTCTCTGTCAAGCAAATAAATATTTAATGAATAAACAAATAAATAAATTCATTAGGAAGTGCTAATAAATTTTAACACTTGTTTTAAAATAATTCTAGATTTAGTAAGTATGTGAAAATTTAAACCACAGATGATTAGCTAAAGGATAAGCCCCCCGCCCCCTTTTTACTGGTGGCACACATGGTATCAAGTGTAGTATTAATGTGCTGTAGGCAAAAATGGTTTCCCTGAATTGACAAATTTAGATCTGGGGTAACAAAGAAAGACTGTGGTATAATATAGGAAGTAACTGGCACTGAATTCAGAGGAAGGAAAAGCATCTGGCTTGAGGGGCCTTGACATAGGATCTGAGTCAGCGGAGTGGAGGGAATGAGCGGAGGTGAGGAGGGCTCAGGAGACCAGACTTAGCACAAGGAGAAGCGAGGGCTCTGTGAGCTCTGAGGGAGGAAGGTCAAGAGAACAGTGGTGTCAGGAAGGGACGTGAGCCAGCACTGTGGGGCTGATGCGATCAGCAGAGGTGACAGCAGGAAGAGCAGAAACAGGAATGGGTGTAACAGAGACTTGTACAGAAATATGCTGGGACAGCTGGATGCCAGCCAAGAGACACGAGAGAAGGGAGCCAGAGAGAACTGTTCATGCCTCAGGGACACTGCGGAGAGGCTGACAGGAAGGGACAGTTTGGGCAAGAACATGCTAAATTTGGAGGTTGCCATAGAGTTCAGGCAGGACGATAGGAAGAGTGAGAAAGTTGGGGATCTACAGGCAAGGACAACTCAGGAGATGGCAGGGGAGCTGAACCCTAATGGGCAATGGCTCCCAATGTCAATGGAGTGAAGGAGCCAAGCTCACTGCCAGTTTCCATCTGAGCACATGGAATTTCTGGGGTACAAGACAAGATATGCCTGGAAGCCTGGCCTCCTCTCACCCGGCACTTGGGACAGGTGCCACCACCATGCTGACAGATCTGGTGTCATGAGTTAGGTGCACACTGATTATTTATTGCATATGTGGTGCTGCGTGGTAGACGGATAAGGGTATATCATGTTTTTCCAAAAAGGTTGTAAAACTAGAAGAACAGAGACAAGCTGTTTCTGGCTCCCTCCATTCTGAGCATCGACTGGTACTAAACGGACTGCTGACCCCAGGTCTGGACGGCTCAGCTCATGAGCCCTCCAGCACTGCTACAGCAACACGGCTCCCAAGCAACGCAGAAAGGAATCTGCAAACTCTGAGGACTTTTAAAGGAAAAGTAAGACATTGAACTGAAAAAGATTTATACAGGGTCCTAAAATAAATAAAGAATTTATCTTATCAATATTTCCTGACATGAACATCAGAAAACACAGAGTATTTTATAAACAACTAAGCTATGCTTTGACAACTGGTAATACCCAGTAACCAAATGATTGTTCTGCATAATAACAACATCGACTATGTTCTCGAAAGCCATCATTTAAACATACCATGAATTACTAGGTTCATGGATGCTGACATAAAAGAAGGAACTACTCAAATTCTGCTGTTTCAGTGAAATCTCAAAGGGCGGTTAAAATCCCTGACATCTATTCCGCCTCCTTCCCTTATTTAGAAAACAGAAAGTTTCCTCATAGGAGATGTATTCACAGACTGAAGATGACTGAATTATTTCTGTCCATAGTTGAATGTAAATTCAGATCCTCAACTTAAAGTTCAAAAATATTAAAAGTATGCATGAGGGGCACCTGGGTGGCACAGTGGGTTAAGTGTCCAACTCCTGATTTCGGCTCAGGTCATGATCTCAGGGTCCCGAGACAGAATTGTGCAGGGGCCTCCGTGCTGGGCATGCAGCCTGCTTGGGATTCTCTCTCCTCTCCCTCTGCCCCTCCTCCCACTCCCTCTCTAAAATGAAACGAAAGAAACAAACAAACAAAAAAACACACACGGAAATAGTCGGAAATTTCTGGCTAGCTCTAACCTATATAAGAGAACTCCAGGGTCTGCAAATACAAAAGTCTATTGAAACATGAGGTCCGTCTCTTAGAGTTAAAAATCAAGAACAAAGTATCATGGTTCTGACCTGGAGTCCCCATTAGCTGTGGACGTGGTCATGTTACTTAGACCCTGATTCCCAGTGTCCCAGCACATGACATTGGGGGGCACACCATCTACCTTCCCAGCCTGCTGGGAAGGTCAAATGAGAGCCCATCCATCACTGAGCTGAGCACAGGGCGGACATGGGATCAGGTGAGCATCCATCCCTTCACTGAGAGGCGTCAGAAACAGGCAGGCACGGAGGTCTGCTGATTTGCTCAAGGCTGCCTGGACTCTAGCTATGGTAGACACTAATTATTCCAGGTGATTGATTTCTTAGATTATGAAATATAGTGGGGAAAGGAGTGGGTGTACTGCAAGGGCTGGGGTCGGCGGGATGCTGTGGCATGTCCGAGGCTCTCCCAAGCCTGGAGCCTTTCTCACACCCTCTGCACAGAGAAGAGCAAAAGCAGCACGGAGCACAAGCAGCCGGGGTCTCCAGAAACACACAGTGAGTGTGGGATGCAGAGTCCGAACTACTCTTCATCACAGACAGGAATAATTTAGAAAATCTTGATTATTGTAAGAAAGAAAAGTAAGTCTGACTTATAAATGTGATTCACTGTGATTACTTGTAACACCAAGATGGGGGAAAATTATTTAAAACAGCCAGCCAAACTAGAAGAGTACGTAAATAAGAAAGGGGTCCTGCAGATAAGATCCCACTTAAAAGATACCCCACCAGGGGTCTGCAGGGATAGAGTTCGTCTGCGAGCAAGCCTTGGCCTCCCCGTCCAGCAGCCGGGTGCAGCATGCGCATGGTCCTGCGGGGGAGCTCACGCATTTCGTGGCTCTCCCTACAGTCTGCTGTCAACAGGCCAGTCGTGTGTTAGCACACGTGGGAGTCTGGCCGCCTGAATGCTTCAGCACACTCTAACATGTTACTCACATGTCTCTGCCCTAATGTGCCAAACAGGAACAGTGTCGAGACCATGAGCACTGCTGGAATTTGGTTTGTCACAAACTGGTATGTGCAAAGAAGTGAATGCTTCTAACTCTGTAAGTGGGCCTCAGTGATCACACAATTGAAAATTAAAGGCATGACTATTTCTTCTTTGAAGTTACATTTCTCTCTACATGAAAATGGATACAATCAAAACTTAGAGTCCAGCATATTTTTTTCCTTTACACAAAATGTGAAGAATGTGAATCCACACAAGGGAAAGCAGATTGCATTAAAAATAACATGTGATTGCACTAAACACGTCTTAGTTTGGAACAGAAAAGGAATGCATCATGCTATTGAAATGTCATGGTGTGTTTCTAAGTAACAGAGTCTCGGTGGTCAAATAAACTTACATTAAACTATCAACTGATAGAAGCAAATCTTTTTATAAGAATCTGCAAAAGGCTGACTTGTTTTATATAAGTTGAGAATTACATTCACAATTAGCAAATTTATACTGTCTGAAATACTGATTCTAGGGCAGTAGTTCTTAACTATTGGAAGGACGGACCCCTGTGAGGGTCTGATGGGAGCTATCACAAGCCCTCCACGCAGAAAGACACACGTCTACTAATACTTAACATGTATCAAGAGACTCATAAAGCCTTTCTCAACCCTCTAGGGATTCACGCACCCTGGTTAGGAAACCCTGTGCAGGGGAACCGCTTACTCAACCTAAAATTTTACATCTAAGTATTTCACTAGAGGTAAGGATAAATCAGCTAAAATTAAGGCTACCTGCCTTTCCCCCCACAGGGATTTAGCAATATTTTTAAGGCCAAAGACAAGTTGAAAGAACAATACAATGACCATCTCTATACTCTTCACCTATTCACCAATTAACACTATTTTGTCAATTCATTTTATCTCTTTCTCTCTCCCACGTCCATGTCTGCACACGCATAAGAATTTGCAAGGCACAGGCTGGACCATTCGAATGCAAGCTGTGGATGTCATAAGACTGTCACCTAGGACCAGAGGACTCCTGAGAGCATGGAGAGCTCCTGACATGACTGTGGGGCAACAGTCACAGCCATCAGCAAACCCAGGACTGTCTCACCACAGCCCATACTCAGAGTTCTCCCCTGTCCAACCAGGCCTCAGGGCCGTGTGTGTGAACCGTTTTATATGTGGACCTTCCAGTTTCCCGTGAGCGACCTACAACGGCAACCCCTGCCCAGGGCAGAGTCTCACCCCTTTGCTTCTCTGAAGGGTACCGGCCAGCTCTCTCATAAAATGCCCCTGCTTGCCGTTGTCGGACTGGACGTAGATAAAACATGTCTGGCAGGAATCCCACATAGGTGATGTTGGGTGGGCGCATTACTGGTGATTCTGAGACATTTCACTGAAGTGGTACCATCTTCCCCTGGTAATTAGAAACAGTCTGTAAGGTAAGACTTTGGGTCTGTGTGACCATCTTGCCATCCAGTGAACTTCCAGTCACTCTTTTTGCCTAAATCAGTTAGCACACCGCAGGGGTCCCAGCAGGTGGACTGTCCAGCTCTGGCTCCTTCTGTCCTGATCAGGGGCATTCTTCTATAGGAAAAGTGCTATCCCTTTGACTCTCCTTACTCTGTTACTACAAGCATTTTGCATTCGACATACTCTAATCCACGGCCACCCTTGTGCTGTGAGGTGCTCACACTGTGTTCACGTTGGCTTCCAGACTCTGTCCATGTGCCTGTGGTAAACTCTGCACACTCCAGTGCTGGCTGGCATGAGATGTTTCAAACATATCTTATGCTTTCCCTGGCCCCAACATCGTACTTGTCATTTCTCCTAGGACCCTTGTTTGTCCTTCCAGTGGGAAAGAGTCCTTAGAAACACAGGTATGGAAGTCAGATGCATGAGCTTTCAGGTCTTCTCGTTGGAAAGAGCGAGAAAGTTTATTTAAAACAAAACTATTGCTTGTGCCCTTTCCTCAAAGCAAATTGACTCTTGAGGCATTATTTAAAAGTATCTGGCATCCATACAATATTATAAACTTATTGCAGTAAGTCCTTTGATATTCAAAAATTCAACTCAATTCATTAAAAAATTTTTTATTAACATATAATGTATTATTTGTTTTGGGGGTATCAACTCAATTCACTTTAAATAACAACTTATGTCATTAACTCATTTTCAGAGCAAACCCTCCAACTGAGGGCACAGTAGGTAGAGGAAGGAGAGCAGCCCGGAACCAGGATCCAGAAGCCTGTAGGAAGGAGGTTGCTGCCACCAGCTCAGTCAATTGCTGGAATTGCACAGGATGTCACGGCCAGCTTTGTCACACTGTTTTTTTTAAAGATATGCTATAAATTTGGACTTTGACATAAAATTTCCTGTTTTGTAAAAATACCATATGCTCCAAACAAAACACATCTGCAGACTGAATACTGTGCACGGGTCATGACCTGCAGTGTAAATAATTAATCCTAAAGCACAGAGCCCAGTCCACCCTGGGCATTTCCCCTACCCAACCTCCGGGTTATGCAGGAAGAGCAGACACTGTTTACATCCTCAGGTTTGATGGCCCAGAACATTACTAAAATCGTACTCACAAGGCCAGCCCCCTCCCACCCCTTAAGGCTTCCCCCACAGCTCTTTGCTGCTTTCCCTCACAGCACTTACACCATTTTGTGGAATGAGCAATCGACCCCACGATTCCTTGTAGCGAGAGATGCTACACAATCCACTCCAAGGCGCTCAGAAGGCCAAAAATGCCAGAAGCCACTCGACAGACATCACACAACTCAGCCTCTTGGTGATTCCTGAGCTTAAGAACGTACCTCTTGAGGCCGCAGACAACTACTTTATTCCTAATTTGTAGGAGAGGATTCCCAAGGGCCTTTCCAGTTCTCCTTTGTTTGGATCAAGACTACTACTCCCCATTTCCACACTAGGAGAAGGTCAGGAAGGGGGTCTGAGGAATTATATGCAAGGGTGCCTGGTGGTGAGTTGGTTGGGTGTCCAACTCTGGATTTCAGCTCAGGTCATGATCTCACAGGTGTGGGATCAAGGCCTGCATCGGGCTCTACAGTCAGCACAGAGTCTGCTTGAGACTCCCTCTCCCTCTCCAAGATAAATTTATGCATGAACTTGGATACAATTAAGCAGTTTATTTCTATTTTTGCCATGGTTGGAATATATCAGGCTATGCAAGAAATCTGTGCTGAGGTTCCTTCTGTGGCAGAGTGTTTCTGTTCATGTCAGCATAGAGAACATTACTTGTTCAGTTTTGTAACTAATCTTGTTTACAACATAATGCGCACATCGTTCGTGATTCCTAAGGATATTGTTTTGATAGAATGAAATTAAGTCTCCAGTTTTTAGAGGAAAGCCTAATGAGGGAAAAACAAAACAATAAAGTGTAGGAAACAAACGTGCAGGAAAAAATCGGGTCCCATCCACAGGACGCCTACAGGAACCCACAATGGAAGCTTTTCTCCTTCTGATGCTTTAGGGAAGACAGGGCACATGGCTGGGTCTGGAACAACAGCATGCATGTGAGGAAAACCTGTGCTGTCTTTCCACAAGGCGTGTATGCATGAGGGTCTTCTCTGCAGGGCTGTGGGAGGGGTCCGGGCTGAGTCTGCAGAACGGGTAAACAAGCCAAATACACAGCCATCCCCTGGCACTACTCCTGGGCCTACTTCCTTCCCCACGCCTTTGACCAAAGATCAAAGCAAGGACGGGAGAAAGACAGGGTAGGGGACTGGCAGTGGGGAGAGGTGGAACAGGCTATCCTACACCCTTGCAGAGCAACCTCGCTGGAAGTGCCTCCCGCTCTCTAGACCAGGAGGCAGAGGCAGAGGCAGGGAGCACGTGTCCCACTACCAGGAGGAGCTGCCACTCAGCCCCAGCCCAGGGCTGCCATGTAGAAACAGGAGCACACGCTGGCAAAGCTTAGCTTGTCGAGAGGACTGGAAACCTCCTAATTCGAAGAACTGCAATTCCAAACAAAAACACACACAGGAGCCTCACCCGACAGACGAAAGCGCGCCTGAACACTCACAGCTGCGCCCCACATGGGAATGTATATGTGAACTCGGACTCGGGGCACATTCACACAACCCTGAGACCGAGCCGCAACACCCTGGACGCATGTCAAGCAGCAAAGGCAGGGTGAGGAAAGCCAGACCCCAGAGCCAGCTGCCATGTGCTGCATTTACAGAGCCCGGGGAACGCTCCGCGCTTGACGCCAGGCAGCAGCCTCCTCTGAGGAAGCTGGGGCGGGGGCGGGGGTTTCCCAACCAGCGTCTGGTTTATGAAAATTAACCGAGCGCTACCATTATGATGTGTTATTTACTTCTGTAATATACACGCATTAAAGGTGAAAAACAAAACAAAACAAAACATGGTGCAGGACAAACAGAACTCTGCCCGGAAGAAACCCAGGTCGGTGAGGGCAGTTCAGCCCTCAGGAGGCCCCGCTCATCAAGGTGGCGGACACCTCCCGAACCCGACACAACAGCGCCAGTGGGAGCGCAGCACCGGACCCACTGGGACTCCCACTGGAGCGAGCTGCAGTGCCGCGGCGGCCGGCCCGCGGGGCCAGCACACTCCAGGTCCTCTTTACGGGGGCCTGGCCGCCCGTCGCTCGGAAGGGCCACATGCTCTCTGGGGCCGTGGCTGCCTCACTACTACACTGCAAGGTGGGAAACGACAGACTCTCTATGGTGGGAGAGCGCCGGCCCTGCTAACCCACGGGAAACCCACTCTGAAAACCGGCTGGCCCCCAGCCCTGGGCAGCAGGAGAGCCCCCGCAGCTGCCTGTCCCGGGGAGTCGCTCCCCGCAGACAGAAAGAAGCCCTCTCTGGAAGGCTGCGGTCCCAGCTGCGGCGGGAACCGGCCATTCCCGCAGGGGTGCAGAGTACAGGGTTGCGAACTCCGCTGTCCTTCTCAGACGACGGCAACCTCCCGCGCCCGGCTCTCCCTGCATGCTCTCCTGCAAAGGCACAGCCCAAGCTGGCGACCCCGGAGCCACGTATCCCTGCTGGGGTCGCGGCGTGGAGGCCGGGGCCGGGGCCCTCCATAGGCCTCGAGCCAGCGGTTCGGCGGGCCCGCGGCGGGGCCGAGCGCTTCCGCGGAAAGCCTGGGCGAGTGCGCTGGGCGTAGAGCTGGACCTGGGTTTACACACCAGGGTTGTCGGTACTTTTTACCGAGACTGATACATTTTCTATCAGTAGATTTTTAAAATTTGTAATCTACCAGTATTTGTTCATTTAAGGATTTCATAAAGTATTTTTTCAAATCAGGTATTTCTTGAATGACTCTGACTGCACTTTTGATGGCCAGTTGCCATGCATTATTAAACTCCGTTTTTTTCTTCAGAATCTTCCAGTAGACGTCTAGAGTTTAGCTAGAAGTCTTGGCTACGATACAAACAGTGATGGAAAACACATGAGCAGTAACAAGTTTTAATCTGGCCCCTCAGCACTACCATGGGCTAATCTGTGGAGGCAGCTTATTCCAGTGTCAGCCAGGGTGCAGCCACACCGCACTCCGCAGCGGCGTGCTCCTCGGTCCACGACACCGTCTCACCTCTCGTCAGCTGCACCTGGAGCAGCGAGACGCGACGCAGAAGGAGTACATGCTGGGACCTGCGACCCTCAGGACTGACTCTCCTCTGACAAGGTATGTTTTCAGTCTCTTCTTCATGTACAGGGAGCAATTATTTCATAGTGGATACTAAGGGGACATTAACGTTATTAACATCAGTGCTTGTGAAATACGTGATCAAGTTTATCTGCAGAATTCCTTAAAGATCAGGACTTAAATATGTAACATAAAATTACTCTAGCCTTTAAGTTTTATATAGAATGGATTTATTTTCATGTAACTTTTACAGTTACATGAAAATCTGTTATGCTTCACCATAAATGTTAACATGATTGATTTTAGAAATCATTTAAACAAAAATCTTTGGAGTATGCTCTTTTAGGAAAATAACATGACCTTAAAATAATTACTGATAATGAAATTGGTGGATATCACAAAAACACTACGTGAAAAAGTAAATATTTCTTTCCAAATGTTAAAACTATGATGTTTTCTAATGTGTTTTCAAAATATGAATTATTCAAATGTCAGTTTTATTTACACATTTGGATATTAACACTGTTTTTGAAAAATGCCTTCCTTATTCTTATGTAATAAGATAGCACTGGACAGTTAACAAGGAGATGCATGTAATTCCAAGAAAGAACCGTTATCAGCAATACTTCAACTAGCTCCATATCTAATAGGGAAGATCAGAAACTTCTTTTCACAAAATTCCAGAGTCAGAATTTAAAATAAAGATTTCCCTTATCTTCTCCCAAAGTAAATTTTTAAATTAAATCTTAGATGAAAAGAAATTAAACAATGTAGTTGATATTCTATCCCTCAGAATCTAAACAGAGCACAGCATTCCTTCTTGCTAGTGTGTTCAGAGATGTGGTAGCCACAAGCCGTGGCCACATGCTGAGGGTGAAACCTGATGGTCTACCCCTCTCTAAGAATACAGTGCTGTTCTTTTCATTCCCACCAAGAACCACTGTGTTGTTTAAAAAGGAAAAAAAGGAAATACAAAGAAATCGTAAGCCCACACACATGGGAAAGTATCTGGATGTTTTTAATTTGTTTTCAGTTATTTTGCAACACAGCGTGGTGGAAAGAAGTCTTCTGTTTCCACCAGCTGCTCCACTACAAAAGAGTATTTGGGTACCTGATCTGAGGTTTGAGACAAAACACATTAACTTTACAAGCAAAAGTCTTAATGCACCGTAGCAGACAGTAGAGAATGAAGAGGTAGAAGTGTTTTGTTTTTTAAGATGTACTGAAAAACAAATGAAGGACAAAAACTTGTGTAAGAGGAAAGGCAGCCACAACTTCTTTATCAGATGAGATTTACAATTCTAGGGTAAAGTGAATTATTTCTCTAAGGACTGTGTGGTCTTAAAAGCATCAGTTTCCTTCCAAAAGGCACTCTAAGGGTCCAAGTGCACGTTTGGACGTTGAACTTTTCCTTACTTGCTCAAGTACAGAGCTGAGCCTCGACTGTGCCTTGATCCAGCTCAGATGTTCTGTGAGTACACAAGCACCTTCTGTCACATTTACAACTGACAACTACTAGCACTTGGGAACAGATAGGGACAAGTCAGCCAAGGGGAAGGGTCACCAGGCAGACCTTTAAGCATGGGATTTAAAAGCATAGTGACTTATTTTCCTAATAATAGTGTCTGAGAGGAAATACCATTTCACTTAGACAAATTTTCCATTCTAAGTTTGTGGAACATTTAAGTGGAAAATAAGAGTTTATGCAGATTCAGAGAGACACTTCTTAGCTCCATTTCCAGTCCAGAGGACCTGGCCAAACCGCGTGCCCCGTCCTCTCTGAGGAGAGTCTGCTTACTGTCTGGAAGTCACTGTGGGATTGGGGCTAGCCTGGGGCGGGGGCTGTGGGGGGATGGCGATGCAGGAGTGAGGAGGCTGGCCTAGGCCCCTCTGCTGTCAAAGACAGCAGTAGCAGTGGGAGCAACATATCAGAGGCCTCTCCTGGCTCCAACGTGCCACAGTTTATTAATAATAGCAGTAGCACTGAAATAATATTCCAGATATTATTCTGATTAAAGGAAACTTGAAACCAAAAAGTCCAAAGCTTTCCATGAGTAATAAACTCTGGCAAAACTGGTCTAAACTGGGGAAATACTGAGTCTTCCTGAGAACAAAACACCAACTTTTTTTTAAAGGTTTCAAAAATAGCACATTCTACCACCCAGACTTATCAAAAAGAGCTTAAGTCTAAATATTAAAACTAAAAAATTAAAAAAAAAGAAAACTAAAAGTCATATCACTTTCAGTGAGAAGTAATATTCTAAATTCTTTCTGAATAACAGGAAAACACTGCTATATAGTAGTCCCTCCTGGACACCCCAATATTTTTCTACTGTTAAAAAAACTGGTCAGCCAGGTTAGGGCACGGTTGGGGCTTACTTGTACTTTCTCACCTCAGATGAAGGGTATAAAGGGTGAATCCCTCATGGAATCAAGGCTCGCCTGACTTCAGTTTTTAAGGAGCCAGGATATAAAAGAATGCAGAGAGATTACATTAATCTTCTATAGCTAACAGAAGTCAGAAGTAGCACGGAAAGAACATGCCAGAAGGCACTTTGGGTCTCCATATAAAGAATTTCCTATCCAGCACAGATGGACAACAGGGGAACCAGATGCCCCTCGAGGAGCACTTGCTGGAGTCATGCAAGCAGAGAATAGACACACTAACTGACCCAGCATGTTCCGGGGAGGCTCCAACAACCGGACAGAGTTTCACCTACGTGCCATTTCCTAACTCCGCAGGTCTCCTCCCTCATTTGCAGAGGAAGGGCCCAAGGAGGCATGAACAAGGGGCTGCTGCCCCATCAGCCAGCAACCAGAAAGTGTCCCAGGTACCACGGGCTTGCCCCAGCCCCAGAGCCCCCACCTCCTCCAGGGCAGGGGGCGGGGCACACTGGCTGATGGGTCTCTTGACCCTGCAGGCGGGCTGGTCTGCAGCCCTGATGCCTGGCTTGCCCCTCCCCCTCAGCCTTGTGTGGCCCTCTCACTCGGCTGTCCGTCTCGGCTAGTCACACCTGATACTCACCTTCACTTGGCTCCCGGCCTCTCCTGCATCCTGGGGCAGAAGGAGCGAAGGCGAGTTTCCAGCCCCACTGCCAGGCCAGAGAAAGCCCAGAAGTGTTTGGAGCTCTACCATGTTCCTCTTTTTATGTGGATTTTTTAAGGTTCTATGGTTTTCTTATGTCTATCACTTCAGATACAGTACTTGTTACATAAATTTCTCTGGTCTAGACAGGGAACCTACAAGCCCTGTAATGCTCTAAGTTTCTACAAGAAAATACTGAAACTCAACCAATTCAGTAATAACTCCTGATTAAACTCATCTCCCATGGACCAGGGCAACTGGGGGCAGGCCTCAGGAAACCACAGCCCCCAAAGATTCCCCAGGTGGGCACTGAGTCTGGCTCTTGAGGGAAGGGTGGATGAGAAACCTTTGATTGTACAGACTGTCTGATGCTACAGAAGTGGTGAGACAAGGCAGAAGTATATAGAGGACCAGAGCAAACTATGTCAGCAGACTGATACCTAAAATATTTAAAAACCAACATGATAATTTAAAAAATAGGCCCCTAGGGACGCCTGGGTGGCTCAGCGGGTTAAAGCCTCTGCCTTCAGCTCAGGTCATGATCCCAGGGTCCTGGGATCAAGCCCCACATCGGGCTCTCTGCTCAACAGGGAGCCTGCTTCCTCCTCTCTCTCTGCCTACTTGTGATCTCTCTGTCAAATAAATAAATAAAATCTTTAAAAAAAAAAATAGGCCCCTAGAAAGAGGAAAATAGTCCTTCACTCAGTAGCCTATTCTCTATTAGGTTTGCGTATTCTATTCCAACCTTTTCTCGTGTCTGTATATTTTATAGATAGCTTTACATCTGTTGGTCTCCAACAGTAAACTGAGAGTGTGAGGAATAAACAGATCTCTGGTGAAGAATTCTGCCCTGCAAGTCTGGAGACCACACACCTGGAGATCCCTCCAAGGTGCCGGCCACAGTGCACGCAGTCAGCCCGGCCTCCTTGCAGTTCAGCTCTGTTTATTAACTTAGGCATGTGTTCAGTTTTTCCATGAACGCACCTGACATTCCAGCATTGGCTTTTACAACAAGTCCCTGCTTGGCTGAGAGTAGTGGATCAGGAGCTGTGGTTTTATTTTTTTGAGGAGGGAAATGAGGGAGGGAAGAGGATGGGGAGAGAGGGGCGTCTGCGTCACAGAGTCTGCATCCTAACTCTGCGCCTGGTACACAGCAGGGCTCTGACACACGCCCACTGGAAGACCGCAGCAACGTCCAGCAAAGGCAGAGCTAGGGGCAGCTGTGGCCACAGAAGGCAGAGCTGCAGAGCAACAGTAAAGAATAAACTGATACTGGGGACAAGCCTTGGTGCGACTAAGGACCATTTAGGGCTGAATTAGCCAGGGAATGGGAGTTCTGGAAGGTCAATGCAAAGCTGGGAACCAAGTACTAGGGAGCCAGGAACCACACAGATGCCTTAGGTCAAGAAACATAGTGGATCCAAGTTGGGCAGGCTGCTGGGAAGCAGAAGTAACATGCCAGAGACAAAGCGATAGTGGAAAAGGAACCCAGCTGAACTTAACAGGTGCCCGTGCCAGGGTTCCTGGGCGCTGGGACTAGACACAGAAAGGGAACCTGTGCATCCCTGAGCCGGCCAACAGCCACTGCTGGGCCTCACGCGGCCAGCACAGGGTCTCTGCACCATAGGATTCTGACCACTCCTGCCCTCCCAGCCCAGGCTGGGCATGCACCCCTCCTTGTGTAGACAGGTGCCAACAGCAGTGTGTGGACTGGCTGGAGAAGAAAAGATGACAGAGTGTGTGGCTGAGGCCACTGGAGTTCAGGATGCAAAAGCGTGCTCCCACATAGGTAGCAGCAGAAAATGCAGACAACAGGTTGGGAGTGTGAGCTCCACCTTGGGGTCAACTCTTCTGGTTATGTGGCTTTGGGGAAGCTGCTGAAGCTCTCTGCACCCCCCATTCCTCCGGTCAACGTGGGGGACACGTCTGGAATCAACTGAATTGACGCTTCCATAAGGCGAGGAAGAGGTAGGAGGCCAGGCTGGTTCTGAAGTCAATTATTAAAATAAAAAAGTGTTTGCCATTCTCAGCTATGTCCTGATCTCGGCATAATTGAGCATGGGTTATCACAGAGAAATCTCATGTATCTAGCTGGGGACGTCCAGCCACCCACTGGACAAAGTGCTCGCATTGCCATTTGGATTTCAGAGTTAAATAATGCTAATTACCAGGTGGATAACTGATCATAGAATTTCCTCCCACCTTCCCCTGGGGATTAAAAGGCATAACACATATAATTGAGTACTTTAATTCACTTCTGATGCCAAGTCCAGAAAGACCAATGCCATGGAGAGAGGTTCAAGCTGATTCTGGGTTCTGGGAACCTGTAAGGAGCTGGCACCGCTCAAGGATTTGGGGAGCAAGGTCTTCCTGAGGCTGGACCAACTGTGACAGCCTCTGGATGGCCTGTGTGGCTAAGGCGCTGTTGTGCTCAGGTCCAGCAAGGGAGTCCAGCTGGACTGCTGGGGATCTGGCTAAGGGACATCTGGGGAGAGTGTGCGTGCCCTCTGGCCAGAGCACAGCCTTACCAGTGGGCATCTGTTTGCCACCAACTGCACACCCCAAAGGGAAGACTGGCATAAATCTGCTGTAGATGATTTCAAAATGCTTTTAATTTTTGAAAATGACAAAGACTGTATATAGTTCGCTTCACAAGTGAAAGTTAAGACACACCTGCAGAAAAATCTGCCATCAGACGCCAACAAATTTATGCTCAGAAGGTTCTGGATCATTCATTCCAGTTTTGTGTGGGCTTTAAAAATACAACTGAAAACAACTCCGCCCCTCAAAGAAAGCAAACGAACACAACTCAGCGGAAAGATGAACATGAAAAGAATAAGTCTGGCCCTCTGATGCTCTGGATCAGGTATTAGACAATGGAACAGATTAAAAGGAGGAAATCCAAGTACACTGCGAAAAAAGTGACCAAGTCTGAAAGTGAGGCTGGTGGTGGGGAGGGAGGTTATTACAACCTCCAGATGTGAGGCCAAGGGGACATGTGGGTTTTACTTCGAAAGGGTCATAGGTATTAAGGCAATGGAAGGATATGGGGAAGAGGGAGTCTGGTATGATAGTCTGTTTTAGTTTTTATTTTTATTTTTTAAAGATTTTATTTATTTATTTGACAGAGAGAGATCACAGGTAGGCAGAGAGGCAGGCAGAGAGAGGGAGGAAGCAGGCTCCCCGCTGAGCAGAGAGCAGAGTCTTTAACCCACTGAGCCACCCAGGCACCCCCTGTTTTGGTTTTTAAAAGCACTCATTATGCGGCGCCTGGGTGGCTCAGTCATTAAGCATCTGCCTTCAGCTCAGGTCATGGTCCCAGGGTCCTGGGATCCAGCCCTGCATTGGGCTCCCTGCTCAGCACGAAGCCTGCTTCCCCCTCTTCCATTCCTCCTGCTTGTGTTCCCTCTCTCACGGTCTCTCTGTCAAATAAATAAAATCTTAAAAAAAAAAAAAAAAAGCATCATTAGTTTCCTAAGTACAACAGTAGTACTGACTGGCCATTATAAAAGTTAAAAAAAAAAAAAAAAAAGACAATACATGTCATTCATGGTTCTCCTACCCAGGATTATGAATTAGCTATATTTGTGCCAAGTTTTTGAGTGTTTGTAAGTATATTTTACATATAGATTTTTAATATTTGCTTTCTGTAATTCCAAAAATACAGTGTTCTATATGGTTAATTTTTTTTTAATTTTTGAAAGATCTTATTTATTTATTTGAGAGAGAGAAAGAGGGAGAGAATGCAAGCAGGGGCCAGAGGGAGAGGGAGAGGGAGAAGCAGACGCCCGGCAGAGCAGCGAGCCTCATGCAGGACTTGAACCCAGAACCCTGTGATCATGACTTGAGCCAAAGGCAGATGCTTAACTGAACGAGCCACACAGGGATCCCAATATTTGTAAACTCTGTAAATATTTTTTAAGTTCAAAAGTATTTTATGGAATACATACACCCTATTTTATTTTACTATTTCACTTAAACCATTAGTTATCTTTAACTTTTTGCTATTATCTATAATTCTGTTGTGGACATCTTTATGCACATTAGAATCATTTCCTGGGGCTAGATTACGAAAAGAATTAGTGGATGAAAAGGATATTTTTTAAAACTTCCAATACATATTGCCAAACTGCTTTCCAAAAACTTTTTACAAAAAAAAATTTTTTTAGGGGCGCCTGGGTGGCTCAGTGGGTTAAAGCCTCTGCCTTCGGCTCGGATCGTGATCTTGGGGTCCTAGGATCGAGCCCCGCATTGGGCTCTCTGTTCTGCAGAGAGCCTGCTTCCTCCTCTCTCTCTGCCTGCCTCTCTGTCTACTTGTGATCTCTGTCTGTCAAATAGGTAAATAAAATCTTTAAAAAAAAAATTTTTTTTTTTTAATAAATCACCCTAGCAATGGGTCAGAATAGCTCTGATTGTTGTTGTGCTCTTATTAGCTCTGATTTTGTTTAACGCAATCTTACTGTTTCCTTAGTTCTAGATTGGTCCTCTACACGAGACAACATGAAGGAGTATGTGCTCCTAGCACTCTTGGCTTTATGCTCTGCTAAGCCCTTATCTCGCCCGTCATACGTGACGCTGAAGAACATGATGCTGAAGGACATGGAAGATGAAGTGGGTGGTGACCCTGATGATGACAACTCTCTTTTTCCAACGAGAGAGCCAATTAACCCCTTTTTCCCTTTCGATCTGTTCCCAACATGTCCATTTGGATGCCAGTGCTACTCAAGAGTTGTACACTGTTCTGATCTAGGTAAGAACAAATGTCAGCTTATTTTGGTGAAAATGTCATTCTGATAAAATTGAAAGGATAGTAAGAGTCCTCACTGAGATTTCAAAAATCAGCTAATTGTAAAGGAATTTTTCATTTAAGTTCTTTGAAAATGTAACAAACCCAAAGTACATTGAAACTTATCTTAAAAACCCAGACAACCAAAGGAAAGCAATGGGAATTTCATATATAGAACATTTCCTTCTCTTCTCAAATTTTAATGAAAATGGTTCATTTTAATTTCCTTCAGAGAGAATGGACAGCACTATGGTTCATTTCAGGATGTCAGCAGTCTGACAGTGTGCCTTCTAGTAACATTCTATAAGGATAAGAGAAATTACCCATCTACAGCAATAAACAGTTTACAGAGTTTGTGAAATCTCTAATCTAGACATTTTAAAGTCAATGCTCTTTGTTTTGCATGATTTAGGTTTAGAACTGTCTAGAAAAGAACTGACTGCACTAAGTCACTTTCTAAAGTCTTAAAATGCATAATTCTCTGCTGAGTATTTTTTTCAAATATTTCTAATGAAGATGCTCCTGAATAGGGGGGTACACTCATACCCCGCTCAGGGAGAGGGTAAGATGGTAAATGCACACCAGAGTTCACTGTACCTGCCCATCTCCAGAAGAGGGGAAGGCTCAGATGTGCCCCACTGTGGGAAGCCAAGGTGTGGCACACACGTGTCATGCTGTACATACCTCACCTCTCCTACGTGACCAAGACAATGAAAAGGGTCTGTAGCTCTGTCACTCTGCCTCCCTCAGAAAATTAATTTCTTTCCAGAGCTTCCAGTTTCATCAGGGGTGGGATGAGCAAGGTCAATCCCAGTGCTTTCTGCAGAGCCGCCCACTTCCTCCAAGACCTTCCACTTCATTTCCTAAGACCAAAATCGTCTCCTGTCAAAATGGATATCTTGCTAACCTGCCAAGTGACTCCCTTTCCCTTTTACTATCTATGGTCGAACTTCTAAAAAGAGTGAGTCATCGCTGTAAACTATGGAGGGAAAAGTACTCAGGCCTACAGGGTGAAGTGCTGACATTCCCAGTATTTTAATACTGAGCTCTCCAGTGGGGCTATTAAATATACTTCTGCTCCCTAGGAGGAAGGATGGCCCTCCAAAGCATACTAACATCTGAAACTCCCTGTAAAATGCATAAAAAAAGATGAGTTGATGGATGAATTGTAAATATAGTAAAATATTGATGGTAGAAAGCGACTATGGGTTTTCTCTGTAAAATTTTCAACTTTTCTGTATGTTTGAACATTTCAATAACAAATGTTAGAGAAAAACAAGAAGGCCCCATGTTCATTAAGCATAAGTACTGTACGGCCCGTCTGACAACAGGTATGGTGGGTATGTTCGGCCATCTAGGGAAAGCAAGAAAAGTAAGGAAGAAATGCACCACGTACAGCTCTTGGTAATTTCCGCTCTTCTTTGTTTTTTTTAATTTAAGAGGGGAAAATACCATTAAGTCTTTAAGTAATTTAACATGAGCTGAGTACCTACATACACTGAGAGCGCGATGCAGCTGTCCCTTAACCTCACACAACAGACAGACAGCTACCATCAAACCTGCGAGGAGGAGTGCAAACTGACCGGGGTTTGGGGGGGAGGAGTCAAGGCAATGGCTGGAAGAGACCCAGTGCTGAGGAGGGGAGGGTGTTAGCAAAGGTTACTGCACACCCAGACATCAACAGGGAGCAATGGATGAGTGTTTTTGTAACTCAAATTTAACGGACAACTGAGTAGAGGAATTCATTATTAAAGGAAATACGTAGTAACATTTTAAAGAATGTACCTAAAAATAATATAATTTATTTTCTAAATTTTCTACATGTTGAGGCTTCTTAAAATGATCAAAACCTACGGGTTCCAATTCAGCCCTACAAGAGCCTGAGAAATGGCAGAGAATGTCACTGCTCCTCGGCGGCGGCTTCAGGTGCAGCTCAGCTGCAGTCACCTCCCAGCAGTCATACTGGCACACCCTCACTTACCTCCTTATCTGTCACCTTGTGCAGATGAGCAGTGACAGCGAGACCCAGCTAGGCACCTTGCAAAAATACCTAAGTTATTTGAAAAGGTCTGCAGGTCTTTCCAAAGAGCAATGTTTTTGCTGTTTCTCAATGGTAACCATGGATTTTAAAAGATGTACATTTCCATCAAATTAGAAAACTCTTCTTTAAAAAAAAAAAAAGAAAGAAAACTCTTCTTTAGCTTATCATGTATGTGTAACATGTTCGTTTATTTCTCAGGTTTGTCCTCCGTTCCAAGCAACATTCCATTTGATACTCAAATGATTGACCTTCAAAACAATAAAATTAAGGAAATCAAAGAAAATGATTTTAAAGGACTCACTTCACTTTATGTAAGAATATATTCATTCATATTTAAGTGAAAATCTCTATCATTGCTAAAAGGATTACTCATATTTTGTGTAAACAAGTCTTACTTTTCTTTCTTTTTTCCCTTAAAGATTATATTTATTTATTTGACAGAGAGAGAGAGATCACAAGTAGGCAGAGCAGCAGGCACAGCTGGGTTGGGGGGGATGGAGGGGTGGGAGAAGCAGGCTCCCTGCTGAGCAGGGAGCCCGATGAGGGGCTCCATCCCAGAACCCTGAGATCATGACCTGAGCCAAAGGCAGAGGCTTAACCCACTGAGCTACCCAGGTGCCCCAGCAAGCCTTACTTTTCTGTGTGTGAAGAATGACAAAAATCTCTGATACTAAGTAGTGTTCTAGTAATGAGAAATTAGATTTGATTAATTTAAGTGATGTTAACTGAAATGAAAGCCAGGTAAAAGGCAATGGGCTAAGAGTTTAAGTAAAAAAGGTCCTAAAATGAGCGTATGATATATTTAGGTAATCATAGCCACTATACTGTGATGATGATTATTAATAAGAACTCATTAGCATACAATTTAAGAAAATCTGTAACCAAACTTGTTGACTTATCTGAAGACACCACAAATCTCTGAAAGCCGGTCATGCATTATATCTACTTAATATGTACTTGTATGGCGTTTTCCCCTAGACCTTTTTTTTCCCCCCAAGATTTTATTTACTTATTTGACACAGAGAGAGAGAGCAAGAGAGCACAAGCAGGGGAGCAGCAGGCAGTGGAGAAGCGGACTCCCAGCTGAGCAGAGAGCCCAATGTGGGGCTCGATCCCAGGACCCTGGGATCATGACCTGAGCCGAAGGCAGCTGCTTCATCGACTGAGCCACCCAGTAGTTCCTCCTCTAGAACTTTAAAAATGAAAAATAATTTTTCCTTACAATATTTATTAATATTTTCATTTTCCAAGATTTAAAAGACTCTTAGTTTTCTATGTAACACTTAGAGCCTGTAGATTTTAGCAAGTAAAATATCCAATTTATTTTGTAATTGGGTTTTAGAAGAGCCTGATTCCACACGTCCCAGCCACGGGGGTGTCCACTCTTCCCTTCAGCGTGGAGTTAGGGTGGCAGTATGGAGGGCAGCCAACACTCCTCTTCAAGGCTATGTTTGCACATTCTCATGCTGGGCTGGAGGGCAGAAACATAAGGCCTGTCATGTCCAGGGCAGTTACAGCACTGAGAGGAGAAGGTAGAGATACCATGGCCACATCATTCTCTTTCAGCCACCCATGCAGGCCTGTTCTCCTCCTGTCCTCTTTCCGGACGCTCTGCCTTCCCATCACCCTCGGGTCAGTGCGTGGACACTAATGACCCATCCAAGCAGGCATGGAAAGGGACTGTTCAGTCCCATCATGCAAGCAGTTCACGTCTGCTGGATGAGCAAGGACACTGAGGCTGGCCATGTTCTAGGCACCACAAGGAATGCTCTTTCCTTAGGCTTTCTACCTATCCTCTTGGCAAAGCCACGCCGCCCTGTGCTGCCAGGTGTGGGCTCCAAGGGTGGTGACTGGACAGCTTAGATTTGGTAAGGGTCAATACATAATAAAGTTTCCATATTAAAAAAAGAGAGATTAGAAGAGCATATATTTATCTAATAATGAGGCATCACTTAAATATTAGGATAATGCCATGAAGAATCTGTCCAGTCCATCCCACCATCAGACCACAGAAACTTCTGGAGAATGGCAAGGCCATTACTGACTCTCAGAAGTTGGAATACAGCCTACAATGCTTCTGCCACTTCTTCAGCTTTATAACCACAGGAAAGATTAATGTTGTATTCAATACCAACATCACAAACAGTTCCTAATTTGTCATATAATTTTATCACATTTTAGGAGTATCCAGGGACTTAGCCCACTTGTACTCCCATTATTCACTGGGAAATGAGTCTGAAAGGTGTCAGGAGCTGTGTTAGGCCTGTTTCTGGCCAGTCAGCTTTATGTGGCACTTGTTGGACGGGTAATGATTTCTGGAGTTAGGTGGGCCTAGGCTCAAACCTTGGCCCTACTAGAAGAAAGTGCTGGGCCAGTGGCCTGCCTCGCCAAGCCTGACTTCGTCCCCTGTAACAGAGCTGTACCAATGCTGTGAGACTCACTCAGAGGAACGAATGCATGTAAGACGCCAGCACCCAGTGGCTCAGTGCTGCCAACGGCCCTCGTGCTTCCCGACTGGCTCAGTGGGAAAGCACTTCTCACTGCACACTTTCTACCTGAATTGTGGGCATGCAGTCTATTTGAAAACATTTAATTATAATGTCATCTTGTATGGTACCTGTCCTTAAAGACAATCAAAACATTTAAAAAATATTTTATAAATTCTCTGTTTTGGCTGGCTGTTTGGCCTTCTGGTTCTTACACAAAGGACAAGCCATCTTTGGGGAATGAGTGGGGTCATTACCCACACGCCCAATTCATGGTCAGCTGGCCACAGCCTCACTCATCAGGACGGCTTCTTGTCTGACCTCTGAAAGGCTACCCTTTTCTCATCTTCTGTCCTTACCTATAACCACACTGTCTGGGGCTCTGTGACCGTCACTTCTGGAACGGCAGATGCTCCGTTCACCCAGTCAGTGGGGGTCAGCTGCAGGGGGCCCTCCATACAAACTCACTCCATCCTACACTCCTCACTCTTCCTTTTAGGCAGCTCTGGCAACTGCACATCCTAACGGGAGGATGCAAACAATTCCCAGGCACGTGCTCCCTCTGGGACCCCCAACTGTGGAGGCCTATAGCAAGCGCTCACCATGGCAGAACAAAGTGCAGAGGGCAGAGGAACTAGGCCAGACAGGACCCAGGTCACTCTGTCACCGGGCCCATTTCCTCAGTGTGAAAGGGAGAGAGATCATTTCTGCTAAGTTTGTATCACAGGGTTGAGTGAGGGCTCACCAAGATGTTACCCCACTCTTCCCCAAAGAAGAAGAGAACACACTTAGCTGGTGGCATACAGGAAAAAGGACATGTTACCAGGTCCTGTTCTCCTTCAGGTGAGACAGTACACCTGATGGAAAGATAAGAAAAAGGCCTATAGGGTGCCCAGCTGGCTCAGTTGGTGGACCGTCTAACTCCTGATCTCGGCTCAGGTCTCGATCTCGAGTTGTGAGTACAATTCCCAAGATGGACTCCTCACTGGGTGTAGAGCCTACTTTATTTAATAAAAAAAAAAAGAAAGAAAAGAAAAGAAAAGGCCTACAGGAAAGAGAATAATCAAGGGAGTGTAGCAGCCAAAGTGTCTGTATTTCTTCTGAGGAAGAACCATGACCCTATTAAGTCTATCTGGAAACATCGAGAAGGTTGGTGTAGAATGGGATTGGTGACAACATTCATAAATGGAATGACTCTAGAGCTGCTCTCTGAAAGAAGGTCCCAAGAAATGAAGCCCCAGCCACCCTGCCCTTGGGAAACATGGAGTAGTTCCCGCTGCCCAGCACACCAGGGAGCTCTCCACACGCCTCACAGGCTTGACTCCCAACAGTGCAGAGCTGGGCTGCTGTCTGGGCTTAGAGCTCCTCTGAGGCCTCGACCATAGGGCCCTGACAAGGGTCTGAGGTATTTCTCAGGATGCACTGCTGTCTCCCCAGTGTCTGAGATACGCCAGCATGTGGAAGGCACTTGGTAGCAGTTTACTCCTACATGTCTCCAGTCCAAGAAAAATGCTTCACATTAGTAAACATGAAAGAAGTAAGGTTTTCAAAGTAGAGAAAATCATACAAAAATTTTTTCATGTGGCTGAATAGATTTTCACTTTATTTGAGAGAGAAAGTGAGCAAGGGAGGGGAGGGGCAGAGAGAGAGAGAGAGAGAGAGAGAGAGAGAGAATCCTTAAGCAGATTTCCTACTGAGTGTAGAGCCTGACCCGGCCTGGAACCCATGACCCTGAGATCATGACCTGATCCAAAACCAAGCCAACTGAGCCACCCAGGCGCTCCCTGAAGAGATTTTTAGATATAATACCATCGATTACTTCCATGCAAGGAAATGGGGTGCCAGGGGTAGGGCTTAACTGCACAAATACATCACCTACTAAAAGATAAACCAAAGTTTTGGGACGCCTGGGTGGCTCAGTTGGTTAAGCGGCTGCCTTCGGCTCGGGTCATGATCCCAGCGTCCTGGGATAGAGTCCCACATCGGGCTCCTTGCTCGGCAGGGAGCCTGCTTCTCCCTCTGCCTCTGCCTGCCACTCTGTCTGCCTGTGCTCGCTCTCTCTCTCTCTCTGACAAATAAATTAAAAAAAAAAAAAGATAAGCTAAAGTTTCAAAACCACTCTGTTCCAACTCAGTAGTAAATATTTGTTTTAGCTTAGACTGTACTGGGGAATTATTTACAGTTAATAAAGTATGTGAATGTCATAATTTCCATTGTTTTCCATAAGTAACTCATCACTACAGAATATTGGTAAATCAAATCCGACTCATAATATTGTGTATCTCTTTATGCTTTAATCTAGGCTTTGATTCTGAACAACAACAAGCTAACAAAGATTCACCCAAAAGCTTTTCTAACCACAAAGAAGTTGAGAAGGCTCTATCTGTCACACAATCAACTAACTGAAATACCATTTAACCTTCCTAAGACACTAGCAGAACTCAGAATTCATGATAACAAAGTTAAAAAAATACAAAAGGAGACATTCAAAGGAATGAATACTTTACATGTTCTAGGTAAGTTTATGCAAATGGATGAAACGTTTTGGAATTATATGCAATATGCAAAGATAGAGGTCTTCATCATCAGCAAGAATGATTAAGACTGGTTATTTCCAAAACTAACTTTTTTAATCTAACAATCTCTATCTAAGCCATTTATAAATCAAAGTATCAAACAAAATTTATAGCCCTTAAAGAAATACACCGTTTCTAACACATACTATCAAGAATCCCCTTTGAGGGGCTCCTGGGTGGCTCAGTGGGTTAAAGCCTCTGCCTTCGGCTCAGGCCATGATCCCAGGGTCCTGGGATCGAGCCCCGCATCGGGCTCTCTGCTCAGCGGAGAGCCTGCTTCCTCCTCTCTCTCCCTCTCTCTGCTTGCCTCTCTGCCTATTTGTGATCTGTCTGTCAAAAAAAAAAAAAAAAAAAAAAAAAGAATCCCCTTCGAAACACCTACAGTGGTTTCAATTTTCCGACTGCACCTAATCAGTAAAATCTGTTACTCATATTTAATATAAAGGTAGAATTTAAAAAAAAAACGATAAGGATACGCTTACACCAAAAAAGGTAGTATTTTTAATGTACTGTATAAACCATTCAAATACAATGTACAAAATTAATTCAGAGATTATTTGAAATGTACATCTAATTTACATTATCTGCTTTAAGATTGCTGAGCTAAGGAAATTTCTGTTGTACTTTATAAACTCCATCATATTTTACTTCTGCCATCTCCCTCTCTAATATTCATTCAGAATTTGTGATCAATATTCTCATTCACTTCCTCACTTACTTAGGTCAGCCAAATGCCTGGCACTTACCAAACAGCCTCACTTACTGGCATCTCCCTAAGATTATATTTCTGTTAATCAAATAACAATTTCTAATTGACTTACAATTTTAAAAGCTTAGGTGACAAATAAATGTATACTGGAAAACACAAGTGTTTTAAATTTTATGAAAGAGTATCTTTTTTTAGATGTAATATTAATATAACAAAATATGCTCGTCAGAACAGAGTGATAACAAGTCATTGATTTAGAAATTCAAAGCAAAAATCTATTACCTATATTTTCTTTTTTTTTTTTTTTAAGATTTTATTTATTTTTTTGACAGAGATCACAAGTAGGTAGAGAGGCAGGCAGAGAGAGAGGGGGAAGCAGGCTCCCTGCTGAACAGAGAGCCCAATATGGAGCTCGATCCCAGGACCCTGGGATCATGACCTGAGCCGAAGGCAGAGGCTTTAACCCACTGAGCCACCCAGGCGCCCCTATTACCTATATTTTCTATAATAAATCTATTCTAGTATTAATCTACCATAATATAAGTATAATGTTACTTCGGCCTACATAATATGAAGCAGTCTTTTTCTGAGAGCAACAGAAAGGGACACAGATAGACACAGAAATAAACACGGCGAGTGAAAAAGAGTGCAGGATAAAGCTTGAACTTCTCAGAATGTTCTTGGGATGTCAGTGCCCACACCGAATCTTCTTCATACACAATAGATACATGCTATATTATATCATTTGCCTCCGCAGAAATGAGTGCAAACCCTCTCGATAATAATGGGATTGAACCAGGGGCATTTGAAGGAGTGACAGTGTTCCATATCAGAATTGCAGAAGCAAAACTGACCTCAATTCCTAAAGGTTTGTATTTATTTAAGATAAAACACTTCTAAAAAATTGTCACCTTTAAACGACCACTGTTGTAAACTGTATACATTGTCAAAACCCAAGGTTGTCAGAACACTTTTTATCAGTATGTCTGGTCAGGGTAGTGTGAACTTTGTTGTCTCGTCACACACATCAGAGCCATATATAGTGCTTTTTCTTTTTCCCAGGATGAAACCAGAATCTTTTTGTTTCCCCAGTGAGAACAAACATTAAGAAATAATGAACTTTCTATTCCTTCTTCTTAACATTTACTCTTCTATACCTGTCACTCTGTGGATCACCTGCTAGAGGTGGACATTCTCTAGAGGAGAAGGCTGGGGAAGGTGCACGGGGCCAGAAGGCTCTGGCAGGGGTGGGCGTGCACCCTGTACCCATTTCTTCACTCGGGTGCTGTGCAGATTCAAGGGCCAGTGCACAGAAAGGTCTGTGGATGGTGTCAGGCAGCTGGTGAATGCCATCTCCTGGCATCATGGACACTTGTTCTTTATGATGGGACCTGAGGCTGGTGCCTCCAAGGAAAGTGCACCTTAAGCTTGCTCCTGGACAGTCTTCTAGCATTCTGCCCCAAGCTCCCAGTACGGCAGTGAGCTCCACCTACTCTCCTTTTTTGAGAACCATGCTCAGAGGCCGTTTCTCATCTCTGACAGGGATGCTCTCTCTCTGCTATGAGGATGACCTGAGTCAGAAATAACCCCTGTGATTAATCATGTAGTTTCCTTTCGAACAGCTCTGTCCTTCAGAGTCCACAGGAAAAGCAAAGACTTTATGGAAACCTTTTTCTACTATTCACCTGATCCAGAAGATTAACAAAACAAATATCAACTCGTAAGTTAAAGGACACAGCAAAGCTGGTCTTAGAAATCGAGTGGTGATCTTTCACTTAGGAGAAAAATCATATACAGTAAAAGTTGGAAAGACAAATTTCTTATACAGGAAAAATCAGTTTAATTCAGAAAAACACAATTAAAAAGCCACCTTATTCAGCTTTCAATTAGGTAGCCGTTTTTCAATAAGAAACCTAAAATGATTTACTTCTCATCTTTCATACACCACCAACAAAAATACATGCCACCTAACAAGTTCCATACATAAAACGCCTCTGACATGCTGAGAGCAGATGACAGTGAAGGGCAGGCAGAGGGCAGGAGAGAAGGGTCAGGGAGGAGAAAGGCTGGGGCTAGCTGCACCAGGGCTATGCCCACCAGCAGCCTTTCCTACACTGCAACACATCCCGAGAGCAATTCTCTTCAAGTTTCAGTGTATCTGAAAAATGAAGGCTTAACTTCTCATGATGTTTTCCAGATTTTTCCAAAGGCTTAAGGAACATATTACATCTTTAGATATTAATTTATTGTTAAATAATTTATTTATTTAAGGATTTTATTTATTTTTCAGAGAGAGCAAGAGAGAATGCATAAGCAAGGATGAGGGGCAGAGGCAGAAAGACAAGCAGGCTCCCCACTGAGCAGGGAGTCTAGACCCCAGAACCCTGGGAACATGACCTGAGCTGAAGGCAGACCCTTAACTGACTGAACCACTCAAGCACCATTAACTTCAGAAATTTAAATTGGAATTAAATCTCTCAATTTATGTAACTGCTCTTTCAAGATCCCCATGACATTCAAACGCCAGTGAAATTTTTTTGTTTTTCTCATTTATTTGCTAAAATGAGAAGGCTGATGGCTGAAATCCAATCATCACTACCCCATGCAGCAGGATGAAATTAGGCAGAGGTCCAAAGGGTCCTGACCAGACCTGATACATTAACACGAGGAGAGGTGAAACGTGCCTTCCTCCCAGGTCATTTGGAAAACTCTGCTACAGAGCAGCATGGCAGTGGAGGGGAGAAGACACCTGTTTGAACGCAAGAGTAGGAATAGAAGGATCTGTGCAAAAGCAGGCATGTGTTTGTTGACCGTCGCTGAGCTCCCACCCAGACTCTAGCCGTGCTCCTCATCCTGCAGGGCTTCTACTTTTCTCTTGGGTCGTCCACTTTCTCCACACCCTAGCAAAGGGGACGATCCCCTCAAGCTCTACAAACCCTCTTCTAAAAAGTTTCCCTGACTGCTCAACATATTCTACTACAGGCTAGAACATCTATGATACTTTCTTAGTGATTTTTGTATGTGTGGTGGATTTGCTCAACTGGTATGTCAGGTCTCTGAAGAGAGAACCTCCCCTCTGTTCTTTTCCATATTGGAGGATAGAGCCATTTCATCAGTATAATTCAACTCAACTAATCAGAATTCAAAAAATTAGAACCCTCTGAGTTTAGAATTGTTTTCCTGTTCTCTAGGTTTTTTTTTTTTTCCTTCTAAAATCCAAAGTAGACTCTGGAATCAACATAAATCCAGCCAGTAAAAGTACTGATATTTATAAGGATGCTTCAAATATCTTCAACAGACTTAACCACTAATAAAGGAAGGAAACGTTTTCAGTAAGAGTTGCAAAAAAGAACACTTTTCCCAGCTAGCTAGAACCTATGGTTGACAATACATTTTACACACACACACACACACACACACACACACACCCCTAATAAAATGAGGTGTGATTTAATTCTCAGGTTAATCTAGGGAGGGTAGGGAGGGCTGGGGTCAGAACACACAGGGGTGAGAAGAGAAGATGCCCCTGTTCATAGGGTACCTGGCATGTACCAGGTTACACTGTAGATGCTTCTCTTTATGCAGAAACTACTACTAATTGAAGAGAATAAACACTTCAATAGATCCAATATATCAAACAGAGTAAAAACCCATGTGTTCATAAAAATACTAAAAAAATTTCACTGGTTACCTCTTAATTAAAAGAAGCAAGCATTTATGCTGCCTTTTCTGTAAAAATTGTATTACACAGTGACTAAATGATGAAGGAAAATTCCTTAGATATCAATCCTACTGATAAATGTACTAAGCATGACAAAATCAGAAAATCACCATTTTCACATTCTTAATGAAATAATAAATCCTATAGCACTCATCAACAAATGCTAAGACCGTAAGGTGAAAGACTGATCTACTGAGTTTAATCCAGTCTCTACATCTAAGCACTAGCTTTTAAGAAATGACTAAGACAAACAATATGTGGAAGCTTTGGTCCAGTCCACAAGTGAGTTATCTCAAATCAATATCTGAAAGAAATCAGTGCAAGACAGGGAAAAAAAAGGAAGATGTATTTAATAGTAAAAGAAATTTTAAGAGATGGGAGAACACAATGCATTCTGTAAACTTCTATTTGGACTCCTACCTGAACAAATCAACTGTAAAACGTATTGGAGATCACTGGGGAAAGGAATATCCTGTGATCATGAAGAATTCCTGTGACTTCCCGTTAGCTGTGACACTGGACAAGATGGTTATGCAGAAACAAAGGGGACCTGATGAGTTAAGGACATCTGGTGAGGCCTTTACCGGTGAAGTGACATTATGTATGGAATTCGATTTTTAATAATCCAGCAAAAACAAGTGAATGAAGAAAAACAAATCAATAAACAAGCCAGTCACAGACAACTAATGTGGTGGATGAAAGACACGTGGGAAACTGGACCCTGCAGTGTGGTGGCTCATGACACTAGCTTCTATTTCTGTGTGAAATTTTTCATAATCAAAAGTTGAACAAAAAAGCAGATCCCTAAAGGACTGCTCAAGTCTATAGAGTGAAACTTAACAAGTACATGAAAAATCAGTGGGGCTTGGCTTTACTCCATCTAACATGCCTATTTCTTTTTTTAACCCCTAGGTCTGCCATCAACTTTACTGGAGCTTCATTTAGACTATAATAAAATTTCAACTGTGGAACTCGAGGATTTTAAACGATACAAAGACTTGCAAAGGTAATAACCCTCCAAACCCCAACTCAGAAGTGGTAGGGATATGATGGAAATACTAATGAGACCCCTGGAGAAACAGAGGGACCTAATCAAGACTGTCACTGTCGTGAAGATAAAACGAACAGGGACATCTATATCTTACTCTGTCTTGGGGGTGGTAGAGGGACACCAAGTGAAATGAGGAAAAGAACTTTTCAGATGCCCTTTGGTTGGTGTAGGTTAGCTACAGAGTTTTGTTGACAGGGAGGAGACAGCCGTCACACCCTGAAATGGGTTATGATGTGCAACCAGGAAGAACCTTTCTCTGAAGAGAGACGCAAATGGCTTGAGCTTCTGTTTCCCACTCAGCTGTGGGGTTTTAAGCTAACCATCCCAACGTCTGCCTAAGAATTGATCCATTTTATGCCATTTTTAGGCTGGGCCTAGGAAACAACAGAATCACAGACATTGAAAATGGAAGTCTTGCTAACATACCACGAGTAAGAGAAATACACTTGGAAAACAATAAACTAAAAAAAATCCCTCCGGGATTACAAGAGTTGAAATACCTCCAGGTAAATCATTCTTCCACTTGTGTTTTGTACATACTAGTACTTTCCTTTGTTTTTGTGAGCTGTGTGAGTATCTGAAGCAAAGACCATGCAAGCAAGCAGCAAGGGTAACTGATTTGCAACGACTCTGCAGGTTGCCGGAGGCGTTAAGATACGGCTTCTAAGCAGACATTAGCTAAGGTGCTCAGGCATCCCTTTCCATCCTCCAGTTTCTCCTATTGCTGAAGCAGGTAGCAGAGTTACTGACCAGGCTAATTTCAAGTTTCGGGGGTGGCAGGGGCTATGTAAAGGCAGGACTGGTCAGGAGGAATCCGAGGAGGATCGTACATCCTTTCATTCTGGAAATGTTCCACAGAGAGCATGAGGACAAGGTCCCAGGTATTTTCATTATCATTGCAGTGCTAGATAAGTAGTGGGTATGATTTTAAAAAACTGATGTCAGAATACATAATCAGAAGTCAGTATTTGGGGCATCATGGGTTCCCCTTTCTTCTTCATTGCTTTTGTTTGAACCTTGACCAGGTCCGAAGGGCCCCAGAATCCTTGGAGCATCTGATAAAGTCTTAGATCCTCCCAAGAACAAAACATGAACACTATACTTTGTGCACAGATTTAGGAGTTTCACAAATCTCCCCGATTTTCATCTGTGTTCCTCACGTTAAGAATTCCTACTTAATCCCAATTCACCTTAGTCCACTTTTCTCATGTGCTTTTCTTGACTTACAACATTCTTATCTTCCAAGAAGCAAAAACACATTAAGAATAAAACTGGGCCGGGGCGCCTGGGTGGCTCAGTGGGTGAAGCCTCTGCCTTCGGCTCAGGTCATGGTCTCAGGGTCCTGAGATCGAGCCCCACATCGGGCTCTCTGCTCCCCGGGGAGCCTGCTTCCTTCTCTCTCTCTCTGCCTGCCTCTCTGCCTACTTGTGATCTCTGTCAAATGAATAAAATCTTTAAAAAAAAAAAAAAAGAATAAAACTGGGCCTTGTTTCTTCCTGATTTATCTTTAAGTAAGTTTTGTTAAAAAAAAAAAAAAAAAAAAAAAGTTTTGTCCACTACACAGACTTGAGATAAAGCCATCAAAATGGATGTGGTATATGCAGATGGCTGTGAGTTTTACTTTTTTTCCACGTGCTGCATTTAAATGTCTAACCACTGAGCATAACCTGAGTCTTTCCCTTCTCAAGCCATTCCCAATTTGCGTTCTTAACAAGTAAAGAATTTACTCTGATCCCAACTTCTGGCTGCTTTTAATTTAAATCTACCCATACTCCTACTAGCATTCCTTTTTTTTTTTTTTTTTAAATGAATAGAATCAAAACACACACAAAAAACCAGAATTATAAAGGAGAACACGAGTCATAAGGGTACAATTCAGCAAATGTCCACAAAGCAAGTACGCCGACATCCAGCACTGTTTCCTAGTGAGGTCGATGCTGTGGAAAACTACAACTTGCACTGACCACAAACTGCTGGGAAACATGCATGAACCCTACAAAGCACCTGTCACAAAATCCCCAACCCTGACAGACGGCACAGGGGGCCCCAACACCAGACTTAAAGGTTTTAGCAATGCCCAGATTTCTCATGACTGGCTCAGATCAATTTCACCAAAGTTTAAAGGCACAATCTAGAGGTAATGACAGCCAGAACTGACACCTTAGCCTCATCTGCAAAAGGCTTCTACTCTTTCATCTGCCAAAATGCTGTCAGTAGACTGCTCTTACTTCTCAGAAGTCTCAATTGCCAAAAAGACCAAAGAAGAATTAAAGCGAAAGGAGGGAAGTCCCTACACTATTTTGAATAATAATGCAAAAGACATTTACAGTTTATAAAACCGTATTTTGTCCATTGATGCAAATAAAGGTTTGACTGTTGATCCTGTATTACACATATGTATTCAAGCTGTTAACAGACGTATTTTTCTATAAAGCAGCTTAAAAGAAAGCAGCTCCACTCTTCCTCACCTTGATCACAAAAAATGCTAGCTAACAATTCATATTCACAAGCCTAATCTTGGCAGCATTCAATTTCATTCTTCTGCTCATTTCTAGTACTTTTAAAACACAGTATTATCAACATGCAATGTAGTAAGCACACACACACACACCGCTACATAGGTAAGAGAAGAGGAGGAGGGAGGCGTGTGCTGACCGGGCAGTGTGCTCGGGGCCGTAGCAGGAGCTGCACTGCACACACAGAACACTTTTGTGTATCACACAAGATCCCGAGGGGATGTAATCAATATTTAACAGGCATAAACAAGTATATATATTTTAAATGAAATACATTCAAATAAATGTGAAATAAATGGGCAAATGAGCCCATGAAAAAATGTGGACTACAAAAAGAACATCTTCGGGGCACCTGGGTGGCTCAGTGGGTTAAAGCCTCTGCCTTTGGCTCAGGTCATGATCCCAGGGTCCTGGGATCGAGCCCCGCATAGGGGCTCTCTGCTCAGCGGGGAGCCTGCTTCCTCCTCTCTCTCTGCCTGTCTCTCTACCTACTTGTGATTTCTATCTGTCAAATGAATAAATAAAAAAAAAAATCTTTAAAAAAAAAAAAAAAAAAAGAACATCTTCATTTTACACTGATTGTGTACTTTCTTTCTCCTACTGCCACAGATAATCTTCCTCCACTCTAATTCAATCACAAAAGTGGGAGTGAATGACTTCTGCCCAACAGTACCGAAGATGAAGAAATCGTTATACAGTGCGATAAGTTTATCCAACAACCCGGTGAGGTACTGGGAAATGCAGCCTGCAGCTTTCCGTTGTGTTGTGAGCAGAATGAGTGTTCAGCTCGGGAACTTCAGAAAGTAGTTATTAGTATTATCCATTTAATATAAAATTTAAAAATTGTTACATTTGGAATACTTGAACTCTATTAAAAATCGTGGTATTATGCGAACAAGCAAAAGCTATTCCTAAATGGTAAGTCTACTGACTTACTTTATGACAAAAAATTTCAACAGAATTTTGCAAAACTATTGCTACATCAGGATTAAGAGAAACACGCATCTACTGCAGTTTCCTTTTGTATACAAATGGATTCTGCACAAGTCTTATGCTTGAACATTCTTTTCTTAGTAACAAAAAAAAAAACCACATTCAGTATTTAACACTTTGTTATCAAGTGGATTTTAAAAAGAACTGTACTGTAATTGGAATGCTTGACTTAGCAAAATTTGTGTTCTTTCATTTGCTGTTAGCAAACCAAAATTGACAAGAATGGTTACATGAAGAGCACATTATACTATTCTTAATCTTTAATAACTCGGATAGTACTGTAATGTTTCTGTTAATGTTGAAGTATGATTTCATATAATCTTATTCAAATTCTCATATCTTAGAGCTTTACTGTCTTTATGTTTAACTCCTGATAATAAGGTCTTCCGTGTTTATTAGCAACTTGACCGATGCTATTCATAGCATCTGGTTTCAGACTATAGCATATGCCTTTTAATTTAATTATTACCTGATTATAAAACCTCTATAAAAATACATAGTGAGTGTTTATATAAAATCTGTAATTCACATTCTTTATTATCTCAGTTATTATAACTTTCAACAGTACATCAATTGTTAGGTCATAGGACAATGTCACCTCAAAGCTAAAGAGTACTTTCTAGATGTCCCTTGTAAGACCTTGGCTGGAAGAGCCAGACTCTGTCCATTCTACACAAACTGTTTACTCAGATATGACAAACTAAACAACTCTGAAAACACAGCTGGTATAACTGAACAGAGTCCTAAACAAAACATAAAGAAACTAAACGTCTGTGCAAAAGCTAAGCATACCCTATGTATTTTTTATTTACATTCAACATAGGCAAAGCTAGAAAATAAAAAAAAAAAAAAATTAAAATATTGGCTTGAAGTAAAATATTTGTGCTTTGGTTTAATTTTTATTCTCCCATCCAGGAACATAAACATTTCTCAGAAACTTATTTATAACACTTTTAGCACAGTATTAATGCTTTCTCATAGGAACATTACTGAAATATTTCAAATTATGCTTGTGCTATGAAACATAATCACCGTTATCTTAAACTACCACAAAAACTAAATTTTAAATCATTTTGAGGGTAGTAGAAAAATATTCCATATATGATGTAAGGTGGAGTGAAGGGTTTGGACATCCAGGTCAGCAATGGGTAAAGAGGAATAGGTCTTGTTCTTCCTAGAGAGGGCCCCCAACTCAGGCACTGCTGGCACCCCAGGGTGGATTGTTTTGA
This sequence comes from Enhydra lutris kenyoni, assembly GCF_002288905.1. Classification (NCBI taxonomy): domain Eukaryota; kingdom Metazoa; phylum Chordata; class Mammalia; order Carnivora; family Mustelidae; genus Enhydra; species Enhydra lutris. Next base: position 4,103,346 of record NW_019154117.1, read on the forward strand.
GGTTGGGGTGGGGGATAGACTGTCCTTTCTTTTGCAGAAGGTGTCTGCCCACAAAACGCCAGGAGCACCTGCACCCCAGCTCCCACAGTGCGTCACCCAACACTGTCTGCAGACATTGCCAATGTGGGGGGCGCAAGTGGTGAGGGCGGAGTCTCATGGAGCTGGTGAGAACAATGCTCTACAGGACATTTACTTAATTTCTAATTCTGACCCAAGTTTGGAAACTTGGAGCAAAAAAATTACTTTTGTTTTGTAAAACTATAGAGACAAGATCAAAGTGTGATTAATATACTAGAAGGCGGATTGCCTGAGTGACTCAGTTGGTTGAGGGTCCCAACTCCTGCTCTCAGGAGTATAAATTCAAGCCCCGCATTCAGCCCCATGCTGGGCGTGGAGCCTAATTTAAAAAACAAAACAGATAAAATAAAATAAAGAATAAAAGTTAACCACAAGTAGTGATATAACAGAATGAGCCCAGGGATGCCAAGCTTTGAGTTGCAAGAACAAGACCAGAAATCCTGTTCCCTTTACCGTCCTGGTAAGTCACAATCTTTTTGAGTCTGTCTCATCTACAAAGGGTAGTAGTGACAATACTCATCAGTTGGGTTGCCATGAGGATTGAATGACAAATTATATGTGAATTTTCACAGAATGAGAACAAATAATACTAAAACTTGCCTGGTACCACAGAAGATTCGGAATAGCCAAAGCTATCTTGAGAAAGAACAAAGCTGGAGGTATCACAATCCTGTATTTCAAGGTATCCTACAAAGCTATACTAATCAAAAGTATGGTACTGGCACAAAAACAGACTCATAGATCCATGGAATAAGATACAAGCCCAGAAATAAAGCCATGCTCGGGGTACCTGGGTGGCTCAGTGGGTTAATAAGCCTCTGCCTTCAGCTCAGGTCATGGTCTCAGGGTCCTGGGATGGAGCCCCTGCATGGGGCTCTCGGCTCAGCGGGGAGCCTGCTTCCCCCTCTCTCTCTACCTGCCTCTCAGCTTACTTGTAATCTCTCTCTCTGTAATCTCTTGTAATCTTTCTCTCTTACTCTGTCAAATAAATAAAATTAAAAAAAAAAGAAAGCAATGCTTGTATGATCAATTACCCTACAACAAAAGAGACACAAATATACAACAGGGAAAAGACAGTCTCTTCAATTAACAGTGCTGGAAAAACCAGATGGCTACATGCAAAAGATGAAATTGGCCCACTTTCTTACAGCGCATACAAAAATAAAGTAAAAATGGATTAAAAGCCTAAACGTGAGACGGGAAACCATAAAATTCCTGAAAGAAAATACAGGCAGTAGTATTTTGAACATTGGCCATAGCAACATATTTATAGATATGTCTCCTGAGGCAAGGGAAACAAAGGCAAAAATAAAGTCTTGGGACTACATCAAAATAAAAAACTCTGCATACTGAAGGAAGCCATTAAAAAAATTTAGAAAAAGGCAATTTACCGAATGGGAGGAGATATTTGCAAATGACATATCTGATAAAGGGTTAGTATCCAAAATACATAAAGATTTTATCCACTAATTCCTCTACTGAGTATTTACCCGAAGGAAATGAAAACACTAATTTGTAAAGATATATGCACCCCCATGTTTACCGAAGCATTATTTACAACAGCCAGGATATGGAAGCCACCCACGTGTCCAACAGATGAGAGGATAAAGAAGATGTGTATATATACAATGGAGTATCAGCCATGAAAAAGAATTAAATTGTACAATTAGTGACAACATGGATAGACAACATGGATAGATAGAGTATTACACTAAGTAAAATAAGTCAGAGAAAGACAAATACCATATGAATTCACTCATATGTGGAATTTATGAAACAAATGAACAAACAAATAGATTTAAATACAGAAAATGAGCTGGTGGTTGCCCGAGGGGAGGTCAGTGGATCAGTGGGTAAAGGTGAAGTTGATAAAGAGGCACAGAGTTCCAAATATAATACAAGTCAGTCATGGGGATGAAAAGTACAGCATAGGGAATATAGTCGGTGATACTGCAATAATGTGTGCGGACAGATGCTAACTGTGCTTACTGACATGAGCACTGAGTAATGTACAGACTCATCAAATCACTCTGTTGTACATCTGAAACTAACAGAACACTGTGTGTCCACTCTATTTCAATTAAAAAAAAAGTTTGTGAAACTGCTTTGGTAAACCATAAAGGTTCATAAAATATGAGTAAGTATTATACTGGAAAATTACTGACTAATGAGACAAATTAAAGATTATGAAGCCATTAACATGAAGAGAATATATTACAATGATAATCATTTTAAAATTAAAATATTCTAAAGTTCCAATAGTTTCAGTAATTCATTTTGGTAAGTAATATCATAAAAATAAAATTGTGATGTCCCACCACTTATAAGAGGATAAGTAAAAGTCAAATGTTCACTAAAATTTTAAGAATCCAGGTCTTAAAATTAATAATTCAATTCATAAGGTTAACAAACAGATCAGTCTGTTATCTCAGTAGTAGACCTTAACAGAGCTAAGTTTATCTTTTTCTAAAAAGACAGAACAAAAAATTTTTAAATCCTGGAAATGATTCCTGAAATCACTGCAGTTAATTTCCTGTTGTTAATGTTGTTTTTCATCCCACAGCTGTTAACCATTTTTGGTGTTTACAAAACACAAATCACTAGTAAAAATCATCAAGAACCAAACTGAATTAAAAGTTTTCGGCCACAGGGGCACCTGGGTGGCTCAGTGGGTTAAAGCCTCTGCCTTCGGCTCAGGTCATGATCCCAGGGTCCTGGGATCGAGCCCCGCATCGAGCCCCGCATTGGGCTCTTTGCTCAGCAGGGAGCCTGCTTCCTCCTCTCTCTCTGCCTGCCTCTCTGCCTACTTGTGATCTCTGTCTGTCAAATAAATAAATAAAATCTTTAAAAAAAAAAAAAAAGTTTTCAGCCACAAACCCATTCTATGGTAAATATAAAATATTACTCACTTGAAGCCCATTAAAGTTTGGAAATAAATCACTACACCTTACTGGGCTTATTAAGGACTTCAAGACAGAAAAAAATATCAAATACCATCCATCCATATTTTCTCCCAAATACTATAATAAAAATGATCATTGAATTAATGGGAAAAAATAACACTTCTTGAAAATCACTTGAAGTCACTAAAACTAAAGTTATTTTTATTTTTTAAAGATTTATTTGAGAGAGAGAGAGAGTACGAGCAGGAGAGGCAGAAGAGAGAGGGAGAGAGAATCTCAAGCAGACTCTGTGCCAAGCCTGGAGCCCAGTGTGGGTCTCGACCTCATGACCCTGTAATCTGGACCTCAGCTGAAACCAAGAGTTAGACGCTTAAGACTGTGTCACCTAGAGGCCCCTGAAGTTTGTTTGTTTGTTTAAATCAACTGTGTTCCTCCTTAAACTATTCATTACTTTTCTTTACTTCATAACTCCACCTTTTCTTTTTTTTTTTTTAAAGAACTGCCTTCCTTCTGTCCTCTTCACCTCTATGCTCACATAGTTCTTAACCTATTACATCTGACTTACCAATTCTCCGTTTTCCCCAAATCATACTGTGTGAATAAGCCTGAACAATACTTTCACCTGCACTTACTAATGTAACCCTCACAGTACTGTCCTACAAGGCAGGCACGTGACCTGTTTTTCAGGTGTGGAAACTGCAAAACAATGTTAAATAACCGTAGCGGATCTAGGACTCGATGATCGCCTTTCCCCATGACGACACACTTGCTTGCTCAGTGCTCACCCTACGGCGCTTACTTGAGGGACTCTTTGCTGCTTGGCTTCCAGAGACACCATCTTTCAGGCTGCTCTTCCATGGCTAGTATCCCCCAATATTCCTCCTTTAGCCTCTTTTCTCTGCCCCCCCCGACAGTCCTGTCCATTTTTACACATTCAGCCATTACCACTGAGGGAAGCCCTCCGAAGCCCACTTCTCAATGTGGGCCTCACCTGGGAAGAACTAACTCTTAAAAGCAGACCCAAACACCTAGTTTTAACACTCAATCAAAATCAATCCTAAACAATTTCTTCAGACTGTCCCTGTCCCTCTTGGCCTTTCCTTTCCCAATTGTTCAGGTGTATTCTGCCTCTCGTACCTCTGCAGCAAGTCTTGCCGTCCTTGTCATTCTCACTATGTCACAACTGCTTTATTTCCTAGTTGGAATATCAAAATCAGTTCCTGGCCTCATTCTGCCAGTCCAACTCTTATGTGATCAACCAAGTAGACTCACATGCTAGCTGGGTTAATCACAGTCAGTCCCCACATGGAAAGCCTATGATAGTTCTCACTGATCACTGAATTACAAAAACTTCTTCACCTATACTTTTCAAGACTGTCCATGATTTCCACTTGTAAATAATGATTTAAAATTTTTTAATTCCCACAGTTAACATATAGGGTTCTATTAGGTTCAGGTATCTAATATAGTGATTCAATAATTCTATAGATTATCAGTGTTCATCACAATAAATATATTCTTAACCCCTGTTCACCTACTCAAATAATGATTTTTGAGCTTATTTCATGTTCATATCTTTTTATGCCCCAGCCCCAGGGTAACTGTTTCTCACATACACTCTGTACTTCCTGGCCTCCTTGTACTTGTGATACCATCTTTTGCATCCACCAAAATCAAACACGACCTCAAACATCAGTGTCAAAACTCACGCCCTCAGCAACTCTTCCTGGATTCTACCAGAGCAGATGTGGCTTCTCATACCCCAGCCAAATCTTGCCAGTACTTTGTGCCTCTCTTTTGCACTGATCACAGTCTAACTTAGCTCAGTTGGTTACTCCTTGGTCTCTTTGGACATTCTCCAGAGGGCTTTAGGAAACTTGGATGCAAGCACTGCTTCCTTGTCTGTGTCCAACCCTCACCAAAGGCTAGCATACCTCCTTGGCTCAATACATGTTTCTGAATTAAATCACTGAAAGGAAAGGAAAAACTTGTATCCTCCCCATAAGGAAACGATGCATTTTTATCCTGCACATCTTCTTTCTCCCCAGTGGTTGACCCATCCCTCCAGCTCCGCTACAGACTGGTGTGCTCTACGATAGTAAGAGGGCAGTTCCCCCAGTGCACTCTAGTGTTATAGTAGGGATTTAGGACAGTTCCTATCACAGGATCTGGGATTTGAAACAGACCCTCTTTCTCAATCAGCTCTGATGAGTGCTGAAGCAAGGTGGCATTCCCAGCAGTGAACATGGAAATAAAGAGAACTGCTTTAAAATGAACCCTTCCATAGAGAGAAGAAGAGCTTAAAGAGGGGCCAAAAAGGCAGAAACACAGGGACAAATCAGGGCAAGTGGCAAAAGCAATATGCCATTCCCAGTTTTCCATACAGGGCATAATCAGTCATGTGAAGTCCTGATACTAAGACTTGCATTTTGAGTCCTTTTGTTAAGGAAAATACAATAGAAGTAAAAGACAAAAACAATATAATAAATTTCCGTATACTTCCTAGTTTCAAAACTTATCAACTCACAGCCAATCTTACTCATTTATAGTCCCATGTTATTTTAATAACAGCTTTATTGAAAAATTTAAACACATTTCATTGGTTTTTATCTTTTTTTTTTTTTTAAGATTTATTTATTTAGAGAGAGAGACCACGTGCGTGCCTGTGAGCTAGGGGTGAGGCAGAGGGAGAAGAGAATCTCAAGCAGATTCCCCACTGAGCATGGAGCCCCATGCTGGGCTGGATCCCACAACCCTGAGATCAGGACCTGAGCCCTGATCAAGAGTCGAGTATTTATCAGACTTAGCCACCCAGGCACCCGAGTTGGGTGGTTTTTAGTGTATTCAGGGTTAGTATCATCACCACTATCAGTTTCAGAGTATTTCATCACTCCAAAAAGAAACCCTTTACCCACTGAATGTAACTCTCCACCTTAGGTAACTATAAACCCACGTTCTGTCTCTATGGGTTTTCCTATTCTGGATGCTTCATATGAATGGAATCATTCATCGGGCTTCTTCCACTCAGCATGTGTCCAAGGTCCACCCATGCTGCAGCTGTGTTGAGGCTGCATTCCTGTTTATCACTAACATTCCACTCTCTGGATGGCCCACATTCGCTGATCAGGTGGTGGACATCCAAGCTGTTTCCCTTCCTTGGCTCTTATGAATAATACTGCTATAAATACTTATGTATTACGAGGTTTCTGTAGATACCAGTCTTCACTTTTCTTGGGTACATACTTAGAAGTGTAATTGGCAGGTCAAATGGCAACTTTGTATTGAACTCTTTGAGGCACTGTAGACTCCTTTCCATAGCGGCTCACACACAGGTTGCAACTTCTACATACCTTCACCAATACTGATTACTGTCCTTTCATTTATTTTTGTTATAATCCATCTTTTCAACTGCAGCCATGCTAGAGACTGATAGGTTTATCAGACTGTGGTTTTTGATTTGCAGTTTCCTGATGACTATTAATACCAAGCATTTCTTCTGGTGTTTAATGACCATTTGTTACCTTCTTTGGAGAAACGTCTGTTCAGATCCTTGACCCATTTTTAAATTGGTTGTTGCTGTTACTCTTCTTATCACTGTGTTGTCTGGTTTGCCGTCTATTCCAGACACAAGTCCTTTATCAGATATAGAACCTGTAAAATTTTTCTCCCATGTTGTAGGTTGTTTTTCCATGGTATCCTTTGGCACAGGAAGAAAATTTGGTTTTGATTAAATTTCTTTTGTTTCTTGTGCTTTTGGTGTCACAGCTGAGAAACTGTTGTCTAATCCAAGGTCATAAAAAATGACATCCATGTTTTCTCCTAATATTCAGGAGTCTTTGCTCTTACACCTAAGTCTATGTTCCATTTTGAGTTAATTTTTACATGTGGCATGATGCGGCTCAGGATACAAACCATGTTCATCACTCCAGAGGCTCTTCCACACCTTTCCTAGTCCACGCTACCACCTCTCCCAGCAAACATCATTCATTAACTCACTCCTCCAAGCGGAACTTTGCCACCAACAGTACAACCCTCTCCTTAAAAATTTTTTATAAATTTTCTTAATAACTGTTAACCTTAAAAACTGTTACATAAGTAATGGCAGTTCTGCTTCTTGGGTCCATAAATACCCCTCTCATTCATATGTCTAATCATTTCAATACTTTGAAGAAACCGAAGTATTCCTCTCATCTAGAGGGTATTTGCAGCACTATTATATAATTTCACAGAAAACACGGAGGATGTCAGACTACTAAGTCTCAAAAGTGACTCCAAGAATTCTCATATGGGATTAAAGGAAGGAGTTGGCTATGAAGTGGTAACCCCCAAATAACAGAAAGACAAAGTGGCATATAGAACAAAGGGAACGACAGAACGTTGGATCTAGAAGCAGCCTTATTTAAAGTTCTAGGATGAGTAAGCTGCTTCCCAGAGGGAACAGGTGACTTCATACTTGTGACTCATGACAAGTCTCTGGGGTTGGTTAGTGGCTGTGACCCTACAGCAATGGGGATTCTACTATCTCTGTCCATTCTGAGTCCATAGAATTGCTTACCTCTAATTCCCCATGTATCTTTAGAAAGATATATGTTTCTAAATATTTTCCTCCCAAAATGAACTCATTAAATTTATTAGACAAATTTCCTAATTTTCACCATGGGAGGGCAGTCTTATTCTAGTATGCCGTAGAAGTCTAAAAATAAAGACAAGAAAGCTAGACCTGTTTTTTTTAAAGATTTATTTATTTATTAGAGTGAGAGAGGGACAGAGCACAAGTTGCGGGGTACGGCAGACAGAGGGAGAGGCAGGCTCCCCACTGAGCAGGGAGCCCGATGTGGGGCTAGATCCCAGGACGGAGATCGTGACCTGAGCTGAAGGCAGATGCTTTTCCAACTGAGTCCCTAGGTGTCCTAGCTAGACATATTTTAAAATAATCTTAAACACTACTTTCACATTTCAAAAAGGTAAACAATAACACTTATCTACAAGCAGAAATTGTCATACATGATCTGATTAATAGAAAATATACTTAGGAAAACAAAGGAAAGGCATATTTGAAAAATGGGACAAGCAGCATTATGCTTTGTATACTTATAAAATATCTAAGTATTCTCACAAGACTATGAAATCTTAAAAGAAAAAATATAGGAGCCTCTAGCACTTACCGAGTCCATACTACACGGCAACAACAAAGTATGCATTTTAAATGCAATGTTCCAATACCCAGCACTCAATCATCCTGTTAACTTATGACGGTACACATGCACACACCAATCCCCCAAATCATAGAGAAATGCAAAGGGCCTGCAACAATGAAAATGATTTTGGAAAAGAACAAAGTTGGAGGATGTATACTACCTAATGGCACAATGTAATGTAAAGCGGCTGTTAACCAGGAAGGCGGCAATGGGATATAACTGAGAATCTAGAAACAGACCTGTACATTCATGGTTAACTGATTTTTGACACAGATATCCAGGTAACTCAGTGGGGAAATAATCTTCTTTTCAACATATTGTCCTGAGAGAGTTGAATGTTCACATGCAGAAAACTGAACTCAGACCCTAACCTCAAAACACATACAAAAACTCAAAATAGATCATGGACCTAAAAATAAGAGCTGAAACTACAAACTTCTGTGAGAACACAAAAAATCTTTAACTGCTTAGTCAGCTAATTAATTCTTTGACTTGACACCAAAAGCCATAAAACAACCATAAAAGAAAAAGATAATTTGAGCTTTACAAAATTAGTGACACTATTAAGAAAATGAAAACTTGTGGGGTGCCTGGGTGGCTCAGTTGGTCAAGCATCTGCCTTTGGCTTGGGTCATGATCAGCGGGGAGTCTGCTTCCCCCTTTGATCAGGTGCTCTCTCTCTCTCAAATAAATCAATCAAATCTTTGAAAAAATGTAAAAAAAAAAAAAGGAAACTTGTGTCATGGATAGGAAGAAAAAAAGATTACAAGCCATATATATATATATATATATATATATATATATATATATATATATATATATATGATAAAAGGATTTGTATTCAGAATGTATGAAGAACCCTTACACTCATAATGAGACAAACAACCTAATTAAAAACAGGCACGGGGCGCTGTACTGGCTCAGTTGGTAGGGCGTGTAACCCTTGATCTCTGGGTTGTTAGCCCCGCATTTGATGTAGAGAGAACTTAAAAATAAAATCATTAAAAAAAGGCAAAATTTGATATACAGGTTTAATTTAATTGTGATCAAAATTCCAGCAAGGCTTTTTGTAGATATAGACAAGATTATTCCAAAACTTATGTGGAAAGAGGCACCAGAATAGCCAAAACAATTCTGAAAAAGGGGGAGGAATCATCCTACCTGATTTCAAGGTAGCACCAAATGCTGAGGAGGATGTATAGAAAGTGATCTCTCATTCATTGTGAGTGGGAATTCAAAATGGAATAGTCCCTTTGAAAAATAGTTCAGATTTTTTTCAAGCTAAATATATGCTTACCATACAACCTAGCAATTACACCCCTAGGCATTTACCCCAGGAGATGAAGACTGATGTCCACATAAAAACCTGTGGATGACTGTTTACAGCAACTTTATTAGGAATAGCCCCAACCCAGACGTACTTCAGCAGGTGAGTGGTTACACCGCCTGTGGTCAGCCTTATTGCTCAATAATAAAAAGGAATGAACCATTGATATACAACCTGATCAACAACCTGGATGGATCTCCAGAGAGTTATGCTGAGTGAAGAAAAAGTCAGTTCCAAAGGGTTACACATTCTATTATTCCTGTTATATAATATTCTTTAAATGACAAAATTATAGAAAGAGATGAGCAGTTGCCAGGAGCTAGTGATGGGAGGTTTCTGCGGCTATAAAAGGGTGACATGTGGAATCCCTGCAGGGATGTAAATGTTCTCTTTTCACCCGTATCACCCTCAATATCCTGGGTGTGATAACATACCACAGTTTTGCAAGATGTTATCATTATAGGAAACCAGGCATAGCATACCTAAGATCTCCTTGTACCATTTCTTACAAATGTATTGTCTATAAGTATCTCAAAGTAACACTTAATTTAAAAAAATTCAATCAAAAAGTACTAACTGTAGTAGAATGCAAGGTATTGGATAAATCATCAGCAGGGACCACGTTAAGGATGGTTTTATAAACTAACCAGATAGTTCACAGACAGCTTAAGGGGCAAGAACAGAATGTCTAGAAACAACTCCATCAGCAGTGGGAATGGCAGCCTTTCACACTGGACGAGGAAAGTGGCAGTTCAATGAATGCCACCGGGACGTGGGTAGAGCTGCCCTTAAAACAGAAGGGAACACTATACAAGAACTATAAATCCTAACAAATTAGAGATACATTTTTTTAAGATTTTATTTATTTGACAGATAGAGATCACAAGTAGGCAGAGAGGCAGGCAGAGAGAAAGGGGAGCAGGCTCCCTGCAGAGCAGAGAACCCGATGTGGGGCTCGATCCCAGAACCTTGGGATCATGACCTGAGCCGAAGGCAGAGGCTTTAACCCACTGAGCCACCCATGCACCCCACAAATTAGAAATTTAAATGCAAACACTAAAAACAGCAAAGAAACCATCGTGGTCCTAGATGAAACTGTGGAAACCAATGGGGGAGTTTTCTGACAATGTGTTAAGTGAGGAAGGTGGTTCTAACTCTGACACAAAAAGCTGGAGGGCCTTAAATAGAAATACGATAAGCCCAACAACAGAAAGTCTTCGTGGCAAAATTGTCAAGAGCAAAGCCAAAGACAAATGACAAATTGGAAAATAACAGCTTTGAGTCATAGCGCATAGGCCTAATTTCCCTTACAAAGAAATCCTAAAACTCAGAGAGGAAAAAAAAAAAAAACCTCAGCGAAGACCTACAACACAATAGAAAAGAAAGTAAAAGATACCGATAGCTCCAGGAAAAGAAGCAAACATAGCTGTGAAATATAAGAGATATTCAAACAGACTCAAAGTAAGAGTCATTTAACCTACTCGATCACCAAAGATAAAACCTTATTACACTACACCGAGGAGGATTTTACACAGGCCCTTGGCACTCTGAGAGCAATTAATTACACACATGGAGCCCAGCCTGCAGATTTATCACTCAAATATATTTGCACACATGTGCAGTGACACATGAAATGTTATTAACTGCATCAATAAGAGGAAAAGATTGTATTAGGAAAAGATTAGAAAAACTGAAAATTTCATGCACGAATTCTTTTTAAAAATAATTTTTAAATATACATATTTGCTAAATATACATATAGGTGCACAAAATATCTCGGGAAAGAGTCACAAGAAAATGACAACACTGTATTCTACTTTGCAAAGGTCTCAAAAGCAGTGACTATGTCGCTTGGAGTCAGACGACGTGGGGGCCCTTAGCAATGTCGCTGGGATGGGAACCAGCGGGTTGGAGACAAGCTGCAGGAAGAATTTTTGTGGTGTACTTTTGTGAAATAAGAAATACACATTTGGTGTCTGCCCCAGTTCCTGAAAGAAAGCTCTGAAATCACTTGGAATTTCCTGGGTGATAGGAATATCTTTTGTTCTAAGGAGGTGACTCTGGGTGGGCTCCCTGATGGTTTGTAGATGAGGGCTGGTCATGAGAAACACCTGCTATGGTCAGAAGCGTGGAACTTTCAGCCCCACGCCCCCATCTTCTGAGGAGGGAGAGGGGTTAGAGATTGGGTTCATCATCCATCACGCCTGCGTGAGGAAGCCTGAACAAAAGTCCCTAAGGTACAGGCCGCAGAGAGATCCCAGCTTGGTGGGCACATGCATGACTGGGACCCGAATGCACCACAGTTCCAAGGGCACAGAAGCTCCTGGGCTCAGGGCCCCTCCAGACCTCACAGCAGGCATTCCTTCACCTGGCTTTATACCCATATCCTTTGTCATGAGCTTTATTAAATAATAAACCAATAAACATAAACGTTTGAGTTCTGTGAGCCATTATAGAAAATTAACCAACCTGAAGACAAGACAGCAGGAGCCTACAGCCATGTTGTACAGAGGTGGTGGGTAAGCTAGAGACCTCCTACCTCGACTGGCATCCAAAGTGGGGGCAGTCTTGTGGGACCGAGCCCTTGACCTGTGAGAAGTGATGCTAACTCTGGGTAGACAGTGTCAGAATTGAGTTGAACTGTAGGACTTTCAGCTGGTGTCTGAAGGAACAGGAAGGAGCAGGACAGCTCGAGGCCAGAAAGCAGCCCAGAAACACAAATCAGTGGTCCACGAACAGGCAAGAAGTAGGCCATCAGAGTTTCCCCAAAGGAATTTATTTTTATTTCTCTGAACTAATTAAGTGCTACATTTATTCATTTATCTATTTTTTAAGATGACCCTATGTTTGGAATTTATATATTTTTTTAAGATTTATTTATTTGTTTTAGGGAGAGAGCATGGACGGGAGGGGGCAGAGGGAAAAGGAGAGAGAGAGAGAATCCTCAGGCCAACTCCCCACTGAGTGCAGGACCCCACACAATGCTCAATCCCAGGACCTGAGATTATGACCTGATCACGATCTGGAAACCAAGAGTTGAACACCTAACCGACCGAGACACCTAGGGGCCCCTGTTTGGCATTTATTTGAAAATATGAGGCAACACTGGAGGATTTTAGGCAGAGGCACTGTGAGACACTATACAATTAGGTTTATTTTAATATAGATAAGATGAAAACTGGATTGGGAAAGGAGATGTGTGAACACAGACAGAGGAGTCAAGACACCGCTGCAACATCTGAGGGAGAGATGTCAGTCACCGGAGAGATGGTGACAGGGTAGGCCAAGAGACATAGACACACCAAAAAGACACTCCAGTGCTAGATCACAAAGGACTCAGGAACATATCTAGTTTGAAAGTGAGGGACAGAAGGTGATTTCGATCAGTGGTTCTCAAGTTTCCACAGCACCTGGGACACCTCTTAAAAATGTAAGTCGCCAGGCTTGTGCGCAGAGCTTCTGGTTCTGCGGGTCTGACATACAGGGATGCTGCCACCTGAACTTCAAATTAGCAGCCCTGGCAACTCACACACTGATGGTTCTCCTGTCACATTTTGGGATGCACCCATTTAGACAACTCCCAACCTTCTGGCTTACGTCAGTGAGTGAAGTTGGGATGGGGACACCATTTACGGGAAAAGAGAACAAAACGGGGCAATGGAAGGTGCGAGTGGCAAAGGCACAAGGATGGCCTCTGCGGGGCATGTGTGATGTCTAGAGTTTGGACAACTTCTGTGGGGCTGCCTGAATGGTCTTTCTGATGGAAGCAGTTCATCAGCTAAGGGTCAAGTGTGCCTCCTAAACGTGATTTGATATAGAATGCTTCAAGGCTTCTGAGCATGTCAGGAGCACATGTAACCGTGACGCTGGCCCTGGCCACCTCTCTGAGGTACCTTCCCCGCCCACATCACTCAGTCCCAGCCATATTGTCTTTTTCCTCTTGATACCAATGTGGCTTGGTCCCTCACTGTATCAGGTCTCTGCTAAACTATCTAAAATAGTAATTTCCTTTCTTAAAAATTTATTAAATAGAATATCTTTTAGAGCAGTTTTTAGGTTCACAGCAAAACTGAGAAGATACATTGATTTCCCATGTCCCTTTCTTCCTTAGCAACTCCTTACTTTCTGGTGCTGGAAGGTACCCCAGGCTCATCTTGTATGCTCCGTGCCTCAGTCCTAGAATAAACCATTTCTTCAAAGAGCTTGGTTTCCCTTATGGCAAAAGGTTAACAGAAGCCAAGATCTGGGGATGCCTGGGTGGCTCTGTCAGTTAAGCGTCTCTTGATTTGGGCTCAGGTCATGCTCACAGTTGTGGGACTGAGTGAGCCCTGTGAAGGGCTCTGTGCTCAGCTCTGAGTCCGCTTGAGATTCTTTCCTTCTCTGTCTGCCCCTGCCCCAGCACACACACACTCTCTCTCAATAAATAAATATATAAAATCTTAAAAAAGCAGCAGCAGCAGATGCCACCGCCGCCAAGATCTGGGTGCTGGGTGTTTGCTGCGGCTGCAGAGTCACTGCCTCCACTCCCTCCCAGCCGGCAGAGCCAGGCGACAGTGTGGGTACACCAGCCAGTGCACACACGCATCTACAGACATTTCTAGATGGAGCCGCCTGTGTACTGTTAAGCTGAACGTGGATTCATACCGCTGTCTCCAGCTCTCGCCCAACCGCATGTGTCATTCTGGCTGCCTCCCCTTGCTCGTCCGCAGCCTCCCTCCAGCAGTGAGAGCCCTGGCTCCACCACCCGCCACGCAGACACGTAACCGCTCCGTCCCAGTGCAGGTGCGCAGGAGGGTGACAGCTGCTGACCTGTGCCTGTGCTCATTCACTTTGATCCCCCTACCTTGCTCCACTGCCCTCCGCACCCCCTCATATGTTTATTTTCTGTTTTCCTGTTCCGTGACAATAGAAACTTGAGCTGCTGAGTCGCGCGCACCTAAAACTGCCTTAAACAAATCAGGTGCTAAAAATATTAGTTGAATGAGTATAATGAAAAAAATCCCTGATTACCACAATCAAGCAGATCTCAGTCTGGCCTTTCTTGACCAGCACTATTCAGCTATGAAGGTACTTATCTACCTCAATCAAATTATCATCATAGAATATAATTGAGACTTTTCATCAATTCAATGGACTTCTCTCTTCAATTGCTGCAATTGTACCCATCGAACCGAAAGCACGAACGATCACAATCACTTACAGCTTTTACTTTTCCTATCAGGTCTGACGTGAACCAACACTCTTCTTACTCCCCCCGCCTCCCAACCTAAACCTCCTGGACACCATCTACCGCTTTCAAATTTCCTAGACACGAGTGATTCTATGTGCCCTAGCTATCTATTGATAAATATTCTTTCCACATGTGTTAGGAACATGAACAACATAATCATGATCACAAGTTCAAATCACAGTGTTAAATGAGGAATTATATGAAAATTAAGCTTTTGACTTTAAGTTTCTCTTCCAAAAGAACTGAGAGGGCACATAAAATTAAATCCTTGGGAAAAAATTACATAGATTTGCTCTCTCTTCCTTAGTATGGAAGCCTGAGGTTTAAGAACAAAGACTAATAGGAAACATATGGAAAAGATCAGTAACAAGATGAAATCCTGGCCCAAATACAGTCTGCCATGTTTCACATACCAGTGCCTCAAATAATAGACGAGATTTTTACAGCACTGCCAAGCATCACTTGAAACACAGCATGCTTTTAAAAAACCTGAAGTATAACAAAATAAACCCTGTGATTTCTTTGTAAAAATCTAATGGTAAACACTGAGGACACAAGGACAAATTCCGGGATTCACTTTACCTTATTAGTTTGTACAAACTTTGAAGAGTCTTCCAAAGCATGAACTCAAGGTTCACTGCCAAGAAATACAAGTTAATTCTCTGTTTAAAATTAAAAAAAAAAACAAAACACTAGTGAAAAAATGTAGCATTTAAGCAGTTAACCACTACTCCTCAGGAAAACAATTCAGTGAAAAGAGATTTTTTACATCTACAAAATAAAGGCAACAGAAGTTCCTAATGGCATCTTAGTTAATACTACAAAATTATTTTTTGTACTAACCTAAAGAGGCAAATCAGAGATCTACCTTCTGAGTGCAAGACACTAAATTCCATCACCAGATTAATTTTTATTTCAAAGGTTTGTAGCAGGCGTTCTAGTGCACGGATTTGGGAGGAAGAGGAGGACAGTGATAGGGAACAGAAAAGAAGGTATAATTCTCTATGTGGAAAAGTTATATATTTAATCTGTGTCACTAATGACAAATCCCTTTGTTTAAAAAGTAAACTAGAGGGGTGCCAGGGTGGCTCAGTCGGTAAGGAACTGACTTTGGATTGGCTCAGGTCATGATATCGGGGTCCTGGGATCGAGGTTGTAGGGCTCCTTGCTTCCTTGTTCAGAGTGAAGCCTGCTTCTCCCTCTCCCTCTGCTTGTGCTCTCTCTCAAATAAATAAAATCTTTAAAAAAAAAAAGTAAACTAGACATGCAATGCTGTATGTTTCTAATCTTGGTTGCTTGTCTTCACAAAGGAAAGCCCTGGTGTGACGTGAGGTTTCAGACAAGGGACATTTCAAGACCACTCTTGAGTTCCACCTTAAATTGTTGAGACCCTGAGCTCCAAGTTACAGGGGACCTTAATTTGGAGAATTCTTTGGCATGAAAATGAAAATAAAAACAGTAATCAGTACATGCTGTTTCATTTAGTTCTGTTTGCCTTTCATATTAGAGGAAATTCTTGCCACACCTCAAACCAAAATTAAGGGGAAAGGAAAGGGAAGTAAGCCACATAAATCTGACCAACAGCACAAGCATCTCAATTTGAATCCACAAAGTTTTGGATAATGAAAAGAAATACATAATCTTAATTCAACCCAAGTGTTTTCCAAGCAGATTATATTTGCTTAAATTGCTACAGTAATTCAAGGACAGCCCTGTCTGGACACACAGTTACTGTGGATTTTTAAGAGACTCAGTTAAAGAATTTAGGAATATCTGATTCAATTTACAGGATTTGCAAATTCATCAACCCCTGAAAACTAAAGCAAACTTAACAGGTATGATGATAAAATAATTTTCAATTTTTTTTTTAAGAAACTGTTCCTACTATTAAAACTTCTTAAGTATATTTGATTTGTTTAACATTAAAATAGATCATAAAAGCACAATATTTGGAGGCAATATCTGATAAATCTACTTTAAAATTTGATTAGCAAAAATATTCAGAGAAAGCAGTAATACAGTGATTTAAATTTTCTAAGATTTACCCAATAAATAATCTTTGTTTAGATTTATTTTTAATTCAGAATGAAAGATTTTTACGTTAATGGCATCACTGTCTCCTCTCTCACTCTCAACTTTAAATGACAAAACTGGCAAATGTCTGTGAGCCATACATCTGGGTAGGTTGACAGATTCTGCTTGTAGGGAAGAAGGATGTTTGTATCGATTTCAATAGAAATTTTCTTAATATTTCTCTGTTGACCAAATCTTTGACAGTAACATATTTTTGCTTTCATTTGACTCTTTCTGGAAGGGAAGATGTGACTGCTCTATCTGGTACTAAAGGAAACAGTTCCCTGGGTTCTAGTTAAGATTTAAATGTAGTATGGCTAAAAATAATTTTGAAACTTTCTTATTTTTAGTAGTAAAAGGCTTACTTCCTCAGGCCTTGGGTGTAAAACAGGATGTAAACTAATTTATAGAGTTAAATTTAAAACCGCTTCGGAAAGAAATCTGAGTCTATTCTAATACTCTGGTTTCTTATATCCTAGTTTCTGTGGTAAATCAATAAAATAACTGAGTCTTTAACAAAATACAATAAGGCTTTCCAATTTCTTTAACCTTTCCAGAACAAAGTTCAATCTCATTTTAATTAGAACTTCCTTATGAAAGCACAAGTGCTTCTTCCCAACTAAGAGAGATGTTATAACATAGAAGCATTTATAGCTATAATATGAAAAATTCACATTAATGGATAGTTTTAAAAATCGGTAATATATATTTTCCATTGCTTTAAAGATTCTGTTCACATCTGTTACTTTTCTATTACTCTGTAATGGGAATAGCATGCTGTGACCGGAGACACCACTGGAGAGAACAGCCATGTTCTCTGTGACTGTGTCCATTTAAAGAAAACGACTGCGGCAAAATAATACCTGGAAATAATCAGCATTAGTAGCGACACGCATCGCTAACAGGATGCAATCTGTAATTTATTTATCCAGTCATCCATTCAACAAATGTCTGAGCACTTATACACTGTGCATTATACTAGATTCTGCCAGAAATTAGGTCAGGAAGTGGGAGACTGACGGTGAGTGTTCTGTTTTGCTATGAGCAATTCTATAGGGAATGAAGCATAAATTGTAGAACATGAAAGGCAGAAGTAATAAAAATGTGCTTTGCAAATGGCTAGGAAGAGATCAGTTGAATGGAAAATCTGAATTAAAAAGAAATAAGAAGTCATTATAACAGGAAAACTCACCAGAGAGGAAGTTGAAGACTAAGATGAATAGGAAATAATGGGCGTCTGGATGGAGACAGGGTTGATTTCAAACCAGAAAACTGGACTTGGTCAAAAGGAAGAGGGATCAGGCTGAGCTGCAGAGCCAAGGCCCTTAGAGGACGATTCAGAAGAGAAACTGTCCTTAGGGAAAGCCTATCTTCATAGGTGGCCAAGAAGACTAAAAGCAGCCAACACTAAAGAATCCCTTTATTTTCAGGGAGACTTCCATAATGAGGTCTTGATCCCAAGTCAAAGGGACGCATTTAAGTGTCGGATTGAAAGTATCACCAGGTCTCCTTTTTCCCAATATATTTCTCATAATTGTTAAATAGAGTCAAGACCTTCATTCTCAAATGTAAGGTTAGTGATTGATTATTGCTACTGTTCTTTTTTTTTTTCCCAAAGATTTTATTTATTTGACAGAGAGATAGAGAGCACAAGTAAGCAGAGCGGCAGGCAGAGGGAGAGAGAGAAGCAGGCTCTCCGCTAAGCAGGGAGCCCGACATGGGGCTTGATCCCAGGACCCTGGAATCATGACCTGAGCCGAAGGCAGCTGCTTAACCAACTGAGCCACCCAGGCGCCCCTATTGCTACTGTTCTTAATACAAGGATGAAATTCAGAGCTCTGATGAGCAATGCTCATTTCAAAGTTTGTGTAACAGTCAGCTTCCAAGACCCCCCTCCATGCCTTACCTCCCCCCACCCCTGCAGCGGCATGCCTCTGCCCTGCTTCTACGTATACCTTTGTGAGACACAGCAAACTTACAGTAGAACCCTGTGGTGCAATGAGACTGAAGTGAAGTATGACATGTACTTCAAAAAGTTAATATGCTCCACTATAATAAGTACTATAAAAACTACACATTTAACACATAAAGTATTATCAACTAGTGAGTAAAATGTATAGGATGTTCTACACCCATTCCTGCTAATCTCCCAAGATCTGGAGCAAATGATACTACAAAGACTTCCCCGTCTGCCCGAGGCAGGGTTAAGCCACTATACCCATGGCACTGGGGTCTAGGCGGTAAACATTAATTCCCTTTGTCTGAGAATATGGTTTGCCATGTTGGGTCTCTCCGATAAACCGTATGCTCTTTATGGAGGGGACCACATCTTCCTTCATGTCTTCATCTCTGTGTTCCTCACCAAATACAGTGCCTCACACTCAGAAGTAACTGCAGTCTAAACTCAACCAAAGTTTAACTACTAATATCTGTAAGGTGGTTGACTAGCCAGGTTCACACACAACCTCTAGTACAGGTCACTAAGGCAGCAGACCCAGTTGGAGCTTTCCAGCACCCTGAGTTAGCCAGAACTGAACACTGCCTTTCAGGGTGAGATGATCTCCCTGCAGGACTTTCTCCTACTTCACCCACCAACAATTCAGCGTGAAGATTGTGGCTCAACTACCTTAATGAATTAAATTAGGTGTTCATTCCCTGAGTGCAGACTCCACAGGTCAGAATTCAGGCCCTCTAGATTCTGGTCCAGATTAGCTATGACAGTCTTATTTTACTCCTTCAATAGCTAACCACTATTTCCCAAGTACCCTACTCTTTGTTCCTTACATGTTTTGGTCATCTCTTCTGTCTGGAAATCTTCCTGGTCTTCCTCTATGAGAACCCTAACATTCTTCAAAATCTAGGTCAAATGTCACATCCTCTATGAATCCCACCGATATGAAGGAACAGTGCATACAGTCTACTGAGATTTGTAAAACGATTGTTTTAAAAGATCAAACCATTGCTATTTTGACATATTCTGTAGGTAGGGATGAGATTAAATATAACAAAACATACATAGGAGTAAATCATTGTTTTGTTTGATCCTATCCTCTTGGTTAAAAAAAAAAAGGCAGCGGCAGCAAGGTGGTCATTCCAAACTGATGGGAAATGGGAATTTTTAGAGGCTTGTCTAGGAGCAAGGGAAAAGGAATGCAGTAAGGACATGTCCTTGAGCAGCAATGAGTGGTCATGAATTTCAAGTGACACCAGCTGGTGTGGTCAGTTTTCTCTCCACTTGCTCTGCTGCATGAGTCAGGCTGCATGTAGATGGACAATTGAAGGAACAGGATTGGAGATTACCAGAAGAATAAGAGGATGAAAGGGGCCAGAGGATCAGGGACCTGTGCAAACAAGTGACAACGGTGATGGGCCGTGGGGTCCAGGCCACAGAGAGGAACTGAGTGCATTGGGAGGTATGAATAAAGGACAGTGAAAACACAATGGGTTCCCCATATTTACGTCCTACTGAAATTGAGGAATTACTACAGCTGGAGCTACTCCGTGGGGTAAGTTATAAAGACAAGCCGAGGTGTGAAGGAGCTACACCCTGGTAATGACAAGGCCCACGCTCTGGGTGCACAGGAGGGAAGAAAAGATCAAGGGTCCCTGACTCTACTTAAATATCAACTCCAAATCCCACGTTAACACATAATTACATTCCATACATTTATAGTTCCTGACAAGAAAATAAAAAAGAATCTAAGATGTTAGGGTCTAAGGTAGACTTTGTCAAATGGGGTCTGTTATAGACAATGATTTAAATAACTATCTTTTCAATTATCCCAATGATGAAAAATAGCTTGTACCACTCTAATGACTAATGGGATAGAGAAAAGTCAGTTCATGACACACAGGGACATGTTACATTAATTCTCAGGAAACCCTGAATGAGAGAGTTAGAGAAAAATACCTGCAGAATCAAAGAGGTAAGATTTTTTGTTTGTTTTCCTTCCTTTTAACCTTTATCTAAATAACAAACTTATCCATCTGGATCACTTTCTAACCTGCAAGGCACTTTTACATGCATATCTCACGTGACTGTCACAACCACTACTTGAGATAAGCTAGGAAACAATTACATTTCTCATTTTCATGAGGAGGCAAGAGGCAGGCATGTTAAGTGGCTTGACCGCCCTAAGTGACAGATGGGAAGTGAAGGTCTCCAGGCTCCTCATCCAGTAGACCACCACTACAACTTCAAGTTAACGGTCTTTCTCAAGCTGAGTACTCCTCCCGTGAAGTATACCCCTTATACACCCTCCTCCTCCCTGTACTGTGTGCATCTTTCTGAATCTCCACCAGACTTCAACTCCTGGGAGACAAGACAGTGTGCTTTCAGTATCTATTTATCTAGGACTTAACTCAAAAAATTAGTGGAAAGAAAGAAAATATATAGAATAACCTACTAAAAGCTCAAAGTTTGTAGATGGTAAATATTGCGTGTATTTGGGATTCGAGTCAAGTGGATCAGAGACAAAATAATTGGATTCTGGAAACGGTTTCATGGGGGAAAACTGGAAGTCATGGTTAGACTTGGCCAGAAACACTAAGAGGAAAGATGAGAGCTATTTTGAATATCTCAAACTCTTACATAAAAAGGAATGTTTCATGTTCTTCCAAGGGCAGAAAAGAGCATCGAAAAACAGAAGCTGCAGTGGGAAAATATTGGTTAATATTAACTAAGACCAAAAGCGTCTCCTCTCATAGGTAATGACCATCACTGAAGGGACCATATAGTTAGTGGAACAATCAGCATTTTTAGTGGATGGAATACCCAGCTTTGGGGTTGAGAGGTCATGTTATCATTGTAAATCTATAGGAAGCAAGACAAACTAGGATTCCCTTCAAAGATGGGTATGTAGTCTTGTTCAGTGTAAAATGTGACTTTTTAAAAAAAATACCACCTTATTGGTACTTAAACATTAATTTTGGTTTGAGCATTGCCCATTTATTCTGGATTGTTTTATATATTTCAATACAGATACAGATATTATGCACTTTATGTAACTGTTAATTTACACAAAAATTCTTCTAGGATTTACTGACTTTTCCCACAATATATTTGCTTTCTCCTTATAATAGGACAAAAAAAGGAACATGGGCTTTTTAAGTCTAGCACATGTCCTTTTCTTCTTTTTTGGAGTCAAAGTATATTGCCAATATGAAAATTATCAATGGGATGAAGATTATGATCAAGACCCAGATGATGTCTACCAACCAGAATTCCAATTTCATCAAAATGAGGACTTTCAAGTTCCTTTTCATCAGTATATGTTAGGCTGTGCCACTGAATGCTTCTGTCCACCCAATTTTCCATCATCAATGTATTGTGACAATCGCAAACTCAAGACTATCCCACGTGTCCCAGCACACATACAGCAGGTCTACCTTCAATTCAATGAAATTGAGGCTGTGACTGCGGATTCATTCATCAACGCAACTCATCTCAAAGAAATCAACCTCAGCCACAACAAAATTACATCGCAAAAGATTGATCATGGTGTGTTTGCTAAGTTGTCAAATCTACTACAACTTCACCTACAGCATAACAATTTAGAAGAATTTCCATTTCCTCTCCCTAAGTCTTTGGAGAGACTTCTTCTTGGCTATAATGAGATCTCCAGATTGCAGACAAATGCCATGGATGGGCTAGTAAACTTGACAATGCTTGATCTCTGTTACAATCATCTCGAGGATTCCATGTTACAAGAAAATGTACTTGCCAAAATGGAAAAATTAATGCAGCTCAACCTATGTAATAACAGATTAGAGTCAATGCCTCCTGGTCTGCCTTCTTCACTTATGTATCTGTCTTTGGAAAATAATTCAATTTCTGCTATACCAGAAAATTACTTCAAAAAACTTCCCAAACTCCAGGCTCTACGAATGTCACACAACAAACTACAAGATATCCCACATGATATTTTTAATCTTCCCAACCTTATAGAGCTCAATGTTGGACACAACAAACTGAAGCAAGCATTCTATATTCCAAGAAATTTACAACACCTATACCTAGAAAATAATGAAATTGAAAGTATGTAAAATTTCATTATCTTTTTTAAACACAAAGGAATATTATGCTGATTTTTTTTTTTTTGAAGATTTTTATTTACTTATTTGAGAGAGAGGGATAGCAGAGAAGCAGGGACATTGAGAGAGGGAACACAAGCATGGGGAGTAGAAGAGGGAGAAGCAGGCTTCCTGCTGAGCAAAGAGCCCAACATGGGGCTTGATCCCAGGACTCTAAGAACATGACCTGAGCTGAAAGCAGAAGCTTAACTGACTGAGCCACCCAGGCACTCCTAAAGAAAAAATCTTTTTTAAAAAACATCTATGCTTTACACATTGCTGAAGATAGTTGACTTAAGTAGCTAGGGAAATGGCCTAAGCTAGCCTCAGAAAGGTGTGCTATAAAAGTTTATAGCCTTGGGGCACCTGGGTGGCTCAGTGGGTTCAGCTTCTGCCTTCAGCTCAGCTCTTGCTCTCAGGGTGGGATCGAGCCCCACATCATGCTCTCTGCTCAGCAGGGAGCCTGCTTACCCATCTCTCTCTGCCTGCCTCTCTGCCTACTTGTGATCTCTCTCTGTCACATAAATAAATGAAATTTTAAAAAAATAATAAAAGTTTATATTCTTTTCTTTTAATGATTTTATTTATCTATTTGAGAGAGAGAGACAGAGAGAGAGAGAGAGAGAGAGAGAACGCACAAATCGGGAGCAGGAGAGCTTAACCGACTGAGCCACCCAGGCACCCAAGTTTATAGTCTTTTCTATGTAATGTTATCACTTTGAACACTGACAAGTAGTACTGTAGAGTATCTGAAAAAATAGGAGCTTCCTGAGTAGTTGGGACTAAAGGTGTTTTTTACTTTGTTCTTTTTGAGATTACTTGTACTATGAATTTATTACATAACAAATAATTAAATAGCCAAAAGAGCCACCATTTTTTTCAAGTTTTAATTCCAGTACAGTTAGCACACAGTGTTGTGTTAGTTTCAGATGTACAATACAGTGATTCAGCTTTTCCATCCATCACCCAGTGCTCATCAGGACAGATGCGCTCTGAAAGCCATCATTTACTTTGAGAACATATAATTCATCTGTAGTTTCATTTTCTTCATTTTATTATTTGATTACTGTAAAAACTAATTAAACCTAATTCTACCTATAAGGATTTTAATAAGACTATCTCATATTTTAATAAATTCCAATGTAGGATCTAGATGTAATGCAGCAGGATTAATCTTTAATTTGTATTTTTCAGATATCAATGTTACAGTGATGTGTCCGTCTGTTGACCCACTGTATTACCACCACTTAACGTACATCCGTATGGACCAAAATAAGCTGAAAGAGCCAATAAGCTCATACGTTTCCCTCTGCTTTCCTAATTTACACACTATTTATTATGGTGAGCAAAGAAGCGCTAATGGGCAAACAATACAACTGAAGACTCAAGTTTTCAGGAGATTTCCGGATGATCCTGATAGTGAAGAACATGAAGATCACCAAGAAGGTCCAGAACAAGAAGAAACAGAAGAAAACACTGACCCTCTCTATTACGGAAGTTAAGAATGGCAAGAAACTATATAGGTATATATTTATGATTGTATACAATGGTATTATTCAGTATTAATTGAACTAAACATGGAAGGCTCACAGTAATATATCTAGAATCATGCATTAGTATAAGATCAGACTGAATTTAAGTTGTTGGTAACACTTGCATCATTACACAGTATTCAAACTTACTTAAAATTACACAAGTCTTTAGAAATATAAATTAGAATGACATGGGAATAAAAAACTAAACTTTAAAAATAACAGTATTATCAGGCTGAGGAGAAAAGAAAGTATGCCATCTCTAGTGATATTAACTGTTGTAAGAGTGACGAAAACAGCAGCACTAGAAGCCAAGAACTGGAAGAGGCCAGCGCTGAGATGCCCGGGCTTATGTTCATGTAACGGGCAGTCATTCACTCAGGAGTCCGTTATTTTCTTTGACTTGATCTCCAGAAAAGCATTCACACTTGTATGTGAAATCTTATCACCATGACATCCACCTCCCTGGCCCTACCACTGAGAGCAAGAGAGGATGCTTCTGATTTTCAAAAGAGGCCATTCTGCTACAGATCCAAGACTTGTAGTTTCACGAAATCAACTGGTCTTTGTTTTTCTCCCAGAGCACCAAAGCCACACAATTCTAAAACATGTATTTGGATAACTAAAAAAAACACTAAACTGTCTCATCACAATCATATTTTAGCAGATTTCAGCAACTGTCCAAAACAATCTGTCTTCCATTTTAGTGGGGATCAATGTTTCTATAGTAAACTCACTAGGGAAAGTTTTTGTTGTTATTGTAGCTACACAGAGACTCACCAATAAATAACTGCTTTGCTCACATGGTTAGTTTAGCACACAACAGTATACCAGCATTATTAAAACACTTCCATTTTCCTAGCACGATAGAGTAGAAACACGTATGAGCATCAGCCCATATTTATTTAATTAGTGCTAAAGCTGAACAGAGTTCCTTTACAATTTGGACAAGCTTTGATACCTTCTTTAAAACCTTAGACACACCTATTATTTAGCCTGTCATTTTGAAGTATTTTAAGTACGCCTTGTAAAGAAGATGATGGAAGTGCTGTGATGAGCTCTTCTGACTTATCAGCTGACATTTCAGAGTTCCTCAGGAGAGGAAGAAACAGAGATAGGGAGACCTACACAGGGAACCCAAACCATAAATGTTAATAATGTGGACAACAGGCCAGGACCAGACATTTGGGTGCTTTCCACTTTTTGGCTGTTAAAACTTTAGGAGTTTTCAAGTGGTGAGTCTTTATTTTGCTGGAGATAAAGTGGAAAATGAAGCTCCTAACGATCTTTATTTCTTTCATCAAATTATTAGCATTTAGCAGAAACAGAACACCCACCTGTCCCAAAGGAATAGCTCAACAATTCAGAATGAACACAAATAACACTCCATTCATTCATTTAATTAACATTCATCAAGGCATTTGGTGTGTAAGGCTTAGCAATAAGGGCAAGAAACAGAATGTATGTGCACTTGTGATACCTCAAGATACAACGGTGAGGGTAGCAGAGCAAAATTCTAGTAATGTGGACAAAGCACACTTCCAACAGAGGTGAAAAAAAAAATTAAGGCCCACTTAATATTGGAAAATACTATGCGTGTTTCAGGATATAAAATAGATACAACTATTTCTAACCTAAAACAATTTAGAAACTAAAGAGAGGCCATCAGGGAAATGCCCCTGAAAACCCTAAGAGACCCTTCCACAGTCACTGGGAGGGCTTGAACCAAGAAGACAAGACCCAGAACAGACGTTATTAGCAAGGAGGCAGAGAGAGTAGGGCTCTCACACACTGCTGGTGGGATATCCAGTGGTGCAGCTGTTTTGGAAAGCAGTGTGGCAGTTCAAAATTTAGTCACTTAGGATACAGCCATTCCACTGCTAGATACATACTCAAGAGAACTAAACACATATGTTCACACAGAAATATGTCAGCAAATGTTCAGAGCAGCACTATCTACTAACAGCCAAAAAGTGGAAAGCACCCAAATGCCCATCAGCCGATGAATGGATAAATAAATTGAGGTATAAACACCCAACAGAGTATTACTTAGCCGAGAGAAGAAATGAAGTACTAAAATGTCATGCTACCACACAGATGAGCCAGGAAAACATCTAGCAATGTGAAAACTCCATCACAGAAGACTGCACAACAGTATGACTCCATTTAAATGAAATGCTCAGAACATGCAAATCTGTAAAGACAGAAAGATTCCTGGTTGCCTGGGGCTGCAGGAGGGGAAGAGGGTAAGTGGGGAGTGACTGTCAATGAGCAGAGGGTCTGTTTTTGGAGGGAATGAAAATGTTCTAAAACTGATTGTGGTGATGGCTGTGTAAATCTAAAATTACCAAAAATTATTGAATCGTAGATTTTAAAAGGGTGAACTATATGAGGTGTGAATTGTCTCAATAAAGCTGTTAATAGAAAAACTTAAAGAAAATAATATCAACTCATTCTTTTTTTTTTTTCAGATTTATCTATTTATTTATTTGACAGATCACAAGTAGGCAGAGAGGCAGGCAGAGAGATGGGGGAAGCAGTCTCCCCGCTCAGCAGAAAGCCCAATGCGGGGCTCGATCCCAGGACCCTGGGACCATGACCCGAGCTGAAGGCAGAGGCTTCAACCCACTGAGCCACCCAGGTGCCCCCCTCCTAAACTGATTTTTAAAAATCCTCAGAGAACAGGCTTTGTGAGGAATGAAACTGCACAATTTAGCAACTGAAAACAAGTTATGTGGAATGTGATAAAACCTGCAGAAGTCGGACTTGAGACTCCTAAGCCAGATGCCAGAGTAAGGGGCTGAACTCTGAAGCCCCTCTTCCCACATTCCTTCGAGGAAGCTGGTTCTCCTAGAGCTACTGAAAGAATAAAGAGAATTTGTATGTGTGACAGAGCGCTGAACAATGTGCGTGCCAGTTCCCGGCACCCAGCGAGCAGTAAGTAGTCCTTGAGGACAGCCGGCCTAGCAGCCTGCAGGATCTGTGTGCCCCCAGATGTCAGACCTGGGTGTGTTCTCAGGGACACTAGAAAAGAGCCAGCATCTCCGTGGGTTCCTTCCAAGATTCTTTTTGTATAAAAGACAAGTGAGGGGCGCCTGGGTGGCTCAGTGGGTTAAAGCCTCTGCCTTCAGCTCAGGTCATGATCTCAAGGTCCTGGGATCGAGCCCCGCATCGGGCTCTCTGCTGAGCAGGGAGCCTGCTTCCTCCTCTCTCTCTCTGCCTGCCTCTCTGCCTACTTGTGATCTCTGTCAAATAAATAAATAAAATCTTTTTAAAATAAATAAATAAATAAATAAAAGACAAGTGAACAAGTTTTTACCAAAGGTTTTCTTAGGGAGAGAGTAAAGTGTACTTAAGTCCTACACCCCAAACACACATATTCCAGGACACTATTTGCCAGTTCAGCTTTCCAGAGCACCCTTCGACAGCCTGCCAGGGCAGAGAACACAGCCCCCCCCCCCCCCCGCCCCCTAACTGGGCACCGCACCCTGCCTGGCTCCTCCAGCCTAATTGGAAGGGGTCAACTCGCTCTACTCCTCCCTCCAAAGGGGTGTGTGTGTAAATGGCTCATCCTGTTGCAGGCCTCAATGAGGAGGCAGGTTAACAACCATCTTTTGCTACTTGAAAACGGCCCTGAGGAACTCATACCCACCCCAAGTATTTCTCATTAAAAAACAAAAATGAAACCCAGTGCTTTCCTTAAGAAAAACTGAAGAATAAAGTACTTCTTTAAGTAGCACATCAAGACTGCACAATTATCGGGGCGCCTGGGTGGCTCAGTGGGTTAATGCCTCTGCCTTCGGCTCAGGTCGTGGTCCCGGGGTCCTGGGATCGGGCCCCACGTCGGGCTCTCTGCTCGGTGGGGAGCCTGCTTCCCTTCCTCTCTCTCTGCCTGCCTCTCTGCCTACTTGTGATCTGTCAAGTGGATAAATAGAATCTTAAAAAAAAAAAAAAAAAAGACTGCACAATTATCTATCACATCTACAGACAAAACCTGTTGATCTGATATTTACAACAGAGGAAAAAATGAAAATTCATCTATTTTCTCATTACACTTAAAAGCATTAGTTAGCTACTAGGCTGAGCTGTATTTGTGATCACTGACAAACCCAAATCATTCCATGAACCACGTTTAGTTAACAAACAAAAGCATAATACACTATTAGCTTTTAGAAAGAACATAAAAATAAAGGATATTTCATAAATTTGCTCACAATAAAACTGGTTGAGAATGTTAGGCTTGTGCTTATGTATTACCTGAAACACTCTACATTTTCCCTTTATTCCTCTGGTTGGGACCACTAAACTGAAGTGCAGATGTGTGCATATCATGTAACACATTTAACCAACTCCAAGGGGGAAAAAACAGAAGAAATAAACCTTGTCTCTCCTTCATACTTTTACTACTGCAAAGAATTCATAGGACCCAAAGGACAGCTAGAAATGAAATCCTGGTTTCCTGATTCCAAATCCATTTTTTTCCCCTAATTCTTGGAAATAAAGTATAACAGCAGTTGGAAACAAAATTAAACCATAACAGCGAAAAAACCCCTAAACTTTCTTATATGTCCCAAATTCCTAAATAAATATAACTATGCATAGCAAATAAATATCCCATTCTCATGGAAATTACATGGAACTTGCATTACTTTACCGGCTTAGTTAGGCTGCCAATTCACTATATGGGGATTTATGTACTATTTGGAAAAACTTACAAGTACAGTAAATTTTTAACATGAATCCTTCCTCTCATCAGGTCAAAATTAAATTTCATCCTTCAGTCTGGTAAATACTTTGATCTCATCTTTATCTCACCTGACCACATGACTAGGCTTCAGCCATAAGAAGATTTGAGATGAAGATCAACTCTCAGACTTTCCATAAAATCCTAGAATGTTGCCTAAAAGGGACTATAAATATCTAGTAACTCAATGATTCTCAGTGGTGGCAATTTTGCCCTCCAGGGTGTGATACTATGATTTATAAGAAAGATATTTTGGGTCTTCACATTTATGGTTCCTGGCTCACAATTCCCAGAACCCCTAAACTTAGAAGAGCGATTAAGGTGTCTTTTGTCATATTAATGCAGATGACGTTGGGGCCCCACTAAAGGGGGGGGTGGCTGGCTGCCAGGAGGACCAAGCAAGGCCACCTGCTATCTTGGCAGAGGGGAAGGGGCTGGAGGTTGAATCGGCCCATGGCCAATGACTTAGTCAATTAGGACTACGTTTGGAAGCCTCATAAACACCCAGAAGGATGGTTTAGGGGGGCTTCCAGCTGAACAGGAGGAGATGCCAGAATTGGGGGTACCTGAAGCTCTGTGCCTTCCCTAGACCCTGCCCTATGCATCCTTTCAACTAGCTGTGGATTCAGATCCTTTGTCACAACCTTTAATAAACTGGTAAACGTAAATGTTTGGCACTTCCAAAGCTGGAGTGCTGGTAAGGACAATTCTCTGTGCAATGGTTCTTTGTGGAGCCTAAAATGGGGCGTATGGCAAGAGCCTGTGAGTGCCTCCCGGTGCTGACTGTAGGAACTCCGGACCGGAGAATTAACATTTGAGGGGCTTTACTAACCTGCTGTTGGACATTATTAATTGAAGCCATCCCTAGGGACTGAAGGACATAAAAGGGTCTTGAAACCTGAAATAACATGTCTAGGATGGTGCTGGACGAACTTGCTAATAGGGGTGGCAGTGCCTGCGGAATGCAAGGAGGAGATTCTTACAAGCAGGGAACCTCTTTCCCCAGCCCCTCAGGGCTGATTCTGGAGCTGCACAAGGGGCTGCTGGACTGTACTGTCCACACTGTCATGGGGACAGTGGCCTTCAGACAGCTCTCTACCATCAACAAAGAGCTGCCTGGCTTATGGACAGCAGATCCAAGGTGAAGGGACAACATCCTGTCTGGAAGGCCACCAGTGTGACTGAAGAATACAAAAACAGATCCCCGTGGTATGCTGAACCACATGCTGTTTTCCTAGCAGTGACGGAGGAATGGAAGAACGTTAAGAGCCCCTCTGTGTGGGTTTTTACTGACTCACAGGCAGTGGCCAACAGCCCAGCCATATGGTCAGGCAGGAGGGTAATGGGATCTTGGCCTATTAAAGGAAAGTCCATATGGGGCACAGTCCTATGGAAATAATTGTGGGTATTAATGTCGGACAGGTCAATACCCACCAGAAAACCTGCCTTCCAGTTTGGGAGGATGAGTGGATCCAACATGCATCTATCCCCACGTGCTCCCTAGAAAAGGCCACTTGGGCTCATGAAATGAGTGTGTGTTGGTGGGGGGGGGGGGCTGCTGCAGCAGTGTTGAGATGGGCTGAAGCTAGAATCTCCTGCACCTTCTGAGGTACAAAATGCCAATATGATCTGTTCTGGCAACGAGAGAGATAGAGACTACAGGTGGCTGTGTGGCAGAGACCCTGGTGGGAAGGTCCTGAATGTGGCTGGCAACTCAGACTCATGTCAGGGGGCTATACAGAGGTCCTGACAGGAAGAGCTACTAACTCTGGTGCGGGCTTTGCAGACTTGGTGACAGATGCAAACGCTCAGAGAGAGATACAGAAAACAAGAGCGGAAGATATTTCACAGCCAACTGTCATCTCCTCAGACCAAGGAACTCACGTAATGTCCAACAGCCAGCAGAGAGTAATGACTGAGAGAAAGAGTTTTATACAGAACTGGAATGAGTAATTAAAACACTGGTTGTCTAAAACAGGGGGAGATAAAAAAAAAAAAAAAAGGAAGGGCTGGCTTACACACCTTCACAAGTGTGTTCACACTCAACATGAGTGGGCCTGAAGAAGCGTCCCCACTGGATACAGTCCCGTGATTTCTGGCGGGTCTGGGAGCCCGGGGTAGAAAGGGCCTGTGTTCTTTCTTCCCCACATCACCTCAGCTTTTTCTTTCTCCCCTAGCAGACGCAGCCGTCACGGGACCAGGGCTGCAACTACACAGGCTGGAAGCAGGGATGATTCCATGTTTTCAGGCTTTCTGTCAAAATTCCCAGAGCAACTTGGCAAAAGTGAGGCTAACAGTGAGTATAGCCACACTGCCTGGTGGCAAGGATGCACCCCCAGTTCTGCATCTGTTTCATTTACCTGAACAGAAGCGGACTGAGGGGGGATGGACTCGCTACACGAGCACTGCTGCCTGCAACCCAGACCAGCCCAGCGGCCGGGCCTAACAGCCCTTCCCGAGTTGGGAAAGTCTGGGTACAAATGCAGAGAACAAAAGTAGTAGGTAAAAGTAATGGAATGAATGAGTAGGCTATGTAATGAGGGAAATCCAGTATTACACGGACACCTGCAGAGAGGCTCAGAGCAGCTCGATCATATCAGACGCCTGAAAGGGTGAAGCCTGATGTTACCAAGACCACTCCTGCTTTTAGAACCTGACCAGAAAGCACAGACGCCTGCAAACCTGAGTGATCTCACCCTGGGAGCTGTTTTCATAAGATACGATGGTGGACTGAAGAGTTATTACTGACTGAATGGCATTCTGGTCGTGCACCAGCAACTTTAGACTTTTAGCATTGTTTGGCTATAAGGGATCTGTGTTCAAGGACCAGGCATGGACTGCTGTACTGTGATTTATAAGAAGTATGTGTTTGGTCATTCAAAGGGACAATGTCCAGAAAATACTAGTTGTCATAGCTGATGTGGGTGAGTGGTGGAGGATGCCACTGGCATCTAGTGGGCAGAGAGCGGGGATGCTACAAAATGTCGTATGTTGCACAGGACGGGCCCCGCCACAAGGATTATCTACTCCAAGATCTCAGTAGTGCTGAGGCTAAAAAGCTCTGTAATGACTAGATTCAAGCCCAGCAGATAAAGACACTGAGGTCCACAGAAGTTAACTTGTTCAAGGTCACTGCCAACCACGGAAGTGCTCCAGGGGAGGAATGGAGTCTGAGCGCATTTGCCTGCACTTCTGGCAGAAAACTGGTGTCCAGTAAACTTACTTCATGGATGAACGCCAATAAAACTGTACTCGCTGGTCATGAATTCCCAAGGAAAGATGTTATACTTCACGGTATAATTTTCTGTGAAAATTACAAAGGATCACACTGTGTGTGTCATTAGTAAAACGCTGAATCTCTAGGATTCTCTACATCTGACATTTAACATCTATCCTGTTCACTTCTCAACATACCTGCCACACTGTGTGAAACAAATCAGTATTTGCTGTTTCATTATTAGACATGTGCAAAAACTCTAAAGTTTTTATCATATCCTTAAAGCCATAAAATTGACAATTTATATCAGCCCAAACCAGAAAATACCACAAGTAAATGTAAAATAATTCACATTCAAATAAAATCATGAGCGTTCACATCTTAGTTTTTCCAATCTTCAATTTGAAAGACCCTAAAGACAATTTTGAGTAGAAAAGAGAATAAATTGGTATTCTTTTCTGTTTTGTAATAAAATATTTATCCATACCCATATTTGTTGGATTTTTAGTATAGAGGAGAAAGAAATGTTACCTTGAGTGCTGAGAGCACCAAAGAGTGAAAAAACGAAAGTGAATCTTTACAATGATCATATAGTTACCTAAAATACCATTTAAACTTTTAAAAATCAAATTTACAAATTTTTTTATAGTTTCCTTAATTTAGCAAGCAAAAGTATCTTTTACTATCAAACTCCGAATTACAAATCAAACATATTTTTAAAAAGCTGATTTTTCAGACTTGGATTTTTATTATATGTACTTAAAATAAAGGAGGGGACCCCAACTGATTAAACTGCAAGATAATTTATGTTAAAACTAATTTTTACATTGGAAATTTCTTGGCTATATGCTAATTATGGCACTGGAGCAATATTTTTACCCCTCATAAAATTAAGAGCACAGACTAGGCTTTGGTTTGGTATTTTATTTCACTGAAAAGCATAAGTTTTATCTCCTGGGAAAGCATTAAAATAAAAAGCATGACTTTAAAGCTATGTCACCTTCACAAATAATATTCAAGAAATCTTAGTGCTCATTACACAAGGTAAAAATAATACGAGCTTACGGTCCTCAGCAGAAGCAGACCAAGCACAGCAGCTGCAAATGTTTTAAGCACGGCTCTCCAGTACAACACACTACACTTCACCCCAGAGAAAGAATGTTGGCAAATATCTCTACCACATGCAAACTGCGTTTAAAGCTGCTGGGCCCTGAAACTCCATGCAGCACTTTGAAACTGCTCCACAGCCTTCCTCCTTCACCTACCACTTGGGGCTAATACACAGGCATGAACTTCTATTGAGGAAAGCCACAAAAAGCTTCAAAAAAGTTCTAACGGTAGGCTCTTCTTTCACATTTTATTTTAAATATGGTTTGTTAAGATGTGATTCATCGAACAGTTTTGATAAATGCAAAGGCCATCTCTAATTTTTTAAGTTTCAGTTACCTTGAACAACTGTAACAAGCACTTATATATGTCACTGCATAAATTTAACATCCCCACAGGCAAGAACCTTGCTGCAAAAGTCACAAAAACCAGGCTTTTTAGCTACTGATTTTTGACAAGCTGGCATCTACAGTGCAGCACCAGCAACTCTGAGTGATTCTGTCTGAAGTTACTTAGGAAAAAGTCTAAAATGTGCATCACTGATAAAGAGAATCTTCCCCCTCCCCTTCCCCCAAATCCTTGATTCAATTCTGTATTTTTTCTAGTCTGCAATACTGTGTTTTTCGTAGTTCAAATTTAAAAAGCAATGCTATTAACTAAGAATAATGGTATCAATGAAAATGACAAAACTAAGAAAATTAAAATTATGGCTTTTCCTATATGCTTTATCACCTAAAAGTAAATGTTAATGACTACTCTTCACGTTAAATTTAAAGTTTAAGTTTTAAACTCCTGGAACTTATTTCTATTCATACCATTACAAATCAAGAGTTCTTATAAAATAGCAAAGTTGAAATACGATATTTTTAACTCACATGAGACAGGATCGTGAGTCTTCATTTTAACTATTTATACTACAGGTATCCTAAGATTTCAGTTGTATTCAAGTACCTTTGTTTAAGGCACCTAATTATTAACAAACTTGAAATTATCAACATTGCTTGGGTTTTGACAGAAAAATAAATAAAAACCATTTCTGAAACTATTTTTAAGAATGTCACTGATACTTGAAAACTTTTAGCATCTAATTAAAGATCACTAAGGGTTAAATACTTGTTCTCTGGCCCCTACTGAGTACACCCTGCCAAAAGTCCTCTAAGCTTTTAAATATTGCTTCCATGGTCTGCATTTTTACTTCCAGGGAAAAAGAGAGCATTGTCCCACAGTCAGCAGGCCACTAGCTTATTAATTTCCAGTCACCTTGATTTTTGCTGAAATGAAGACTCTGCAGTCTACATTTCTCCTGCTCCTGATTGTGCCTCTGATAAAGCCAGCACCACCAACTCAGCACGACTCCCGCATGACCTATGATTATGGAACAGATAGTTTTGAAGAAACCTTGTTTAGTCAAGATTTTGAGGATAAATATCTGGATGGAAAAAATATTAAGGTACTTTTATTTCTACTCTAAATTTAACTTCTTAAAATAGTCACACATTTTAATGCATGTCTTTGTTTTTTTAATGTGTCTGATAAGGGGAAAGAAAAAGCAATTTAAATGACTGAAAGTAATTCAAAATAACTGTCCCCAAGATCATATTTTTAAAGTATGCATGTCTTCCAAATTAATACAGTATCTGTAGCAACCAACACAAAATTTAAGGAAAACTAAACCTTAAGATGATCTCTTACTGGTTGAAGATTTATAAGTAATGTTATACAGTGCCCTATGCTTGTGTATTACATTGTCTCAAAATAAAATAGGAGAAATGTGTATTAGGAGAAATGATCTTTGATTACCAACTTAAGGTTCATTATTTTAGGAAGAAATGGTTCATGGAAATAAATACTGCTTATTTTGTTGTCTATAGCATTCCACAATAATTTACATATGCCAACTATACATGGTGCCAAAAAATGAAAAACTCCTCAATGTGGGGGTTAATTTTTAATCAATTTCAACCACTTAGAGTCTACCAATTTGTACCAAGTAACTGTAACTGTCCTTTAGCTAATACTCTGCAGGGATGACTTCATATCACATCTTTCATACTCCACTTGCATGGGCTGAGTAATTACTTGTGGTTTTCTTGGCACACAGAAGTGAACGCTGGGTAAGGAAAAAGTTAACGCAGCACATAAGTATCTGCTCCTGCCTAATCTGTGTGTGTGCACACAGAAAGGAAAATGAGAAACGCAGCCAAATATATAACAACATTGATTGCTTTTCTTTCTTTCTTTCCTTCTTTCTTTCGTATACGGGACCAAATGTTAACACTATAATTTCTCTCAATGGAGTTGGTTAATATGTTAGCATTATTTTTGCCTAATATTAAGAGAAAAATGATAGGTATCACCAGCAGAGCTTCAGAATTTTGAAAGAAGGCCTATCATAACAATAAGCTATTGGCTTACATGGATGATTGGAATTTCTCAGTTAAAAAAACAATTTCAAATTTCTGTGGTCCCTAAAAAACAGTTAAGTTCCTTACTTTTTCTCTTCACATTGCTTTAGAAGTTTCTGCTCTTCATATAAATGTAGGGAGACTAAGGTATTTGTGGAGTAGAGAAGAATTAACAGCACTTATTACACAAACTCAGAGTGGAGGGGCTGCTCACGCAGAACCCTTGTGGGAGGGTAAAAGAGTCAAGATGGAGATGAAAGGGGAACTGTTTTCAGAGGGTAGAGACTGGGGCCCCACGCAATCTACATTAGATCTAAAGGCAGAAAATGTTCCCTCCCAGAACAGCAAAGACTGATAAAGACCCCAGGGCTAACAGTCTGGACTGGGGGTCCCAGTGGGGTGGGCACGGAAGGGCAGTGCAGGCATGTAGGTAATGATGGGTCACTTGGAGAAGAGGCCAAAAGCTTGCTCAGTGCCCTGCACAGGGCAATGTGACCACTGCTTCAATCCTGCTGAACATGGTAGAATCTAGCATCATGAACTCAATTAAGACAAGGCCACAAAGAATAATTAGAAGGCCTTCCCTGGATAAAGATGATCTCATTTCAGGTTCCACTTCAGAGAAACTTTCATTCTGAGTCACAGAGTTCCCTCCAGCTCCCATTTGGAATTTCAACATATTTAACATTTAGGAGGCACTGAGTTTGGCTTTTGGAGATAAAAAAATAAAATAGACCTGGTTCTTTTACTCAAGGAGTTGACAGTCTGGAGTGAAAAAAGCTACACAAATATTTACCTTAAACATTAATGAATGATGAAATGGAATTATGTATAAAATCCCACTGCAGCACAAAGGAAATGCCACTAACTCTGACCATGAGAAGACAAGTGCTGTCCGTAACCCTAAGGTTTTCTTTTTTTTTTTTTTTAAGATTTATTTATTTATTTGGCGGGGGTTGGGGGAGAGGGAGAAGAAGAAAAGAATCCCAAGCAGACTCCCTGCTGAGTGCGGAGGACCCTGAGAATAGAACCTGAGCTGAAACCAAGAGTTGGATGCTCAACCCACTAAGGCACCCAGGCACCCCATGACCCTAAGTTGTATAGTAAAAATTAGACTTTTTCATACCTGATAACAATTTTTTTTAATTTTTCCAATAGGAAAAAGAAACTATGGTAACACCCAAAGAGAAAAGTCTTCAATTACAAAGAGATGAGCGTGCAACACCACCACCCTTCAAGAAGGAAAATGATGGTAAGTGTGCATTCCCTCTCATCTAATTATCTCAAAAGGAGCTTTCATAGATAGATTATGGAAATTTATTCCTTATCTCCACTGAGAAAGTCAGCTGGTGCATTGGGGGTACACATCTGCTGCGACCCCACATTATGAGTGAGAAACATGGACAGGAACATTCGAGAACAATCAAGTAAAAGGTGTGTGCTTCTGTCTATATAAAGTCAATTCCACAAACAGTGATTTAAAAATCAATGATGTGGGGGTGCCTGGGTGGCTCAGTCGGTTAAGCGGCTGCCTTTGGCTCAGATCATGACCCCAGGGCCTGGGATCAAGCCTCACACCAGGTTCTCTGCTCAGTGGAGAGCCTGCTTCTCCCTCTCCCTCTGCCTGCTGCTCTGCCTACTTGTGCTCTCTATCTCTCTAGTAAATCAATCAATAAATAAAATCTTCTTAAAAATAAAAAAATTTAAAAAATTAAATCAGTGATCTGCAAATACTATGTAAAGCCTGAGGATAAGGGAAATAAAATGAATTCTTAACTTCAAGAAACTTGAGGTTAAGACACAGAAGACAAAGAGATGCCTAAATTTATAATACACATTTCTATGAAAACAATAGAAAATAACAAAGTCCTCCTTAATAGTTCCTGTCTATTTGGTTTATTTTTGCTCTATGAAAGAACAGTATTTCACATAGCAACATGAAAAAAAAGTCACACACTAATTGGAAAGACATCCCTTGCTCTTG
Organism: Enhydra lutris kenyoni; assembly: GCF_002288905.1. Lineage (NCBI taxonomy): Eukaryota > Metazoa > Chordata > Mammalia > Carnivora > Mustelidae > Enhydra > Enhydra lutris. The sequence goes on from NW_019154117.1 coordinate 4,141,216, forward strand.
GATGACTCAGTATCATAAAGATGTCAGCTCTGCCTAAGTTGATAACAACAAGCTTCTTTACAAAGTTGGTAAGGTTGATTCTCAAGTTCGTGTGGAGAAGTCAAACCTGCACAAAGCCAGGGAGTCACTGAGAATTGACAGGGATGCACAGGAAGCAGAGGTACCACGCAAGAGAACATACTTTACAGTCTCTATGCTAAAACACATGTGATACTGGCGCACAAACAGAAGAGAAGTTCAGAAAGAGAAATACTTGTAGAAACTCAGTATATAATAAAGAAGGCATTGTAAATCACTGAAGCAAAGATGGTACTTTTAAAGATTTTAAGAAGTCTCTACACCCAATGTGGTGCTCAAACTCACAGCTCCGAGATCGAGAGTCCAATGCTCCACCAACTGAGCCCACCAGGCACCTTAAAGACGGTATTTTTGAAAAAGAATGCTGGATCCTGAAACTAATACTACACTGTATGTTAACAAACTGGAATTTAAATAAAAACCTTAGGGGCGTCTGGGTGGCTTAGTCAGTTAAGAGTCTCCCTTCAGCTCAGTTCATATTCCCAGGGTCCTAAAAATCAAGCCCCTCGTGGGGCTCCCTGCTTAGTGGGGAGTCTCCTTCTCCCTCTCCCTCTGCCACTAGCCCTGCTTGTACTCTCTCTGTCAAATGAATAAAAAAATAAATAAACAAAAACTTAAAAAAAATTTTAAATGGTATTGAACAACTGAGTACCCTACTGAAAAGGGATAAAACTAGATCCACACTTTACACAGATAAACAAATCCCTCATTATATACATTAGGGTCTAAAAGTAAAAAGTGAAACCATGCAAATACGAAACGATTATCTGGGAGTGGGATGCCTCAAAATTCAGAGAAAATAATAGAAAAGATCAATAAATCTGAGTTGATGAAATCAAATTTTCTCATGGGAAAAAGCATTGTAAATGAAGTCAAACACAACAAAAACTGAGAGAAATAAAGTTAATGTCTCTAATTTATAACACATAAAAATCCAGGAAAAAGAAACGGACTAAAAACCCATTGGAAACACCATCAAAAGATATGACAATTTAAAAAGTGGTATAAAAATGACCCTTAAACATACAGAAAGATGTTCAATCTTACACATACAGAAATATAAGTTTAAATTACACTAAGATACAAATTTTGAACCTACCTGATGGACAAAAAATTAAACCTGTTACACCAAAATATTCCACTGACAAGGCCACAGTGGTATCAGAGATCTTTATATATTGCTGGGAGGAATACAAGTTAGTATAATGTTTTTGGACAGGGGTTAAGCAGGATCTAACAAAAACAAACATGCAATTTACTTTGTGATGTAGCAATCGATTTCTAGGAATTAACTTAAAGATACACCTCCAAAAGGAAGAAAATATATATGCAGCATCACTGAAGCACTGCTTGCGAATGCAAAATTCTGGAAATGATCTAATTGTCCATACCCTGAAGGGAGGTGAAATGAAGTATGATAAATCCACACAAGGGAATACTATGCAGTTGTAAAAAGGAAGGAGGAAGATCTTTACGAACTAACAAGAAGTGATTTCCAGAATATATTATATGGGGAAAAAAAGTGCAGAAGAGTATCTACAGTCTACAGCCTTTCATCCAAGAAAGGGAGAGACATAAGAAAATATGCATGCATCAGCTTACTTGTGTGTAAAGAAACTCAAGGGAAGGTAATTTAAAAATGGAGACTAGTTACCGGCCAGTCACAGAAGGGACCAGGGGTGGGAAGGAGGAAGAGATGGTCACTGGGAAGCTGGGGACAGGGGGCTGTGGGACTTCTCTGAGTATACACTTTTTGTGATTTGATTTTAGAAAAGGTTATATTTCACGTAGGTAAACAAACAAATACATTTATAAATAAAAGCAGCAACGGAGGATAAAAAAAACAAAGTTGGCCTACAATTAGAAACTTAATTTCATTTCAAATGAATAACATAACATACTAAAGGGAAACCAATTTAATCCAAGTAACCCTGAAACACCGTATTTTTACTACATACCTTCAGGCTAAAGACAAAACAGAATGAGGAACACTGAAATCCCAGTGAGAAGGTTTGTTTTCCACTGTGTTACAGGTCAGCAGTAACGAAACTATTTAGTATGTGGCCGAGCACTGAGTGAAATACTACACTGGATAAAGAGAGCCAGGTTTCTCAGAACAAATGTGGTGAGCAGGGAGGCCAGAGTGAGCGCAGGGGAGCTGCACTGGCATAAAAGACACTGGCATCAGCTCACGGTTTGTACACAGAAGTACAGACATAGGTACGGGTCTGCCTTGTTTTCCGGACCTCACAGACACTGCATTGCTTACAAATGCAAGGTTTGTAGCAATCCTGCCTGGACCCAGTCTGCTGGGGCCATTTTTCCAAGAGCATTTGCTCACGTCATGTCTCTGTGTCATCTTTTGGGAACTCTCACAATATTTCAAACGTGTTTGTTATTATGACATTTGTTACGGTAGTCTGTGATTGGTGATCTTCCATGTCACCACTGTAATCTGGGGCCACCGCAGCTGTGCCATATAAGACGGGGAACTCAACCGATGTTGTGTGTGCTCTGACCGCTCCACGGACGGGCCCTTTCCCCATCTCTCTCCTTCTTCGGACCTCGCTATTCCCTGAGACATGAATGTATGGACATTAGCACAGTTGATAACCCTACCAGGGCCTCTAAGTGTTCACGTGAAAGGAAGAGTCGCACATCTCTCACTTTCCAATCGAAACTAGAAATGATTCAGCTGCGTGAGGAAGGTCTGTTGACACCCAAGACAGGCCAAAAGCTGGGCCTCTTGTGCCAAAAAGTAAGCCCCGTTATGAATGCAAAGGAAACGTTCTCGAAGGACATCACCAGTGCTACCCCAGTGAACACATAAGAGAATGAACAGCCTCCCTGCTGACATGCAGTGAGTCTGATCGGCCTGGAGGGAAGCTCAAACCAGCCACGACATTCCCTTCGCCCAAAGCCTCCCCCGGAGCAAGGCCCCGACTCTTCAGTTCTGTGCAGGCTGAGGAGCTGAGGAAGCTGTGGAAGTCAAGTTGGGAGCTGGTGGAAGTCAGCAGGGGAGAGGCAAGAAGCGTCTCTGTAAGTACAAGCGCAAGGTGAAGCGGCAAGTGCCGACGGAGAAGCCGTAGCAAGGGATCCCGAGCATCTGGCTGAGACAATTCACGAAGGTGCTCACACGAAGCAACAGGTTTTCAATACGGACGCAACAGTCTTCCATTGGAAGATGCCATCTAGGACTTCCATAGTGAGAGAGACGTCAACGCCTGGTTCAAAAGTTCCAAGGACAGGCTGACTTTCTCAAGAGAGGCTGACGCAGCTGGTGACTTGAAGTGGAAGCCAGTGCTCATTGCCCATTCTGAAAAGCAGCCCTTAGCAACCATGCTAATCTCCTCCGCCTGTGCTCTTTCAACAGAACAACAGAGCCTGGCGGACAGCACAGCTATTTACCATACGGTTGATGGAGTATGTTAAGCCCACTCTGAGACTTACTGCTCAGGAAAAAAAAAGATTCCTTGCAAAATATTACTGCTACATGGCATTGCACCTGGTCACCCAAGGTTCTGATGGAGAGGGACAAGATTAATGCTTTAGGGGCACCTGGGTGGCTCAATACTTTCAGCCTCTGCCTTCGGCTCAGGTCATGGTCTCAGGGTCCTGGGATCGAGCCCTGCATCAGGCTCTCTGCTCGGCGGGGAGCCTGTTTCCCCCCCATCTCTCTCCGTCTGCCTCTCTGCCTACTTGTGATCTCTGTCTGTCAAATAAATAAATAAATAAAATCTTTAAAAAAAAAAAGATTATTGCTGCTTTCATGCCTGCTAACACAACATCCACCCTGCAGCCCATGAACCAAGAGGTAATGCTGACTTGCAAGTCTCATCCTTTAAGAAATACCTTTAGTAAGACTCTAGCTGCTGTAGATACTGAATTCTCAGATGGATCTGGGCAGAATCAGTCGAAAACATCCAGCGAAGGATTCACCATTAATATTGATGACTCATGGGAAGAGCTCAAACTATCAACATCAACAGGAATTTGGAAGAAGTTGATTCCAGCCCTCATGGGTGGCTTCAAGACGGAGGTGGAGGAAGTCACTGCAGATGTGGGGGAAACAGCAGGAGAAGCGGGATCAGAAGTGTGGCCTGAAGACAGGACTGAACTGCTAGAATCCCGTGATCAGACTTGAACAGACGAGGACTTCCTTCTTATGGATGAGCAAAGAAAGTGGTTTCTTGAGATGGAATCTACACCTGGTGAAGATGCTGTGAAGACTGCGGAAATGACAGCAAAGGATTTAGAATATCACACGAACGTAGCTGTAATGCAGCAGCAGGGTTGGAGAGGATGGACTCCAGTTTTGAAAGAAGTTCTACTGGGGCGCCTGGGTGGCTCAGTCAGTTGGTTAAGCGTCTGCTTTCAGCTCAGGTCATGATCCCAGAGTCCTGGGATCGAGCCCCACATCCGTTTCCCTGCTTGGAGGGGAGTCTGCTTCTCCCTCTGCCCCTCCCACTCTCTTTGTCAAATAAAAAAATAAAATCTTCAAAAAAAAAAAAACCGTTCTACTGTGGGTAAAACAGTACCAAAGAGCTTCACAGGCTACAGAGAAATCACTCACGAAAGAAGAGTCAATCCATGTGGCAAACTTCAGGGTTGTCTTATTTTCAGAAATGGCCACAGCCGGTACCACCCTAATGGGTCAGCAGATCAACATCAGGCAAGAAGATCATGGCTCCACAGCAAAAAGATCATGGCTCCCTGAAAGCTCAGATGATGGTTAGTAGCTTTCAACAAGAGAGTGTTTCTAATTTAAGTACGAACATTATTTCTTTTCTTTTTTGAACAATGTTTTAGACACACTGACTGCACACTTCACAGGCTACATACACTATAAACATAACTTTCATGTGTACTGGGAAACCAAAAAGCTCATTTGACTTGCTTTATTGCAATATTCGCTTTATTGCAGTGGAACCAAACGTGTAATTTCTCTGAAGTTTGCCTGTATAGACATGTTTGTCTCTGTGTGAGTGTGTATGTGTGTATATATGTATATGATGTGTTTATGTGTATATATACACACATATATTTAGATGGTATATACATACACCTATGTCTATAAGTGTGTAAGAATGTATGTAAATGTCTAAAACACCTATATGTGTGTGTATATATGTGTATTAAATATGGAGAGACAAATAGACATGCATATATTTCCCAGCTCTCTCTGCAGAAAGTGCTCAGAAGCAATGAGATGCTGGTAGCAATGAGCATATCCACATTCAAATCTTGGTTTCTAAATACTGCTCTCTATTAATAGGAGCCAATAGTTAAAGGAATAACTGATTTCAGGCTTGGGGCAGAGAAATGGCAAGAGTGGTCTGGGACATCTTACCAAACCAGAAAATAAAAAAGTTCTTAAAGAGTAATGGAGACATTTTTAATCAAAATATTTTAAAAATGTAGTATAAATTTATAAAAGATATATTAAGACCTGCACACTGAACTCTAGACAACTATAGTGAGAGAAATTAAAGACCTAAATATATGGCTATACCTATGTTCAAGAATCAGAAAACTCAGTATCATTAAGATGTCATTTTTTCACAAATTTATTTATAGATTTAACTCAATACCAGTTAAATTTTTAGCCTTTTTGAAATTAAGAAGCTGACTCAAATTTATGTGGAAATGCAAAGAGCTTAGAATAGTGGTAACAATGTTGAAGAATACAGTTGGAGAATTTACACTACCTAAAACCCTACAGGAAGCAAGACATTGTGGTATTAGCATAAAAATAAACAAGTAGATCAATGAAACAGAATAGAGTCCGGGAATACACTTACACAATTGGGTCAACTAGCTTTTTACAGTGGTGCCAATGCAACATAATGAGGAAAGGGTAATTTTTTCAAAAAATGGTGCAAAAAACTGGATAGCTCTAGTTTTTAAAAAATGAGCTTTGACTCTGAGTCTTTGACTCTTTGAGACCATACATAAAAATAACTCAAAATGGACCCCAAACCTCAATATCAGGAGCTTACACTATACAACTCTTAACAGAAAATAGGGTAATAACGTAGGTTGGCAAAGATTTCTTAAATACAACACAAAAAGCGCAACTATAAAGGGATTAACCGTTCTTCATTTAAATAAAAATGTATAGAAGGAACATGCTCAACATCATAAAAGCCATATATAAAAGACCCAGAACTAGTATCATCCTCAATGGGGAAAAACTAAGAGCTCGTTCCATACAGTTAGGAACACGACAGGGATGTCTGTCCACTCTCACTATTACTATTCATCACAGCACTGGAAGTTGTAGCTACAGCAATCATACGGAAAAAAGAAATAAAAGGCATCCAAATCAGCAAGGAAGAAGTCAAACTTTCACTATTTGCAGATGACACGATACTCTTTATTGAAAACCTGAAATATCCCACCAAAAAACTGCTAAAACTGATACAAGAATTCAGCAGTCGCAGGATATAAAATCAGTGTACAGAAATCTGTTGCATTTCTATACAACAAAAATGAAGTAGCTGTACAAGAAATCAAGGAATCAATCTCATTTACATCTACACCAAAAACAGTAAGATATCTAGGAATAAACCTAACGAAAAAGGTAAAAGATCTATACTCTGAAAAGTACAGAACACTCATGAAAGAAACTGAGGAAGACACAAAGAGATGGAAAGACATTCCATGCTCATGGACTAGAAGAACAAATATTATTAAAATGTCTATGCTGACCAGAGCAATCTGCACATTTAAAGCAATCCTTATCAAAATACCAACAGCATTTTTCACAGAGCTAGAACAAAAAATCCAAAAATTTGTATGGAACTACAAAAGACCCCAATAGCCAAAACAATCCTGAAAAAGAAAACCAAAGCTGGGGGCATCACAATGCCTGACTTCAAGCTCTGTTACATAGCTATAATCATCAAGATAGTATGGTACTAGCAAAAAACAGACACACAGGTCAGTGAAACAGAATAGAAAACCCCCAAATGGACCCACAACTATATGGTCAACTAATCTTTGACAAAGCAGGAAAGAATATCCAATGGATAAAAGACAGGCTCTTCAACAAATAGTACTGGGAAAAGGGACAGCAACATACAAAAGAATGAAATTGGACCACTTTCTTAAACCATACAAAAATAAATACAAAATGGATGAAAGACCTGGGGTGCCTGGGTGGCTTAGTTGGTTGAGCATCCGTCCGATTCCTGGTTTCTGCTCTTGTGGTGATCGTGCCATTGTGGGATCAAGCCCCATATCAGGTTCTGGCTTGGTGTGGACTCTACTTAGGATTCTCTCTCCTTCTTCTGCCCCTCCCCCCCCCACTCTCTCTAAAAGTAAATAAATAAAGTCTTTTTAAAAAATGGATGTAGGACGAAAATGTGAGACAGGAATCCATCAAAATCCTAGAGAACAGAGGCAGCAACCTCTTTGACCTTGGCCTCAGCAACTTCTTGGACATGGTGCCACAAGCAAAGGCAACAAAAGCAAAAATGAACTATTGGGACTTCATTAAGATAAAAAGCTTCTACACAGAGATGGAAACAATCAACAAAACTAAAAGGCAGCCTAGGGAACAGGAGAAGATATTTGCAAGTGACATATCTGATAAAGGGTTAGCATCCAAAATCTTTAAAGAACTTACCAACTCAACACCCAAAAAACAATCCAGTTAAGAAATGGGGAGAAGACATGAATAGACACTTTTCCAAAGAAGACATCAGAGGGCCAACAGACACATGAAAAAGTGCTCAACATCACTCACCATCAGGGCAATACAAATCAAAGCCACAATGAGAGGGGCATCTGGGTGGCTCAGTCAGCTGAGGATCTGCCTTCAGCTCAGCTCATGGGTCCTGTGGTCAAGCCCCGTGTCTGGGTCCCTCCTCAATGGGGACCCTGTTTCTCCCTCTCTCTGTCAAATAAATAAATTTTTAAAAAAGCAACAACAATAACAAAACCACAATGATAAATCACCTCAACCTGGCAGAATAGCTAAAATTAACAACACAGGAAAAAATAGGTGTAGGTGAGGATATGGAAAAAGGGGAACTGAACCCCCTTAAACTGTTGGTAGGAATGCAAACTGGTGCAGCCACTCTAGAAGACAGCATGTAGGTTCCTCACAAAGTTAAAAATAGAACTACCCTCTGATCCAGCAATTGCACCATTGGGTATTTACCCAAAAGATACAAAAATATAGATTCAAAGGGGCTCACGGACCCCAATGGTTATAGCAGCATCATCAACAGCAGCCAAACTATGCAAAAAGCCCAAGTGTCCATGACTGATGAATAGATAAAGAAGTTGTGGTGTACATATACGATGGAATATTACTCGTCCTTCAAAAAGAAAGAAATCTTGCCACTTGCAATGACATGGATTGAGCTGGAGTGTATTATGCTAAGCAAACTAAGTCAGAGAAAAACAAATACCGTATGATTTCACTCATACACGGAATTTAGGAAACAGATGAACATATGGGAAGGGGGGAAAAAAGGAGAGAGAGGAAAGAAAACCATAAAAGACTCTTAACAACAGAGAACAAACTGAGGGTTGATGGAGGGAGGTGGGTGGGGGAGGGGCTAGACGGCCACAGAGATTAAGGAGGGCACTTGTGATGAGTGCTGGGTGTTGTATGTAAGTGATGAATCACTAAATTCTACTCCTGAAACCAATATTGTGCTATGTATTAACTAGCTAGAATTTAAATAAAAATTTGGAAGAAAAAATGTTTCTTGTTCAGAAGATAACGATAAGAAAATAAAAAGACAAGCACACAGAGGAAAAGATTTGCAAAACATAAATCTGACAAACAACTTATATCTACAATAGACAGTCTTGTAATTCAGTAACAATAATGCAAAAAAAATTTTTTTTTAAAAATAGGCAAAAGATATGAACACTTTACCACTACAATATGTGGATGGCAAATAAATTTATAAAAAAAAATTGTTCAGCACATTAGTCATTAGGAAAATATAAATTAGAACACAAGATACCACAACACACCTTCCCAGAATGACTAAAATTAGAAAGTCTGATCGAGGGGTGCCTGGGTGGCTCAGTGGGTTAAGCCGCTGCCTTCGGCTCAGGTCATGATCCCAGGTCCTGGGTTCGAGCCCCGCATCGGGCTTTCTACTCAGCGGGGAGCCTGCTTCTTCCTCTCTCTCTGCATGCCTCTCTGCCTACTTGTGATTTCTCTCTGTCAAATAAATAAATAAAATCTTAAAAAAAAAAAAAAAGAAAGTCTGATCGAATCAAATGACGAGGATGTGGAGTAGCTGGAACACTCGTGCACTGCTGAAGGGACTACAGAATGGCACGAGCTCTACGGAACTCAGTTTGGGGCTTTCCTGCTTTCCTCAAAAGGTATACACCTATGAGGTGGCCCCGCCATTCTGCTCTTAGGTATTTACCCTAAAGAAATGAAAGCATCACATCCATACAAACTTCTACATAAGGCTCATGGCAGCTTTCTGTGAAACAGCTAAAAACTAAAGACCCAAATGCCGACAAGGAAGGACTGTATAAACTGTGTACATTAATAAAATGAAATACTACTCAGTAATAAAAAGGAATGCACTGCTGATACATGTAATAGAAGACGAATCTCAAAATAATTGTGCACAGTGGAGGAAGTTGGATCAAAGTGTATATACTACATGGTTCTTTTGATAGAAAACTCTCAGAAATGCAAGCTGCCATGAATGGACAGAAAGCAGGTCAGTGGTTGCGAAGAGGGAGGGACTACAAAGAGTAAGAATACTCTGGGGGTGATGATTACGTAAATTATTTCAATTGCAGCAATGGCTCCATGGGTATATACATATGTCAAAAACATATAAATTATACAAGTTAAATATGTGTCAATTATTAAGTATCATTTAAGCACAAAAAAAGCGGTGCCAGAGTGAAAAAGAGCATAAAAGAATCCACACTCAGGACACCTGGGTGGTTCAGTCTGTTAAACATCTGCCTTCCACTCAGGTCATGATCTCAGGTCCTGGGATCGAGCCCACATTGGGCTTTTTGCTCGGCAGGGAGCCTGCTTGTCCTTCTGCCTCTGCCCCTCCACCCTTCTCGTGCCCCCTCCTCAAATATTAAAAAAAAAAAAAAAAAAGAGTTCACACTGGCTAATCTGAGACAATTATCAAAATAAATATGATGGTAAATTCTGATCCATGGGATAAAGAATTCATAAGCTCATAGTGAACTGATACAACTAAATAAGAAGAGAATGTTCTACCTTACACCAGATATCAACTAACAAATGTAGAAGAAATGATGGAGTTAGAAAATCATAATTTGCAACTATCCTAGTAACAAATGATTCCGGTAAGAACTATCAATAGGTCATAAAACTAGTGAGTGTCAGGTTAATGACGAACCAGATGTTAAGAATCTCAAAGTACTTCTTCAGCAGATACTTATTAACAGCAGACACCAAGTGAGTCAAGTGACCACAGACAGCATCATCAGGAATGGGACAAATAGATACCAGATGCTTCCTGATACATGGCCCTGAAGACCCAAAGTCATTTCCATGGTGTTCCTGTCAAAAATGAGGAACCTCAGACAATCCCTAATTAAAAGACATTCTGGGGGCGCCTGAGTGGCTCAGTGGGTTAAAGCCTCTGCCTTGGGCTCAGGTCATGATCCCAGGGTCCTGGGATCGAGCCCCACATCGGGCTCTCTGTTCAGCAGGGAGCCTGCTTCCTCCTCTCTCTCTCTCTCTGCCTGCCTCTCTGCCTACTTGATCTCTGTCTGTCAAATAAATAACTAAATAAAATCTTTAAAAAAAATAAAAAATAAAAGACATTCTGAAAAATAAATGCCCTGAAAAATAAAATGTTTTTAAAATTCAAAATTTTCAAAAATTTTAAAAGTTATGTACAGCGAAGACTAAGGTATATTGCAGGCTGAAGGAGATGAAGGAGGCACGACAAGTAGGCAACACATGACGTAGCACGTAATGGCGTCCTTGCCATTTCCGGTACAACTCTACCATGGAGGTTAATAGTTTGCTTACTTAACTGCTGGTTTCTAAGCTCGTTAGCTATGGTCACCAATCTGAAATGTGTCTGTGTCAAACCAAGTGATAAAGCAAGCTTGCATTTACCTTAAGCTCTGCTTTATGAATCCTTTTTGGTATTCAAGTCAGGAAATGTAAATGAATTTAGCAATTAAATGATCACTGCTAAAATGAATAGAGAATAAAGGAGATTTTAGATTACAGAACTGAAAATAAGATTCTGGTGAGTTATCAGGTCACTAGCTAACATGACAATATCTTTCCCACTATCACCTAAAATTATGCAAAATATCTTTTCAGGGGTACCTGGGTGGCTCAGTCGTTAAGCGTCTGCCTTCAGCTCAGGTCATGATCCCGGGGTCCCGGGATGGAGTCCTGCATCAGACTCCCTGCTCAGCAGGAAGCCTGCTTCTCCCTCTCCCACTCCCCCTGCTTGTGATCCCTCTCTCACAGTCTGTCAAATAAATAAATAAAATCTTTAAAAAAAAAAAAAACTTTTCAAATTAGTGATAACTCTCATGATAGCAATAATTTTACCATTAGAGGCTAAACACTTTAATTTTTTTAAGTAGACTCCAAGCCCAGCATAGAGCCCAACAGGGGGCTCAACCTCACAACCCTGAGATAAAGACTTGAGCTGACACTGAGAGTCAGACTTTCAAACAAATGAGCCACCCAGGTGCCCTGAGGCCAAATATTTCTAAACTGTGGTTTATATTTTTATGATTTTGTTTCCCAACTTAGAAATGCCCACATGCCTGTTGTGTGTTTGCTTAAGTGGTTCTGTATACTGTGAAGAAGTTGACATTGATGCTGTACCACCCTTGCCAAAGGAATCAGCCTACCTTTATGCACGATTCAACAAAATTAAAAAGCTGACTGCGAAAGATTTTGCAGAAATACGTAAGTTAATTTTAAATAAAATAATTTATATTAACTCATGTTAGTATTAACCTCAAATACACACAAGTTTCTAGGTACTTGTGGCCTCTCACATCTAGGGTAGTCTCCGCTGGAATATTTACATATCCACACCCTTCACCAAAATCCACTTGCTTGTTGGTGAGCCTCTTTTCTATTCAATGTCCCATGTCACCTTTCTTTATTGGTGACTTCATGTTGACAGCCCATCTAACATATGAGAAGGCACCAACGCCTTCTCAGCCTCAGGACATTGAGAGCTGTTTGCCTCAGCCACTCAGAGCACCAGCATAATCGAGGTGCTTCTCTAACCGCGATGCTTTCTTCACAATGCTGCCTTCACTAGAAAGGTGACTCTGCTTTAAGTCAAGGTTACTTTAACTCAAGGTTCTTAAACCTGGCTGTGTACTAAAAATACTGGTACCAGATCCTAGTCAGCAGAGATTTCAATTTAGGTCTGGGCAGAGGTCCACGTGTCATCATGAAACACCACCAAACTCCTCACATGATTCTCGCGTAGAGCTATCGCGTTCCCCCCCTTTCTGGGATGCGGGCCATGAGGGCCCTGCTGTGAGCACACTACACATCCCGACTTCTGCATCGCCATGTCTCAGGACTGGATCACAAGCCCTCGTGAGTTCTCTAGACTGCTATGTTGTCAAGTGCTTCCGAGGAAAATCACACCAGAAACGCACATGGGCCCCACTACACATTCATGAGCTTCACCATGAGAGTATCACGCTGCACCTGGTAGCTCCCAACTGGCTGGAGTACAGTAGATCCACACTTTCAAACTCACCTACTGGGTGAAATTATTTGTGACCCAAAGTCACTGTGTGCAGCCCTCACGGTCACTTGCCGACAAATGCACCGTGGGAACACAGTGGGGTTCCCTAGACAAGGTCGAACGAGGTGATCTCTGCCATTCTGTGTCAGCTCTCACACTACAGAGCCCTGCTCCATCTCAGCGCCACACCTTCCACACCTGGGGCTCCCCAAGCGCAGTGCTCCGGGGCCTCCTGTTGTGAGGCAAACTTCATTCCAATGCGTGGTCGTGAGTTCAATGTTAAGTGTACCCACAACATAAACTAACCACAGTGCTTTGAAACAGAAACGCTCATAGAACTTTGTACTAATTGGCTGATGTAAATGTGTGACCAGAGGCTCACAGGAACCTAACCCTGTATCTTCTCCCAAGAGCAACGGTCCATTTCACTAACTCCAGTGTTTGCAGGGACCACCTCAAATAATGAATGAAAAGCGACTCCTTTTCCTCATCATCTCAGACATATAAAAGTGAAACAAACAAATTGAATGTCTCTCTCCATCCACATCACTTTAACAAATTAGGGAATATTGCTGTTTGTTGTTGTTAAGCAGTAAGACAGAGACAGATAAAGATAACATTTTCTTTATTTTATTTTATTTATATGACAGCGAGAGAGATCACAAGTAGGCAGAGAGGCAGGCAGAGAGAGAGGGGAGGAAGCAGGCTCCCTGCGGAGCAGAGAGCCCGATGTGGGGCTCGATCCCAGGACCCTGGGACCATGACCTGCGCCGAAGGCAGAGGCTTTAACCCACTGAGCCACCCAGGCGCCCAAGATAACATTTTCTACAATCACAATGCAACATACAAAGTGTACCTACATAATTCTATTCAATCAAATGTAATCCTTACTTCCCATGATTTGCAAACAGAATTTGTTCCAAACTGCCTCGGCATCCTGAGAATTCAAGCACAGAAGGATAGAAAGGCTCTGTGAACTTCAAGTTCCCTCGCAACCCTGAAATTCCAGGACTCGAGTGAGACAGGCCATCAGTGTCAGGCACGGGGTAGATGTTCACCATGCATTCAACAGAATTTACTGATCTACTAATTACAGACACTCTGTTAGATATTAAAACTAAAAGGTGTTTGAAAGACCCATGAAACCAATGCTTTTTTTCAATCCACATGAATGAGACTTTAACTTTTTATTTTTTGTATTATATTTTCTGTATATTCTTCTTTCAAGCTAACTTAAGAAGACTTGATTTTACGGGAAATCTGATTGAAGATATAGAAGACGGTACTTTTTCAAAACTTTCTCTGTTAGAAGAACTTACACTAGCTGAAAATCAACTACTGAAGCTTCCAGTTCTTCCTCCCAAGCTTACTTTATTTAATGCAAAATATAACAAAATCAAGAGTAGAGGAATCAAAGCAAATACATTCAAAGTAAGTATTTTATACTATGACCAAATACAACATCAATTTTATACAAACAATAGTAACATGGTAAAAGAGAAACTCTGTTCTAAAATTTTGTTTTATATTTTAAAACTATTTTAATTTTATAAATGAAGACATTATTTCCATAATAAATAGTCCTGTTATTGGGCTCATTCAGCCTAGCTTATACCTGCACCTTCCTTAAAGTATGTAACTTTACCTTGCTTCATGGGACTCACTATATCATATCCCAGGTTTTTCACTTGTTCACACAGCAAATATTTATTTATAATAATATAAAATATTTATAAAAATAAAATATTTATTTGTACCCTCATGGACCAGGATGCTATAAAACCTCAAAAAGGGAGTTTTCCTGTGTTTCTTTTCCTTACAATACTAGTAATTTACACATGCCAGAAAATTATTTTTCCAAAAGTAAAAGTCAGTTAAATTCAGCTTAAAAGTATTAATACTTTTAAGTATACTTTTTTTTAAGTAGTAATACTTAAAAGTATTAACCCATAAAATTCTGTAGGTAGACTTTCTTTTGAATTCCAGCTTTCTTTTGAATTCCATACAAAATTCTATATGTACTATTTACATTTCTTATTTAATAATTCAAGATATAGGTACAGGAAAGAGGGATCTACTCTGACTTAGGTAGCCAGGTTGTGTCCAAATGCATAGCCTATGGAGAAATTAGTGCCTTGCCCAGTCCTGCACAGGTGGCAACTCGTTCCCAGTCCTTGAAGGAGCCCCACACAGAAAGATGATCGCGCTACTATTGGCAGCAAACCTCAATCAAAAGGGGAGTCTGGGGCTTCTTGTGATAACAATTAATAGAAACATAAAGTTTATGATAATCACACAAAGGTATGATTTGTCCACAAACAAGCAACCTGTCAGAAAATGTAAAAATATTTCATTTTTCTTTTCTTTTTGTTTACACTTAAGGAGTTGTTTTTCAACTATAAGAGACATTATTCTAAAGGCACATCAGAGTTCCTCAGAAGTTAAGAGATTATTAGAGGACTTTTTAAAACAGGACTCACTTTCAAAACAAAAAACCCTTATAATTTGAAGCTATATAATTCCAGCTGATAAGCTGTTGACTAATTGGCATAGTAAAGATCTACAGGAGCCGATCTACACTTCACAAAAGGAGTGTTTAAATATTCAGAATTTTAGACTTGCGTTACATCTTGAAGTCCTGTGATAAAATGATACACAGCAACGGGCTGCTGACCATGAAGAGTAATTCAACACAGACCCTTATGGGTAAAAGTCACACCTCGCTAAGTAGTTAATAAATTGCTCTGGGAAACATTTTACTAACAAGCACACTGCTTAGGAGTACAGGCACAGAGCACGTCCCTGCGCTTCGCAGACACCGCATTTCTACAAACTGAAGGTCTGCGCCAACCCTGCTTGAAGCAAGTCTATCGGCACCTTTTTCCAACAGCCTTTGCTCACTATGTCTCTGCCACGTTTTGCTAATTCTTGCAATAACTGAAACTTTTTCATTATTATTACATTTGTTGATCTGTCATTAGGGATTATAACTCACTGAAAGCTCAGATGTTGTTAACTTTTAGCAATAAAGTATTTTTTAATTAGGGTATGTACATTGTTTTTTAGACTTAACACTGCTGCACATTTTACTGCAGTATAGTGTAAACGTATCTTCTATATTCACTGGGAAACCAAGAAATTCACTGGACTTTATTGTAATATTCGTTTTATTGTGGTGGCCTGGGGCTGAACTCACAGTATCTCCAAGATGTGCCTGTATTCATTTTGCTAGAAATTGGTGGAAATGAAATGAGAAGTTCTGAAGGTTCAAGAGAGGTTATGTTAGCACCAGGATCCAAATTCAATCCTGCGTAGGGACTGACCTTATTAGCTGTTCACAAGACAAATCAAAAGGCTCCAGAAGCTGACATGGATTGACGCCAGGCATGGCTGGGTATTCCATGGTCAGATGAGTGGAGAGAAATGTGGAGATGCAGTAGGGCACTATCACCTTTCATAAAGGACCAAGATACACTACTTGTAAAACCAAAAAACCCTCAAAACCAAATAACTACCAAACCAGCAATTAATAGTACTGATAGGGGTCTATACCAACACCTATGTACACATGTAAATACACACATATATTCACACACACATCTATGCACATATATACATGCATATGCATGTGTGTACATAGCTGGAATCCTGTGAAAGAAATGTACTGACCTCAATAACGCTCAAACCAAGTAACTTTTCCTTACAGAAACTGAACCACCTCTCCTTCCTCTACTTGGACCACAATGCCCTGGAATCTGTGCCTCTTAATTTACCAGAAAGTCTACGTATAATTCATCTTCAGGTAGGATTGCTCCATTCACAATATCCGGCTTTAATTTAACTTAAAATTGGTCAGTCTTGGAACTCATTAGGAAACTCAATTATTCATACGTATAAATGGAATTATTCATATGTAAATTTTGCCTATCAAAAGTATGACTATTTAGTCCAAGGCATCACCTGCCTGAAAGCCCCACCTGTCCAGAGAACAAGAAAGGATCAGCAACCTAGGTATGTGGTCTGCTCTTAGAGTGGGGTTTGTCATCAGATGTGTGTACTTAGCATCTCCTAGTTAATCTGACACATGGATTCAAAGGCAGGGCACACTATGACCTCTGGTTTGTCCCTCTTTCTAACGATTCTTTTTTAAAATTTAACAGAGATCACAAGTAGGCAGAGAGGCAGGCAGAGAGTGAGAGGGGGAAGCAGGCTC
Organism: Enhydra lutris kenyoni; assembly: GCF_002288905.1. Taxonomy (NCBI): domain Eukaryota; kingdom Metazoa; phylum Chordata; class Mammalia; order Carnivora; family Mustelidae; genus Enhydra; species Enhydra lutris. Next base: position 4,158,235 of record NW_019154117.1, read on the forward strand.
CCCGCTGAGCAGAGCGCCCAATGCGGAGCTCAATCCCAGGACCTTGAGACCATGACCTGAGCCAAAGGCAGAGGCTTTAACCCACTGAGCCACCCAGGCGGCCCTGGTTTGTCCCTCTTTCTCCAACAGCAGTAAACATTTGGAGACTTTCCAGCTGACTTTATTGTCCAATATCATCTCAAGGTAATACAAGAGAGAAAAGGAATTAAACTAAAATTGGTCTTGCAGCATCATAAGAATCCCCATTTGTCCTTTTTACTTCTTTAAAGGATTATTTAAGGACACAGTACCTATTTTGAGTGACACTCTAGAACAGGACACTTTCTCCAGGTAGTATAATCTGATTTATGCTTAGAACTTTCTGCCACATGGATATCACTCTGAGTAATAAGCTGTGTGTTCTTCCAAAGTAATACTGTAGATGTAAAAAGGTAAGGGCTGGGGGGAAACTCAGGTCACACTGAGACGGTTTTATTATTGAAAGGATACACAGGATATACACTAATTTCAAAATCATTTTTTAGATAGAATACTCAGTGAAATCCCATTACATAGCATACAGAAGGTTGATTTCAAACTTCTGAACAATTTTTCCCTTCTATTTTCCAGTTTAACAACATAACTTCAATCACAGATGATACATTTTGCAAGGCTAATGACACCCGTTATATTCGGGACCGCATTGAAGAGATACGCTTGGAGGGCAACCCCATCGTCCTGGGAAAGCATCCCAACAGTTTTATCTGCTTGAAAAGATTGCCTGTAGGGTCATACTTTTAACTACTACCAATGCAGCATATAAACTAAAGTACACACATGCATATTGTCTGTCTCAACAATGTCTAAAGGAGCATAAATATTTAATACTCACTTTGTGTCCCACTATAAAGGAATTTCATGTTTTAAACAAGGATGCTCAAAAATCTTATACAGAACAAGTAAAAAGTAAAATTGAATCCAAAGTTCAAAACAAAGTAATATGAAAATATTTAAACAGCATTACAAAATCCTTGTAGTTTACACCATAGTGCCATTTAAAAGGTATGTTTTTATATAAATACCCAAATTTAAGAAGCATTATTTCCATTACTAATTAAGTGGAAGGATAAGTCCAAAAAACTTTCAACTGTTTGTCTTTCTTGGCCTTTACTGAATCCCTAAAGCATTTAAGGAAGACGTTCCAAAAAATTTGAAAAGCTAAGTATTTCCAGTGATCTCCCATTTTTCTTTCATGATTCATACGTTATTCATTATGAAGTAGGAACTTTGTTTTCCCTCTATTAAGGCTGCTGTTATATTTTTACTTAGCCCGAGAAGTAGGTATTGTCTCATATCTAGGCAATACTTTCCAAATAAAGCATAGTCTTACTCTCTCATAAAGATCTAGTAGACTAATCAAAGTTCTTTTGCTTTATAGTCACACAGTTAAAGGCTTTAGTAAAATAATACAAAATCTTCCTTCTTCTAAATACTGACATTCCAAGTCTACCATAAAACATTTTAAGGAGCCAAGCAGAACAAAATCAGTATGCTCATTCAAAAAACAAAACAAAACAAAACAAAACAAAAAAACTTCAATGTACATCCCATCTCTCAAAAAATAGCTATAAAGTTCAGTTTTCAAATATGACAGATACTGCAAAATATTTTCTTTTTACCACCATAGCAATGAGAATCTCATCAATAAATCTGTTCAAATATAAGACATGAAAACAGTGAATTTTTTGTGGTGTTACTGCACACCACCTCCCCCCTCCCAACTTATACACATCACAGTCATGCAAACTGACTATACCTTTACAAGAAAGCTTCGGAGCAACATTTTCTAAAGACCCAGGATTAACCGATCATTTTGCAGTGTGAATTCATCTACACTCTAATGGTGATGACTCATCATGGAACAATGCTGGAGATTAAAGTTCCTAAAATAACCTTCCTCTTGACCAAAACCCACTCAAAAGTCTTATTCCCCCACATTGTATTGAGATTACATCCAAAATTATCAGTGCTTTAGATGCACAAGTCTGAATTGTGTACATAAAAATTTCTAATACTGTTTCCAACATAAACCGTACATTAGAATCAAGTTGGTCTCCATATACAATTCCCAGAACAAAGAGTCACTCATATTTTTAAGCATTTGCTTCTGTTTTTCCCTATGCTGAATGAGCTCCTATCTGTTTTTCAATTTTCCCCCCATTTGTCAAGGTTGACCCAAAGATGAGACTTTTTTCATTAAAACATCTGTGATGTCTTAAGGCCACAATTATTACCCCTATACTAGTTATTAACTCACCTGCTTCTTTTATTTTGGTAATTGATAGTCACTAACTATATACTACTTTCTCATTATTTTGTGTGCATGCCTCATTTCTCTGTGACTGAAAGCTCACTGAACACAAACAATATTCCCTTTATATTTTCAATGTGCCTAGCATAATAGTAGTGAGCACATCTGAATTGAATATGCAATGAAAAGTACAAAATAAAATTCATTTAAACCAAGGGCTCTGTTTTATTTGGAAAAATAGAATCTTCATCACAATCTTGAATGAATCAATGAAAATGAATTATAACTTTATCTGGAAAATTAAATTTGGTAAAAAAGAGAGCAAAGTGGTGGGACTGACACCGGGATAAGCAGTCAGAATCCTCTGATACATTTCTTACGTTTCCAGGTGCATCCCTATATTCTTTACCTAACTGAACTTAAAGAGGAAAAAAATACCATAAAATAACATAACTTTTAGAGAATTCAAAAGCCTATGGTTTACCTAAAATAATAATTAGGAAAGAGCACTGGTAAAAGGTCTGAATTACAGAATTATCTTCGAAAGACAATTTCAGATTTCCAGATAAGAAGATATGAGCAGGGGTAATTGACAACCTTACATATACCCTTAGGTCACAAATAAGATAAAAGAATGACAATAAAATTCCACTGACCCCATTATCTTAAAGAAATAGTATTCATTCTTGACACTGATAAGTAAAGAAATTAAGGTTTAAAATTAAAAATGTTTTACCCTTACAAACACTCTGAAACTAAAGAAGCCATGCACCAGTACAGAGACATCCTGTGTTCTTGGGCTGTAAGACCAAACAGTTACTAGGTCAGCACCACCCAAAGCAATCCACACACTCAACGCAGTCCCTGTCAAGTCCCAATTACATTTATTGAAGAAAGAGAAAAACCCATTCTAAAATGCATATGGAATCTCAAAGGACTCCAAATAGGCAAAAGAAATTAGAAAAGACGAATAAAATTGGAGAACTCATACTTTTCTCATTTCAAAAGTGAATTACGAAGCTACAGTAATCGAAAGTACGGTACCGGCGTGCAGGAACATATGTAACAACAGAAGAGTACATGGAACCTAGAAACAAACCTTTGCATAGACAGTCAAATGATTTTCAACAAAGGTGCCCAAGACCTTGGAAAACTGGATATCCACATGCAAAAGAATATAGATGGACCCTTCGCTTACAGTATATGCAAAAGTTAACTCAAGTTGTATCAGACACCTAAGTTTAACTATGAAACTCTTAGTGTTAAAAAAGAGGAAAATTTTTATGACGTTGAATTTGACAATGATTTCTTGGATATGACATCAAAAGCACAGACAACAACGAAATAGATAAAATGGATGTTGCTGAAGGTAAAAACTTCTGGGCATCAAAGGACACTATCAAACAAATGAAAAGACAAGCCAAAAAACGGGGGGAAATATTTGCCAATTATATATTTGATAAAAGATTAATATCTAGGGGCGCCTGGGTGGCTCAGTGGGTTAAAGCCTCTGCCTTCAGCTCAGGTCATGATCCCAGCCAGGGTCCTGGGATCGAGCCCTGCGTTGGGCTCTCTGCTCAGCAGGGAGCCTGCTTCCCTTCCTTTCTCTGCCTGCCTCTCTGCCTACTTGTGATCTGTCAAATAAATAAAATCTTTAAAAAAAAAAAAAAAGATTAATATCTAGAATATATCTTTAAGAACTCCTATATCCCAACAAGAAAAAAACAACCCAATTCAAAAATGGGCAAAGGATTTAAATAGACATCTCTGCAAAGAAGATACATGAATGGCCAATATGCACATGAAAAGATGTTCAACATCACTAATCATTAGGTAAATGCAAATCAAAACCACAATGAAAATACTACTTCACACCCATTAGGTTGGCTATGATCCAAGATCCAAAAAAATCAAAACAAAAAAAGACCCCCAAAGTTGGCAAGTATGTGGAGAAATTGGGAGCTTTGGCATTGCTGTTGGGAATGTAAAACGGTATACCCACTGCGGAAGAGAATATGGGGTGCTTCACAAAATTGGGCAGAAATACTATATGACCCAATGACTCCATTTACAAGTATATATGTACTAGAACTGAAAGCAGGGACTTGAACAGGTATTTGTACACCAATGTTCATAGAAGCATTGTTCACAACAGTCAAAAGATGGAAACAAAGCAAGTATCCGTCAACAGATGAATGGATAAACAAAATGAAGGCAACCCATTCAATGGAATATCATCCAGCCTTAAAAAGGAAGGAAATTCTTCACTGTGCAACACCTTGAGAATATTATGCTAAGTGAAATAAACCAAACAAAAAAACTATTTGGTTTTATGATTCTGCTTTAATGAGATACCTAGAAATTCATAGAAACAGAAAATAGAATGGTGATCCCCAAGAGCTGGGGAAGGAGGTCATGAGAAGTTAATATTTAATGGGAACAGTTGCAGTTTGAGATGTAAACAAGTTCTGGAGATGAGTATCAGTGATGGCTGCATAACAGCATGACCAGCTCAGGGAAGTACTCGATCCTCTACAGGATAAACACACCAATCATACTTCTACGCCCGCCCTGAAAGCACCTAGGGGCAAATCAACTTCAGAAATAGGACTAGAACTCAGAATTCCCACAACCTATCCAAATGTATCAGTAAACCTCCATGTTCGATGGAGTTTTGCCACAACTGCCTGCATACTCCCGTTCATGACTATATTTTACCAGTTGTGAAGCAAAGCCCTTTCACTGTTCTGGTGCAAGAGCACATGTCTGTGAGCAACAATAAGAGAACTCCTCCAGGAACCACAGTGCAGGTACAGGCATGTTTCATTGTAAGGAAAGTTCTACGTCTGACAGATTTTATTAACTCAACCAAACAGAATGCAAATAATAATGGTAGTAGTGATAGCAGTAATAATAACAATAATAATAAGTCCAAACAAACAAGAGTTAGTACCAGTCATAAAAACAACAGTCAGGACCTGGGGTTAGCCTTTTGAGATACTATATCAACTCTTTCAAAACTGGATTTTGTGTGGACCACTGCTGTCAAAACTGCTACCATCCAACTAAAAAGAATATGGATGATTATAACGTAGCTCAACGTAATTCTAGCTATGCCAGAAAACAGAATAATAAGAAGTCTTTGAATGTTTCTGTTATCAGACTTAAGAGACATTATTATACCAGAATCAGGCTTTAATAGTTAAAACTGAAATAGATGACAATTAAGAAACTCAAAATACAGAGTATGACTAGGAATTAAAGATTACAGTGCTAGGTGGTAAGCCCACTATGATAACACTCATTTTAGCATTTGTATTTTACTTCAAGTACAGATTAATTTTTCAAAATGTGTATAAAATAAATAAGAATATAACTATACCTCTTTCAAGATATCTCCTAATACAAACGACTCAATGGTTTGTATAAAAGCATTCCTCCTCATTTATTCCAAATAACTGCAAATTCCAGAAGCCAACAAAAATATTTTCTATTGTTTCAAAACTTTAAGGAAAAAATGTCATATCAAATCCCCAAATTAATACCAGCTTCACTTTTCGGATATGTTTAAATTTAAACCAGCCTGACTTTTTGAATATGTTTAAATTTTAAAACTTCAGACCCTACCTTGAAGTGTTCAAATGTCCGCTTACGATATTCACACCACTCCACAAAAAAGTGTAGGCTTCGGAAAAACATCAGCAGATCTCTTCTTTCTTCTGCTCTGTAGGAATAGAAGATTTTATGATTCATAAATGTCATAAATGAGAGCCCTATCCTGGCATTTTTAATCGTATTGTTTTTTATATACCCTAAAGCTAAAAAAAGTACTTGATACACTTCTATATTCTGAACTCTGAGTACGTGCCCCTGTGTGATTGCTAATGCTAATTTGCCCTTTGCCCCATCTTAAAATGTTTAAATCCTAAACAAGGTACCTCTCAAATACCAATCTGTCCTTGAATTTGTATTTGATGACCATGGCATATAATAAAGACTATTTCTGGCACAGAGCTTCAAAAACCCTTGGAATTCCTGAGTGACCAGTGTGTGTCTCTTATGCTAATGAAGTGACACGTGGTGGCCCCTAGATAGCCTAAGGATAGAGGCTGGTCACCACAAAGACTAACCACATGCTTAACAGGTTGGAACTTTGGGCCAACCAGACCTCCAGTGAGGACAGGGGGACTGGAGGAGTTTCATCACATGGCACCTAAAGTGGGCCACCTTGTTCAGGACTTTGCCCTTAACCTGCAGGTCTGCACTAAATCTGAGCAGTGTCAGGACTGAACTAATTACAGGACATTCCGGGGGGTGTCAGAGATTATTCTCTGAACAGTGACCTCACCACCACACCACATGACCTATTCCAAAATGGCTAGAAATAATTTTTGTCCTATTACCTATGAGCTCTCATGGAATTGATCTTAATGCTCTTAACGCTATACCTATTGTTATATTGATACCCATAAAATAAGCAACTTGTAGGCAAGATGAGTGTATTCACTTAACCAGGCTTTCAATAAATGATTGTGGGAGTCGAGTTCCCATACTGCTCATAATGCAGTAATCACACTCCACCTCAACATTCCAAGTTAGAACATGGACATAACACACAAAGCAAATCCTGGAAGACTCTGAAACGTGGACAAGAGAAGGCAGGAATGGGTACAAAACTTCAGGAATTAAGGGAGGATTGGGTGATGAGTTCCTCGGGATTTATTTTTGCCTCCCATAGATCCCAGTCTGGATGGTACAGCACACTGCGACTCAGAACTGCCAAAGGTTGGAGTTAAAAAAGAAAACAGACAAAAAAGGTCCCAAGCAAAGATCATTCCCTCCAGCCAGCAGGGGTTGTATAAAACGAAAGAGGAAGTACACTGCTCTCGGTGATGAATTTTTGGATTTAACACCAAAAGCTAAGGCAGCAAAACCAAAAATAAACAAGGGATCACATCAAACTAAAAAGCATCTGCACACCAAAGGAAACCATCCACAAAATGAAAAGGCAGCCTACTGACTGGGAAAAAAATATTTGCAAATCATTTATCTGATTAGGGGTAGATAACCAAAATATATAAAGAACTCATAAAACTCGAATTGCTTCTCACAATCCCAGTGCAGCTTTCCATCCATGGGTCCTATCTCCATGTTTTAAATCACCTTTTTACACACACACACACACACACACACACACACACACACACACACACTCCCTCATAAAACTCAATAGCAAGAAACTAAGATCACATTAAAAAATGGACAGAGGACCTGAATAGACATTTTTCCAGAGAAGACACACAAAAAGAGGCTCAACATCACATCTGGAGAAATGGAAGTCAAAACCACAACAAGAGATCACCTTACACCTACCAGAACAGCTAGTATAAGACAAGAACCAACTGGTGTTGGCGAGGATGTGGAGAAAAAGAAACCCGCATGCACTGTTGGTGGGCATGCAAACTGGTGCAATTAATAGGAATATAAATTGGTGTACTGTGTAAAAGAGTATGGAGGTTCCTCAAAAAATTAAAAATAGAACTACCACGTGACCCAGCAATTGTACTTCTGGGCATCTATCCCATAGAACTGAAAATACTAACTCAAAAAGTTAGCTGCACTTCCATGTTCACGGCAGCATTATTTACAATAGCCAAGACATGGAAACAATGTAACTGCCCACCAATGAAAGGAGAGATAAAGAAATTCTGGTATCTAAACACAATGGAATATTATTCAGCCATAAATAAGAAGGTAATCCTGTCATTTGCAACAGCATGATCAATCCTTAAGGACATTATGCCAAGGGAAATAAATCACACAGAAAAAGACAAATACTATATGATTTCACTTACATGTGAGATCTGAAAGAAACAAATTCACAGATTCATGGAATAGATTGGTGGTTGCCAGAGGGGATGGGTGGGGAGTGGACAAATGAGTGAAGGTGGTCAAAAGGTAAAAACTTCCAGTTATAAAATAAATGAGGGGCACCTGAGTGGCTCAGGGGCTTAAGCCTCTGCCTTCAGCTCGGGTCATGGTCTCAGGGTCCTGGGATCAAGCCCCGCATCATCGGGCTCTCTGCTCTGCAGGGGGCCTGCTTCCCCCCCCTCCCTCTGCCTGCCTCTCTGCCTACTTGTGATCTCTCTCTATCAAATAAATACATAAAAAAAAATAAAAAATAAAAAAAATAAATGAGCCTTGGTGATTCAATATACAGCATGGTGACTACAGTTAACATCACCATATTTGGAAGTTGCTAAGAGTATAAACGTTAAAAATTCTCTTCAGAAAAAAAACTGTAAATACATGTGGTGATAAATGCACTTTTTGCAATGATCATTTTACAATATATACATATACCAAATCATTGTGCTGTACACCTGAAATGAAGATAGTGTTTTATGTCAACTAAATCTCAGTTTTAAAAAAAATTCAATGTTTGAAATCATGCAATTTAATCCAATGAACATAATGTTTGTAAGTTTGCTCTGTGATTTATTACTTAGCAGCATAAGTTTTCAAACATTAGGGAATAAAATTTTTGAAGCGGCTGAAGAGGAAGGCATGAGGAACAGAACCCTAACGCCCAAGAGGAGCTGTGCCCTCTTCCTCCCAACCAGGCAACCGGCTGTGCTGACAGGAAGCAAAGCCAGCTAAGAAGCAGGAATCATGCTGCTGTTGGGAGACTGTGGGAAGACCTTTGTCAACTAGCCCCACCCAACACCAAGCAAAATGAGACATGAGGCGGCGCCATTCCCACTCTTCACCAGAATGGCTCCTGCAAACACAGGAAGCTGCTTTGTCAACTATCTCCTTCCTACACGAAGTGACCCCAAGCACAGAGTAGGGAGAATCAGGCAGAAGGAATTTGGGAAAGGGATCCTTTATATTTATGTATGAAGTCCTGAACAAAGTGGCCCTCACACAAAGCTGACCAGAAACAATAAAGCAAAAATATCAAGAACTGAATTACGGTGTAGAATACTGTCCAGAATTCAGAGTGGCCTCAGGGCAGTGGATGAGAAAGACAAATCAAAATACAGCCCATAAACTATAACATCCCCTAAACTATAGCCCATAAAAGTGAGCCAGAATGTGCTTTTGAATAAAAGCATGTTGACAAGGACAACTGCAAAAATGGCAAAGTAGGGGTTATGGGGACAGTCTTTCCTCAGAAACACCAAAAACTACCACATGCCTGTCAGAATCACACTTAATAGGAATTGGGAAGCCAGTAAAATGTTTACAGAAATCCAGCCAACACATAACCAGGAGAAGGGCCACTGAGCAGAGAAGGAAAATGTAATTTTTTTAGCTTCTGCTAGCCATGTCCACCACCTGAGCACAGTGGGTCTTTAAGATCACATTCTGCTTTCTCAGTGGAACCCCATCCTGACCACAGTAGACTGGATCTTGTTCCCAAAGAACTGTGTTTCTTTTGTGTTCCCAACTGAGCTCTGTTTGTTATGTCTGTCTGTAGGATCCCTGAGGACTAATGGAAGGGGCCTATTTTCCACGTAACTCATAACTTTCTTGAACACATGACTATGCAGAGGTTATTTCTCAAAGATACTGAGAGTCAAATGAATAAGCCAGTGCCAAATGGCACAAAATAACAATTCCAAGAAAAAACAGACATGTTGAAAGCCAAGGGAGGAAAAGGTATAGAGTGAGAATCTTTAGAAAATAGTTTGAAAGGAGTCCATATAAGAAGGAACTGGAAAACCATGTGAATGTATAGGGCAGGAAGTATGCTCAGAGAAGACCTGAGAAGACCACACACTTTCACCTCTGGCTGATATTTAGGCGAAAGGCAAGCAGGGCAGGGAGGCAAAGGCAGTGCGGAAAGGCCTTGCTAAGTGCAACAGGAATGTCCAATACACAGCCAAAACACAGAGACAAGAGATAAAATATTTTTGCTTTTGCTGTTTTTTCTTTTTGTGCATAATATTCAAATGTCCATACTCAACAACCACCACAAGAAATTAAGCATGCAAAGAAAAAATATAAAATGACCCAGATACAGGAAGGAAAAAGGTTAACAGAAACTGTCCTCAAGGAAACAGACAATGGAACTGCTACTACAGACTTTAAGTCAGTGTGTCTGAAATATGTTCAAAGAACTCAAGGAAACCAAGAAAATAATATGTATGATAAGGAATACTAATAAAGACACATTAGAAAAAGGAAACACAGAAATTTTGGAACCAAAAATTATAAAACTTGAAATGAAAAAGTCACTGAAGTGTTTGACAGATTTGAGCAGGCAGAATAATCTGCAAAAATGAACATATAGGCTGAGTGAAATTATCCACTCTAAAAAACAGGAAGAAAAAGAATGAAGAAAAATACATGAAGTCTAAAAAAACTATAGGATACCATCAAGTGTACCAACACCCACACAGCTGGAGTCACAGGAGAGCTGCAGGAGAAAGAAGCTGAAAGCGTATCTCAAGAAATAATGGTCTAATCCTCTCCAAATTGGATGAAAACTTTAGCACATCTGAGAAGCTCACAAACTATAAGGATGAACTCAAAGACATGTACACTGAGGCATGTTGTACTCAAACTGTCAACACCAAAGACAGAATGACAAGAAAGCAACTCATCAGATAAGGAATCATAAGTAAAATTATTCACTGATTTATCATCAACAACCATGGAAGCGAGAAGGCACTGAAAAGACATTAACGTGCTAAAAGAGAAAGAGTTAACCAAAAATTCTATGTCAAAACTATCCTTTAAGAATAAGGATAAATCAAGACATTCTCATACTAAAAAGCTGAGAGAGTTCATGATTAATATACCTGACCTACAAGAAATGTTAAGGGAGGGATACCTGGGTGGCTCAGCCAGTTAAGCCGCTGCCTTCGGCTCAGGTCATGATCCTGGGGTCGTGGGATCGAGTCCCACATTGGGCTCCTTGCTCGGAAAGGAGCCTGCTTCTCTCTCTGCCTCTGCCTGCTTGTGCGTGCTCTCTCTCTCTCCCCGTGACAAATAAATAAATAAATAAATAAATAAATAAAATCTTAAAAAAAAAAAAGTAATGTTAAGGGAATCCTTTAGGCTACAGTGAGAGAATACTGTAGAGCAACTCAAAGTCTTATGGAGAAATAACGAGCACTGGTTACACAGGTAAATAACAAAGGCAATATTACTGTACCTTTGATTTATAACCCCTCTTTTTTTCCTATATGATTTAAAAACAAATGCATAGAGCAATAATGTAAAATCTGTTAATGAGTATGCTATGTATAAAAATGTAACCTATGATAATAACAATATAAAAGAGAAGGGAAAGAGATATAAGGGAACAGAGTTTTTGTATACCTTTGAAAGTAAGTTGATATTATTTCATACTAGGTTGTTATAAGCCTAAAATGTTAATTGTAATCCTCAAGGGAGACACGAAGACAACTAAAAACTACACAGATAAGAAGGGAAAAGGGAATCAAAATGGAGCACTATGAGAATCAATTCAACATAAAAGGAGTTAGTAATGGAGGAATAAAAATGACATGGTAAACAGACAACAAAAAGCAAATGACAGAAGCACGTACTTCCTTGTTAGTAGTTACTTTTAAATGTAAATGGATTAAACTCCCCAACCAAAAGTCCAATTGTCAGAATGAATTTTTTAAAATTTGATGCATCTCTGTGCTGTCCGTAAGAAACTTACTTTAGAGACATATACACACACATAGAGGTTAACAAATAAAAGGCTTGAAAAAGATACTCCATGCAAATTACAACCAAAAGAGAACTGGGGTGGCTACACTATCATCAGATGAAACAGGATTTATTTTTTTTTAAAGATTTTATTTATTTATTTGAGAGAGAGAGAGAGAATGAGAGAGAGAGAGCATGACAGGAGAGAGGTCAGTGGGAGAGGCAGACTCCCTGCCGAGCAGGGAGCCCGATGCTGGACTCGATCCCGGGACCCCAGGATCATGACCCGAGCCGAAGGCAGTTGCCCAATCAACTGAGCCACACAGGCGTCCCAGATGAAACAGAATTTAAATCAAAAATTGTTACAAGAGGCAAAGTATTATATTATATACTGATACAGGGGTCAACTCACCAAAAAGATACAACATATCTTATAAACATATATGCACCTAACAAAGGATCCCAAAATATATGAAGCATCATTTGATAGAATTCAAGGGAGAAATAAATTCAGTAACAGTTGGACATTTCAATGCTCTATTTATAATAACAGATACAACTAGACAGAAGATCAGTAAGAAAACAGAGGATCTAAACAACAGTATAAACCATTAGACTCAATAGACATAAAAAACTTGCCACCCAACAACAGCATAATACATATTGTTCTCAAGTGCACATGAAACATTTTCCAGGACAGACCCTATGTTTGGTCACAGAACAAGCCTAGATATACTTTTAGAAGACAAAATTATACAAAATATCTTTCCAACCATAATTGCATAAAATTAGGAGTTGATAAGGAAAAATAAAAAATTCACTAATATGTGGAAATACTCTTAATCAATGGGTCAAAGAATAACAAAGGAAATTAGAATATAATTTGACACAAATGAAATGAAAACACAATCTAGCAAAAGTCATAAAGAGCAAAAGCAGTGCAAAGAAAAAAATAAACACCCAGTGTGAAATAATATCAACTTATTTTCAAAGGTATGCAAAAACTCTTTTTTTAAAAAAAAGAAGAGGGACGCCTGGGTGGCTCAGTGGGTTAAGCATCTGCCTTCAGCTCAGGTCATGATCTCAGGGTCCTGGGATCAAGACCCACCTCGGGCTCTCTATATCTTCCCCCTCTCTCTATCTGCCTCTCTGCCTACTTGTGATCTCTCTGTCAAATAAATAGAATCTTAAAAAAAAAAAAGAAGAAGAAAAATCTCATCAATAACCTTACTTTGTACTTAGGGAACTAGAAAAGTAGAGCAAACTGAACACAAAGCTGGCAGAAGGAAAGAAATAGTAAAGATTAAAATAGATATAATGCAATAAAGAACAGAAAAATAAACAAAACCAAAATTTGTTTCTTTGGAAAAATTAACAAAACAGATAACCTTTTTAGCTAAGTGGACTAAGAAAAAAGACAATTCAAATTACCAAAATCAGAAATGAATGTGGGGGATATTATCAATGACCTTACAGAAATAAAAAGGATTATAGGAGAATGCCTAAACAATGTATGGCAACAAATTCAATAATCTGGATAGAATGTGCAAATTCTTAACAGTACACAAACTACCAAAATTGACTCAAGAAGAAATAGAAACTCTGAATATACTTGTAACAAGTAAAGAGACTGAATCAATAATTAAAGTTTACTAGCAAAGAATGTCTAGGACCAGATGGTTTCACTACTGAACTCTCTCAAACACTCACAGAAGAGGGGCGCCTGGGTGGCTTAGTGGGTTGGGGCCTCTGCCTTCAGCTCAGGTTGTGGTCCTGGGGTCCTGGGATTGAGCCCCACACAGGGTTATCTGCTCCCCAGAGAGCCTGCTTCCTCCTCTCTCTCTGCCTGCCTCTCTGCCTACTTGTGATCTCTGTCAAATAAATAAATAAAATCTAAAAAAAAAAAAAAAAACCACACTCACAGAAGAATTAACATCATTCTTTCTCAGACTCTGAAAGAAAAGTAAAGAAAGGAAAAAAAAAAAAAAAAAAAAAGAATGAGGCCAGCACTATCCTGATAGAAAAGCCAGACAAAGATATCTCAAGAGAAGAAAATTATGAACTCACACCCTTAAGAATACAGGAAAATGTAATCACTTACATTTCTATACAAGTGATAAAGGATGTAAAAATAAAACAACTCAATTTACAAAACCATCCAGAAGAATAAAACACATAGGAATAAATCTACCCAAAGAAGCCCAAACTTATGCACTGAAAACTACAAAACATTACTGAAAGATTCTAAAGGAAGCCTGAAGTCTACTGGAAACTGCCCCTTCCCCTGCTTGTGTATACACACATGCTCACTCACTCTTTCTCCCCCTCACTCTCTCTCAATAAATAAATAAATAAATAAATAAATAATTTTTTAAAAAATAAATTAAGCCTAGATTAATGGGAAGACATCTGTGATGGTCAGGACACTTAACATTTAGACAGAAATACACTTCAAAGTGGTCTACAGGTTCAATGCAATCCCTATCAAAATCCCAACGGCCTTTTTTTTTGCACAAATAGAAAAGCCAAGCTTAAAATTCATATGGAATATTTATTTCATATTTAGAGACACTAAATACCCAAAACAATCTTGAAGAAGGAAAAAAAAACTAGAGGACTCATACTTCCCTATTTCAAAATATACTACAAATCAACAGTAATCAAGACAGTATGAAATGAATAAAAGCATAAATATTTGGATAACTGGAATAAAATTAAGTCCTGAAATAAAATCATAGACCCATGTTCAATTGGTTTGATGGGGTGCCAAGACCATTCGATGGGGGTAAGAACAGTTCCTTCAGAAACATGCAGGGACGAGTGGATACCCAACTGCAAAAGAATGAAGTGGCACCCTTCCTTTTACACCATATGCAAAAATTAACTCAAAATGGATCAAAGGACTAAATACAGAACCTACAAAATTCTCAAAAGAATGTATAGAAGCAAATATCTGACCTTGAATTTGAATATGGTTTCTTAACTATGATGATAAAATGATGAATATCAAAGTAAAAAATACTGTAAGCTTTATAAAACTCAAACCTTTTGGGGCGCCTGGGTGGCTCAGTGGGTTAGGGCCTCTGCCTTCCCCTCAGGTCATGATGCCAGGGTCCTGGGATCGAGCCCCGCATCGGGCTCTCTGCTCGGAGGGGAGCCTGCTTCTCCCTCTCTCTCTGCCTGCCTCTCTGCCTACTTGTGATCTCTGACTGTCAAATAAATGGGTAAAATCTTTGGAAAAAAAAAACAACTCAAACCTTTTGTGCATCACAAGTTATTTATCAAGGTAATAAAAAGAAACTATGTGGTGGCATTCAGAAAACATATACCTGATAAGTGTCTGGCTCCCAGAATATATAAACAACTCATTCTTTTTTTTAAAGATTTTGTATTTATTTATTTTTGTGAGAGAGTGAGAGAGAGGGAGCATGAGTAGTGGGAGGGGCAGAGGGAGATGCAGACTCCCTGCCAAGCAGGGAGCCCTGTGGGACTCTATCCTGGGACCCAGGGATGATGACCTGAGCTGAAGGCAGACACTTAACCAACTGAGCCACCAAGGCGCCCTATATAAACAACTGTTAAAATTCAACATAAAAATCAAAAAACTGCTGAAACCCATCATGAACATTGTTGAAAGAAATGTAAAAATAGAAATTATCAACAAAGAAATAACAGATAAAAAAGGGGATAATTTAAAACTGAAAAATACAATAATTTACTTTTTACTTTTATTTTTCTTAAAGATTTTATTTATTTGAGAGAGAGAGAGAGAGAGAGAGAAAGAGAACACAAGTTGGGTGGGGAGGGGTAGAGGGAGAGAGAGAAGCAGGCTCCCCGATGAGCAGTGAGCCCAATGTGGGGCTCCATCCCAGGACCCTGAGATCATGACCTGAGCTGAAGGCAGATACTTCATCTACTGAGCCACCGAGGTACCCCCAAAATAGAATAATTTAAATACAAATCTCACCAACTTAGTTCCATAGTAGAATGGAGGTGGTAGAGGAAAGAATCTGGGAGCTGAAAGATAAATCAACAGAAATTATCCAGTATCAACAGAGAATACATACTTATTTGAGGGGAAAATGAAGAGTTCTTCAGGAAATTGTGAAATAATAACAAAAGATTTAACCTTCATGTCATCAGTCTCAGAAGGAACAAGGAAAAGTGCCTAGGGCTTAAAAAAACATTGAAAGAAATGAGTGAATAATTCCCAAATGTGATAAAAAACAAAACAAAACAAAACAAAAACTATGCCTACAGAGTCATTCAGATGTCCAAACCCAGACAAATGACAAGCAAATTTCTGAAAATTAAAAACAAAGCAAAGAAGTAAAAATAGACTGTATTTCTCACCAAAAACCAAAGGGGCCAGTAACAAGTGGCACTACATTTCTCACATGTTGAAAGGAAAGGACTACCCAACTAAAATTCTATATCCAGAGAAAATCACCTTCCAGACTGGAAGTAAAATAAAGATTCTCACATGAGAAAATTAAGATAATTTGTTACCAGAGACGACATTCGCATAATTTCCTTTAGCTCCTTGAACATATTTAAAATAGCTGATTTAAAGTCGTTGGCAAGGGCACCTGGGTGGCTCAGTTGGTTGAGCAACTGCCTTCAGCTCAGGTCATGATCCCGGACTCCCAGGATCGAGTCCCTCATCGGGCTCCCAGCTCCTTGGGGGGTCTGCTTCTCCCTCTGACCTTCTCCTCTCTCATGCTCTCTCTCACTCATTCTCCCTCAAATAAATAAATAAAATCTTTAAAAAAAATAAAATAAAATTTAAAAAGCCGTTGGCAAGTCCAGGGGTGTCTGGGTGCCTCAGTGGGTTGGGCATCGGACTCCTGATTTCACCTTGGGTCATGATCTCAGGATGCTGGGATTGAGCCCGGGGTCCAGCTCTGTGCTCGGCAGGGAGTTGGCTTAGGATTCTCTTTCTCTCCCTCTAGCCCCCTCCCAAATAAATAAATCTTTAAAAAATTATCTTCTTTCCCTCCGCCCCTCCACCCCCCACCCCCCACTCATGCTCCCTCTCCTTAAAATACATAAATAAATAAATAGTAAAATCTCTGGCAAGTCCAACAACTGAATTTCCTCAGGGACAGTTTCTATTGATTAGTTGCTTTTTACCCCATAAGAAAGTACGGGCCATACTTTCTTGTTTTGCATGTCTTGTAATTTTCGTTGAAAACTGAACATTTTAAAAAATACAGTGTGGTAATTCCTGAAATCAGATTCCCCCTCTCTCTAAAGCCTGCTGTACTTTTTGCTCTTTTTGTCTGCTCAGTGACTTTCCTGAACAAATCTACAGTCTATAGTCTGCTGTGTGGCTACACACGTCTCTGCTCAGTTAGCTGACATGTGACCAAGATTCACCTAAATGCCTAGAACCTGCATGTCATGGGGTCTCTGTGTGCTGGGGCACACCTTTGGCACTCAGTGAGGCAAACGACAATACTCCCTTGGCCTTCACCTGTCACTTCAGCAAAACCTCACCCTCAGCCAGGAGTGAGAACAGTAGTCAGGGCCATCTCAGATGTCCCCTGAGTATGAAGATGACCCAACACATGGACCTTCTAGATTCGCAGGATATATATCAGGGCTTTCAAAGTCCTTAGGGTGATCCCATTCTCCAGCTTTTCCTTTTAAGGTTTGAACCTAACCTGTTAATTCCCCCAGCTCTTATGCACCACCTCAGGCAGTCATGAAGTTTAGAAATTGTGTCCAAGTGGCTTCAACAAATGCTCCCAGAGAAAAGGCTTTCACACTGGACGAGCTCTACGTCACGTTCAGTAAATGCAGCCTTGTAAGTGAGCTCCTTCAGGGCCCTAACAGTTCAGTAGGAAGCAATCTCTGAAGGAATCGGAACCATTCGGCTCCCCCTCGTGGTTGCCTGGCTTGCTGGCTGCACTGTAACCGCAGGCTGCCATGGAGCTGGTAAGGGAGAACTAGAAACAGCACTGAAGAAAGTATTTACCAATGTTCCGCTGTTTTTCCTAAATAAATGTTCCCTAGATTGTTGCAAGACTTCAGTTCATTTCGTAAGTTCTGAAAAATCTGACAAAGGTGGCCAGTTTTCTTGTTGCTTTTATGGAGGACAGAATTTTCAAGGGTACTTACTCTGAGAGTTTCACAGACGTCTATGCCCTGGATTTTAAAAAGGACTCAAAAAGGGTTCTGTATTGACCAGGTGGTTTCTGTATTCTGAAGCTTTAACATCCGGGGCCTTACTGACCCTGGAGGAACTGTCCCGCTCAAGGTTACAAGGTTGCCTGTGAGCATGCTTTTCTTTTCTTTTTTTTTTTTTTTTAGATTTTATTTATTTATTTGACAGAGAGAGAGATCACAAGTAGGCAGAAATGCAGGCAGAGAGAGTGGGCAGCAGGCTCCCTGCTGAGCAGAGAGCCCAATGAGGGTCTCAATCCCAGGACCCTGAGATCATGACCTGAGCCAAAGGCACAGGTTTAACCCACTGAGCCACCCAGGCACCCCTTCTTCTCTTTTCTAAGTAGGCTCCACACCAGTGTTCAGCATGGAGCCCAATGCTGGGCTTGAACTCACTACCCTGAGATCAAGACCTGAGCCGAAACCAAGAGTCAGCCACTCAACCAACTGAGCCACTCAGGTGCCTCAAGCATGCTTTTTAAACACGATCCAATCAGTCCAGAGCCCACAACCCAACATCTCCTTTATTAAGCTTCCAAAATTCTGGCTGCCATCCACCTACCTTAATTACCCAGGATCAGGTACTAGACAACCAAGGACAACCTCCGTGCCCCAGAGCATCCTGAAATTATTCAAACTAGTCAAGCCTAAATTTACTTACCTTGCCTCACCTGTTCCTTCCCTCAAAAACCACTATAATAATCCCCCTCTCCCTCTGCCTCCAGATCCATGCCAGTCAGTGCTTCTCCCAGTGGCCCCCAGTAACATGAGGAGCTCCTGCTGTTAGGAACTGTAACAAACTATCTTTCCTTTCTTTCCTTTTTTTTTTTTTAGATTTTTATTTATTTGACAGAGAGAGCACAAGCAGGGGGAGCAGCAGGCAGAAGGAGAGGAAGCAGCAGACTCCCTGCTGAGGAAGAAGCCCGATGTGGGCTTGATCCCAGGGCCTTAAGATCATGACCTGAGCCGAAGGCAAATGCTTAACCGACTGAGCCACCCAGGTGTCCCACAAACTATCTTTTCAATGGCAACTATCTCTTGATCAGCTGGCCTTACCATACTCGGATAATACTACAACCTATTAAAATAGGATCCCATGCACTTATTTCTAACTTTTCTGTATTAGCCATGCAGTACACAGAAGCTCAGATGTATATATCAAATATAAGCTGTTGGTTCCTGTACATAGCAAAAGGACTACCTCAGAATATATTAACAGCAGTGGTGAGGTTTATTTCCTCCATTCTTGGTCCCATAACAAGTGATGAACTCACTGGGACTGCTTCTCCTCACCAAACTGGTCCTCATGGGAGCTAGAGTCATACAATAGTACTCGCTCTACGGAGGTGACCAATGTGCGGCAGGCAGCTCGTCATCACTCAACAGAAGGCGCTCTGAAGCCACTCTGAATTTCGTCTCAGTGAGCTTATCAGAACGTAGAATGACAACTCCATGAGGGCTTCTGTGTAAGTCAGCACCACGAGTAACCGAACTGTGACTCCTGTTCATTCAGCGCACCCGTACAATGACTAATCTGAGCAGCTTCTTTCCAAATCCTTCCCATTTATGGCTTTTTATGATTTTCTGTACTTTTTTTCCTCTTTTCCCCAAAGAGAGTGATTTCCGAAAAACAAAACAAAAAACAAAAACCCAGCATCTGACACACAGAATTCATTCTTGAGGAATTTCTGTAACTAGATCAGTTGAGTATATTGTAAATAGTAGTGGGCATGTATACTTAGCGAAGGAGTTTAGGAATCTGTGCTACAAGGAATACCAGACAATAAGCGATCTGTCAGATGAAGTAATTCCATATGCAGTGGGGGGCCCTGGGGGGATAGAGTTTTGTAGATCCAGTTTTGCTGAGGCAGTCTCCAAATACTGGCCATCACTCTGTGTTATAAAGGAAACCTAAATCACGAATGTTCTTCTAATAGCTCTATTGTTCTAATTCAAGTAAATTCCACTATTTCTCAGAAATACTTTTATCCTTAATTTTGGGAATGAGCAAAACATTGTAAATAATTTCTTCCAGTTTGTTCATTTTGCAGGTAAAAAAAAAGAGCTCCACAGTGATTAAATATCTTTCCTAACCCAGTAGCATTAGTCATTAGTTTAAGGAAAACACAATGAAATATGTTATATGAATGTATACTGTCCTTACTGTATTTATAATTTGTCCTAGAGATTAGAGATACATCTCAGTGATTATAAGGCAAAACACGGCACATTTTTTAGAATACCTAGAGTTGATAACAACTGTGTCTAGGATGCAGTTAAGGGAGGCCAGCTCCCTGACCTACTCTGTGTCACCCTCTCCATGAAGCCTTCCCTGCCCATGCTATCTAAATTAGATACCTTTCCCTCACCTTGCACATCCCCTATCTCCCATTCTCTTTTATGTTTCCCATACCACTTCTCTCTCTCTAAAGGATTACCTATTTTATGTATTAGTTTTGTTTATTGTCTGTTCCCATAGTAGAAAATAAGTTCACGTGGGCAAAGATGTTGTGTTCTTTTCACTGCTACATATCAAGCAATACAGCAATTTTGCCACTTAGTAAATATGCACTTTCATTCCCAGGGCCCTTATATCAACATTTACCACCCTGTAGTAATTCTGCTTATTCACTAGACTGTAAGCTTCAAGAAGTCAGGAACTATGTATCTTGTTCAGCATTATATTTTTAGAGACTAATATGTCACAAAGTATATAACATGCATTTAATACAGATGTATTTATTTATGTTTAAATGTATACAGTTAAGCAGGAGAGGTATATTTTGAGCATGGAAAATCTTTTTCTGCTAGAATAGAAGGATGTGTTCAAAACTATGATGAGAGAGGGGCACCTGGGGCTCAGTGAGTTAAGCATCTGCCTTCAGCTCAAGTCATGATCCCAGGGTCTGGGATAGAGCCTCATGTCAGGTTCTCTGCTCAGCAGGGAGCCCGTTTCTCCCTTTCTCTCTGCCTGCCCCTACTCCTGCTTGTGTGTGCACTTGCGTGTGCTGTCAAATAAATAAAAATTTTTATTTATTTATTTATTTATTTATTTATTTTTAGATTTTACTCATTTGACAGAGAGATAGCGAGAAAGGGGACAAAAGCAGGGGGAGTGGGAAAGAGAGAAGCAGGCTTCCCGCCAACCAGGGAGCCCAATGCAGAGCTCAATCCCAGAACCCTGGGATCATGACCTCAACCAAAGGCAGACAACTTAACCACTGAGCCACCCAGGTGCCCCAAATAAATAAAATCTTTAAAAAAAATTATGATGAGGGAGTATCACATGGATTTAGGAGCCAACATGAAGAAGTTCCCACTGGGCAGTCTAAGATAATTTAAGCACCAAAATAAATAAAGAAGAGTGAGAAATTATTAATATTTTAAAAATAAGAATGA
Organism: Enhydra lutris kenyoni; assembly: GCF_002288905.1. NCBI lineage: Eukaryota > Metazoa > Chordata > Mammalia > Carnivora > Mustelidae > Enhydra > Enhydra lutris. Next base: position 4,179,764 of record NW_019154117.1, read on the forward strand.
ATGAAAAAATAAACAGATATGTACACATAAACACATATACAGAGGCAAAAGGAAATCGATTTCTTAAGCACAAGGCATAGCATCTATTGAGATAAGTGGAGGAAGAGCTAGACTTAAAATACCATTTTGCAACCATCACAACAAAGAGTGATCACACAAGATCACCAGGAGATGATGCTAAATCTAGGCAGAAATTTTAATGAAGAGTAGTATCGGCATGGCCAAAAAATATTTCCCCACGGACTGCCTATTATTGCAAGAGAGGGCAAAAACCCAAAAACAAAACTACTGGCAATACAGTGGAGAGTGAGGCAATAGTATGACTGAATCAAACTACGGCCACCTACAAGGACAAAGAGCTGAGAAGCACAGAAAATCAGCAGGGCAATACTGTCAAAGACGAAATAAGCAACATTCTATTGGGGGGTAGGAAAGATAAAAGAACTGTATTTTGTAAAGATGGCAAAGTAATAAAAGGCAAAGAAAAGCTCTGGAACTGTTCCAAATTAAAGGAATCTTATGAAGTCATGACAATTAAATGCAATACTTGGAACCACACTGGATCATGGAACACAGGGGAAAAGAAAATGTAAAAAAGGACATCATTAGATCAACTAACAAGTGGCAAATTAGATAAAAGTATTATATCAATGCCAATTTATGGAGTCAGTGGCTGCGGTGTGAATATATAAGGGAGTATCACTATTCTCAGAAATATATGCCAAGTATTTAGGAGAACAGAGCCATGATACATACAATGTGTTCTAAAAAGTTCCATCAGTAGTAGCAACAGAAATGGTAAAAATCTGGGTGAATATGATAAAACTAGTATTCTTCTCTTAAGTTCTTTAAATTACGTATGATAACCAAAAGTAAAAAAAAAACAAACTTAACACTAGTGATGGGGTTTTCAATGCATACATATGAATATAATTCCTATGAAAACCACAACATGTAGCACAGAGAGAAAGGGATGAATATGGCTACAAGGCTTCCAGATTGTATCAAATCTAACCAGACTATTGAAAGTTAGATTATACATGCTGCAATCCCATGGCAGCCAATAAAACAGACAAAAACCCAGATATGGCCAAAAGTCATGAGATAAAATTAAAATGGAATAGTAAAAAATATTTAAATGTTCCAAAAGAAATCAGGAAATGGGAACTGAGCAACGAGCAAGCTAACAAAAAAACCAGAGACCCAGAAAATGAAGAAGCTAAAAGAAGAGGTGCATTAATGCATAGCTACGTAAGTATCTATTTGACAGGAAACACTGGAGATTAACTGTTCAATCCTACTCTGGTATCTATTACTAATATCTTTTCACCATCTGAAAGAAGAAATTACTTTCCGAAGAATACAGGCCTATAAAAAGCAGCAGTTGCTTCATTACAGCAAACAGGCCAAAGTGACATATTTTAATCTCCATCAAATAAAGGAGCAAAAATAAGCTCTTAATCATGTGAAGAGGAAAGAAGCCAAGAAAAAAATTCTTAAAAATGCAACAGCCTAAGTTTAAACACACAGACTACAAGCACTAGACACTCAGAGAGAGGGACAGAAGACAGTCTGACCTGATACATTAATTAAACACAGAATTTTATTTAAAAGTAGAGAGTCACAATCCCCTCACCCCCATTTACATCTCCACAAAGGACACACCATTACAGCACACAGAGTTTTCCATTATAGAAAGACATTGTGTATGTGTTGGCTCTTACAATCCTAAGAGTGATTGTAATTTATCTATTTTTCCCAAGCATAGTCCAAACTTCACTAAATGTTAAACAGATGTTACAGATTTCTTTCACAAAATGTTGGCAGTGACACATTTCAATTTGAAGTCAGAAAAGTAAAATAATTCCAAATGTCTTTTTCTTAAGGATAAAGCAAAACCTAAAGAGAAATGTAGAATAAAAATTCTAAAGTTTTACTAGGTCTAAAATCAGATGACTATCAGAGGTTAATTATTCACTAAAATATTATTAGTCACTCTCATATATTGCTGGTGGGAATGCAACTTGGTATGATCACTTTGGTAAACACTATGCTAGTTTATTATAAATCTAAACATACTGTGGTCATATGACCCATTATCCCACTTCTGATTATCTACCCTACAGAAAAAACTTACCATCACACAAAAACCTCTACTGAATGTTCATAGCAGCTCTATTCAAAATCATCAAAAACTGGAAATAACCCAAATGTCCTCCAATGGGTGAACGGATAAACATGCTAGTATCAGTACAGGAGATATTACTCAGAAATGAAAAGATGGATGAGTCTCAATTCACTTAGTTTATGCTAAGTCAGGAAGCCAATCTCTATGTAATTTCATTTATTTGACATTTTGTAAGAGGCACAAAACCCTAGTGATGATCATAGCAGATTTTGCGGCGGGGTGGGGAATGGGTTGTGACCATATAGGGATAATACGCAGGATTTCTGTGCTGTTGGAGCTGTTCAGTAACCTCGTTATGGTGGTAAGCACACAGAAACCATCCAATCTGAACAACACAGAAGGAAAAGATTGGGGAAAAAAAAAAAGAACAGAGCCTCAGAGACACATGGGACAATGCCAAAAAGTTTTATATTCATGTAATCAGAGACCCAGAAGCAAAGAAGAAATATATATATTTATGTAATATGTAAAAAATATAGCAAAAATAATCCAATTACAAAAAAATATTTTAAAATATTCAGGGCCTCCTGGGTGGTTCAGTGAGTTAAGGGTCTGCCTTCAGCTCAGGTCATGATCCCAGGGTCCTGGGACTGAGCCTTGTGTGGGGCTCACCGCTCAGCAGGGATTCTCCTTTTCCCTCTGCCCCTGCCCCTTCCCCTTGCTTGCTCTCTCTCTCCCTCCTTTTTTCTCTCTCAAATAAATGAATAAAAAAAAAACTTTTAAAAAAAGAAAAAAAGAAAGGGTAAAACAGACGCAGGAGATGAATAGACAATGTGTCCTAAATTCTGGAATGAGAATTAGAAAAAAAAAAAAAAAGAAGAAGAAAAAAAATCAGGAAAGAGCTTGGCTTCTACTTGGGATGTAAAGAGCTGCAGAGAAGACCATCTTTACCTAACACCAAGCAAATTTGAATAATCTATAAGTCATAACCTTCCTTAAGTCCATTAGAGACCCAAAGTCACAAGGCAACCAAATAAGATTTTTCTCCCTCAAAGGAAAGACATGACACAAACTGTTCACTCTTGGGTAAACTTAGGGGAAGAAAGCAGCCCCCATACAAGTAGGTAACAAGAAATCAGCTAAAATTTCAACAAATTCTTAGAGACAAATGTGGGATAGAGTGTGCTTTTGGAACAGATCGGAACCCGAGACACAAAAGGACGCCACCAGAAAAACCAGGGTCCTGTCAGTGGCACAGGCATGAGGAGGTGGTCAGCACTGCTGGGGAAGAAAATGAAACCAGAACGCTTTTCTGATGGGAACCCAAACCCCTGAGCCACTGAAAAAAGAGGCAACAAAGCAATGGAAGAAAAAAATCCCTTGCTTCTAAGGGAAAAGCAGAAGTTGACTTTGGTAGAGGGAGAGAAAACACTCCTGTTATCAAGACAAAGGTCCACTGCTTCAGGAAGAGGGGCAGTGGCAAAACTGCCTGTTCCATGGGAGGGGCAGGAAACCCACTGGGCCCAGGATCCTACACCATTACCAAGCGTTCACCTGCTACCCCTGCTGGGAGGAACAAGACCAACCCCAGATCCAGGCTAGCTTTGGCTGTACTGAGGAGGAGGAACAGGAACACTGGGGAGCCCACACCCTGAGGTGCAGGATTGCCGAATACTGAAGACAGACCATGAAAATACAGAACTCCCATTATTCCGGCCACAAGCAGGGCACAAGTAACGAGCATCCACAACTGCTACTGGGGGAGTGTCAAGAGTGTGGGGAAAGGGTCACCTCAGAAAGGCAGAAAGCTGAGTGGATCAGGGACACTGAGGAGAACCCTCCGGTTCCCAAAACCCCATTCTAAGCATAAGGAACAACTGAACTTGAATTTGAATCCACAGCTGCAAGAATTTGAAACCTGTGGTGATGTGAAGCCTGAAGATAAGGAAAACAATAAAAATCTCAAACATAGCTCAGTGGCTGATGACCTTGCTTTAACTCCATCCTAACAGGATGATAAAAGAAACGTGCTCACTTTTCAGCATAAACACTTTGCTTGAGTCTCTATCGATTTTCCACAGATAAAGTCCATCATTCAATTAAAAAAAAAAATGGTGACGCACAAAAATTCAGGAAGACTCCAGAATCAGCATAATCAAGTTCAAAGATGACTTAGATGTTGGCACTATCAGACAGGAACATTAAAATAACCATGATTAAAAGTCACAGACAGGGATGCCTGGGTGGCTCAGTCAGTTAAGTGTCTGCCTTCGGCTCAGGTCATGATCCCAGGGTCCTGGAATAGAGCCCCATGTCTGGCTCCCTGCTCAGAAGGGAGTCTGCTTCTCCCACTCCCCTGCTCATGCTCTCTCTTTAATTAATAAATAGAATCTTGGGGCACCTGTGTGACTCAGTGGGTTAGGCTTCTGCCTTCGGCTCAGGTCATGATCTCTCAGGGTCCTGGGATCGAGCCCCGCATCGGGCTCTCTGCTCAGCAGGGAGCCTGCTTCCTCCTCTCTTTCTGCCTGCTTCTCTGCCTACTTGTGATCCCTCTCTATCAAATAAATAAATAACATCTTTTTAAAAATAAATAAATAATATATTTTTAAAAATAAATAAAAATAAGTCACAGAGACAGAAATAAGAATGGAGGGTACCAGGGGCTGAGTGGAGGGGAAGATGGGAAGTGACTGATGCATACAGATTCTCAATTTTACAAGACGAAAGGGTTATGAAGATAGATCTTGGTGTACACAGTTAAATACATTCTGACATATTTAATAGTACTGAACTGTACTCTTAAAAATGGTAAGTTTTGGGTGGCTCAGTCGGTTAAGCCGCTGCCTTTGGCTCAGGTCATGATCCCAGGGTCCTGGGATTGAGTTCCACACTGGGCTCCTTGCTCGGCAGGGAGCCTGCTTCTCTCTCCGCCTCTGCCTGCCACTCTGCCAACTTGTGTGCACTTTCTCTCTGACAAATAAATAAATAAAATCTTTTTTTTAAAAATGGTAAGTTTTACATTATACATATATTTTACCACAATTTTTTTTTAAAGATTTTATTTATTTATTTGACAGAGAGAAATCACAAGTAAGCAGAGAGGCAGGCAGAGAGAGAGGAGGAAGCAGGCTCCCCGCCGAGCAGAAAGCCCGATGTGGGGCTCGAACCCAGGACCCGGGATCATGACCTGAGCTGAAGGCAGCGGCTTAACCCTCTGAGCCACCCAGGTGCCCCTTTTTTACCACAATTTTTAAAATGAGGGGAAAAAAGATATAGGACAGTCTTGTATCCTGAATGTAGTGGTGCTTTCACGACGCTACAGAGGTGATAAAATTGCATAGAACACACGCACACAAGTGCTTATAAAACTGGTAAAATCTGAAAAAGGTCTGGGTTTTACTTATATCAATTTTCTGGATATGAGAGTACATTTAACTGATAGAAGACATTACCACTGTCAGAGGCTGGATGAAGGGTATATAGAATCTCCTTGTATATTGGTTTATTTACAACTCCCTGTGAATCTATAATTCTTTCAAAATTAAAACTTTAAAAATATGTGTTAACAAGAGATGAAATAACATTGATATCAGTAATTATCGAAGGTGTACAGCTGGTTAATTACACTATTATTTTTACATATATATATATATATATGAAAACCTCCAAAATGAAACACTAAAGAAAAAAGTAGCTATGATTAACATATTAAAAGATCTAGTGGAAAAGTTATACAAATACATAAATGGGGAATTTCAGTAGAGAGAGAGAAAGAAATTAAGAATCCAGGGGCGCCTGGGTGGCTCAGTGGTTTGAGCCGCTGCCTTCGGCTCGGGTCATGATCTCAGGGTCCTGGGATCGAGTCCCGCGTTGGGCTCTCTGCTCGGCGGGGAGCCTGCTTCCCTCCCTCTCTCTGCCTGCCTCTCTGTCTACTTGTGATCTCTCTCTGTCAAATAAATAAATAAAATCTTTAAAAAAAAAAAAAAAGAATCCAATGAAAGTGGTATAAATTAAAACATGACATTAGAGGTGAAGAATTCCTTCAATGGGCTCACTGTCGGGCTGGACTTCAGCTAAGGAAAGAATCTGTAAATAGGGTAATAGAAATTATCCAAACTGAAATGCAAAAAAATAAAGAAAATAAGAAAGAAAAGGATAAAAGAAAGAGAACAAAGCATCCAAACCCTGAGAGACCATACCAAATGCCCTAATATATGTGCAATTAGCACTGCAGAAGAAGAAGAATAGAAAACAGGGCAGAAGTATTTGAAAAGATGTGTTAGGGAATACTCACACTAAAATACCTCAGAAATAACACAAACTGTAGAAAAACAACATTAAGAGAAAGGTTTGAAGGCAGCCCAAAAAACAAAATGAAAAATTACAGCAGACTTCTTGTCATGACCTCTGCAATCCAGAAGCAACTGGAAGAATATCTTCAAAGATGTGGAAGAAAAGCTGTCACTCCAGCTGTCAGTGGTCAACACCACATTCCCAGTTTTCCTCCTCCCTCACATAGTTAGTTGTTCCCCATCCAGTTCCTCTGCAGGACCCTCTCCCCACTCCGCAGTACAGCTGAATTCCACACGGTCCATTGCTAGTTCCTCCCCTATTTCTCTTTATTCTCTCCATAAGCAATCTCATTCCTCAAGCCCAAGGCTTTAACTTCTACCCACTGGCAGAAAACTCGGGGGCTCCCCCTCCTACCTACACTCTTCTGAGCTGCCTACCTCATATTTTTACTTTAGGGTTTCACAGGCACTCATCATCTCCAGCCTGAAGTCATAAGCTCACTTGCCATGATTCTCTCCACTTTCCCTATCTCAACAAATGCAATCACCATCACCAAGGAGTGATCTGTCAGTGGCTCCTGACCTCCCATTCAGCCAACAACTGTGCTTTCTAAATATCCCCCAATCCAAATCCAACCAGCTCTCTATCTCAGCTAATTATTCTAGTTCAACCTAAAAATTTCTGTTGTGTGAACTATTTTTACAGGCTCATCACTGACCTTGTTGTATCTACTATTGCCCCCCTTCAGGCTCTTCTCCCTGAAGCATCCAGTGTATCACACTTCTGCTTTCCTTAGGCTTTAAGTAGCTTTACAGTGGTCTCAGGCCTATGACAAACTCCACACCACATGGACCTCATGTACTTGGCAGGCCTCATGCCAAAGCACAAGCCCCAGCTTGCATCCTGCTCCAGTCACACTCGCCTCCTGTCAGCTGCTCAGACAGCACGCTCCCTCCTTGCACGGTGCCTGCACATAACTGCTCTGTCGAGGGCCTCTTTGTTAGTTTACACCTACACATTTTTCAGATGTTGCCTCAATTTTCAGGAAATGATTCCATGCTCTCCATGAAAGTCAGGCTCCTGATGTATGCTTCAATAGCATTATGTAACTCTGTTCTGCAGCACTGAGCACAGCCACAATTTTAGATTTATTTCTACCATTATTTAACTTACGACTTCAATAGGCTAGAAACTCCTTGAGTATCAAAGATTTTATCTGTTCTTCGTCACGTTTGAATGTCTAGCACATTAACATAGTTAATGTGTAATACATTTTCTTTGGATGAAAATGTATTACATTTTCGTTGGATGAAAATGTATTACATTTTCGTTGGATGAAAATGTATTACATTTTCGTTGGATGAAAAAATTATATAGAGAATATGGACTTAATACATAAGCCATATATATGATTATGAATATAAACCATATAATGTTAATGTTACACTTTCAGAGATATTTTGATATTTACTTACCAAAAAAAAAGGGTAAACTTAAAAATGTAGAGTGAAAACAATAAAAATTAAAATTTAGAATATCTTACCTAGACACAAATTCACTTAATTCTGAATATTCGGTGGGCTCCATTATTATGTTGAGGTCAGTAATAACAGAAGATAAACTCTCCTTATTCTAAAATAAAAAAAAGTTTATCAGATCACAGTAAACATTTAATTAAAATATAAAGACAAAAATTGCTTAAAATATGCAAAATGAAATACCACCAACAATAGGAAAAGGTAATTAAGAGAAAGCACTGAAAGTACTGGTTATTTGTTAAAAGAATAAAATCAGATCTTTACTCCATACCAAAAGCCAAAATAAACTCCAAATGAATTACTTACTTAAATGTAAACACTAAGACCATAAAATATTAGCAGGAAATATAGATATTTAATGGATTGAGTGAAGAACTTTCTAAGCAAATAGAAAAATATAAGCAAATATAAACACATAAAAAACTGAATATTTAGGGGCGCCTGGGTGGCTCAGTGGTTAAAGCCTCTGCCTTCCGCTCAGGTCATGATCTCAGAGTCCTGGGATCAAGTCCCACATCAGGCTCTCTGCTCAGCGGGGAGCCTGCCTCCTCTTCCTGTCTCTCTCTGCCTGCCTCTCAGCCTACTTGTGATCTGTCAAATAAAAAAAAATTTAAAAATTTAAAAAAAATCTTAAAAAAAAAACAATATTTATACAAAAAATGACTTTATAAGAGAGAAAAACTAAACTGATGAAGTTCTTTTTTAAAAAGATTTTGTTTATTTATTTGACAGAGAGAGATCACAAGTAGGCAGAGAGGCAGGCAGAAGGAGAGGGGGATGCAGGCTCCCTGCTAAGCAGAGAGCCCAATGCAGGGCTTGATCCAGGACCCTGAGACCATGACCTAAGCCGAAGGCAGAGACCCAACCCATTGAGCCACCCAGGCGCTCCCGATGAAGATTTTTTTTTACCATGAACATGACAAGGGGAAATGAAAACCAAAAAGAGAAAAGTAAAAGACATAAATTAAAAACTCAAATGTAAATAAATAATAATCTCACTAGGAGAAAGACAAATATAAATTAAACCAATGGGATAACATTTTTACCTACAAAATCACTTTGACAAAGCATATTTTAAAATATGCTTTTTCCCTAAACCAGCAGTCTGACTTCAAGAGTTGAACCCGAAATAGCAAGAAATGACGACAAAGCCCAGCTGCCTATTACAAAACACAGAAATAACTCCATATTCAAAAGTGGGAATTGCGAAATAAATTAAATATTTTGATCTGTAAATTCAGGTTTTCTACTTTATCCTCTATTCTATAGTTGCCTATCATTTCTTCTTCACTTGTTTTTGTTCTTATTTTTGCAAAAATCATATATTGACTCTTTATGGTCTTCTAGATTATTCTTTTCACTTGTTCTTGTAGGTGATTTTTCTCAAGACTGTCCTCCATTCACCTCCTGTTTACTTCCAATGTAGTTCTCAGCACAAGAATCAGTTTCTTTCTCTCAGCTCTCTTTTCTCCCATTCAATTTTCTTCCAAGTTTTCATCTGGTAGCCGGAGCAGGTTTTATAGAGTGTGTTCCTGTATTTCCCAAATTAATTCTTATTAAGTGAACTTCTCTCCACTTTCTTATTAATTCATTTCATGACAGTATGTTTGGGTAAGTCCTAAATGAAGATGAAAACACTCAATACTGTATCTGTGTTCTCATTTGGAGCCACTATATGTTCACAGGAGTAGATCTAGCAATTTTCAGTATTTCCTAAGAACAAAGTGAGTGGATACTACCTGACATTTCCCATTTGAGCGCTGACTTGCCTCTGTATTTTGAGTGGCTAGAGAAATGGATACTAAGGGTTTATAATCTTTGTTTACTTCTTCAGCTGCCGGATGATACAGTGGGAATTGTTAGGAGCAGCTACACTTTAGGCAGGCTGTCTGCAGGCATCTACCACCACATCTAATCAAAAACAAATTCCAAAGGCACTTAAAAACTGGGCAAAAGACCTCAATGTACATTTCTTCAAGGATGTTCAAATGGGCAAAATGCATCTGAAATAAAGCCTAACACATTGGTCATCATCTGGTCATTCCATTTGACCCAGTAATTCTATTCTTAGATATACACCTAAGAAAAATGAAAACAGGGTGCCTGGGTGGCACAGTGGGTTAAGCTTCTGCCTTTGGCTTAGGATATGATCTTAGCGTCCTGGGATCACGCCCTGCATCAGGCTCTCTGCTCGGCAGGGAGCCTGCTTCTCCCTCTCTCTCTGCCTGCCTCTCTGCCTACTTGTGATCTCTGTCTCTCAAATAAATAAAATCTTTTTTAAAAAAAGGTTTCTAGGGGCGCCTGGGTGGCTCAGTGGGTTAAAGCCTCTGCCTTCAGCTCAGGTCATGATCCCAGGTCCTGGGATCGAGCCCCGCATCGGGCTCTCTGCTCAGCAGGGAGCCTGCTTCCTCCCCCCTCTCTCTGCCTGCCTCTCTGCCTACTTGTGATCTCTCTCTCTCTGTCAAATAAATAAAATCTTAAAAAAAAAAAAAGTTTCTAAAAAAAAGAAAAATGAAAACATATGCCTACTTAAAAACTTACACATGAATATTTATAGCAACATTAATAACAGCCAAAAGGTGAAAACAGCCAAAATGCCCATCAACTGATAAATGAATAACAAAATGTTCCACATTTTGTGATATATGTGATATATGTACTGGATGTGTACAAAATGTTCCACACAATGGAATGTCAATACAAAAAGTAAAAAGAATGAAGTAATAATACCTACTACATGAAAGAACCCTGAAAACATGACCTAAGCGAAAGAAGCCAGTCAAAAAGATCACGTATTAGAAGATTCCATTTAAACAAACTGTCCAAAATATAAAAACCCATAGAGAAAAAACATAGCTGTTGCATAGATCTGGGCAGAAAGAGAGGGACTGAAGGTAATAAAAATTAAGGGGCTTCCCGGGTACCTGGCTGGCTCAGTTGGTTAAGCATCTGCCTTGGGCTCAGGTCTCAGGGTCCTGGGCTGGAGCCCTGTGTCAGGTCCCTGCTCAGTGGGGAGTCTGCTCCCTCTCCCTCTGCCCCTACCCCGGCATACACAGTCTCTCTCAAATAAATAATAACTTTAAAAAGGGGGGAGCTTCCTTTTGAGTTGGTAAAAAATGTTCTAAAATTGAAATGGTGATGGTTGTACAACTCTGAATATACTTAATTTACTCAATATATACTTCAAATGGAAGAATTATTTGATATGTGAATATCTCAATTGACCCATTACCAAAAAAAAATAATAATCTCAGAAGCACATCTTGTCTTTTGCTTGAGTATGTGTGAGTGTGTTGGATTTTGGCCTTTTGACCATTAGGAAAGGCAATTAATCCTATCACCATAAAGCCTATGATTTATAGGTCCCTCTTTTGTTTTTGGCAGTTTGAGGATTCTGTTTAGCCATCGGAAAGCTGACTTCAACAAATTTTCCCATCTCTCAACATCCTGTGATATGGCTAAGTAGGTCTTTCCTTCCCAGTTGGTAATGAGGGGTGGAATCTTACAGCCTGACTTCAAGACCCCTCCTTAAGTCTCAGCACACCATTGATACTTTCTATCAAGGTCCAGTTAACTTAAGTCTGTAGTTCTCATTCTTCTCTAAAATTTAAGAATTATGGGTACAGGGGTGTCTGGGTGGCTCAGTTGGTTGAGCATCTGCCTTCAGCTCAGGTCATTCATGATCTCAGAGTCCGGGTCGGACACCCATGTCTCCCTCTCCCCTTCCCCCCTGCTCCTTCTCTCCCTCTCTCCTCTCTCTCTCTCTCACACACCCTCACTCTCTCTCTCAAATGAATAAAATCTTCAAAAAAAAGAGAATTGTAGGTACAGACATTCAGGAAAAGGTCCTATTAACTTTACAAAATTTACATACTGTTAATAAAATACACAGCATCACACTTCAATGTTTTCTTTCACTTGGGTTTAAATGTCATCATATCAGATACATTTTCTTTGGAGCCTATGATATGGGATTTTATTATTTTTTACTGATGTGTAATTGATATAGAATGTATTACTTTCAGGTGTAAACTATGATGATTCATTATTTGTATACATTGCGAAGTGTTCACCACAATTAAATCTAGTTAACATTCATTACAATACATAGTTACAAATTTTTTTAAAGATTTTATTTTTAAGTAATCTCAACACCCAACATGGGGCTTAAACTTACAACCCCAAGATCAAGAATCTCATGCTCCATTGACTGAGCAAGCCAGACACCCCACAGATTTTTTTGTTAAATGAAAACTTTAAAGATTCAACCACTTAGCAACTTTGAAATAAGCAATTAAGTATTAACTATACTCGCCGTGCTCTACATTAGATTCCTGTGATGAACTGAAAACTGAAATTTTGTACCTTTTCACTCCCTGCACCTATTTTTGACATATCCCCAGCACCCTGCCTCTGGCAATCATGAATGTGATCTCTATCTTTGAGCTTTGTCATTTTTTGGTTTTGGCTTTTTTAGATTCTACATATAAGTTGAGATCATATAGTATTTGTCTTTTCCTAACTTATTTCACTTAGCCTAATAATCTTAAAGCCCCTCAATGTTCTCACAAATGGCAACATTTTATTCTTTTTTTTAAGATTTATTTATTTGAGAGAGAGAGGGAGAGAGCAAGCACAAGCTGGGGAGAGGATTAGAGGAAGAGAGAAAAAAAGAAGGAACTCCCCACTGAGCAGGGAGCCTGCCTTAGGGCTTGATCCCAGGATGCTGGGATCATGACCTAAGCCCAAGGCAGACGCTTAACCAACTGAGCCACCCAGGCACTCCTCAAACTTTTTTATTAGATGAATAATATTCCAGTACATGTATCACATTTTCTTATCCATTCATCTATGTATGGATACTTGGGTTGTTTCCATATCTTGGCTATTATAAGTGATGCAATGAACATGAGGGTACAGGTATCTTTTTTAGTGTTTCTGTTTCCTTCAGATGAATACCAAAAGTGGAAATGCTGAATCACATGGCAGTTCTATTTTTAATTTCTGAAGGAACCTCCATATTCTTTTCTACACTGACTGCATGAATTTACATTCCCACCAATAGTACACAAGAATTTCCTTTCCATCCTGGCCAATACTTGTTATCTCTTGTCTTTTTGATAATTGCCATCCTAATAGGTGTGAGGTGATTATTTCATCTGATGGATTTCCTCCATTCCCCAATTTCTTTGTGTTTTCACGTACCTATTTGGCCATCTGTATGTCTTTTTTGGAAAAAAGTCTATTCAGGGGCACCTGGGGGGCCCAGTAGGTTAAGCCTCTGCCTTCAGCTCAGGTCATGATCCGAGGGTCCTGGGATTGAGCCCCACGTCGGGCTCTCTGCTCAGCAGGGAGCCTGCTTCCCCTCTTTCTCTCTCTGCCTGCCTCTCTGCCTACTTGTGATCTCTCTCTGTCAAATAAATAAATAAAATCTTAAAAAAAAAAAAAAAAGAAAGAAAGAAAGAAAGAAAAAGAAAAAATGTCTATTCAGATCCTCTACCCATTTTTAAATCAAATTGTTTGGTTATTCTGCAATTGATTTATAGGAGTTCTTTTTCAATGCAATTGTTTTTGTAATTTCTCTTCTTTATAGTTCATTATTAGTGAATAGAAACAACAGATTTTTGTATATTGGTTTTAATATCTTGCAACTTTATTGAACTTATTAGTTCTAATAATTTCTTGGTGGATTCTTTAGGGATTTCTATATAGAATATGATATCATCTCCAAATAGTGACAGCTTTACTTCTTCCTTTCCAATGTGAATTCCTTTTATTTCTGTTTCTTCCCCAACTGCTCTGGTTAGGACTTCCAATACTATATTGAATAAAAGCAGCAAGGGTCTTAGAGAAAAACTTTCATCTCTTCACCATTGAATATGATCTGGGTTTCTCATCTATGCCTTTATTAGGTTGAGATATGCTCCATACCTACTTTCTTGGGAGTTTATATAAAAAAGGGATTTCAGGGGCGCCTGGGTGGCTCAGTGGGTTAAAGCCTCTGCTTTCAGCTCAGGTCATGATCCCGGGGTCCTGGGATAGAGCCCCACATCGGGCTCTCTGCTCAGCAGGGAGCCTGCTTCCTCCTCTCTCTCTGCCTGCCAATTATATAGAGAATATGGACTTAATACATAAGCCATATATATGATTATGAATATAAACCATATAATGTTAATGTTACACTTTCAGAGATATTTTGATATTTACTTACCAAAAAAAAAGGGTAAACTTAAAAATGTAGAGTGAAAACAATAAAAATTAAAATTTAGAATATCTTACCTAGACACAAATTCACTTAATTCTGAATATTCGGTGGGCTCCATTATTATGTTGAGGTCAGTAATAACAGAAGATAAACTCTCCTTATTCTAAAATAAAAAAAAGTTTATCAGATCACAGTAAACATTTAATTAAAATATAAAGACAAAAATTGCTTAAAATATGCAAAATGAAATACCACCAACAATAGGAAAAGGTAATTAAGAGAAAGCACTGAAAGTACTGGTTATTTGTTAAAAGAATAAAATCAGATCTTTACTCCATACCAAAAGCCAAAATAAACTCCAAATGAATTACTTACTTAAATGTAAACACTAAGACCATAAAATATTAGCAGGAAATATAGATATTTAATGGATTGAGTGAAGAACTTTCTAAGCAAATAGAAAAATATAAGCAAATATAAACACATAAAAAACTGAATATTTAGGGGCGCCTGGGTGGCTCAGTGGTTAAAGCCTCTGCCTTCCGCTCAGGTCATGATCTCAGAGTCCTGGGATCAAGTCCCACATCAGGCTCTCTGCTCAGCGGGGAGCCTGCCTCCTCTTCCTGTCTCTCTCTGCCTGCCTCTCAGCCTACTTGTGATCTGTCAAATAAAAAAAAATTTAAAAATTTAAAAAAAATCTTAAAAAAAAAACAATATTTATACAAAAAATGACTTTATAAGAGAGAAAAACTAAACTGATGAAGTTCTTTTTTAAAAAGATTTTGTTTATTTATTTGACAGAGAGAGATCACAAGTAGGCAGAGAGGCAGGCAGAAGGAGAGGGGGATGCAGGCTCCCTGCTAAGCAGAGAGCCCAATGCAGGGCTTGATCCAGGACCCTGAGACCATGACCTAAGCCGAAGGCAGAGACCCAACCCATTGAGCCACCCAGGCGCTCCCGATGAAGATTTTTTTTTACCATGAACATGACAAGGGGAAATGAAAACCAAAAAGAGAAAAGTAAAAGACATAAATTAAAAACTCAAATGTAAATAAATAATAATCTCACTAGGAGAAAGACAAATATAAATTAAACCAATGGGATAACATTTTTACCTACAAAATCACTTTGACAAAGCATATTTTAAAATATGCTTTTTCCCTAAACCAGCAGTCTGACTTCAAGAGTTGAACCCGAAATAGCAAGAAATGACGACAAAGCCCAGCTGCCTATTACAAAACACAGAAATAACTCCATATTCAAAAGTGGGAATTGCGAAATAAATTAAATATTTTGATCTGTAAATTCAGGTTTTCTACTTTATCCTCTATTCTATAGTTGCCTATCATTTCTTCTTCACTTGTTTTTGTTCTTATTTTTGCAAAAATCATATATTGACTCTTTATGGTCTTCTAGATTATTCTTTTCACTTGTTCTTGTAGGTGATTTTTCTCAAGACTGTCCTCCATTCACCTCCTGTTTACTTCCAATGTAGTTCTCAGCACAAGAATCAGTTTCTTTCTCTCAGCTCTCTTTTCTCCCATTCAATTTTCTTCCAAGTTTTCATCTGGTAGCCGGAGCAGGTTTTATAGAGTGTGTTCCTGTATTTCCCAAATTAATTCTTATTAAGTGAACTTCTCTCCACTTTCTTATTAATTCATTTCATGACAGTATGTTTGGGTAAGTCCTAAATGAAGATGAAAACACTCAATACTGTATCTGTGTTCTCATTTGGAGCCACTATATGTTCACAGGAGTAGATCTAGCAATTTTCAGTATTTCCTAAGAACAAAGTGAGTGGATACTACCTGACATTTCCCATTTGAGCGCTGACTTGCCTCTGTATTTTGAGTGGCTAGAGAAATGGATACTAAGGGTTTATAATCTTTGTTTACTTCTTCAGCTGCCGGATGATACAGTGGGAATTGTTAGGAGCAGCTACACTTTAGGCAGGCTGTCTGCAGGCATCTACCACCACATCTAATCAAAAACAAATTCCAAAGGCACTTAAAAACTGGGCAAAAGACCTCAATGTACATTTCTTCAAGGATGTTCAAATGGGCAAAATGCATCTGAAATAAAGCCTAACACATTGGTCATCATCTGGTCATTCCATTTGACCCAGTAATTCTATTCTTAGATATACACCTAAGAAAAATGAAAACAGGGTGCCTGGGTGGCACAGTGGGTTAAGCTTCTGCCTTTGGCTTAGGATATGATCTTAGCGTCCTGGGATCACGCCCTGCATCAGGCTCTCTGCTCGGCAGGGAGCCTGCTTCTCCCTCTCTCTCTGCCTGCCTCTCTGCCTACTTGTGATCTCTGTCTCTCAAATAAATAAAATCTTTTTTAAAAAAAGGTTTCTAGGGGCGCCTGGGTGGCTCAGTGGGTTAAAGCCTCTGCCTTCAGCTCAGGTCATGATCCCAGGTCCTGGGATCGAGCCCCGCATCGGGCTCTCTGCTCAGCAGGGAGCCTGCTTCCTCCCCCCTCTCTCTGCCTGCCTCTCTGCCTACTTGTGATCTCTCTCTCTCTGTCAAATAAATAAAATCTTAAAAAAAAAAAAAAGTTTCTAAAAAAAAGAAAAATGAAAACATATGCCTACTTAAAAACTTACACATGAATATTTATAGCAACATTAATAACAGCCAAAAGGTGAAAACAGCCAAAATGCCCATCAACTGATAAATGAATAACAAAATGTTCCACATTTTGTGATATATGTGATATATGTACTGGATGTGTACAAAATGTTCCACACAATGGAATGTCAATACAAAAAGTAAAAGAATGAAGTAATAATACCTACTACATGAAAGAACCCTGAAAACATGACCTAAGCGAAAGAAGCCAGTCAAAAAGATCACGTATTAGAAGATTCCATTTAAACAAACTGTCCAAAATATAAAAACCCATAGAGAAAAAACATAGCTGTTGCATAGATCTGGGCAGAAAGAGAGGGACTGAAGGTAATAAAAATTAAGGGGCTTCCCGGGTACCTGGCTGGCTCAGTTGGTTAAGCATCTGCCTTGGGCTCAGGTCTCAGGGTCCTGGGCTGGAGCCCTGTGTCAGGTCCCTGCTCAGTGGGGAGTCTGCTCCCTCTCCCTCTGCCCCTACCCCGGCATACACAGTCTCTCTCAAATAAATAATAACTTTAAAAAGGGGGGAGCTTCCTTTTGAGTTGGTAAAAAATGTTCTAAAATTGAAATGGTGATGGTTGTACAACTCTGAATATACTTAATTTACTCAATATATACTTCAAATGGAAGAATTATTTGATATGTGAATATCTCAATTGACCCATTACCAAAAAAAAATAATAATCTCAGAAGCACATCTTGTCTTTTGCTTGAGTATGTGTGAGTGTGTTGGATTTTGGCCTTTTGACCATTAGGAAAGGCAATTAATCCTATCACCATAAAGCCTATGATTTATAGGTCCCTCTTTTGTTTTTGGCAGTTTGAGGATTCTGTTTAGCCATCGGAAAGCTGACTTCAACAAATTTTCCCATCTCTCAACATCCTGTGATATGGCTAAGTAGGTCTTTCCTTCCCAGTTGGTAATGAGGGGTGGAATCTTACAGCCTGACTTCAAGACCCCTCCTTAAGTCTCAGCACACCATTGATACTTTCTATCAAGGTCCAGTTAACTTAAGTCTGTAGTTCTCATTCTTCTCTAAAATTTAAGAATTATGGGTACAGGGGTGTCTGGGTGGCTCAGTTGGTTGAGCATCTGCCTTCAGCTCAGGTCATTCATGATCTCAGAGTCCGGGTCGGACACCCATGTCTCCCTCTCCCCTTCCCCCCTGCTCCTTCTCTCCCTCTCTCCTCTCTCTCTCTCTCACACACCCTCACTCTCTCTCTCAAATGAATAAAATCTTCAAAAAAAAGAGAATTGTAGGTACAGACATTCAGGAAAAGGTCCTATTAACTTTACAAAATTTACATACTGTTAATAAAATACACAGCATCACACTTCAATGTTTTCTTTCACTTGGGTTTAAATGTCATCATATCAGATACATTTTCTTTGGAGCCTATGATATGGGATTTTATTATTTTTTACTGATGTGTAATTGATATAGAATGTATTACTTTCAGGTGTAAACTATGATGATTCATTATTTGTATACATTGCGAAGTGTTCACCACAATTAAATCTAGTTAACATTCATTACAATACATAGTTACAAATTTTTTTAAAGATTTTATTTTTAAGTAATCTCAACACCCAACATGGGGCTTAAACTTACAACCCCAAGATCAAGAATCTCATGCTCCATTGACTGAGCAAGCCAGACACCCCACAGATTTTTTTGTTAAATGAAAACTTTAAAGATTCAACCACTTAGCAACTTTGAAATAAGCAATTAAGTATTAACTATACTCGCCGTGCTCTACATTAGATTCCTGTGATGAACTGAAAACTGAAATTTTGTACCTTTTCACTCCCTGCACCTATTTTTGACATATCCCCAGCACCCTGCCTCTGGCAATCATGAATGTGATCTCTATCTTTGAGCTTTGTCATTTTTTGGTTTTGGCTTTTTTAGATTCTACATATAAGTTGAGATCATATAGTATTTGTCTTTTCCTAACTTATTTCACTTAGCCTAATAATCTTAAAGCCCCTCAATGTTCTCACAAATGGCAACATTTTATTCTTTTTTTTAAGATTTATTTATTTGAGAGAGAGAGGGAGAGAGCAAGCACAAGCTGGGGAGAGGATTAGAGGAAGAGAGAAAAAAAGAAGGAACTCCCCACTGAGCAGGGAGCCTGCCTTAGGGCTTGATCCCAGGATGCTGGGATCATGACCTAAGCCCAAGGCAGACGCTTAACCAACTGAGCCACCCAGGCACTCCTCAAACTTTTTTATTAGATGAATAATATTCCAGTACATGTATCACATTTTCTTATCCATTCATCTATGTATGGATACTTGGGTTGTTTCCATATCTTGGCTATTATAAGTGATGCAATGAACATGAGGGTACAGGTATCTTTTTTAGTGTTTCTGTTTCCTTCAGATGAATACCAAAAGTGGAAATGCTGAATCACATGGCAGTTCTATTTTTAATTTCTGAAGGAACCTCCATATTCTTTTCTACACTGACTGCATGAATTTACATTCCCACCAATAGTACACAAGAATTTCCTTTCCATCCTGGCCAATACTTGTTATCTCTTGTCTTTTTGATAATTGCCATCCTAATAGGTGTGAGGTGATTATTTCATCTGATGGATTTCCTCCATTCCCCAATTTCTTTGTGTTTTCACGTACCTATTTGGCCATCTGTATGTCTTTTTTGGAAAAAAGTCTATTCAGGGGCACCTGGGGGGCCCAGTAGGTTAAGCCTCTGCCTTCAGCTCAGGTCATGATCCGAGGGTCCTGGGATTGAGCCCCACGTCGGGCTCTCTGCTCAGCAGGGAGCCTGCTTCCCCTCTTTCTCTCTCTGCCTGCCTCTCTGCCTACTTGTGATCTCTCTCTGTCAAATAAATAAATAAAATCTTAAAAAAAAAAAAAAAAGAAAGAAAGAAAGAAAGAAAAAGAAAAAATGTCTATTCAGATCCTCTACCCATTTTTAAATCAAATTGTTTGGTTATTCTGCAATTGATTTATAGGAGTTCTTTTTCAATGCAATTGTTTTTGTAATTTCTCTTCTTTATAGTTCATTATTAGTGAATAGAAACAACAGATTTT
This sequence comes from Enhydra lutris kenyoni, assembly GCF_002288905.1. Classification (NCBI taxonomy): domain Eukaryota; kingdom Metazoa; phylum Chordata; class Mammalia; order Carnivora; family Mustelidae; genus Enhydra; species Enhydra lutris. Next base: position 4,199,622 of record NW_019154117.1, read on the forward strand.
TGTATATTGGTTTTAATATCTTGCAACTTTATTGAACTTATTAGTTCTAATAATTTCTTGGTGGATTCTTTAGGGATTTCTATATAGAATATGATATCATCTCCAAATAGTGACAGCTTTACTTCTTCCTTTCCAATGTGAATTCCTTTTATTTCTGTTTCTTCCCCAACTGCTCTGGTTAGGACTTCCAATACTATATTGAATAAAAGCAGCAAGGGTCTTAGAGAAAAACTTTCATCTCTTCACCATTGAATATGATCTGGGTTTCTCATCTATGCCTTTATTAGGTTGAGATATGCTCCATACCTACTTTCTTGGGAGTTTATATAAAAAAGGGATTTCAGGGGCGCCTGGGTGGCTCAGTGGGTTAAAGCCTCTGCTTTCAGCTCAGGTCATGATCCCGGGGTCCTGGGATAGAGCCCCACATCGGGCTCTCTGCTCAGCAGGGAGCCTGCTTCCTCCTCTCTCTCTGCCTGCCTCTCTGCCTCCTTGTGATCTCTGTCTGTCAAATGAATAAATAAGATCTTTAAAAAAAAAAAAAAAAGGGATTTCAATTTTATCAAATGCCTTTTCTGCATCTATTGAGATGATCATATGATTTTTATCCCTCATTTTGTTAATGTGGCAGATCACAATGATTGTTGCAATTGTTAAACCATCTTTGCACCTCTGGAATGAATCCCACTTAATTAAGATGTATGATCCTGGGGTGCCTGGGTGGCTCTGGGTTGAGCCTCTGCCTTCGGCTCGGGTCATGATCACAGGGTCCTGGGATGGAGCCCCGCGTCGGGCTCTCTGCTCAGCAGGGAGCCTGCTTACCCCTCTCTCTGCCTGCTTCTCTGCCTACTTGCGATCTCTGTCTCTCAAATAAATAAATAAATAAATAAATCTTTAAAAAATAATAATAGAGAAAAAAAAGATGCTTTTATTAGTCTTCTTAAACTCTCAATACTTCTTTTATGATAGAACATATAATCTATCCTAGAGAATGTTCCCTGTGCATTTGAGAAGAATGTTTTGTTTTTTGTGAATGGAATGTTCTGTATGTATATGTTAATTCCATCTGGTCTAACCTGTTGTCAAAGCCCCAGATTTTCTGTCTGGATGATCTACCCATTGATGTAAGTGGGGTATGAAGGTCCACTACTATTATTGTACTGCTGTCCATTTCTCACATTAGGTCTGTTAATATTTGCTATATATTTCAGTGTTATTTTGGGTGCAAATTTTTTTTTTTTTAAAGATTTATTAGAGAGAGAGAGAGAGAGAGACCACAAGAAGACGGAGCAGCAGGAAGAGGGAGAAGCAGGCTCCCCATTGAGCAGGAAGCCCAATGTGGGACTTGATCCCAGGACTCTGGGAGTAGAACCTGAGCTGAAGGTAGACGCTTAACTGACTGAGCCACCTGGGTGCACAGATATTTACAAATGTTTATTAACCCCTTTGTTGCCCTTGTCTATTATGCATCCGTAAAAGTCCATTTTGCCTGATGTAAGTACAGCTATTCCAGCTTTCTTTTGGATCCATTTACATGGAATATCTTTTTCCATCCATCCTTTTAGTGTATATCTGCCATTATGTCTAAAGTGACTCTTTGTAGGTATGTATAGATGGCTCTTGTTTTTTAATCCATTCAGCCACTCTACATCTTTTGATTTGACAATTTACTCACTTTACATTTAAAGTAGTTAATGGATATGTACTTATTGTCATTTTGTTATTTTCTGGCTGCTTCGTAGTTTCTATGTTCCTTTCTTCTCTTACTCTTTTCCTTTGTGGCTTGACTTTAGTGGTACACTTAGATCCCTTTCCCATTATCTTCTGTGTATCTACTACACGTTTTTGGTTTGTGATTACTTCCATGTAACTTGTATTTATAACAGTCTACCTTAAGTTGATAGCAACTTCAAACTTAAGTTTGAAGACATAATAAAGCTCTACATTTTTACTCTCCTTCCATGTAATCTTATGTCTTTTTATCATGAGTAACCTTTAACTAATCATGTATTTTTACTACTTTTGTTTTTTAACTTTCACGCTAGCTTTATAAGTGATTATTCTACTACTTTTACTATATATTTACATTTACCAGGGGATTTATACTTTCATGTTTCCATGCAGTAATAAGGGCCCTTTCCTTTCAGCTTAACGAAGTCCCTTTAACATTTCTCACTGAGGCCAGTTTAGTGGCGGTCAATTCTAGATTTCATTTGTCAGGAAAACTCCTATCTCTCCTTCAATTCTGAATAACTTTGTCAGGGAGAGTATTCTTGGTTGGAAATTGTTCTCTTTCAGCACTTTGTGCTACTCCCCTCTTGCCTGAAACATTTCTGTGGCAAAATCTGCTAAAAGTCTAATGAGGGGTTCCCTTGTATTTAACCAATTGCTTTTCTCTTGTTGCTTTTAAGATTTCCTCCTTGTTTTTTAACTTTTGACATTTTAATTATGATCTTGGTCTCTCTTCGGTTCATCTTCTTCAGAACTCTCTGGGATTCCTGGATCTGGGTGTCGCTTTCTCTCCCAAGGCTAGATAATTTTCCACCCATTATTCCTTCACATAAATTTTCTGTCCCTTTATCTTACTTTCTTCTGAGATTCCTATAATGCCAAGGGTCAGTTGACTTGATTTTGTCCCTTAAGTCATCTTTCCTTTCTTCATTCTTATTTCTTTTTGCTTCTCTGATTGGGTCTGCTCCTCTGCCCTGTATTCAAATTCACTCATCCTTTCCTCTATTTAGTCTGCTGTTGAAACCCTCTACTGTATTTTTCAGTGAAGTTATTGTATTATTCAATTGTCAATGTTTCAAATACTATTTTCCCCCCTTTCTTTTTTGAAGTACATTTTTCTCCCCAAGTTCAATGAGCATCGTTATGACCATTACTTTGATCTCCTTTCAAGTAAATTATTATCTCCATTTCAAAATTTTTTCTAAAGTTTTATCTTTTTCTTTAGTTTCGAATATAATTCCTCTGTTTCTTCAATTTTGCTGACTTTCTATGCCTTACATGAAACAGCTTCCTCTCCCAGTCTTCTATGGTTGGCCTTATGATGAAGATGAAATTTATCATTCAACACTGCCCTAGCTATTGATTGTGTCTCAAACTGCTTTGACATTCAAGGAGTCTATTTCATTTTTATTTTATGTAGGTTTTTAAAAGATTTTATTCATTTAAGAGAGTGAGCGAGAAAGCAAGCATTAGCAGGGGAGAAGCAGAGTGAGAGGGAGAAGCAGATTCCCTGCTAAGTAGGGAGCTGGATACAGGGCTTGATCCTGGGTCTCCAGGATCATGACCTGAGCCAAAGGCAGATTCTTAACCAACTAAACCACCCAGGTGCCCCATTTTTAAGATTTTATTTGTTTATTTTAGAGAGAGAGAGAACAAGAGCAAACCCGGAAGGGATAGCAGAGAGAGACGGACAAGCAGACTCTACACTGAGCATGGAAGCTGACACGAGGCCCAATCCATGACCCTGATATCATGCCCTGAGCCAAAATGAAAAGTTGGATGCGCAACCAAGCGAACCAGGCAGCCCTATTTTTAATAGCTCTCAGTACTTGAGGATGTGCCAAGACCAGATATTAATTAAAAATTTCCTTACTCTGGAATCACTTTGTTTTACTGGGTTTCAGGAAGAGTAGTTATGAAAACATTCTTAGCCATTTTCCCTACAAACTGACACTGATCTGATTTATTATACTGTACGGAGTATGAATACTGACACATGTTAATTCTGACGTTCTTACAACAACAGACAGTAAATCTGGAGAACAGAACTGTATATTCCAACCACCTCTGAGTAACAACTGTGACAACATGGGTAATCATTCAAACTCCCTTGATGTATTTCTCTTTAAAATAAAGGGAATGAGCTTAATAGTCTATATGGTCACTTATGGTTCTCACATTGTATTACTATGATTTTATTACAACAATATTTTTTTTTTTTTAAAAGATTTTATTTATTTATTTGACAGAGAGAGACCAAGCAGGCAGAGAGGCAGGCAGAGAGAGAGAGGAGGAAGCAGGCTCCCTGCCAAGCAGAGAGCTCAATGCGGGACTCGATCCCAGGACCCTGAGATCATGACCTGAGCCGAAGGCAGGGGCTTAACCCACTGAGCCACCCAGGCGCCCTATTACAACAATATTCCTTAAACAAGATAGTTTTATTATTTAGGTTACTTTTCAATTTTCTAGCAGTTAAACATCTCCCTCTAGTGGAAATTCCATTAAAAAAAATCTTTAAGAACACAGAAGCTTTGTTGTATCTTTATCTTTTTTTCCTATTAGTCTCAACTATAAACTATTACTATTTTACATGCTCAACATGTAAAATAGTAATATATATATATATATATATATATAAATATATATTACTAAAATATATAGCTCCACATGTAAAACGGTAAAACCACTTTAGAAGGCAATCTGGTACTATGAGAACTTACATGTACATCTCCTAAGACCTAGCAATTCTAGTTTAAAGGCATATTTACACAAATAAAGCCTAGAATGTGAGGATTTACCATTAAGTAATAACTTTTTAAAAATTCGCATCAGCTCATTATATTTGAATTCCAAACAACAAAGAAATATAGATAGTCCCTTGTTTCCTACTTCTCCATGAAACCCCATGAATCCCACATATGACTTATTCCTAAAATCTTCCTTATTTGAGAGTTGTTTGTTTGCAACATCTTATTTAGTATGGTCCTCAAGAAAAATCAGAACTTTGGAAAGGCACAGAGAAAAACCAAATGTTTGTTAACATAGCCAGGGAAAGTCTGTAGCAAATTAAGTAAAACTGAGCAGTTCAAAGATTCCTATTATATTGAATGTGAACAATAACAACTTACATGTCTTTAGAGATTCAACAGCTACTGTGTTCTTTATCTATCAAAGAATATCTACTGTTCCTCTCCTCAGATTTTTTTCCCTACATCCCCCAAAGCATGAGACAGGAACTACTGGTAGTTCCCAGCACTTCTACTTCTTTCTTGTACCAATTTCTCACTGGTGTCATGGCCATGCATAATGAAGACTGAATTTCCAGCCTCCTTTGTAGGACGTTATTGGCCAATAGAATGTAGGTGAATGATGGATGTTACAACTTCCAGAAAGCTAGAAAAGCTAAGCCCTTGATTGCCCGTCCCCCTGCCCAACACCTGAAGTGCTCCATTGATCATCACACCATGATTTGGAAGTCACATGGGTAATGGCAGAGCCTGATGATATTCATGAGGTCACCATACTAGCTCTAGAAAACTTACCTTACAATTTGGTTTAAAGAAAAAGAAAAAAAAAAACACAAAAACCAATTTTGTTTAAGCAATAGAGAAACTTCTAGTACTTTGATCTACCTTTAAGTTTTCTGTCATACACAGCTCAACTAATTCTAATTTATTCAGCATGTGAGATAATAGTACACTTTAAGCCATTACTAAATGGTTACAAAATTTACAATCATGCTTTGGTGGTATGGGATCATAATGTTAAGCTCAATATATTATTAATAACAACATTAGCTATGGACTGGTGCCACCACTGCCCAGTAGAAGGCAGGGAACATGGCCACTGCAGCAAGGCCCACATGGCTCCAGTCTTGTCTGTACTGCCACACAGTCACATAGGACCAGCAAGCCAAACCACTATGGGAGTTTCCCAGTGTCAGTTCAAGCACAGAATGCCTTGGGTGAGGCTGTAGCCATTCTTCAGAAGCATATCATGGTATAAAATATATCCCCAAATTGTGATGTTAACCTTGATCTGATTCATAATGGGATCAAACAACCGTATCCTTCAGAGGCTTAAGTGACCAAAATACACAACTTAAAATGAAGTTACAAAACTGCAGTCTAGGGCCCCTGGGTGGCTCAGTTGGTTAACTGACTGCCTTCAGCTCAGGTCATGATCCTAGAGTCCCAGGATTAAGTCCCACATCGGGCTCCCAACTCCATGGGGAGTCTGCTTCTCCTCACTCATGCTCTCTCTGTCTCTCTCTCGAATAAATAAGTAAAATATTAAAAAAAAAAAACAAAACTGAAGTCTATTTTATCTCTTAGGCCATAGTCCCCCTAATGAACAGGCTAATCAATCTTTGGGGACACCCCATTCTGGAATGTACAGCTCCAATGAGCAGTTGGTTCAGGTCAACTTCAGAGGACTAGCCTCTTTTCAGTTGGACTTATGGTTAAGCCTCCCAAGGACAAACCTAGCTTTGCCAACCGTCTAGCTACTTTCCAGATATCTGCTGGAATGACTGTGTAAAAGACAAACACTAATAGCGGAAATAGCCTATACAACCCCAAGGCTACTAGGATGCTCCAGAGCAGTTTCTGGGGCAATGTATACACTGCCAGTACAAATGTCCTCACACACGGAGATGGACCTTGGGCCTATGACTCCATCAACCTGATGTGGACTATAGGCCTGGCCTATTAATGGAGGCCAAGACGCAGGTAAGTATGTGGTATATCACCACTCTGAGTTTAAGATCGTATTAGCTGCAAAGAGAAAAAATTCAGTTGGTATGCCTATGCAACCTTTTGCGATGGGACAACATCCAGGAGCTCCTGGGCTATCCAAAAGAGAAGCGAGGGTCTATCCCAAATGAGACTATCCCAAATGAGACCAATCCATTTGTATCCACATTCTTTTTCAGTCTTCAGCAGATGATCTTTGAGGTCATGCAGAACAATAATTTCACCTTGGTGACCCTGCACAGACCCTGCACAGGCCTGGTGACAACCTGGAAAGGTTTACTTCCCCTAAGGGCACTCATCATCCATGCCCCATGTCATATCCTGCTCAACTAGCCTTGGCAATGATACACTCTGAAAGCTCTTAGTCACCTCGGTAGTGTTGAAGGGAGAATGCTCTGAGGTGGGAGCAAGCTGGGAGCTCCATCATCAGATGAGGGGCCCAGACATCCTATAGCCCTTTCCCAGTCTGCCAGGGCCAGTGGCAGCAACCATGGATATGGACTGCAAAGAGTTCTCGAGAAGCAAAACCTCTAGCCCAGATACTTGGAAGCAGGCACTCTTGACTAGTTGGGGTGGCTATCTAACACCTTAAGGAGGCAGGGTCCTGATTATCTGACATCAATCCTTGTTCCATACAAAACGGGAGAACTCAGGGCTGTTTTTGTGGCTGAGGACTGGGACCAGGAATTCTGGTACATGACTATGAATATAAGCAAGCTTCTTGTCCATAGGACTTGGGTTATGACAACTGATCACATCTGCTTTGGTTATCTGATAAGTTGAAGGCAAGATAGTCTACCCTCCCTTCCCTGTGAATTTCCTTTACACATACTCCTCGTAGGCCAAGTTCACAAAACAAACTGGTTGAACTGTTTTCTGCTATCATAGTTTGTGCCTAGGCCAAGTCAATTCTTGAAATTATGCCTGGATCTCACTCTTCTTGGAGCCATACGTTGAAGGTTTCTTACCTTGTTCTGCCCAACCCTGGCCATATGCTACACATTCTCATTCTGTTTCCTGATTTTATGCAAAGTCTTAGCCAGAAAAGTCTTGCTCCTGCATTGTGTCTTAGCAGTCCAGTGTAACCTGCTGGAGTAACCACAAACCACTTTGGAGTCTAAGCTGCCAGCCCTGAACAGTCTTCAGGTGGCTGCGGTTCCAAATGACCAGAACTTCAGGAGAGGCCCTGAGCAAGAACACACAACTCAGCTGTTCTCTAATCTCTGATCCACAGAAAATGGGTGAGATAAACATTTTCTTGTTCGAAGACATTAAATTTTGGGAAAATTTGTTAAGCACCAGCAGATAACTAATAAATAATGCATGGCTGGCATATGAGGGTATCTAGGACTGTTCCCATGACCTTGGGGCCTGCTCTGAGAGATGAGGAGGAACTTGCTATCTGCCTTCCAATAGAGCACCTAGACCTTCAGCAATGATCCTCTCATATGCAGTTGCCAGGGCGGTTATACTGTAAAAATGGTATCACTTTGTACAAGCATACGTACTACAAGAGGGCTGTGGTTCACGAATCCCTCCTCAGCTCAGCCACTACTGAAGGCTGGGGTGTGGGAAACGCTTAATCACAGCAGAATCTCTATTACTACAATAGACTCCATTTACCTGGATTTCCAGAATCTGAAATTCAAGTTGAAATGTAATCATTTGGCAATTTCCTGATAATCTGTGTCTCTGTAGAACTTTCGTTATACCTATAAATCAGAAAAAAAAATGTTTTATTGCAAATAAGTTTCCTTCAAATGCCTATTAATTTTTTATGAATATTTCTAATACATGTGAGTACATGGGGGAGAGTTTATGTTAGTATTTATATTGCAAATATCTCAAAGAATGTGCACCAAATTGATTACCTTGGCAAAGTTGGATTAAAGGTAACTCATACTTTCTACTTCTCAATTATACTAAAGATTATAGTAAGACATGCTAGTATAGGAGCACCCATGTGGCTCAGGTGGTTAAGCATCCAACTCTTTGATTTCAGATCAGGTCATGATCTAAGGGTCGTAAGATCAAGCCCTGCATTGGGCTCTGCCCTGAGCATGGAATCTGCTTAAGATTCTCTCTCCCTCTCTCTTTGCACCTTTCCCCATTTGAGTTCTCACTCAAAAAAAAAAAAAAAAAGAAGAAGAAGAAGAAGAAGAAGAAACATGCTACCCTACACAAGTTTGAATTACAACTGTTAGATGGAGGTTTTTTTCAACATTATCTGATTCTACTTAAAAACACTAAATGGAATCCACCTATTGTTATCTTTCAAAATTTTATACTTCAATGCAACTCAGTATTTTTTAACATAGTATTTTTTAACATGTGTTTTCCATGTAACTACAACTGAGATAAAGATAAAGAAATTTTTAAATAAACCATAAAGTTCTCTCATGCCCTTCTGGAGTCTATATACTACCCACCCAAGAGATAACCACTATTTTGACTTTGTTAACAAAGGTATTTTTAGAAGAGCACAACTCTACAGGAATAAAGAAGAAAAAGGAGAGTAACAAGTTTGGAAACTGGAAATCAGATGGATGAGCTAGATATTACAGAGAAAGGAACTAATCTGGCAGACCCAGAAAAATTAAAACCTAAGCCAGCAAAGGGGGAAGCTCAATATTAAGCCTACTCAAAAGCATTCTGAGGGGCACTTGGGTGGTTCAGTTGGTTAAGCATCTGCCCATGGCTCAGGTCATGATCTCAGAGTCATGAGATCAAGCCCTATCCACAAGGGGCTCCCTGTTCATCGGGGAATCTGCTTCTCTCTCTCCCTCTGTTCATGCTCTCTCTCTCTCTCAAACAAATAAAATCTTCCCAAAAAAAAAAAAAAAAAAAAAAAAAGCACATCCTGAATAGGCAGCACAAGTACCTCCTGCAGAGGAGGTCAACTTAGGAAGACTCAAAGTGGGAAGATGAAGATTTCTGCACTAGCAAGACGGGCACCTGGCCTAAACTCACTCTCCCGTCCTCTCTGTATCCCAACTCTTCAAGCATCTGAAATGTCCAAATTCCTGTAACCCATTTCTCTTTGTATTTCAGACTTTCACTGAGGCAAGCTACCAAAGACCCTCTGAGGATCAACTCACTATCTTCCCTTCATGAGGGTTAGTTATGCCAGTGGAAAAGTCAGGAAGCAATTCTAAAAGTGACCTTTTTTTTTCTTTAAGATTTTATTTATTTATTTGAGAAAGAGTGAGTACAAGTCAGGGAGGGGGCAGAAGGAGAAGGTGACTCCATGCTGAGCAGGGAGCCCGACACAGGGCTCAATCCCAGAACCCCGGGATCATGACCTGAGCCAAAGCAGATGCCTAACCAACTGAACCACCCAGGTCCAAAGTTCCCAAATTCTAATGCACAGCTGAATTAGCTTCCCTTTATAAGTTACCGCATCACAGGCCCTTGGCAATAAAACTTAAGTCATTGGGACCAGAAACTCTCCTCTTGAAAATGGTCTAGCTCCTGAAATATTTATCTTGGCCACAGGCCACGTTTGGTAGGAGTAGAGCACTGTAGGTGAGGCAGGCTTCACGTCAGTAGTGACCAACTCTTACGATTTACAAATTAGGGGCGCCTAGGCCACTCAAATAGGTTAAGTATCTGCCTTCGGCTCAGGTCATGATTTCCAGGGCCTGGCTTTGAGCCGCACATTGGGCTCCCAGCTCAGCAGACACCCTTCCTCCTCTCCCTCTGCTTGTGCTCTCTATTTCTCTCAAATGAATAAATATTTGAAAAAAAAAGATTTACAAATTAATGGTACTGTTGTTCTTTCACTTACCTATTACTTGTATTAAGATACTTAATGATAAAGCCTGTGTCTTCCTTAATATCTACCTCAGACAGCTTTTAAAGAGTATTATGCACACTGTGATGTTCAAGATACCCGACAAAACAAGTTTACCACAACCACACAGTCATATAGAAGGTCATATAGTTATCTTACACAATTTTTTTTTAAGATTTATTTATTTTTAGAGAGAGGGAGAAAACCCATGGGAGAGCAGGGAGAGGGCAGAGGAAGAGAGAGAATCCAGTGAGTGTGGAGCCCAACACAGGGTTCAATCCCACGACCCTGAGATTATGACCTGAGGCAAAATCAAGAGTCGAACCCTTAACCGAATGAGCAGCCCAGGTGCCCCTCCTCTATAGAACTTTAATTCAATGTCATTACAGCCAATTTCTTATGCATAATAAGATAAGCTTCAACATCACTTCAAAATTAAAATTAATACTTACTCTTCTCTGTCTTCTCAGTATTTCTTAGGACCTCTGTCTTCATGGAGTAATTTCTTATACTGATGCCAGTAAGTGTGCTTAGAAAAAGAAGTTCTGATTCTAAATGTCCAAGATGACTTCTCAGATCTTTTGAAGAGGCCCATCCTTCAGAATCTGATTGATACATTTCTCGAAGTGATTTTCTAAAAAGCAAATATAACAAATAATTACTCCAATGAAGAAATCACTAACAAGTGTTTTATCTAATAACTAAATTTCTGAAACCATTCCTAGTTTGTCTTTTATTTTTATCTTTTGGTAAATATTTTATTTATTTATTTGACAGAGAGGCATAGCGAGGGATGGAACACAAGCAGGAAGAGTGGGAGAGGGAGAAGCAGGCTTCCCGCCAAGCAGGAAGCCTGATGCAGGGCTCGATCCCAGGACACTGAGATCATGACTGGAGCCAAAGGCAGATGCTTAACAACTGAGGCACCCAGGCGCCCTGTCTTTCTTACTTTTTTCTCTTGAAAACTGCCTGATTTTTCTCAAAACCAATATGGCTACTAACACTGTAATTTTTAATCTCAAATTAACACAAAGCTAATGAAAATATACTACTATATTTCTACCTATTAAAAACAATTATAAAATAAATTATAACAAGAATACTTTGCAACATTAAAATGTCTTTTCAAGCTGGACGTTTAAAATACTCCAAACTGAATGTCTGATATCCCAAGACATCTCAAATTATTTTTCTAAGTAGGCTCCATGCCCAGTGTGGAGCTTAACATGGGATTTGAACTCACAACCCTGAGATCAAGACCTGAGCCAAAATCAAAAGTCAGACACTTAATCGACTGAGCCATCCAACAACCCTTAACTCTAACTTCTAAAACAAGTAAGGGGCTCTCTGCTCTGCGGGGAGATTGCTTCCCTTCCTCTCTCTCTGCCTGCCTCCCTGCCTTCTTGTGATCTCTGTCAAAAAAATAAATAAAAGCTTTTAAAAAAAAAAAAAGAGTACAATACCTAGGAATAAATTTAAGCAAGGAGGTAAAAATCTGTACCCTGAAAACTATGAGACATTGGTGAAAGAAACTGAAGGCACATGTTCATGGATTGAAAAAACTAATATTGTTAAAACATTCATACTACCCAAAGCAATCTACAAATTCAACGTATTCCCCATCAAAATTCCAATGGCATTTTCATAGAAATAGAAAAGACAATCCTAACATGTGTTAGACCCCAAATAGCTAAAACTATTCTGAGAAAGAACAATGCTGGAGGCATTGCACTTCCCGATTTCACACTATATTACAGGCTACAGTAATCAAAATATTATGGTATTGACATAAAAACAGACATACAGATCAATAGAACAGAATAAAGAACCTAGAAATAAACACATGCACATATGGTCAATTAATTTATGATCAGCCAAGAATATATAATGGCAAAAGAATGGTCTCTTCAACAAAAGTGGGAAAACTGGGTAGTCAATGTAAAAGAATGAAACTGGACCATGACCTTACACAATACACAAAAATTACCTCAAAATGGGCTAAAGACTTGAAGATAAGACCTGAAACTATGAAACTCCTAGAAGAAAGCAGAGGCAGTAAACTCCCCAGTCTTGGTGCTGACTTTTTAAATTTGCTATCAAAAGCAAATGCAACCAAAGCAAAAATCAACAAGTGGGACCACATCAAACTAAACAATTTCTCTATAGCCAATTAAATCATCAGTAAAATGAAAAGGCTTACTATGAAATGGGAGAAAATATTTGCAAAACAGGTTATCTGCCAAGGGGTTAACAGCCAAAATATATAAAGAATTCATATAACTCAGTAGCAAAAGAAAAAAAATCTTGATAGGCATCCCAGATATGGGATGACTCGGGGCTCAGTCGGTTAAGTGGCTGCCTTCAGCTCAGGTCATGATTCCAGGGTCCTGGGATCGAGTCCTGAATCGGGCTCCTTGTTCAGCAGGGAGCCTGCTTCTCCCTCTGCCTCTGCCTGCCTCTCTGCCTGCTTGTGCTCGCTCGTTCTCTCTCTCTCTCTCTCTCACAAATAAATAAATAAAATCTTAAAAAAAAAAATTATCTCCTCCCCTTTTCCAGCTGCCTCTCCCCCCGCCCCCCACATGTACTCTCTCTCCAAAAAATAAATAAATAAATAAATAAATAAAGGGAAGGGGGAAGAAAATCTGAATAGAAATTTTTCCAAAGAAAATATACAGCTGGCCAACAGATACATACAAAAGATTCTCAACGTCACTAGCTATCACAGAAATGCAAGTCAAAACCATGAGGCAGCTTACCTCATACCTGTCAGAATGGCTATTATCACAAACACAAGAAATAAAGAGTTGGCAAGAATGTGTAGAAAAAGGAATCCTTCTGCAGTGTTGGTAGTAATATAAATTGGTGTACAACTATAGAAAACAGTATGAAGTTTCCTCAAAAAGTTAAAAATAGAAATACCATAAGAACCAGCAATTTTTCTTCTGGGTATTTATCTGAATGAAACAAAAACACTAACTCAGTAGGATATATGCAACCTTATGTTCACTGCAGAATTATTTACAATAGCCAAGCCATGGAAACAACTTAACTGTCAACAGATAAATGAACAAAAAAGATGTGGTATATATTATAAAAGTGAATGACAATCACATAAAAAGAAGAAAATCCTGTCATTTGTGACTACATGGATGGTTCTTGAGGGCATTATGTTTAATGAATTAAGTTAGATTAGACAGACAAACACTATATGATCTCACTTATACGCAGAATCTTAAAAACCCTAAGCTCATAGAAATACAGAGTAGATTGATGGTTGCCAGGGGCAACGGTGAGGGGGTTTGGGAAAATGGGTGAAGGTGGTCAAAGGGCACAAACTTCCAGTAATAAACTTAAAAAGGCCTGGGGATATAATGTACAGCATGATAACTATAATTAATAATGTATTATACATTTGAAGGTTGATAGGTTACTAAATCTCAAAAGTTCCTATCACAGGAAGAAAGACCTTGTAATTCTGTGTATGGATGTTAATTTAACTTAGTGTCATAATCCTGTTGTAATATGTACAAATATCAAATAATTATGTTGTACACCTGAAACTAATATAATCTTCTATGTCGACTACACCTCAATAAAAAACAAAATAATTGGAGACTTCAATACCCCACTCACAATAATGTACAGAACAACTAGACAGAGGATAAATAGGAAAGAGTAGTAGTAGAAATAACACAATAAACCAATTAGATCTAACACACATATACAGAACATTCTACACAAGACACAAATCTAACAGACATATATAAATTCTTCATAAGTGCACATGGGACTTATGAAGGACATAAGGGACATATCATATACTGGGCAACAAATTAAGTCTCTATGTATTTCAACTATACTCATCCATACAAAGTATCTTCTCTAACCACAGTGGAATGAGGTTAGATATCAATAACAGAAGGAAAACTGAAAAATTCACAAAACTGTGGAAATTAACACATTTTAAAAGAACAGACTCAAGAAGAAACTGCAGGGGAAATGAGCAAATACTTAAAAGACAAAAATGAAAATACAATATACCAGAATTCAAGGGACACAGCAGAAGATGTACTAAAGGGGGCATTCATAGCTATACACACTTAAAATTTAAGATCCCAAATCAACAACCTAATATCACAACTAGAAAAAGAATGAACTAAACCAAAGCTAGCCAAAAGAAAAAGATAATAAAGATTAGAATAGGGAGAAATGAAATAGGCAATAGAATGAAACCAAAAGTTGACTCTTTGAAAGGATCAATAAAATTGACAAAAACTTTTGCTAGATGGACTGAAAAAGATAAGGGGCACCTAGTTGGCTTAGGCAATAGAGCATGGGACTCCTGATCTTGATCTCGGTCATGAATTCAAACCCCATGTTGGGTTTACTTAAAAACAAAACAGGACACAAATTATTACAGTCAGAAATGAAAGTAGAGCCATGAGCAATTCTACAAAAATAAAAAGGGCTATGCGAGTATTACAAATAGCAGTATGCCAATACATTGGATAACCTATCTGAAATGGCTCAATTCCTAGGAACAAAAAACCTATGAAGATTAAATCACAAAGAAATAAGAAATTTGAATAGACTTATAACTAGTATGATTGAATCCATAATAAAAACATCTCTAACAAAGAAAATGCCCTGAACCTGATAACTACATGAGTGAATTCTATCAAACATTTAAATAAAAACTAACTGATCCTTTCCAAACTTCTCCAAAAAGTTGAAAAGAGAACACCTTGTAATTCATTTATCAGGCCAGCACAACTTCCTACAGACCAGTATTATTTCTCAGTATTAATGTAAAAACTCTCAGCAAATTAGTAGTAAATTAAAATAAGCATATTAAAGGGATTACACATCATGACCAAGTGGGATTTATTTCTGGAATACAAGGATGGTTCAAAATAGGACAATGGATCAATGTAATATACCACATTAACAGAAAGAAGGGGAAATGCAGAAAAAGCATTTGACAAAATTTAACACACTTTAATGATAACATATTTTAAAAAACTAGAAATAGAAGAAAATTATTCCAACATAATAAAAGCCATGTATGAAAAAAGGTAAGGATGTCCACTTTCACCAATGAAACATGGTTCTAGAAATTCTCAGTAGAGCAATTAGGCAAGAAACAGAAATAAAAGACATCGAAATTGGAAAGGAAGTAAAATTATCTGTGTTTACAGATGGTATAATTTTACATATACACAACCCCAAAGATTCCACAAAAACAAGTGCTAAAATAAATGAATTCAGCAAGGTATCAGGATACGAAATCACCACACAAAACTCAGATGAATCGCTATAAACCAACAACAAACAATCTGAAAGGCAAATTACAAAAACAATTCCATTTACAACAGCATCAAAAACTATTAATACTTAGGAATTAACCTTAGGAAGGAATTTACCTTAGGAAGGTAAAAGAGTTGTACAATGAAAACCATAAAACATCGCTAAAAAAATTAAATTTGATATAAATAGAAACACAGCTCATGTTAATGAATTAGAAAATAATATTATTAAAATGTCAATATTATTCCCATGCAATCTACAGATTCAATGCAATCTCCACCAAAATTCCAATGAGGTTTTTTGCAGGAATAGAAAAACCCATCCTAAGATTCATGCGGAATCTCAAGGGATCCGAAATAGCCAAAATAATCTTGATAAAGAACAAAGCTGGAGGACTCACACTTCCTGATTTCAAAACTGAAAGGTACAGTAATCAAAACAGTGTATATTTGCATAAAGACAACAGATAGATGAATGAAATGGAATAAGAGAACCCAGAAATGAACCCTCAAGTGTATGATCACATGATTTTTTATAAGCTTGCCAATACGATTCAAATAGTGCTGGAAAAACTGAGTATCTATATGCAAAAGAATGAAGTTGGAACCTCCCCTAACATCACATACAAAAATTACTCACACTGGATCAAACATCTCAACGTAAGACCTAAAACAAAACTCTTAAGAAAACATTGGATAAAAGCTTTATAACACTGGCCAGGGCAATGATTTCTTGGACATAGCAGCAAAGGCACAGATAACAAAAGAAAAAAAATAGACAAACTGGATTTCATGAACATTTTAAGGAATTATGGGGCGCCTGGGTGGCTCAGTGGGTTAAAGCCTCTGCCTTGGCTCGGGTCATGATCCGGGGGTCCTGGGATGGAGCCCCACGTCGGGCTTTCTGATTGGCGGGGAGCCTGCTTCCCCCTTTCCCTCTACCTGCCTCTCTCCCTCTGCCTGCCTCTCTGCCTACTTGTGATCTCTGTCAGGTAAATGGATAGAATCTTAAAAAAAAAATAAAATAAAAAAATAAAGAATTGTACAACGTAAGACACTATCAGAAGAATAAAAAGGCAACCCATAGAATGAGAAAAGATACTTGCTAATCATGTATGATAAAGGTTTAATTTCCACACATATAAGTATTCCTAAAGCAACAGAAGCCAAACAACCTGTTCAAAAATGGCCAAAGGACTTGAACAGACATTTCTCAAAAGTGGATAGAAGACTGACTACAACGTAAAACCTAACAGTTGGCTTTTCTTATCCTAAAGCAAGTGCTTGACTTAAGCTTTGAATGCAGAGGCATCTGCTTCATCCCCTTCGAAGAAAACTATTTCTAATAAACACACTGCCAGCCACAGGACTAAAGAGCTAGGCTGCGTTCCCACACTGAGAATCTTTTGCGTTAGAGATCTTAGTTAATTTCACTAACTGACCATTTGGGCCACTTGTTTTTTTCTCTCCCTGTGTTTATATTCTTACTCCTATGTTTTAAGTTTACCAATAAAGACCGAGCCCTTGAAACTCTAGACCCTCACCCTCAACACCAATAAAAGCAGAACCCTAGTCCTGTTCTCTCATTCCCTGTCTCCCTCTCTGCGCTAATGACCTGGTAGTGTGGACCCCAGGGGACGTCTTGTATACTCCAGGGCTCATAAATAATAAACTACTTTTTTCTTCAAACCTTTCTAAAGGTTCTTGTTGAAGGACATCTTGCAATCATAAGAACCACAAGGTTCAGTCCAATCATAACATAGGTTTGGAAAAGGGAAAAAGGTCCCTGGGAAGCTCACTGGTTCCAGGCATTTCTATTCAATAGCATTACCACAGACAGGCTGAGACTGGCCCAAAAAGATGGCGAATAAATACATAAAAAGATGATCAACATCACTAATCATTAGGGAACTGATCTCACGCCTATCAGAATGGCTACTATCAAAAAAAAAAAGGAAAAAAAAAAACAATATCGCTGAGGATGTAGAAAAATTGGAACCCTCCTGCAGTTGGCACGAATGTAAAATGGTACAGCCACTGTGGAAAACAGTATGGGGGTGGGAGTTCCTCAACAAATCAAAAACAGATTCCAGGGGCACCTGGGTGGCTCAGTGGGTTAAGCCTCTGCCTTCGGCTCAGGTCATGATCTCAGGGTCCTGGGATCGAGCCCCACATCGGGTTCTCTGCTCAGCAGGGAGCCTGCTTCCTCCTCTCTCTGCCTGCCTCTCTGCCTACTAGTGATCTTTGTCTTTCAAAAAATAAATAAATAAAATCTTAAAAAAACAAACAAACAAACAAACAAAAAAAACAGATTCCAGCAATTCCACTTCTTGGTACACATCTGCAGGGGTCAAAACAGACCTCTCCCAGAATGTGCCACTTTGGCATATAGATTATTTTATGCTAAAGGCACTTGAGGCCCTCCAGGCTCAAGAGAAAATTTTGTGCTCCTTTAACCACACAGAACAACTTAAATTGGGGGTCTTCTCCAGAATAAGAGTTATTAACAGAGATAAATTTTATCTGAGCCACCCATCTGTATGGTACGGCAAACATCTAATCACTAAGCATCTGCTCTTTTTACTGCCCTGTGAAATGCATTCCTTTCCTCTGAAGTTCCAGATCCCAAGCCCATTTCCTTCATTCAGAATGACATATATACCTCATTTTGCTAGTCTTTTCATATCTATGTGGATTCCTTAAATGTATGCCTATTAAATTTGAATTTCTCCTGTTTATCTGTCTTATGTCTATTTGATTCTTAGTCCAGCTAGAAGACCTTTGAAGAGACAGGAATTCTTGCCACCACCCCCCCCATATCCAAAAGAACGGAAAGCTGGGTCTCAAAAGAGAGATTTATACACATATGTTGATACGAGCATCATTGACAATAGCGAAAATATGGAAGTAACCCAAACAGCCACTGACAGATGAAAGGATAAACAAAATGTGGTATATTCATACAAGGGAATATTATCTGGCCTGAAGAAAAAAGGAAATTCTGCATTATGCTACCATATGGACAAACCTTGAGGGTATTATGGTAAGTGAAATAAACCAGTCACAAAAAGACAAATATGTATGAGTCCATTTATATGCAGTACCTAGAGGCAGCAAACTCAGAGACAGGAAGCAGAACAATGATTGCCAAGGACTAAGGGAGTGGGGAATGAGAAGTTCTAAAGTTTCAGTCTTACAAGATGAAAAGAGTAAGGGAGATGGGTGGTGGTGATAGTCCCTCAACATTATTGGTTATATAACCGATACATAAACATAACCACTCATCTGTAGGTTAAAAAAAAGTTAAAAGAGGACAAATTTTGTTACATTTTAACACACACCCACACACACACACACACACACACACAGCTTGGTATACGGGTCCCAGTCTTCCTTTTCCACCACAGTAAAAAGTAACTGGATGTTAAACCCAAATACCCTGGACAAACATGTAATGCCTTCCACAATCTGGATTCTTCCAACTTTCCCAACTGGATCATTGAGAAGACACGATTACAGGAATGGTCGACACACTATCCTGCTCTCCCGGGCTAACAACGACATCTTGTGGCCAGTGAAGAAATCATTATTCTGCACAGTATTACTAGGCGCTTCTCAAACTTTCAAATATGCTTAAGTGTGTGTGATGGGGGGGGGGGGGGGCGATGTCTTGTTAAAATGCATATTATGACTCAGGAGGTAGGATAGATCCAGAATCTGTATTTCCATGTAACTCCCAAGGAATGCTAATGCTTCTGATCTGGGGAGCAGCCTGGAGCAGCACGCGTCTTTAGTTCATTGACTTCACTTGTGGAGGAACACAGGTGTTCCCTGGTCACCCACTTCTCTCCCCTTTTTACCAGTTACAGCTTCTTATACTGTCACGATCCCATCCACCATGCCCGTGAGCATTTCTTTCTGAACTCCTCCCCACTTTTCTACCGACTCCGGTCCAGTTAGCGCAGGAGGATCTCTTTCTCTCTGCACCTGAGTCAAATCAGTCTCGACTGAAAAAATGAAGATAGTTTCTTCTTTTAAGCAACTTGACTGACCGTCACAGATCCTTCCTCTCCTCCATCTTCAGTTAAGCAAAGGGGCTGGGCTTCCAAGTTAGGTTCTTGGGCTGCACCCGCTCGTATCTAACTACCCCCCCCACCCCGAGATGGTGGGCAAGCAATATCCCTTCCGTGAGCCTCAGTCTTAACTCTAAAACAGGGTTAACAATGACACCTTCCTCAGGGCTGTCCTAGGCATTAAGAGTGCTCAAAAAGGCCGCTGTATCTCTTAGGCTGGGGTGCAGCTGCAGCCCGCCCCTGCTCCTCTGCACCGCTGGCGTCCGCCCACCCTTCAGGAGGCCCCCACACACACCTGCGGGCATCCGGCACCCGCGGGCGCCCGTCCCCCACACACCTCTGGGTCCCCTCCCGACACACACCCACACCTGCGGACGCCCAGCCACGCCCGCGCAGCGCTCCCAGCGTCTCCCGCACGCTTCCACCCTCAGTTATTTCTCAAAGAGAGCCCCACTCTCAGTGCCAGCTGCCCCCTCAGGTGCCCGCAGTGACGCACGCCAGGAAGCCGCGCAGCCGCCCGCCCGGGAGCCTGCGAAGGAGACGGGCCCAAGACCTCCGTTCTCCTCCACCAGCCCGACGCTCGGCTGAGGCTGGGCGGGGCGTGGACAGCGGAGCCCTTGGCGTCCGGGAGACGGCGGGGGCTGCGCGGCCGGCCGAGCCCTTCGCCCGTCCCCAGGGCCTGCGGGCACGTACTGCGCTCGCCAGTTGTCTTCCCCCGCCGTCCGCGGTTCCTCGCACGCCCGCCGCAGGGCAGCGATCTCAGCCTCCAAGGCGCGGACCTCCGCCTGCTGGGCGTCCATGGCCGGGCGCTGACAAGCGGCATTAACAGCTGCGCGCGCCTCGCCCAGCACTTCAAGCCTCCCGCGCTGCCGGCTCAGACCATCCCGAAGCTCGAAGGGGGAGCCGGGGGAGCGGGACCCACCCGCGTGCCACCCGCACCCGCGCGCAGTATCAGGCTCGTGGCAGTTGCTGCGTTCCTGACCTCAGCTAGCCCCTAATTGTCCCTGCACTCCGAGAGAGTTGGCTGGCTCCAACTCGAAGCCCAAGGACGCGGCAACCCACCCCCCTCCAGTGAACCTTGGAGCCACCCGACCGAATACGTCACTGGAGAGGAGGTTCCTGGACCACGTGACCGGGGTACTGCGACCACGTGACCAGGAGCCTCTGTATTTTTCGTCCGCTCTGTCACTTCCGCTGTCCTAGTCCAGGAGTCAAAAAGCCGGAGGCTCTGATCGTCTTTAGTATGAATTAGGGAGTTTCGGTTTGGACTCGTTTGCAGACATTGAGGGAAGGATGACCGAGTCATCGCCGTACTCCAGACGACCGCAAACGAAATGAAGAGAACTCGGGAACTGAGCGTGGTCCCGGAACCTTAGCAGGCTGGATTGGAAATCCAGTAGGAAGGAAGACAGACCGCCCCTTTTGGGCCACGTGACTAGAAGTTAGGAACCTGGGCGGCCCTGGGTGCGGAAGACGGCGTGGTGAGGAGTGGGTTCGGGGCGTGGAAGGGCCGGGGTCGTTTGACACTAGGCAAGTGTCAGGAGTTACAGCTGAGACTAGATCTGTGACTAGATCTGGTTTATAGTTGTGGTTTCACCATTAGTTCTCCGAATGGCGTTGGGAGGGTGACCACCTCTCTGCTTGTCTGAAAAACGAGAGGCTTGCAAACTGCCTCGTACAACGCTGGCACGTGTGAAAAAAAAAAAAAGCCTGTATTAGCTGTGGTATCAGTTGTTCTCGTTGTGACTGAAGAAGAGCATTTTGAAGGGGCTTGTGTTGTGAAATAGCATTGTGCTTGTAGCATCTGTGTACATGTCAGAGGACTGTGAGGAGCTCCGGGATGGAGAGCTGCCTTTAGCATGTTAACCGGCCACATCCCATTTCTGTCAGCTTTTGTTAAAGTGAATAAATGACTGTGTGAATGAATAAAGGAAAAACACCTAAAATATGCATAAATAAGTGAGAGGGGGTAGCGTCTAATATTGTGGTCATGTAGAGGGAAAGAGTTTGCCTGTACCTGGGTCTGTATGTGCGCAGAGATGCTGTTCCAAAGCGTGTTTGTAGAAAACATGGATTTAGGACTTGAGCAGAGTCTCAGGGATAAAATTTGGAAGTAATGCAATAGGAAGTGAAACGGGTGCAGGCCACCAATTTGACATTAGAAGGTGCAGGAAAAGGCGGGGGGTGCTTTTTTCAGATATGAGAAGAACCAAGGGAAAGTACTCTTCTAAACAGATAGAAAATGGTTTTTCTCACTAGAACACACTGAGTGTTTGCGCAGCCTTCATGAAAGCCAACAAAGAAGTGAAGCGCCTGTTTGTGGGTGGCCTTGGCCAGAACATTTCCAAGGCTGACCTGCAAAATCAGTTCAGCAGATTTGGAGAAGTTTCTGATGTGGAGATCATCACACGGAAAGATGACCAAGGTACGTTTGTAGTCCTTCATGGGTTGTTAAAGGCAGATAAAATTTGTATCTAGTATCACAAAATAATGGATCCCCAGAGTGAATGTCAGCCCTAACGCTGAAAGTTGTATGTGTTTCGTTATAAGATGCCTTTCTGTGTGTGCCAGTCCCCTGCCCTGTGTCTTGAAAGTGTTACATAAAATGTGGAACCTGCCCAGAATACATTTCTGAAATCAAAAGACTTTCTAAATTCCAAGACATCTGCTTTCTGAAATACGCAACCTTCAATTTCCAAAGCTAGAATTCTAATACTTGCTAGGTGTTGGCGTCCTGTTGTATAGAATATTACTAACATACAACAGTTGAAACATTTCTTTAACTGATGGCTTAATTTCTTTTGGAATAATTTGATAAATATGTTTAGAAAAATGCAGTCTTTGTATCCAATGAGAACTAAACAAGATTTTTCTTTGAAAGAGTAAGATTCTAAGAGTCACTAAGTTTAGAAACTTGATCATTTTACATTGTGCGCTGGGTAAGAGTTTAAATAAATTTATTTTTTTATTTTTTTATTTTTTTTAGGAAACCCACAGAAAGTCTTTGCATATATCAACATTGAAGTAGCAGAAGCAGATCTGAACAAATGTAAGATTGTTATATGCTTTTTATTCTATTTGCCAGTTCATGTAACTGTGTAACTTAAAATAACTTTGGTTCTAAATCTAAACCTTAACAGCCACTTGTAAAACATCCATAGAAATAGCCATAGTTGAGAGAATTCCAACATCCTACAATTCAGCAAGTTTAGGTCCATCCCATTTGGTGTCAGCAGACATAGGGCAGCACGTTGCTCAAAAATAGTATTCTCGAATATTTTGAACAAGAGAACACATGTTCATAGAAACTGCCTGATAACACATAGCCCACTGGATATTATGCCATACTCTCCCTCCCTGGTGTGTTCGTTTCTCAGGCGGCTAATTCTTGTCATTAAGCCCCGTTAGGAGAGAACTTCACTGTATGCTCTTATAAGACGTTATCCCTAAAATTATGAAATCTCTATTGGTAAGTTTAGTAGAGCTGATGAGGGCAAACTGGCCTTCAACAAAGAAGGAGGGGGAGATCATTGATGCAGGAATGTGTGCGAGTTATTAGAGGCTAGAAAGTCAAGACACTGAAAAGAGAACATGCTAATGGACAAAGAGGGCCATCAGCCTTCTTTGTTCTCCTTGGGGGAAAAAAACTTGATCTGTCCTGTCATTCAGTGAGAAATAAGTAGTCGTTAAGAACACATCAGCTTTGCTGTGTGACCTGTGACAAGTTGTTTAAACTAGAAGCCCCAATTTTCTCATCTGGCATATGGCAAAGATACTGCTGACCTCATGGTATCACCACAAAAATTATATTGAGTAATATGTTGGTACTTAGTGTAGTACCGACCATGTAGAAATTCTGCTCATTGTTATTACTAACAAAGGTGATAGCAGGTATTGAGAAAAATCAGCTACTGGCGCGTAGGAGTTGAAACACAGTTTAGTCGTCTGCACCTAATTTACTTGCAAGTCACGCAGCAATAATTACCGTGGGATGATAAATAAAATTCTATAGGATTTCATTGTCCTCCAATTCACTCTCCAAAGTTACATTCATGTTTTTTAGTTTCAGTGTGGGAGATAACCATAAAACGTTAAATAAGTGTCAGGTGTTTCACCAGAGGTTCCTGGCATCACTGTGTGGAGGAATGATAAATTTCACTTTGCATTTTACACATTGCTTCATTCAGTTCTTCCAGGAACACTGGACAATAGAGAGCTCAAGGACTCCTGGGGTGGATGGCTCAGCTGAGACCAGGACCTAGGTCTTTTCTCCCCAGGTCGCAGTTTCTTTATTCTGTGTCTCTTTTTCTTGGTATTAATTAGAAAAAGCGTATGTTGCCATGTGTTTTTGCATTGTCGTGTACTTGAGTAATAATTCTTTACTTTATAGGTATGTCTGTTTTAAATAAAACAAAATGGAAAGGTGGAACACTACAAATTCAGCTAGCAAAAGAAAGTTTTTTGCACAGGTAAGATGTGTTCTGCATGGATTTAAACTTTATTTTGTTATATTGTAAATGGTTTTATACATTCACTTAGTTGATTTGAAACTACCAAGTAATAATGTTATTACATACTTGGCAAATTCAAACATTACAAATAGAGCTAAAATCCTTTCAACTGTGACTCCCCACAACCCCAGGCCCACCAAAAAAGATCATGCAATGCATTTACATGGGGTTTTTTTTTAAGATTTCATTTATTTGACAGAGAGCATAAGCAAGGGGAGTGGCAGGCAGAGGGAGAGGGAGAAGCAGGCTTGGCGGGGAGCAGGAGTTCCATCCCAGGGTCTCGGATCATGACTTGAGCCGAAGGTAGACACTTAACCAACTGAGCCACACACTAGCCCCCAACATGTGTTTTAACTTCAACTATATATACCTATTTCATCTTTGTAAACACAACCTTCTGTGGGGATGTAGATCTTCCCCCTTTTTTTGAAATGATTGTTTTGTATTATTTCCAAAAATAACCATACCATAGGGTACTTGGTTATCCCCGTGATGATGGACACTTGGGACTATTTCTGCTTCTCATAATGGATGACCCTTGAGAACGGCTCCTGCATAGTGCATGGGTTCCTTGGGTTTATATCCACAGGGTAGTTGTTTTATCATAGGGTTATGGACATTTAACATTTTAATAGATAGTACCAAATTGCTAATGTTGATTTTGGCCATTAATGCTAGAATCATATAAAGACACAAAGATGATAGAAAGTCCCTGAATGAGAGGCATAAGATTAATTATGTAAGTGACTTAAGAACAAGACAGTGTAATAACCATTAGAGTGTTTTAAGATTCTGCAAGGTATTACTGTCAGGGAGAAAAGACTCTGGGTTTGGGAGCTTTCTAAATAGGAAATAGTTTAGGGATATACAGCTGGAGTTGATGAGATTATTCTAGGCCCAGGAAGTGGCAAGGTCTGAAGCAAGTGGCAAGCAGCGTACTAAAGGCATATTTTGAAGGATTGGTCTGGTGAGAAAAGTGAGAATCTGACTGTTCTTCAGCTCAGGGCCTCTGTGAACAGGGTAGTGGTGGGACTTTATCCAGTAACAGTTCGGTGCCTACTCTGTGTCGGAACTGGAGCCCTGGTCCTGAGCAGGGTGAGCATGCTGTGCTGCTGCTCGCGAGTGTCTGGGCAGGCACACCTGAGGAGCCTGAGTCCGACCATCATTCTGGGAAGTGGAATGGAAAAGAGATCGGAGGCAAAGAGGCCCGTGAGGACTGGGCAGTGCAGCTGTCCAGGCCTGAATAAGGTGGGGGAGTTTGAATTGGAAGGTTCAGATGGCATCCTGCATTCTCTTCATTAAGAGGGTAGAAGTAATCAGGACTTGGCACATTGGGCTCTGAAAGACACCTCTTCCTCATGAAGAGTGAAGGGATTAAGGACAGAGAAAATGCTAAAAGTAATAAGCAAGGGAGAAAATTGAGAGGCCCTAAATGATCACTATAAAGTCAGACAGCTCTTTTTTTCTTATTGTGTTATGTTAGTCACCACAAAATACATCATTAGTTTTTGATGCAGTGTTCTAAGAGTCATTGTTGATGTACAACACCCAGACAGTTCTACAGTATTAAAAATAAAAACCGAAACAAAGCACTTAATTGTTTGGTTGGTTATTTTTAACTCTCTTATTTATATATATGTATTTTTTTATTCAGATTGGCCCAAGAGAGAGAAGAAGCAAAGGCAAAGAAAGAAAAATCAACAATAGGCAACACCAGCTTTTTAGAAAAGATGGGAGTGGTGGATTTCCATGTGAAAGCTGTGCCAGGGACGGAAGTACCAGGGCACAAAGTGAGTCTCGCTGGCAGCCTGAGTAGCCCAGAAACAGAGTCCTGAGACTGGGAGACCATGGGTGCCATGTCTAGAGCAGTTGCTTTTCCCCTTGCTTTGAAGCACTTAACATAGGCAGTGCCTTATCGTTTTCACAGTGCATTTACAAGTCTCGGGTAAGCTCCCTCATTTTACAGGAAGAAATCAAAACCCAAGTGGAGGTAGGTCTCCCCAGGGACATCGGTGGTGAAGCATACAGGCTGGTCCCAACTTTGCCTTTTTAATGATTGTTTTTGTTAGTGTCCTACATGGTTTATGTGGGACTGATAGCTGCCCCATTTGTCCTTCTTTTTTCTTTCCTCATACACTTTTTTTGAGAACTCCTGTTTTCTCATCAAAAACAAAACCCAGCAATAATCATGGCCCACTGTGAGTTTGATTTTTTTTAAAGTTGTGTTTATGCAGTGTGGATATTGTTTTCCATTTGTAACATATATAGTAAATGTATTCTTTTTTTTCTTTTTTTTCTTTTAGAATTGGGTCGTGAGTAAATTTGGAAGAGTCTTACCTATCCTTCACCTAAAGAATCAACAT
Organism: Enhydra lutris kenyoni; assembly: GCF_002288905.1. Classification (NCBI taxonomy): domain Eukaryota; kingdom Metazoa; phylum Chordata; class Mammalia; order Carnivora; family Mustelidae; genus Enhydra; species Enhydra lutris. The sequence goes on from NW_019154117.1 coordinate 4,226,150, forward strand.
AAACGTAAAATATCCTTTGCAGTTGGCCTTTCAAAGTAACTTCTTATTTACCACAGTGATGGATACTTGGAGAAATTCACTTCGTCCCACTAGAATTTCCCTGTCTCTGTTAGTTAATCTTCAATGCTTAAATATTTATGTTCATTTCTAGGCAGGGTAAGACCTAACTGCTTCCATGTGTGAAGCAATGAGAGGTTCATGAGAGGTTCATGTGAGGAGGCTTGGTACTAGTGAGTGACAGCAGTGAAGCACTTGTACTGATTAACTCTTATGTCCCCTGTCTTGGCTGACATGGATTCAAAGCCATTGATCAAGGTGCTAAAGAAGGGCAAAGGGGCTTGGCTGTAGTTGAAGAAGGTGCTGGGGGGAAGTGGGGCATGGTTTCCATTAGTAGAAAGTAATGGGAAGAGGACCAGGCAGGAGGAAACAGTAGGTAGGAATATGTAGACAGGCAGGAGAATGGTGGGCGGAGAAGTAGTGTGCATGCTGGACAAGGAAACGCGGAGGTCTGTTCCCTTGAGGAAATGAAGTCAGATTGTCTGGGAATTCCCAGCGTGGCAGACTCGTGGACAAGCTGTAACCCTGCCTGCCAGTCGGGGAAGCAGAAGCAGCACAGGTGTTCCCGAGGGGATGCAGTACAGGCAGCAAGTGTGGGGGAGCACGCAGCTGATGGGCAGGTTGCCGGAGGTTAATAGCTGTGGCAGACACTACTGCCCTGGGGCTAGAGAAGCAGAGAGGGGTGTCCTCATTGGTCACAGCTCCTCTGCCCCAGGGCCCCTGGAGAACTGGCCACATGTATTTCTGCTCTCCCACCAGTAGCACTAATGTCGGGGAAAGCTGACTTCTCAGCCTTCCCTCTGTGGCAGCCACTGACAGCAGAGAGGAGAACATTGAAGGACAGTGTGAAGCTGACAACAGACACTGCCTGGCGCATGTCACGTGTTTGGCACACACTCACTAGTTACCAGATGCTATTTTAGTACTTACTGAAGTCCTAAAAGGATTTTTCAGGAGTGATCACTGAAAGCAACTTACACTTGCCTATTCATATGTGTTAGGAAACCAGCAAATGCTAGCTGTCATCACAGCACTTTGACATTAACTAGAATTTTTCTGGACAATGTCAGCAACAAAACAGGCCTAGGAAAGAATTATCAGCTTCCTGATAAAGACAAGATGTGGAGAGCGCGTAGAATGCGGAATAGATGTTATTGAGATGGGAGAATCAGAACTATGATATGCCAGGACTGAGGAGGCAGGAATGGCCAAGGTGGTTGGAGTAAAGGACATGCAGCACCCAGCTGTGCCCTGCTGGGTGCCCCTCTGTGCTCTGCTTGACGGTATCAGCTCAGATTGACAGAAAATCTGCATGGGTTTGCTGTTCTGCCAATTAACTGTGATGGTGGTCAGTTTTTTTGTTGTTGTTGTTGTTGTTTTTTAAAGATTTTATTTATTTATTTGACAGAGAGAGATCACAAGTAGACGGAGAGGCAGGCAGAGAGAGAGAGAGAGAGAGAGGGAAGCAGGCTCCCTGCTGAGCAGAGAGCCCAATGCGGGACTCGATCCCAGGACCCTGAGATCATGACCTGAGCCGAAGGCAGCAGCTTAACCCACTGAGCCACCCAGGTGCCCCAGTGGTGGTCAGTTTTAACTCTGGACATGGCCAGTGCCACAGACCATAAGGTCACCTAGTGAAGTGCTCATGGTGTTCAATGGAAAAGGGAGGTCAAGGCGAGTAAGTGATCAGCTCTAGGTCAAACAGTACTTCATGTGGTTCACCACATTGATAGGTGTTTCTAAAACCTAGTGCCTGTGTTTTGTTCCTTGACTCTGGTAACATCATGAAGTATGATCCATCAAAATACTGCCACAACTTAAAGAAGATCACAGAGGATGTCACACATGCCACCCCTGTGTCCAGCCTCACCTGGGAACTGGAAGGAGGAGATGACCTGATGAGTAAGAAGCGACGAGGGGACTTCTGTGCTGTTCACAGCCCCCCCCGGAAGAGGATCAAAGGACAGAAGAACCAGGCGTCTGCTGCTTCCCCAGCTGTGAGAGCAAGACCCCACATGGTCCCGGGGAGTCTGCATTCCCCACAACAAGAGGTGGCACGGGAAGCTCCCTGGGAGCGCATTACTGCTCGGTTACCCCATGTCCCTGCTTCTCACAGCCAGAAACTTAACAATGTGTTTGTTCAGACGTCTGGCATGGGAACTACCAGGCACAGAAATCACAGGTCTGATGATGATACCGATTCTGAAGAAGAGATACGACTACTGATCGCGAGAGAGGAAAGCCTGGGGAAAACTACATGGTCGTCTGTAGGTGACTCTGCAAATGAGCCCTTTGAAGTCGTGGGGGGAGACTTCAGGTCAGGTGTTCCCAAGCTGTGTTCTGTAACAGCGGCAGGTGTGGGAAACGATTGTGACTATGATTCAGGAGATACAGATGAGATCATCGCAGCAAAGAAAAAGACTGGTAAGGTCAAAAACAGTGCAGAGTTATCACAAATGGAGAAGTCTGCACACAAGAAAACATCTTCAAAAAATAGAAAAAACTGTGAGCTTTCCGGTAATTGTGTTAAAGCACAAAAAAGAAAGACCAACCCAGAGCGAGCCGTCAGTCCCCGGGTTACAGCCCACTGCAGCAGCCGGGAAGATGCGGGTTCTACTTCAGAATCTGCTGAGTCTGCAGGAGATGAGGAGTACAACGCCATGATGAGAAACTGCCTCCATGTGCAGCTCACCTTAGCTGATCTAGAACAGCTAGCTGGCAGCAACCTGCAGGTTCCAGAAGAAGATCCCGAGAGTGGTGGTGATGGCCAGGAGACCACCACCAAGTGTGACAGGACTCCAGGTGGCCTGCACAGAGCCCGGCCGTGTATCTGTCCTGAGGACATTGTGGCTGCCCTCTTAGAAGGAGAAGAGAACACCTGTGGAAAACAGAAACCAAAGGAAGACAACGTAAAGCCAAAATTCCAGGCTTTCAAGGGAGTAGGCTGTCTCTATGGAAAGGAATCGATAAAAAAACCCTTGAAAGAGAGTGTTGCCTCCGACAATATAAATAAAGATCAGAATTCCTTGAAACTTGATCCCGGCAGCATGTCCATGGAGAAGGGGTCCCCACCTGCTAATGGCTCATCAAGCAAACTAACTCCTCTCCAACATGCAAAGAAGACAAACGACCCAAACCAAACTAAGCCTCAAAAAAGGCGTTCTACTTTCCAGAGCCAGGATCATAAGATGGTGTCCCCTAGCAGTTCAGAAGAGGGAGGTAGAAATCCTATTTCTAGTCTGTTGCCATTAAAAGATAAATCTTTAAGTCTTGGTGCAAAGACCTCCAAGGTAGGCTTTGATGAAGACTACCACCACAGGACAGGGGAGACCGGAGAAGGCTCTGGAAAGAGCAGCCCCCCGATGCCTGGGAAAGCACTGGAAGGCTCCTCCAAGAGAGATACTCGGGGAAGCAACACCGACTTCCCACTTTCTGTGAACAGTTGGTCAGATGTCCGCGCTAAGGAGAAGCATGCTGAAGACAATCAGAAGCGTTTGGCAGCCTTGGACGCAAAGCAGAAGGCAAAGGAAGTGCGGAAGAAGCTGGTTCATAACGCCCTGGCAGACTTGGTGAGTGCACTCCCAGTCTGGGCGCCACGAGGCCACCCTTCCTTCCCGTGAAGGTTGGCGTGCCCCTCCAAGCTCCTTGTCCCAGCACCCACTTGTTTTCATGTCGTGTCCCTTGAGTGAGAAGCTTCTGTCGCCTTGTGTCTTTAGTATATACCAGAGAAATTGAGTTTGAACTTTGTTTACTGAAAACATTCTTTCTTGTTTTAATGTAAAGTTTTCCTTTCGTTTGGGAACTATAACTGGCATAATTTTATAACGTGTCCTAATGTGTCTGAATTTGCAAATAAGTCACTTGCCAGTGATACAGATCTCCCTAAGATTCAGGATACTGACTTTATTCATTCTTCCAACAACCGTAAGTGTCTGCAAAGTCCCAGGACTTCACAGTTAGTGCCAGACCTCGGAATGAGGATCGTGGTCCCTGCCTCTGGTGGTCGTTGTCTCACAGTGTGGTAGGCACAGGGCCCAGAGAGAAGAGTGCCCATACACCCCAGCAAGTCAGCCAGGAGGAGGGGCGGGGGCCTTCCTCAGCCTGAATCAAGTCTAAGGTAGAAGGATCAGTGCGAACTGGTTGGGTAGTGGCAGGTGGGCAGGAAGGGAGTGGAAAGACCTTTGTGGGAAGGGAGCAGTTTGTAGTCAGCGTAACCGAGATATGCAGAGATGAGGATGCCTGAGAGAGGAGCAGGGCAAGTGGTGGAACAGCTGTGGAGGTTGGACTTTACTCTGTGAATATGGAAAGGAAAGGCTGAAGATTTGCTTCATGTATGTAATGGAACAGGAATCTGCACACTCTGGCTCACTGGCCATCCAGCCTGTGGCCCATTTTGGTACAACCTTCAAGCCAAGAATGGTTTTTACATTTATAAGGGTTTTTAAAGAGAAGAACCAAGATTATATGTGGCCTACAAAATATTTACTCTCTGGTCCTTTACAGAAAACATTTACCAGCCGCAATCTGGGCAAGATTTTTTTAGGCCATGACAAGTCAAATTGGGCAATCTGGAGCCAGGGAGTCTTTGGGAGGTCATGAGCCAGAACCAAGGCAGTGACAATGGGAATAGATCTAAAAGATACCAGCTAGGTCCATACTTGGAACTTGAGGACCAACTGGACATGGAGAGGAAGAAGTCTTAACGTTTCCGTCTTGGGAAACACTGTGGCTGGTGGTGTTCACTCTAAGGAAGGAGAAGGGGCCTTGGCGAGGGAAGGAGACAAGGGGCTTTCTTAAGGTGTAATGCCTTTGTGGACTGCTCTAGGATGGTCATCCAGAGGACAAGCCAACACACATCATCTTTGGCTCTGACAGTGAAACAGAGGAGCAAAGCCACCCGGGAGAGGAGCCCATGAAGGTAAGTAGCCCAGGAAGCCCATGTGGGGATTCCACCACTCTCGCAGGTCCATTTCTGCCTGCTGCACACCAGGACCTCCCCAGAACTGCCACGTTCAACATCAAACCCTCCTGAGCTGCAGTGATCCCCAGCACCCCTGACCACCACACACAAACACCAGGGACCTTGGAGGTTCTCCCCCATGTGAATCTATCCTCCACACCATCTGCCAGGTAGCATAAGTAGTAGCGGAACCCTGCGGGAAGTGTCCCCTGTAATAACTGCACCCATCCTCCAACTGCATGGGAGCCTCCGGATTAGTGACCCAGATCCTGGGAGATGCATCTGGGCTCCTGGTTCTTCAGTGTGAGAGGAAGACTGCGTGAGGAAGGAATTGCAGATGGCCTCCGCTGTTAACAAAGCACTTCCGTGTGCATCTGTGTTCCAGGAGTCCGTGAACAGAGCCTCTGGGAAGCTGTTTGACAGCAGCGAGGATGAAGAATCTGGCTCTGAAGACGACAGTCACAGGTTCAGAATTAAACCTCAGTTTGAGGGCAGAGCCGGGCAGAAGGTTAGTGAAGACTGAAAATAATCCCACCTGTGGGCCCTTGGTGACGGGGTTTTTCCCTCCGAGTAAGTGCAGGCTGACCTGGGGCTTCCAATATTTATTTGCGTGGTTTGTGGGGCGGTGAGGGTATGCCAACAGTAATGTAGTGAATTCGGGCGAGGGAGGTGCACTTGGAGGGGCTCCTGTGAGAGTGCGGTCTTGGGAACGTGGCTCCCAGCTATCCGCGTGTCTGTGTAGCTCCTGGACTTGCAGTCTCATTTCGGCACTGACGACAGATTCCGCATGGACTCCCGATTTCTGGAAAGTGACAGTGAAGAGGAACAGGAAGGTAAATACATCCCTGCCTAAACAGTCCTCATGTCAGAGCTGGGGGACCCTGAAAGTCATCTGCTGTAGGAGAAACTGCGCCTCAAGACTTGGAACTATGAGGCCTGTGACCCACGGGTGCTTACACAGTCCTGCTTGAGCTTGTGGGTAGAGTTACTCAGAAAATCTCAATGGCTTGAAGCTGCCTGAAAGGGTAGGAGAGGACAGCTTCTACCAAAGACCGTCTTCCTCTGTCCTGTCCCTGTTCTAGGGGAGGCCGGAGGGGCCCTGGTGAGGTTGGAGGAGATAGTTGAGCATCTGCCCTCCCTCCAGGGTGCATGCCAAGGGCGGGTGTTGGAGCAGCAGAGCACCACGGAGTTGTCCGGATGTGGGTGCTTCTCGCAGCTGTGATGCTCCCGAGGACTTCCTCCTTTGCAGCGGCTCCAGACTGTCTCTCCATGACCTTGCACTCTTACCCTTCAGAAAAACCCTCACCTCCCATCTGGCCAGGAGGGCAGCCCTTCCAGTGAGGTCCCTGCTTGCCTCTCCCGTCTCTGGACTTCCCTGTCCTCATACCTTTTTCTTTCCTCCCTGAGTTAATCTTTCCCGAGCCTCAGGCCTCACGGTTCGCACTTCCTGTTACCCTGCTCACGGGCGTGCTCATCCTGCCCTTCTTTCTGTGGACACAGTGAGGCCTCAGGTCCCCCAAAAAGCCATTCCTTCCGCCCTGCCAGGTTTCTCATTGCCACTCCCATCTTTTGCCTTCTAAACTTGAAATTAAAAAATAAATTGCAGTTAATTCAGAAGCAGTGGCTTTTTGTTGGAAATGCATTCTCTGATCTCGTTGAGGTGATTTTTCTGTGTAGTGTAGGTTTCTGGAAACCAGGGTTCAGAGAGTAAGTTCTCCGCGGTCCACGCTAGCCTGCGTTTCAGAGCTGCTTGCTCACAGTTTCTCGAGAAGGCAGCAGCAGACAGAACCGTGGAGCCGGCGCTGAGTACTGTGTCGTTGCTTTTGGACCTTCGGGCTCTTTGCTTACTTCATCCGGCTCCGGCCTCTTCAGCCTGTCTGTGGTTTTTGTCCCTGTTCACTTTCACATGTTCTCTTCCCTCTGCTCCCATCACACCGTAGCTCTTGTTTCTTCCTAATTCTTGGTTCCTGGTTTTCCCTTTGCCTTTAGGTATATATTCTGCCCAGGGTTCATAGCTTTACTGTGGCCTCAGCCTTCCCTTACACATCAGAGTGAAAGTTGTTACATACTAGCCCATCCATCCGGTCCAACCTAAAGTAAACTCTTCTCATTCTCTTCAGTGCGTGTGTTCCTTTTGTTTCTGTTCCTATTGTTTCTGTTCCTATTATTTCTGGTCCCAAATTGTTTCTGTTCCCGGTTCGTGGCAGGCCCTCCCATCAGGGGATCTTCTTGGTCTTTCCCGTGTTAGACTCTGCCTGGTTTATAAAGCTTTTCTTGATGGAGTTGAACCTACCCTCTACCTCCTTTGAACCCTTAAGACACTTGGGGGTATTTCTGTAGAGAACTTACTTAAATTAGTGCTTTATTCTGGTATCTGTTACTTGGTTGCTTGTCTTCTGCGGTGAATTCAGGAGTCTGCCAGGCTTAGAGCTCTGTATTTTGGCCTGCAGTCCAGACTCACTGCTTTGTTGTTTAATGTTTGTTTCCTGTAGTTGAAGATAACAGCATTTGGGGCCACGATGTCTTGTGTGTGTAGGACCCGTGGGTCTCTTCCTGCAGCACTTATTACTGAACCAAAGACCAAGCAACTGTCTTGTAACATGTTATGAGTAAGAAGAGTTGCCATCCTTTACCATCTTTCATCTTTAGGTTGTTATGTAATTTAATTTTTAGAGTGGTTAAAAAACGAGAGTCTGTAATCACTGTGGTTTTGTGATTAGTATATTGCTCTGTTGCATTTGTCGATCTTTACCTTAAGAACTTCGATCTGCCACTGAAACCATCAAATGCAGATTTCATTTTCATAATTATAGGTGGAAATGGGGCTTTTCGTTCATTGGCCATACGACTTCTGGATTCCCTGTGGCATTGAGGGTCATGGGGTCAGGGAGGTTGGGAAAACAGGGCTGGACTTTTCTTTCTCCTGTTTCAGTGAGCTTTGCCCATGTTTAAGTGCTTGATGATTATTTTATGATTGAGACTGCTCAAGTTACGTTTGCCAAAAGAATACTAATTCTGCCTTTCCCTCTAAGAGGTAAATGACGAGAAAACTGCGGAGGAAGAGGAGCTTGCTGCAGAGAAGCTCAAAGCCCTGGACGTCATGCAGAGTGTTTTGCACACCACTGTGAGCAATTCTGTACACAAAGGATCGTTACCTGCCAAGAAATTTAGGTGTGATTTATGTTCTATCCTGTTCCACCCTGTTTCCCTTTGACATATGTACCTTTTGAACTCAGTTTAAAACTAGGCTATTTTAGACATCCTGGGGTGGGCAGTTGGCAAAATATATCAGACCCTAAAAACATACTTATTGTGGACCCAGTGGCTCACTTCAGGAAACTAACTTTGAATTTTTTCTCTATTTTTGTGGTTACATGTCATAGCAACATTGCTTTCAATAGTGAAGCAGCTGGACAATGGTTTAAATATTAACTGTAGAACTATATAAATGTAATTTTTTATTACAGAAAATTTTAAACACATTATTTGTAGAGACTGGTGTATTGACAGGCCTGTACACCAGCTTCTATAGTCAACAATGTGATCAATTTTCCTTTCTTTTGTTTTTTTCAGGGTTTTTCTTTAAAATAAGCTCTACACCCAACAGGGGTCTTGATCTCATGACCCCGAGAGCAAGAGTCACGTGCTCTACAGACTGAGCCAGCCAGGAGACCCCAGTTTTCCTTTCTATACTTTTAATTACTTTTCCCACTAAAATACTTTATGCAGATCCAATTTTATTTGTATTTATTTCAGTATCCGTAAATTAATTTTTAATTAAAAGATTCAGGGAAACTCAAAACTGGGTAACTTAAAATACCACTTTCTAACAAGATCCTGATACTTCGTGTGGTTTTGTCTTGCTCAAAAATTGGAATTGTCCCAATTTGCTATTATATATTTGCTATTATTATAATTTGCTATTAATTTTTTCCATTAGGTTCTGATTTCTCTCTGCCAGCTTACTCCTGTCTGTTGTTTACACAGGGATGTCATACATTACGATCCAACGAGGCATGACCACGCCACTTACGAAAGGAAGAACGATGATAAACCAAAGGAAAGGTAAATCAGCTGCTTCTCTCTGTAGCAGGATCATAGGAATTAATCTCATTTGAGACCCTGAGAGAAAAAGATAGTAACCCATACCCATCCATTGGTCTGCATGGTATTTAATGGAAGACCAGGGAGGGAAGAGTTAGAGTGGAATTGTTGCTGTGGTAGAGAAAGTTGTACTTTGAAACAAAGGAATCTCCTGCATGTGCTTGATATGTGCTCCTGGGCTAGTGTGGTGCCCCCTCCTTGAAATAGTTTCTCATGGCTGTTGTAACAAGTCACCACAAACGTACTGGCTGAAAACCACAAAAGTTGTTTTCTGGCATTTCTGAAGGCTAGGAGTCTGAAGTCAAGGTTACTGAAAGAACTGTGTTCTCTCCGGAGGTTCGGAGGCAAACATCTGTGTCCCGTCTCTCTCCTGGCCTCAGGTGACCACAGTAGTTCATGGCCGCGTTTCTCCTTGTTCACATGGCCTCCTTTTCTCTGTGCCTCTCATCTCTGTGTCTGTTATAAGGACACTTGTGATTGATTTCGGGACTGCCTGAATAATCCTGGATAATCTCTTGTTTGCAAGGTACTTCACAACTCTGCAAGGACCCTTTTTCCGAATAAGGTCATATTCACAGGTTTTAGAAATCAGGGCCTGGACGTATCTTTTTGGGGCAGTGATTGAGTCCACGACACGCTCCAGTGTGCTAGAGCTTCTGTTTCCCGTGCCTGTGCTGTCGCACCGTCCGTTTCCTGACTACGGCAAGTCCGTGGAGCAGCCAGTAACCCTGCCTGGCTTAATGCCTTCATTTCCCCGTGGCTAGAGTCAGTAAAGGCAATGTGCTATCCTGAATTAGGTCCTGGAGCAAACAAGACATTGGGTGGAGAAACGGGAGATGAGAATGAGGCTTGGGTTTAGTTAATAGTAGTGGATTGAGGTGAACCTTTGTCATATGTGTGTCATAGTTACAGAAGATGCTTTCAGGAAACTAGGTGAAGGCTATTTGGGAATGGTGTCTTTCCCTAGAGCAGATGACCCCAAAGAGGAGGAGGAGGCCACAGTGTATTTTATGACCTAGTCTTAGGTCACACACTGACAATCTGCCTTATAAAGTTTTCTTGAAACAAGTCACTAAGTCCAACTCAAATACTTCGATGAGGGTGGGGGACTTGGAAACAACACCTCTTAAAGAGAGAAGTAATGGGGAATATGTGAGCATATTTAAAACTGCCATAAACCGCCCACTGGCCACAGATTGTTTACATTCCTGCCACATGCAGAATATGCTCACTCCTCCCTTGATGGCCCAGAAGCCTCACTGTTACAATATCTATTCAGAAGCTGGGGCGCTGTCACCCACATAAGATCTAGAGGCAAATGAGGCCTAATGAGTACAGCACTGTGAGTGCAGTCCCTCTGATCAGAGACAGAAGAGAACTGTGAACTAGAGGACAAGCCACCTGTCCCTCTGCAAACACATGGTGGTGAGGCAAGCACAGGGTGGCCACCAGAAGGCCTGCTGTTCACCTGAGGGAAGCAGAAGGCAGGGGTTACTGGTCCGTAGCAGCTCTGAAGTCCAGACCAGGAAATATGGGGACTTCTTTGATTAGAACCGCAGGCCTGGTAATGATTCTGTGTGGTTCTTAACTCTGCCTTCTGGTTCATCCTTCCTTTTTCTTGAGCAGTGGCTTGCATTTGTGTCTGAGTAATATTCTTGGCCTGCTTTTTGTTTGTAGAAATGTGGGCATCCAAAAGCCTTGTCATTGTAGAACGTACCTATCTGTCCAAGCTGGTGTTTCTGCTCATATATTTCTCTTGAATATTTGTGGGTTTCCTGTGATCTTCTTTTTTTTTTTTTTTTTAAGATTTTATTTATTTATTTGACAGAGAGAAATCACAAGTAGACAGAGAGGCAGGCAGAGAGAGAGAGAGAGGGAAGCAGGCTCCCTGCCGAGCAGAGAGCCCGATGTGGGACTTGATCCCAGGACCCTGAGATTATGACCTGAGCCGAAGGCAGCAGCTTAACCCACTGAGCCACCCAGGCACCCCTCCTGTGATCTTCTTGAGATTCACTCCCATGAGGCAGAAACCATAGCCACGGGTCATTGTACTGTGGGCTTCTGCTGAGACACCACTGGTAAGTAAGGTCCTTAGGAGCCTCACTGGCCAGACGGCAGAGGTTTCTGAGCTATGGCTAGGGTCTTAACAAAGGAATTTGCTTTGTATTTGGACTGAGGTCTACAGATTTCTCTGTTAAAGATCAGATAGTATATTGGGGCGCCTGGGTGGCTCAGTGGGTTAAAGCCTCTGCCTTCAGCTCATGTCATGATCCCAAGGTCCTAGGATCGAGCCCCGCATTGGGCTCTCTGCTCAGCGGGGGGCCTGCTTCCTCCTCTCTCTCTGCCTGCCTCTCTGCCTACTTGTGATCTCTGTTAAATAAATAAATAAAATCTTTAAAAAAAAAAAAAGATCAGAAAGTATATTGTCTGTTGTAGTAATTCCACTCTGCCTTTGTGACAGGAAAGCAGCCACAGGCAATATGTAAGTGAGGGAGGGAGGCTGTGTTCTGAATAAAGTTATTACCCACTCAGGTTTGCATTTTGTATAATCTGTTTATGTCACAAAACCATCTTTTTATTTTCCCATCCATCTCAAACCATGAAAGATACTCTTTTTTTTTTTTTTTTTAAAGATTTTATTTATTCATTTGACAGAGATCACAAGTCGGCAGAGAGGCAGGCAGAGAGAGAGAGAGAGGAGGAAGCAGGCTCCCCACCAAGCAGAGAGCCCGATGCGGGGCTCGATCCCAGGACCCCGGGATCATGACCCGAGCCGAAGGCAGAGGCTTTAACCCACTGAGCCACCCGGGCACCCCCATGGAAGATACCCGTAGCCAGCAGTCCGCCCTTAAATAGGCAGCAGCCTGGATTTGGTCCTTGGGGCCCAGCTTGCCAACACCTGCTTTACACTGTGTTTTCCTGTGTTTTAGACTGGATCTTTGCTTAGATGCCACTTCTTAAAATATCATGTTATTTGTCTTCTAGAAATTAGGGGTCTTCAAAACCATGAGCTCCCGGTTCTTATAAGAAATGTCTTTAGGTTCAGTGTCTGGTCACATTGTACTACAAGTGGTAAATACCTTCAGACCCTTCCAGACACCTTCCTAGCTCGCTCCCTGTTCATAGGCACTTCCTAAGTTCTGCTTTAATGGAGGCGACACAGTGCTGCTTAGCATTGTGCCATGGCAGAGCTAGGCCAAACGATCCCTTTCCTCTGGGTTCCAACAGCATTTCCTCACTGTCCTGCCACCAGCCTGCAGCTTCCTCAGTGGCTGTGTGATTCCTACTGACAGTTTCTTCAGGCTCTTGCTAACACCATCCTTGCTGCCTTCTGAGACCTTCCTACCACCCGGGCTCTGCAGCCCCTCCTATGGTTTGGGTTTTTGTTAGAGCAGCATCCCATGTCTAGATACCAAATTCTGCAACACTCATGAATCGCTGTGTAGATACACTTCCCCCAAATTCAATAGCTTGAAGCCTTAAAGATTTATTAGATTCCAGTTTCTCTGGGACAGGAATTTGGGAGTGCTTCACTGGGTAGTTGTGGCTCCGGGGCTTTCAGGAGATTGCCTGCGGGATGACCCATGCACATGTCTGTTGGCTGGAGCCCTTAGTTCCTTGCCTCTTCATTTGGCTATTTATGTGCCCTCCCAGCAAGGCAGCTGGCTTCCCCCAAAGCCACTGATCTGTACAGGGGAGCACAAGGAGAGCACTGCGGTGCCTTCTGTAACCCTCAGTAGTCACACACCATCTCTTCTGCCTTAGTGCATGCCTCAAGGGGTCGTGAGGTCCAGCCCACACCAGGGAATGGGGGGATTAACTTCCACATCTTAAAAAAGGATCAAAGGATTTTTGGACCACTTTTAAAACCACCACATGGTGCTTCAAGGATAATCACATGGAATTGCCTAAAGTACACCATTTTGCATAGAGCTCAGTTCCATAGGCATCTCTGTCTTAAATTCTAGCCAGGTTGGTGTTTTAAATGAAGTATTACAAGTTTCTTTCCAGGGCACCTGGGTGGCTCAGTCAGTTAAGCGTCTGCCTTCAACTCAGGTCATGATCTCAAGGTCCTGGGAAGGAGCACCATGTCGGGCTGCCTGTTCAGCCAGGGAATCTGCTCCTCCCTCTCCCTCTGCCTGCCACTCCCCCTGCTTGTGCTCTCTCTCTCTGTCAGATAAATAAATAAAAATAAAAATCTTTTTAAAAAAGTTTCTTTCCATGATATATAGTCTCCCCCAATAAGAACCAGTTAGGTTAACTTACTCTCTTGTTAACTGTCTTGTTATAATAGTTATAATAGTTAACTATCTTGTTAACCTACTATTTTAGGTAATACAGTTAGAATTTTGGCCCAATATTACTCATGATATGTGGAGTGGAGTCTGATAGGAAAAAGGATTTTAATCTTTTGATACCTAAAACTCAATATTGGCAAACAGCCATGTAACTTTTTGTCTGAGATCAAAGAGAAAATAAACGCAGAGCAGGTTTATAGTAACATCAACATTTCATATCAAGACAAAGTAGATGTAGCATGTTTATAATTCACTCCTAAAACTTAATTATGACCAAAATTTTTACACCAATTTTGCAAAACTCACAGAATTTTGGGACTTAGAAGTTACCTGGTTTAGAGTGTTTGTTTTGCAGGTGAGGTTACAGGCCTAATGCCGTTAAGTGATTTTCTTAAGTGATTAAACTTAGTATGTTAGGTGTGATTTCTGGAATGTAGTTCAGAGGATGGAGGAGGATATAATTCATGTGTAATACTTGGAGCTGTTTGACATAGTTTTGTGTAGTAAAAGCTTCCTGGTCAAGGTTCTGCTTTTATGATTGGAGTTTTATATGTGGATCCTCTTGGTTGTTGAAAGAATGGGGTTAGTTTTCCAAGGTGTTCTCCTAATCTCTGGCAGCTGATGGTCTCTTTGTGACGCACTTGTCTGTAAATGTCACTACAGTAAAGCCAAACGGAGGAAGCAAAGGGAAGAGGCCGAGAAGCTGCCCGAGGTGTCTAAAGAGATGTATTATAGCGTTGCTGCGGACTTAAAAGAAATATTTCAAACTACAAAAGTTACCAATGAAACAGTAGACGACACACCCTCCAGTGAGAATCATGATGGCGAGAAAGTTGACATCCACCACCCCGCCACTCCGACGACAGGGGCCGAGCAGCCTGGCGGGTTCACATTCTCCTTTTTTGATTCAGACGCTAAAGATGAAAAGGAAGGTACTTTTTAAAAAAATTTTTAATATTTTCAGTTCAGGCAGCTTGCACATAATGGATTGAGTCTACATTAAGTGTGTGACATAACATTAGCCGAAGAAAGAATTATTTTCTTCCACCTAAATGAACAACATGAGATTCGGTATCATATGGTCAAAACAACGGGCCAGGAGCTGTGTTTAACAGCAAGAGATTGTTTTTGCTTAAAGGAACAAATGTCTAGTTAGATACCATGCGAAGGGAAGCCCAGGAGTAATGTGCAGCATTCCTTCTTCTGAGTGGAAATAATCATGAGGAAGTACATAGTAAGCCCTCCGATTAAACAGCTTCATGCCTTACATGCAGTTAGAAAAGCCAAGACTTTGTAGAGAGCCAGTGCCGTCTGGAAGGGAAGGAGGAAATAGGCCACCTTGGCTTTATACAGGTACACTATGTCATCGATACAGCAGTCCTTTCAGACTTTGTCCTTGGAAACATGCCAGAACCTGGAGAAAAGCAAAAACAGCAGTATGTACAAGTTCACGTTCCCTTTCGGGAGGTTTACCTGTAAAGGCCAACATGAGCCGAAAGTTAAATGCCTGTTAACTTAGTGATAGTCTCCCCTGGTAAGGGAGACTGCTGCTCCTCACTTGGTGTTCATGATGGAATGCAGCTTTCCTGGAAGTTCACTGTAAAAAGCAGATGTCTGCATCCCGGAGAGTATATGCCCACCTAACCACAGTGTGTGCTGCGTTAAAGATGAGCGGTTAACGGTAGCACCCTCTGTTAGCAGCTAAGTTTTTAATGTCAGTTCTGTGGTCCTCCAGCATGAGGTGCAGAGACCCAGTATTTCAGAATTTGGGCAAGTTAGACGCAGTGATGCATCATGTGCTCTGCTCTGCTGTCCCCTGGAGCGCCAGGATCAGTCACATGCTGCTGAGCAGAGCTGGTGTAACACTGACTGTAATTCCTACAGCCGAGAGCCACGTGTGAGAACCCTGAGCGCTGAGACCCCTCAGTGACCTGGGAGGTGAGTTTGGTGCTTCAGGAGCCTGGGCCACTGTCCACAGCTTCTTCAGCAGTTCTGGAAAGAGGGTTTAGGAATTGAAAGTGTACACATAAGTTCCTTTCCTCGTTGATGAATAAACGGGGACAGGGACACCTGGTCTCACTTCATCATGCTTTATTTTAAGCATCTCTTGCTAGCACAGGTGCCACCCTTTTGGTTCCTTTTAAATTATGTTGCCTGTTTATAAACCTTTGGTTCTTATGTCTTTTTATACTGTTAGTATATTCCTAATCAGATCACTGGCAATGCCAAAAAATAAGACATCTTCTCATTTAATATTTGAAAATTTAAAAAGATACTATTTTAAATTAATAGTTAAGATCCTGGACACTTAGAGATACATGTGCATGGTAAAAGTGACCAAACGAGTGTGTTCAGCTACAGTCCTGTCCCCTTCCATTGTCATGACAATACAGATCCCTACAGAGCTGAGCCGGTGAAAACAGGGAAGATTGTCTGGCAGGGAGTCCCTCGTTTCCAAGACAGCAGCTCTGAAGAGGAAGATGTTGCTGAAGAAGAAACGGAAGGCAGGAAACCCAGCCCCAGGTAAGCAGTTTCTCGCAGTGTAACACCTGAGTTAGACATGCTGACAAGTATACAAGACAGCTTCATTTTCTTCTCAACTCCTTCAGAGTTCTCGAGACTTTTTGTGACAGAGCCTGTTTTCTCTTCTTCAACCTGGGTAGCACTGGGTGGGGGTGTGAAGATCTGGGTCTGGAAGGAGGACCCTGGAGCTGTCCCACGGGAAACACTGGCAGATGGAGTAGTAATAGTGGGATGAGACCGTGAGCAACCAGCATGGGACTTAAAACAGCTCTTGTTACCAACCTTTCAGATACAAGAGAAGAATGTTGAGTAGAGAGAGGGTGGAGTCACTTTAAATCAGGGCAAAATGAGCAAAACGTAAAGCAGATCTATTTAAGGAATAGTTCATTTATATTTTCAGTGTAAACATTTCATCTGAAATATTGAAATTAACCCAGGTCTGTCTTTCTCTCTCTCTCTTTTTTGCTTCAGAGAAGCATCATTACCTGAAAAAGAGACCACTAGATTTTTCTTTTTTTCTAAGAATGATGAAAGACTTCATGGTAAGTACATTTCTCCTTTATTTTTTTTTTTTTTTAAAGATTTTATTTATTTATTTGACAGACAGAGATCACAAGTAGGCAGAGAGGCAGGCAGAGAGAGAGAGGGAAGCAAGCTCCCTGCTGAACAGAGAGCCCAATGCGGGGCTCGATCCCAGGACCCTGAGATCATGACCTGAGCCGAAGGCAGCGGCTTAACCCACTGAGCCACCCAGGCGCCCCTACATTTCTCCTTTAAATGGTATAGGACAGGAAATGGCACAGTTCTCACACTGCACATTCCAGTAGAGTCACATGCATCCAGGAAAAGAAGTATTTGGCAAAAATTGTGATCCTTTGCCCTGTCGTGTGGTTTAGCCATCCCTATTAGACTGATGCCGGTTGGCTTATTAAGCCCTAGATGGCTGAAGGCTCCAACTCACCCTCCCTCCCTCCCTCATTCAGTATCACAAGGACTTCTTTGTTATGGGGACCTGCTTAGATGCTAGACATGCAAAACTCCTGTTTCTAGGACCCTGAAAGTTCAGGCTCTTGGTGAACTCCTAAGACCCTAGCACAAACAAAAACCAAGATACATAATGGTAAATAATACATAAACAGTTAAGTTTATGCTGTGTAAGCAGTGCTACATTTTCATTTTGTAAGACAAAATATTCTTAAAATTAGTATAAATTGGAAAAAAAAATGATGTTAACTAGAATTGAAGCCCTTGATGATGTCAATACTAGCATTACCATCCATTTTAAAGGCATTAATCTCCCGCCTTGTCTTTTTTTTATTTTCCCCTAGTAGGTTCTGATTTATTCTGGAGAGGAGTGGGAAATAACATTAGCAGGAATTCTTGGGAGGCCAGAACAAACAGCTTGCGGATGGTGAGTAACTGCACATCCATATTGATGGTCTCCTAGATGTGGTGCTATCTTTGTTTTAATATTTTTCTGGTGTAAGAGAGTAGGGGTAAGGTGTGAACCTGAGACCATGATATAAATGCTCATCGTGCGGGGCAGGGCATGGTTTAGGTCGGGCCACACCTGGTACAGGTTAGCAATCTGCAGAGCAGCCAACTTAGGGGCCCAAGTTCCAACCATCCTTGTTAAGTAACAGTAAATCATGAGATTTGGGGGAGATTAAAATGTAGTTTCAATTGCAGGCATTTAAAAAGTTTGAATATTCCCTGTTCATTCAGAGTGAGCACTCCCATAATGTTTTCCATAATCCTCACATTGAATAATTAAAATTTTACTTTATAGTTACTGAACACCTTGAAAATGATTTAGATTTATTTTTAACAAAGGTGTGATGTTTTTATAGGACTGCCGAAAGAAACATAAAGATGCCAAAAGGAGAGTGAAACCAAAATAATAACTGTCAGCATTGGTTTTGATACGAATGTGAAGAAGGCTCACCTATGGAAATTGGATGATACAGAAAATAATCTTAAATTTTAAGAAGAATTCACGGTGAAGGAGTATTCAAAATCTGCCTGGTCGATATAACTCTTTTAATGTGGATTTCCTGTATATCTCTACCTAAGGAATTCTTAAAAAAATTTAACCTGATCTTTTTTTTTAAACAAAGCACAGGATAATCCCCCCAAATACTTTTTATACATAATCTTTATGCTATCCTCGGTTATGCTAGGTATTTCTAATGCAAGGTTTACGTAACGTCTTTTTAAATGTGTGGGTAAGAGCACTTGTGTTTTCCAAATTTGGCTTTGTGTGATTTATATGCTACTTGAAATATTTATTTTTGATTGTGTAGAATATACTTTACCTCCATTTTGTCCTTTAAAAAAAAAAAAAAGCAGTTGAATACAAATCAGTCTGAGTTCTGTACTTGTGTCCTGATGAACAACTAACTGAAATACAAGACATTTCAGCCGAGCATCATAGAAGAGTTCTGTGAGGACCAGGGAAGGATGCTAAGTCGAGTTTTCCTGTTCTTGGCCTCCAGGAATCATTAAGCCCAAAATTCTGGTTTGACCAGAGGCTTATGAAAAATCCAAGTTAGTTGTCAGGACTCTTGAGTCCAAAGAGGGAAGCAGATTTAATATCTCCTTAAATCAACCTGGTTAGGATTGAAGACAGGTACTCCAGTCAAACTACACTGTCTTCAGAGTTGTGTTACAGACACAGCCCCTAGGGATGGTCCTTGAGCCCCAAAGTGTATATCTGGAATTAAAGTATTTATTAACTTACATCTTAACCGATTATAAACTTTAGAGGGCTGTGATGTCATCTTGTCTATTGACTGTTGTGTCCCAACTGCCTAGAACCGTGTCTAGCACATAGTGGTTGCCCAGTACATTTTTTTTTTCTTTCAAGATTTAAATTGTAGTTCACATGTAGTGCAGTATTACTGTCAGGGGTAGACTTTAGTGACTCATCAGGTCTATCTAACACCTGGTGCTCATTATATCGAGTGCCCTCCTTCATGCCCATCTCCCAGTTATCCCATCCTCTCCCACCTCCCCTCCAGCAACTAAGTAAGACAGAAAGGGAGGCCAAACATAACAGACTCTTAAATACAGGGAACAAACTGACGGTTGGTGGTACATATATTTTTGAATAAACAAGTCCAAAGAACTAAGCAGCTGAAGTCTTTTGGGATTCCTGTGTTTCTAAGACTTGACAGAAAATAGAAGAACCACCACTCAGCAGGACAAATAATCCAAATGTTCCACCTTCTATTCATGTAGATTACATTTATACATTCCTCCTGCTGCATAACAAGTCATCTCAATAAAATAATTTTGCTCACAAATAAGCAATTTGCTCCGGACTCATTTGGCACTCCTCACACCTCCTCCCCGTAGTGTCAGTGGAATGGCTCAGCCAGGGCTGGAGAATCCACTTCCAAGATGATTCACTCAGTGCCTGTCCCTGCGTTTCCTCCCAGGTGGCAACTAGGTTTCAGAAGCAAAAGGTGGCAGTCTCCTTCCACTATATTCTGCAGGTCACAACATACAGGCCAGCCAGAACCAAAGAGAGGGGACATACTGTCACCTCTCAGTGGGAGAAGTATCAAGGAATTTGGCCATATTTAAATGTCACACCCTCCATCTTCAAAGCAGACAAGTGATGTCAAGTATCCTTGCCCTTCCCTATTCCTGCTCGCCAGATACAACCATCTTCAACAATTTTTATCTGTGACCTCTGGTATTTCTCTCCATATCTCTACCTAACATGCTTAATGCTCTTGATTTCTTGGTTTTTCCTTTTTTTAAGATTTGATAGTGAAAAAAAAAGATTTGATAGTGTGTTCCCACGTGCAAGCACAAGTGAGACAGCAGAAGGAGGGAGAGAGAGAATCTGAAGATTGTACACTGAGCACAGAGCTAGATGCAGGGCTCTATCTCACCAGCCAAGATCACGGCCAGAGCTGAAATCAAGAGTTGGGCGATTAATTGACTGCCACCCAGGCGCCCCTTCCTGGTGTTTGTTTTAGACATTAGGTTTTGACTCCTACTCTAACAAGTGAGGGGTCAACTCTGAACCAAGTTGTGGATTTTGACATTTAACTTTTTTCCCACTTGCTCAACTTCTTTCTGGTTTTAGGTTTATACCTTTTCAACAGTAACAAAATGTTTCTCAATCCAACTTTGAGATGATCAGACATGTCATCCCCACCTTTTTTCTTGGACACGTCTATCTGTGAGTCTTCTATCCTGCTCTAATCTGGAGTGTCTGGACAGATGGTAAAAATGAACTGCACAAAGCAGAGTACTAGTTAGTAAGATGAAGAAATACCACTAGTAAATGTTCCTGCCTAGA
This sequence comes from Enhydra lutris kenyoni, assembly GCF_002288905.1. NCBI lineage: Eukaryota > Metazoa > Chordata > Mammalia > Carnivora > Mustelidae > Enhydra > Enhydra lutris. The sequence goes on from NW_019154117.1 coordinate 4,246,407, forward strand.
GGGTTTCCCATTTCAGCAATGCAGTGAGACCCTGACTCCACCTGGAATGTGACTGTTGAATGAATGCTTGCACAAAATTTTTCTAAGTGTTCTTATACGTGCTATGCTTTCTACATAGTCTCAGGTGATTGTTTTCTGTCCCTCTAATGGATGCAGTAAGCTGCTACAGAATTATTCTGCACTTTGAAGGCCTAAACTTCCCTTCAGTCTCTGGTGCCAAAGCCTGAGGTCCGCTGCCCTTTGCGTGGCAAAGGGTTTTTAACTAGCGGATCCAGAAGGTGCTGGGCAGACCCACAGCAGTGATAATACACTGTAAGCGAGCAGATCGATAAAAAAGCAAATACTTTGTTTTCATCACAGGAAATGTTAAAACAGTAATAACTAAATCTGGTCAGCAGGCATTTCCTTCCCTTCGTTCTGTTAACGTGTGTGCATGTGGCCCTTTTACCATAGCTTGTGCGGGAGGATGCAGGGGACTCCGGAGGGGCTGCGCCGCCGCCCCTCCCTGAGGACAAGCCCCGCGGGCGGCTCGGGGCTCCTGGCGCGTACCTCCCGGCCAGTGCGCACAACTGTCTCAGCCCCAGGGCCTTGTGCCTTTTCCGACCCCGTGGTGACGATGTCCCGCCGCAGGTCTCCGCGACCCTAAACCTTGCAATGGTCACTCAGGTCGGGGCCGCACCACCCGCGTAAAACGCGCAGTTAGCGGGCACAACAGCAGCTACCCCCGCGCCCCACAGTCCGCAGCCCGAGTAAACTTCGCGCCCGCCGGCGTCCGCAAGAAGCCGTTCAGCTGCGGAGCGCAGTCGCCTTCCCAGCGCGCACCGCTTTGCACGTCAGGTGGGCGGGCTGGAGCCCTTGAGACCAATCGGGGTCCGGGTTGTTGATGGGTGCCGGATAGTGCACGCTGATTGGCCGGAGTGGACCGGCCTTTTCCTCTCTGCCCCGCGCTGTCAGAGCGTTGCATCACCTCTGGACGCCTGGCGGCGGCGTGGACGCAGCTCTTTCCTGGTGCGCCTGCACCGGGGCCTTTCAGGTAACCCCCGACCTGCTCGCAAGGTCTCCCCAGGTAGTCCTCGCCCTGCCTGCGGGCCTCTGTTGTACCCTCGCCTTACCTTTGAGGCTCTCCAGTACCCCCAGATTACCCCGCCCCGTCCGCAGGGTCGTCCCTGGTCACCCCGCCTTGCCCGCGGGGTCTCCTCTGGTAAACCTCTCCCCCGCGCCCTGCCCTCAGGGTCTCCCTACATGGCCCCCCTCCCTCCCGGCAGTGGCGCCCCAGGTCACCCCGCCCCGCCGTCCTGCCCACGGGGTCGCCCCAGGTACCCACGCTCTGCCTGCTGGCTTGACTGGGTGATGGCGAGAATTTGTTGTGGCATTTCAGAATGTGGGGAAATGATTTGACGATCGGGGCATTCCTTTGAAAAAATCTAGTCTTAGCCCGCGGGAAGGAGGGTTTATTGCCAAGGACCTGGGGTTGGTGGTGAGTAAGCACAGCATCCCGGCCGAATATGCCGTGTGCCTGGTGCGTGCGCCGGCAGCCCGGAGCAGGAGGACAGTTTTCCTATGGGGTTTGTAGCGGGGAGAAAGAAGGCTTCTCAGGAGCTGCCCTGGGCTTGGGGCCTGGAAGCTGAGTAGAACTTGGAGGAGAGGTTGAGTCTGAAGGACCCTACCTAGTAAGTACGGCAAGATTTGGAAGTGTGTGTGTTGCTTCAGAAGAGGGGGCCTTGTGGCAGTCACTGCAACTTTAGGGTGTGTAGGGAGCAAGTGGGAGATGGCAGCCTCCAGCCTTATGAGGTTTTGGTGTTGAATGAAAAGGTGTTGGGAATGAGTCCGGAAGAGAAGAGGGGTTTTTAATACAAAGGTGAGGCTTAGTTTTAGCATTCAGGTTTTGCATAAAGATCAGGAGGGATGAAACTAGAGATAAAGTAATTGATTTAGGGGATTCCTAGTAGTATCATGAACTTTTTTCCTTTAAAGATTTTATTTATTTATTTGACCGAGAGAGAGAGATCACAAGTAGGCAGAGAGGCAGGCACAGAGGGAGGGGGAAGCAGGCTCCCTGCTGAGCAGAGAGATGGGATGTGGATGCCATGCCGCGGATGCCATGCCGGGCTCAGGGCTCAGGATGCGAATGCAGGGCGGATCCCAGGACCCTAGTCATGACCTAAGCTGAAGGCAGAGAGTCTTTAACCCACTGAGCCACCCAGGCACCCCTTATCATGAACTTTTAAAACAAAGTAAGTTATCAGTAGGGGCGCCTGGGTGGATCAGTTGATTGAATGTCAGGCTCTTGATTTCAGTCCAGGTCATGATCTCAGAGTTGTGAGACTGTGCTGCAGGTCAGGCTCTGGGCTTAAGTGAAGTCTACTTGAGACTCTCTCCATCTCTCTCTCTCCTTCAGACCTTCACCCCACTCACTCTCTGTCTCTCTCAAAAAATAAATTAATTAAAAAAAAAAAAGGTGGGGGAGGAATTCCAAAGCCAATCCTCTTAATCATTGTCTTGTGCCAGGAGGAACCATGGAGTGGGATAGGTTGAAAAGGCAGGTGGGAGGAGTATTGCTGATGGAAACTAAGGATTCGGGCCAAGAGATTCCTTCAGACCATCGGTGTCAGCACATGCTGGAGGATAGACAGTAAGAATGCTTCTGCAGGCAGTGGATTTACAGTTGAACTGGAGAGTGTGTGAAGTAAGAACCACAAGGTTTAGGAGAGGAACAGACTCGGGAGGGGAATATTAGTTCGGAAAAAAGGGATTGATAAAAGCCTTAGGGAGGACAGTGCATTATTTAAGCTGGGTAGTGCTGGAGTATGTGGGGAGAGTTCCAGAAGCATGAAAGTAGTAGATCAGGAAAGTGGTTTTGTTTCTCAGTGTGATGTTCCTGGTGCTTGAGTTTTGTAAGAGTAAAGGTCAGGAGGAAAAGTAGTAATTTGGGGTAAGACCATGGTCGCCTTGAGTACCCTATTGAAAAGTCTGTACAGAATATTGTTGGAAGAGAGGAGTTACTGAATTTATTTTTTAATACAAAAATGGTACTTTCAGAGCTGCTTCTTAGGAAGTGGTATGTCGGATATACGGTATTTATTTTTCTCTTTATTTTAAAATTTTTTTGATAAAGTTAAAACATACCGAAAAAAGTGGTATGAAGTAACAAAGATTTGTTCTTTCATGCTCCCCAGCCCCCGCCACGGTAGGCATAGTGAAGTTTGATGCATAGCCTTCTAAATTCAAATACAGAATTACTTAAACATAGATTTTAATTACATACGTATGTTTTAAGTCTCTTAAAAATGATAATATGCATAGTATAAATAGTTAGAACTATGACCTTTTTTTTCTTTCTCAATATATAGGCAGTATGTATATTTGATATATTGGGATTATTTTTAATGCCTACATGGTACTGATGTGCCATTATTTATTTTAGCCACTTATTCATGGATGTTTAAGTTGTTTTCAGATATTTCTCTATATGCTTCAATTAATATCTTTGTCCATATTTTATACATTTGTGTAAGTATATCTGTGGGGTGGGGTATATGTTAGTAGGATATGACTCAATTGAGAAAGAGCTGGAGATAGACCCACCTCTGGGGTGAGATGTGACTTACTGTCACATATTATGAAACCCTGAGGAGGCGGAAGAGGGAACAGAAATAGACTTAGAGGTCAGATGCACATGACTTTGGTGATCACTTAGATGTGGAGATTATCTGGTACTATTAAGGGGACTCAGATTTCAGATAATGGGAAGGAATAGTGAAACTTCTAGTACAGTGGAATTAAAGACAAGCAGATGTTGCAAGGAAGTGCATGGATTTTTTATTTTTATTTTTAGAAGAGGAGAGGGAGAGTGGGGGAGGAGCCAAGGGAGAGGGAGAGAGAGAATCTTAAGTAGGCTCCACACCCAGCACAGAGTTCGCTGGGGGGCTCAGTCTCACAACCCTGAGATCATGACCCAAGCCAAAATCAAGAGTCAGATGCTTAACTGACTGTGCCATCCAGTGCCCCATGGGTCTTTATTTGTAAAATATTTTTGTATGCATTTCTAAGATCTATTGAAGTAAACACAAGTAAAAGTCAAGGAGATTATCTAGAAATTTCTGAACAGGTCTGGGAGAGTCTGGAATACGGAGAGTTGGAGGGAGAGAATTATGGTAAGAAGGAAGAAGAAGAGATTTTTTCCCTTAGCATGACCTGGTGATTAATCTTTCTCCTCTTTCTGCTCCCTACACTCCACGCCCTGTGGTTACTGGATGCTGTTTGCAAGTACAGCTCTCCAGTGGATGTGAAGGGCCAGAGCAACCCTGTGATTTATGCGTGGGGGCTGTTTCTCTCAGCAGCCTCCACAGCCCGGTCACTGATACATAGCTCCTCCCTGTGCTGTTATGTTGAGTCTTTGTGTTTGGCATAATAATGCACTGATTCTTAATTTGGGGGGGAATAGAAGCTCCCTAGAAAGTTTTATAAAACTTACAATCCTTTTTCACCAAAAGCGTAAATCTCACTTTCTAAAAAAAAAATTTCTTTTTTTCAGATAGCTATTCCTGAATAATGATTAGAACAGTTCAAGAGTAGTGACTTAAAAACTTCACTGTGCGTGCTGATCCCCTGGGATATTGTTAAAACGCAAGTTCTGAATCCTCAGTCCAAGGTGGGCCTGGTAAGTCTACTATAGTCAGCTCCCGTAGGTGCTGGCAATTCTAGAACTGGCCTTGAGGAGGATTAGAAGTGACAGAAAGAAATGTATTGATATCCAAAGATCTGTTAATCTTCAGATGTAGCCTTTTCAGTTTCCGTAGGCCTCTAATATGGTGGTCACCGAACCAGCAGAACCCCTAATAAATCATTTAGGGCACAGACACACCCTTACCATCTGTGAAAGGCCAGGCATTGTAACACGATCCAAAGATCCAAAATGCCATTCAACTTCTGTTTAACACCATTTAATGACACCTAGACAGAAATACATGCTTCGATGTTCTTGTCTTATTTTTTTCCATATGTAAAACCCAAAGACAGCCTCACATCTGGAGAGACACTGATGGTGAAAAAACAACAACAAAAAAAAACCAAAACTTTAAAAAAAATTTTTTTTTAATGTGTATAAATTTTTAAAATTTTGGTTTTTTGGATGGCATGGGTCAATTACTGTGCTTAGGTTTTGGTACTTTCAGAATTGGCTGAGGTATTTAGGTCTCTTTGCTCTCCCTTAGCCTGCCTCTCCCTCTGCCTGCCAGTCGCCCTGATGTGCTGTCTGTGTCAAATAAAGAAAATCTTTTTTTTAAAGAAAATCTTTTTTTAAAAAAAGATTTTATTTATTTATTTGAAAGAGAGAGACACCAAAAGAACGGAAACACAAGCAGGGGGAGCAGAAGAGGGAGAAGCAGGCTTCACGCTAAGCAGGGAGCCCTATGTGGGGCTGGATTGCAGAACCCTGGGATCACGACCTGAGCTGAAGGCAGACACTTAACAACTGAGCCACCCAGGTGTCTCAATAAAATCTTTTTTTAAAAAGTTAAAAAAAAATAAAAGATTTTATTTATTTATTTGAGAGAGAGAGCATGTGCACAAACAGGGGATCTGCAGAGGGAGAAGGAGAAGCAGACTCCCTGCTGAGCAATGAGCTGGACATGGGGCTCAATCCCAGGACTCTGGGATCATGGCCCGAGCTAAAGGCAGACGCTTAACTGACTGAGCCACCCAGGTGCCCCAAGTTCTTGAGTTCTTAAGATTCTCTATCTTCTCTGTTGTTTTCTCATTATTAGCAGTCTCGTCCCCTTTTAATCTGATGTTGGTTTGGAAACCTGGTCACCAACCTTATTGAAATTATTAAGTAAGAATATATAGGCTTTGAGGAGGAATGGGTTGGAGGATGCTCCCTAGGTAGTGAGCCCCAGACTGATCAGGTGTTTCTGCAGGGATTTTTAGCAGAACTCTTAAAAACGCCACTTTAAGACTTCTCTTACTAGGGACTAAATCCAGGATGTATACAGTTTGTCCAACACAAAAATCATGAATAAGCAATAAAAGGAATAAAATAGAAAATTGGAATGAGCTAGAAATTATTTGAATGTCAGAGTCATATCTTTTTAGCTTTTTTTTTTTTTTTAGGTTTTACCTGTTTTCCTCAAAGAAATGAGGTTATCTCAATAAAAGTGCTATCTGTCCTGTGAGTGTAGGTAAAAACTCTTACCTACTTTGAGATTTACTTTTTTCAGGTTAATGCATTTTTAGTATCTTTACATAAATTTCCAAGATTTTCTTGTTTCTTCTTAGAAATATGTTGTCTACAATTACTAAATGTTATATTAGAGTTAAGAAATAAGTGAAGAATGTTATTTAGAAACAAGTTTTACAATAATCAAAAAGTATTGGGGTACTTGGGTGGCAGTTAAGCATCTGCCTTCGGCTCAGGTTGTGATCTGGGGGTCCTGGGATCAAGTCCTGCATCCGACTCCTCAATCAGCAGAGTATCTGCTTCTCTCTCTCTCTTGCTCTCTATCGCTCTTGCTCTCTCTCAAATAAAATCTTTTTTTTTTTTTCTTAAAGATTTTATTTATGTATTTGACAGACAAAGATCACAAGTAGGCAGAGAGGCAGGCAGAGAGAGAGGAGGAAGTAGGCTCCCTGCCAAGCGGAGAACCCGATGCGGGGCTGGATCCCAGGACCCTCGGATTGTGACCTGAGCCGAAGGCAGAGGCTTTAACCACTGAGCCACCCAGACGCCCCTCAAATAAGATCTTTTTTAAAAAGTACTGTGTATTCCTGCGTCACACAATATACAAAAATAATTTAAAATAGATCAACAACCTAAATATAAGAGCTAAACCTTCACAATTTTGTTTTAGGTAGTGGTTTCTTAAATATGACACCAAAAGCTCAAGAACAAAACAAAAAGTAGATAAACTAACTTCACTAAAATTAAAAGTGGTGCTTTAGCAATAATGTGAAAAAGATAAAGACAACTCACGGGTGGGACGCTTAGGTGGCTCAGTTAGTGAAGAGCCTGCCTTCAGTTTGGGTCATGATCTCAGGGTTTGGGGATAAGCCCTTCGTCGGGCTCCTCGCTCAGCAGGGAGTCTGCTTCTCCCTCTGCCCCTCTCCCTGCTTGCACTCTTTCTCTCTGTCTCTCTCTCAAATAAATAAAATCTTTAAAAACAAAAAAACACAACCCACAGAATGGGAGAAAATTTTTGCAAATTCTGTAGTCCCAATAAGGGACTTCTGTCTGGAATATATGAAGAACTCTTATAATTCAACAGTTAAAAGACAACCCAGTTTAAACATTGTACAAAAGATGAATGGTAATTTCTCCAAATAAGATATAAATATTGCCAATAAGCACATGAATATGTGATCAACATCACTAATCACTAGAAAATGCAAATTAAAATCATGATAAGATACCACTTCATACCCACAGGATTTCCTGTAATTCAGAAATGGACAATCAGGAGTGAGGATATAGAAAAACTGAAATACTCACTGCTGGGAAAATATAAAATGAGGCGGCAGCTTTAGAAAACATTTTTGGGTAGTTTCTCAAAAGTTAAACACAGTTTCCATGTGATCCAGCAATTCTACTCCTGGATGTAGACCCAAAGAACTGAAAACATATGTCCACGCAAAATCTTATACATGGGGGTACCTGGGTGGCTCAGTGGGTTAAGCCTCTGCCTTCAGCTCAGGTCATGATCCCAGGATCCTGGGATCGAGCCCCGCATCGGGCTCTGCTCGGCAGGGAGCCTGCTTCCCCCCCACCTGCCTGCCTCTCTGCCTACTTGGTGATCTCTCTCCCTGCATCAAATAAAATTAAAAAAAAAAAAAGTTATACATGAATATTCATAGGAGGACTGTTCCTAATAGCCAAAAAGTGGAAATATTCCTAATGTCCATGAACTAATGAATGGATAAACTATGGCATAGCTATACAACGAAATATTCAGCCATAAAAAATAATGAAGTATAAAGACATGTTATAATGTAGAAGAACTTTGAAAACATAATTCTAACAAGACAGACACATGATTCCATCTGTATGAAATGTCCTGAATAAGAAAACTCAGTATTGCAGAAAGCAGACTAATTGTTGCCCGGGGGCTGGGGAAGAAGGCAGTGGAGAATGACTGCTACTGTAGACAGGTTTTTGGAGTGGGCAGGGCAGAGCGATAATGAAGATGTTGTGGAATTAGAGCATGCTCCTGGTTGCACAACCTCGTGAATATACTAAAAACCACTGAATTGTACACAAGTGTGGACTTCATGGTATGTGAACTATAATTCAAAAAAGCTGTGATGTTTTTTAAAGTATAGTGTAGTGTCATGGATAGTAATACATACACTCATTTTAAAGTATGCCATTCTGTTATTCCTAGACTTCGCTGTTAAGAATAATAAATTTGCTTTTCTCTTGCAGCAACAAAATGGTTCAGCAAGTTCCAGAAAACATCAATTTTCCTGCTGAAGAAGAGAAAATCTTACAGTTCTGGTCTGAATTTAACTGTTTTCAGGAATGCTTAAAGCAATCAAAACATAAGCCGAAGTATGTGAATTTCTTTGGTAATGGTAGAGTCTTTGAGAATAGTCATTTCTAAAAAAAAAAAAAGAATAGTCATTTCTTAGACCGAGTTCCATGAAGGCAGAAGCTTCATTGATTTTTGTGCTTCCAGCATCTCCTAGCTCTCTACATAGTGGGTACTTTGTGCAGTGGGTACATATTGAATGGATGAGTTTTTAAATATTGAGGTAGATTCTGTTTCTTTAAGAGGTCTGAATAGAGTTTATGTATCACCTTCTTCCATTCTACTTTTCTCATACTTACCACCCTCATTTAAACACTAGACTAGTCCTAGCTTCCTGTTGGAGTACTTCCTGCTTCTAGTCTCCATTCACTTAAAGACCAGTCCTTTCTTTACTGTTTTTATCATGTGTCTCCTGTGTTCAAAAACATCATGAGATGTTTGTTCCTGTGTTACTGATGAGGTAACTCAGGATTGGTATAAATAACTTGCTTTATGTCATGGAACTAATAAACCAAGTGTGGATAGTCTGATGAAGGTCATTCCAGCTCTGCCGTAACAAGGTTTTTTGAAGACAGGACCTCCAGTAAATATTTAACCATTTATGTCTGTGAATTTTCTGGTTTGCTGCTTTTCTACATTCTATCTGCTCTTTATCACTCTACTATGATAGGAGCTATCTGTAGAAAAATGTTGTCCTAAATTTTTGTTATTTTAAAGTCCCTTAACCTTTTTATCGCCTCTATTAGATTTACGTTCTATGATGGGCCTCCTTTTGCAACTGGACTACCTCACTATGGACATATACTTGCAGGGACAATTAAAGATATAGTTACCAGATATGCTCACCAGAATGGGTTTCATGTTGAGAGAAGATTTGGATGGGATTGTCATGGCTTACCTGTGGTATGTCTGAGTCACCAGTCTTAAAAAGTTCTGATTCTTTTAATGAGCGTTGGATTTTATCATGAATTTTTTCTATAATGTACTTTGTTAATATGAATTTTTCCTATAATGTTAATATGAATTTTTCCTATAATGTACTTTGTTTCTACAATATTATTTATAGTTCATTTTCTCTCTAGATTTTTGAGATCAGTTTTTTAAAATCTGTGTTATTTGCTAGAGTTGCTGAATTGCATTTATTTCAGAGGGCAAGGATATTAACAATCTTACTGCAAATTTTCAGGAATATGAAATTGATAAGACACTGGGAATCAGAGGACCAGAGGATGTAGCCAAAATGGGGATTGTAGAGTATAACAATCAGTGTCGAGCAATTGTGATGAGATATTCTACTGAGTGGAAGGTATGTTGGGTTATTTTCAGTGGAATAAATGAAAACTTTAATTTTTTTAGTATATGTGCTGCCGAAGCGAGCACAAACTTTAATTTTTAAATGGAGTTGAAAAGGTTTATATCCCTTTTGTGCTTTTTATGAGAAACATCCAAAAGTATGGCTATCTGTGTGAGGTTTTGACATAGGAGGGTTGACCGCCCTCTTTAAAGAAGTATTTAGTTTCTACGTAAAACACTATTAAGCTGTGAGCTTAAACTGCGCCCTCTCTTATCTATGTACTTTACTGTCTTCAGTACTTAATCTCCTACCTACTCACTGTATATGACAGGAATCAGGCTGTCCTAGCAAAAAGATTAACTTGAATGTTGCTGTTAAAAACAATTCAGATTTGGCCTCAGTGTTCTATTAATTTGACTCCCATCCTACCGTTGCTTCTGTTCGTAAGTCCTGTGAAAGGCCGGCAGAGCTCCTGTCTCTCTCGTTCTGATGGGTGGAGGAGCAGAGGTCCCCCCATCTTCTCTGGTTCTCCAGCTAGTGTGTCTGTGTACCTTAAAAACATGTCTGACTTCTGTTTTTCCATCTCTCTCACCACTTTGACTTCTCAAACCTACTGTTGGAAAATCCAGAGTTTCCTGTTCTGCGGATAGTGCCTCACACACCATCCTCACGATCAAATCAAATGCCAAATCCTATCAAGTCTTTTTCTTCAGTGTCTCTTGTCAAGTCATTGCATTCCTACAATCTCCCTGGCCCCCAGCCCCCCTCCCTGAGTCTCTGTAACCATCTCTTGATTGGGCTTGTGCTCCCATTCTTTGCACTCATCCTGCCAGGTTATCTCTCCCACAAGACTGCTCATCATTGTCTTCCCTGCTCAGAATTCTGAGTGGCTTCTCTTTGCTGGTAAATAAAATCTGATTTCATCAACCTGAAAATCAAGCTCCTCAATTCTCTCTTAACTTTTTATTTTTTTTTTAATTTTTTATTAAAAATAATTTTTTTTTCCTAACTTGATGCAGTCAGACTTTCTTGCCTAGCTGCCAGAAGGAAAAAAATCTAACGAACGTAATATGCATGTGGCTTTTTTTTTTCCTTAAAAATTTTTTTTAATTTTTTAACTTTTCATTTTGAAATAATTCAGACTTAGCAAAAAATTTCATAAAAATAGTTACGAAAAATTCCCCTATACTCTCCTTTCCCAAATTCTGACACCTTTAATAATCATAACATAATTATCAAAAGCAAGAAATTAACATATAATATAATAGACCTTCAAATTATACCAGTTGTTCCACTAATTTCTTTTTTTTTTTTTAAGATTTTATTTATTTATTTGACAGACAGAGATCACAAGTAGGCAGAGAGGCAGACAGAGAGAGAGGAGAAAGCAGGCTCCCTGCTGAGCAGAGAGCCCGATGCGGGGCTAGATCCCAGGACCCTGGGATCATGACCTGAGCTGAAGGCAGAGGCTTAACCCACTGAGCCACACAGGCGCCCCATCCACTAATTATTTCTGATCCAGGATCCAGTCTAGGAACACACATTGCATATAGTTGTCATACTTCCTTATTCTACTTCAACCCGGAGGATTCCCTCAACTTTTCTTTGTCTTTTATGACCTTTCCACTTTTTCTTTTTAAGTTTATTTACTTATTTAATTTTTACACCCAACATGGGGCTCAAGCTTACAACCCCAAAATCAAGAGTCAGATGCTCTTCCAACTGAGCCAGCCAGGCACCTGACCTTGTCACTTTTAAAGAGTACAGACTGGTTATTTTGTAGAAAGTGCCCCAAAGTCTGGCGTTTTCTCATGATTAAGTTTAGGTTATGTACGCATTTTTTACAAGAATACTCAGAAGTGACATCATGCCCTTCTCATTCTGTCATTATCAGGAGGCCTGTGATGCCAATATATCTCATTCTTGACATTAATTTTGTTCACTAAGGTAGTATATGTCAGGTTTTCCCATTGTTAATTTGCAGTTTTTCCTTTGTAATTAAGTATGCTGTGGGGGAGTCTTTGGAAATACTCTATTTCTTATACTTTTGTTTATGAATTTTAGCATCCATTGATGATTCTTGCCAGCAAACAGTTACACCTGTGGTGGATACCAAATGCTAGTTTGGGTAAACTTTTATAAAGGAATCCTAATATTTTTAACTGACATCATCTGCATGTAGGATGAATGCCAAGAAAATTGGTTCTTAACCTTACGTAGTGTGTTGTTTACTGCATAGGTTTACCTGAAACATTAGTTGTTTTGTTTTCCCAAAATCATTGTATATGTGATGACGATAGAAATGAGACACATCGATGTGCAATAACAAATATCATTGTTTAATAACTCTAACATTCATATTTTTAAAGTCCACTGTTACCAGACTTGGCCGATGGATTGACTTTGACAATGACTACAAAACTCTGTATCCACAATTCATGGAATCTGTCTGGTAGGTTTACTTGAAATTTAAATATAATGAATATTCTGTTTATTGCTTAGTGGAGAGATCCTCTAGCGTGAATCGGTTTTTCAGATTCACAGTTATTTATCAAAAGTCTTTGGGATGGATTTGTTTTTTATTTTTAAAGCTTTATTTATTTTGAGCACTTTTCAGTTCATAGCAAAATTGAGAGGAAGGTACAGAGATTTCCCCTGTTCCCTGCCCCCACGCATGCATGGCCTCCTCCACTACCAACAGCTCCCCTCAGAGTGACACATTTGTTACCATTGATGACATACACTGAGACATCATCATCACCCGAAGTCTATAGTTTACATTAAGGGTCACTCTTGGTGTTGTATGTTCTGTAGGTTTGGACAAATAACATGTAGCCATCATGCTAGCATCATAAAAGTATTTTTACTGTCCTGAAAATCTTCTGTGTACTAGCTGTTTATCTCTGTCAATCCCTAGATTTGTTTTTTAATTCAATAAATTTTGGATTCTGCCAAGGTAATAGGATATGCATGTACTCTAGTATATAATGGCTCCAACAGGTTTAGCAGCAACCTGTAATCAAATACATCAGTATTTTTGCATCAGAACACACAATTGTTCATGCTAAGTAGACAAAACAAAGAATATAAATGGCCTGATGTCAGTTAAAGTGTATTGAGGGGGGTTTTTTGGTGGGTTTTTGTTGTTTGTTTGTTTGTTTGTTTGTTTTTGGCCAAATTGGTACCAAATTTAGGGAAATGAAGTTTCAGAAGTGTTTTTGTTTTGTTTATTAAGCCTAAGAGATTGTGTACTTGTATTTTATACTGAGACAAGTTGTATAATACGGTCGCTTGCATAGCAAGTTACCTCTTTTTACTAGCATTGCTTCTTTTTACTATTACAAAACAAGTGTTACAATGCCTAAGTCTTAATAGGTGAACCTCTTATAATTATATGAGAATCATTACATCTCCTTACTGGGCAAACAGATACCGTTATTATGACTGCCAAGTGCCCTAAGCACAGACCTCAGGCCTGGAGGAAGGCCTCTTTTATTAAATTACACATAGTGACAGGTGAGTTGCAAAGCTCTTTGGTACAATGCACTTCCTTTGTGTGCTTTGTAGGCACTTGTGGCTTCGACTGCCTTCCTGTCCACCTGCTTGCATTGGTGTTAGTCGAGATCTGTGGTACATGCTTGGCACAAGTCCTTGGCCTCTGAGGAGCTAGATGCCTTGGGGGGCAGTTCTCAGACCCTCTGACTTGACAGGCCCCTGTGATCGCATCTCCAGACCCATCTCCACACTGCAAGGTTGGAAGCTGATAAGAGTCTCAAGAGGGGGCTTTCCATTCACTGAACAGCTGGACTTCTTAAGATCAGAGAAGTTCTAAAAACCACAATTTGGGTTACACACCTCCCGAGCACTTAAATGTGGCTAGTATGGCCAAGAAAATGAATTTCTCATTTTAATTTAAATTTAAATTAGCACATGTCAGGGTGCCTGACTGGCTCAGTTAGTGGAGCATGTGACTCTTGATCTCAGGGTTAGAAGTTCATCCCCCGTGTTGGGTACAGAGATTACTTAAAAATAATTTTTTTTTTTTTTTAAAAGCGCACATGTGGCTAGTGCCTATCATGTTGGACAATATAGCTCTACACAATACTTCTTACTTTATGTAAAACCATACTTGAATCAGAGAAAACAGTTTTTAAAGCTTCTCAGCATTAGGGCTCCTGGGTGGCTTGGTCGGTTAAGCATCTGCCTTAAGCCCAGGTCAGGGGGATCTAGTCCCTGCTCAGCAGGGAGCCTGCTTCTCCCTCCTCTCCCTGCCTGTGCTCTGTCTTGCTGTCTCTGTCTCTCTCTTTCAAATAAATAAAATAAATAAATAACTCATTTTTTAGAAAGCTTCTAAGTATTAGAATATTACTGGGGAACATGTTGGCAGGTATATAAGGCATGTAGGTTTAGAGGGAATATAAAAAGATAGTAGGAGAGACCTTTAATAATGATGACATTAATAATGGCAGATAATTTAGATGGGGTTGGTGCTTTTGACTACATAAAGTACTTCCCTATCAGTTTTCCCACATGATTCATAGAGTCCTGGGTATTGGGTTTGGACCCTGTTCGAGGTGAAGACAGGTGACCAACTTGCGTGAGATCACAGTTTATTTTATGATTCCTAAGTTTCAAACTGAGTCTTAGGATAATAATCCTTCTCTAGTCTTCTGTGAATATCCTTGAGTCAAAGTATGTAATTTAAGACTGAGTTTAAACTTGGGCAATTTGAGGGGTACCTGGGTGGCTCATTTGGTTAAGATCTGACTTCAGCTTAGGTCATGATCTCAGGGTCCTGGGACTGAGCCCCACATCAGGCTCTGTGCTCAGCGGGGAGTCTGCTTCTTCCTCTGCCTCTCCCACTACTTGTTTTCTCCCCCTCCCCCAAGTAGATAAATAAAAGCTTTAAAAAAAAAAAAACCTTGAGAAATTTGTGCTAAGGTGGCGGCATAGGAAGATCCTGAAGTCACCTACTCACATAGATCTACAATTCCCTGGGAAAAAGACCTGGAAACTAGCTGAACAACAACTCCACCACAAAAGGCCCACGTCAAGATGGGCACTGGGAGGCAGAGATAGATTGATTGATTTACTTGTCGTAGAACTTCAGCCTGAGGGGCTGCCTTTAGGTTTACTACTATATCTATAGGCTACAAAGGTGTCCTTGGGAATGTGCCCCAGGGGACACCATATTTGTGCTGTCTCTCAGCCTCACTGCTGCTCACTGATACCTCCCAGAAAGAAGTTAATATATACACCCAGTTTTTGCAGCTATTAGCCTGGGGACCAAATTGCCTGATCTGAAAGTCCACAAGCTTTATAGTGCGGTCCCACAGGGCTGTACACATTTGTGTACTTTATTTTATTTTTTTAGGATTTTATTTTTTTATTTGAGAGAACACCAGGGGGAGAGTGAGAGGGAGAAGCAGACTCTCCACTGAGCAGGGAGCCTTACACGGGGCTTGATCCCAGGATCCTGGGATCATGACCTGAGCCGAAGGCAGACCTTTCACCGACTGAGCCACCCAGGCGCCCCCTCTATTTTGTGTACTTTGTAAAAGCTGCTGCTTGAGTGTCTGGGTTCAAATTCAACCTGAAACTAGGTTCTGACAGAGAGACCTCACCCTGGTACACTCACAGGTCTTGGAACACTCTCACCAACAGTGAACTATTGAGAATAAGTCAGGTCTACAGCCATACCACCCTGAATGCGCCTGATCTCGTCTGATCTCGGAAGCTAAGCAGGGTCGGGCCTGGTTAGTACTTGGATGGGAGAATAAGTTAGACTGCTTAGGCAATCACAAAATTTGAGAGATAACCAAGAGCTCTAGGGCAAGGTTGAACAATAAAGTTCATCTCCCACATGAGACTGCTCCTTCAAGACTGGGAGAGGTAGCGGTTTTACGTGGTACAAAGAAACCAACCCGGAGCATCAAGCAAATTGAGGAGACAGAGGAGTAAGTTCTAAACAAAACAACAAGAAAAAACCTGAATGAAATGGAGGCAAGTGGGACTCCACAGTAAAGAGGACCTCGAAATACTAAAAATAGAAATACCATATGATGCAGTAATTCTGCTTCTGGGTATTTATCCAAAAAACCCCCAGAACACTACTTCAAAAAAGATGTATGTACCCTTATGTTCATCACAATATTATTTACAGTAGCCAAGGTATGATACCAACCTGAGAGTGCACTGACTGACTAACAGATTAAAAAAAAAGAAAGCAGGGGTGCGTGTCTGGGTGACTCAGTTGAGCGTCAGACTATTTGATTTTGACTCTGGTCACAATGTCAGGGTCAGTGGGATGGAGCCCCACATCAGGCTCCGTGCTCAGGGTGGAGTCTGCTTGAGAGTCTCTCTCCTCCTACCTCCTCCACTCCCCTGCTTACCCGCTCCCCTCTCTTTCTTCAAAATAAAATCTTTAAAAAAAAGAAAAAAGATGTGGGGTGGGGGCCCTGGTGGCTCAGTCAGTTAAGCATCCAGCTTCTGATTTCGGCTCAGTTCACAATCTCAGGGTTGTGAGATTGAGCCCCACATCAAGCTCCATATTGGGTGTGTAGCCTGTTGAAGATTCTCCCCCTCCCTCCATTCCCCACCCCCACTTCCTCCCTCCACTCCTCTTAAGAGAAAAAGGATGCAGGGGGAGGGAGGGAGTATAAAATAGAGTATCACTCAGTCATGAGAAAGAGTAATTCTTGCCATTTGACAACATGGTGGACCTTGAGGTATTACGCTAAGTGACCTAAGTCAGAAAGAAATACCTTTTGATTTCACTTAGATGTGGAATCTAAAATAACAAAATTTTGGGGCACCTGGGTGGCTCAGTCAGTTGAGTGTCTGCCTTCTGCTCAGGTCATGATCCCAGGGTCCTAGAATCAAGCCCTGCATTGGGCTCCCTGCTCACCGGGAAGCCTGCTTCTCCCTCTCCCTCTGCCTGCTGTTCCCCTCTCTCTCTCTCTCTCTCTCTCAGGTAAATAAATAAAATCTTTAAAAAGAGAAAATAACAAAACTTACAGACACAGAGAACAGAATGGTATTTGCCAGGGGAAAGAAGAATTTGGAGGTGGGCAGTGGGTAAAGGGAGGTCAAGAGGTACAAACTTGCAGTTATAAGTAAATCACGGAGACATAGCACACAGCATGGTGACTATAGTCAATAGCATTGTGCATATTTTAAGTTGCCCAGATGATAAATCTTAAAAGTTCTCATAAGAAAAAAATTGTTGTAACCTTTGTGATGGAGGGTGAGTAGACTTACTATGGTGATGATTGTGCAGTGTGTACAAATACCAAATCCTCGTGTTGCACATCTGAATCTAATACAGTGCTACATGTCAGTTACACCTCAGTAAAAATATAATAAACTTGGGCAATTTTACATAGAACTTCACTTTTTAATCTTTGTTTAAAGCCAAGCAATACTATGAAAAAATGTGCACAGTTTTCCATAAAAATGTATTTTAACAAGTGGGAAAGAGTTTATTTATTGTACCAAGCACATAGGAATTGGACTATAAAAACTATACGTAAAGACAGAATTAAGGGTTCCCACCAATGCATCCTGACATCCAGCCGGGACAGGTCTCCATAGGAGACCCCAGGATGTCTGTTACCATTGACATGTCAGCATCTTGGTACATTTAGCTTAAAGCAACATGGTTAAATGTTTAATAAAAGTTTTTGACTAACTGTAGGAGAGATATCCTAATCCCAACTATTTATTCTTTTTAAATTGCCTTTGTAAAACAGCCCATAATGTAGTAAAATTTAAGCAATATACCAGAAAACTATTAAGAAAAGCAAAAACTGAAATCCCAACAATATTGTTGACATATTGGTTAACATATTGGTAAAAATTTGCTTTTTCAGCATCTCTAAAAAATGTAAGTATATGGATATGTACAGTTTTTCCAGTTAGTACGTCAGTGGACAATATGGTGTGGATTGCTTTTCTCACACAACATCAAGTCATGAACCCTTTCCATGGACAGATATTACCACTTTTAATGTCTATACGATGTCTCCTACGAATCTGTTTTAATTTGCAGCCAGTCCACAGTTGAGAGACATGATTTTTCCATTTGATTGGCTGATAGAAACTCTGCTGTAGACAAACACATAAATATCTGAGTTTGGGGAGACAGAATTTTGGTTGTGTCATTGTTGTAAAACTGTGTCTTTACTTGCCAGGTGGGTCTTCAAGCAGCTCTATGATAAAGGCCTTGTGTATAGAGGAGTGAAAGTCATGCCTTTCTCCACCGCATGCAACACTCCACTGTCCAACTTCGAATCTCACCAGAACTACAAGGTGCGTGTGATATCATCGGGCATTAACTTGTACCATGGAAGTTAAAGGATTGTGATCACAGTAGCCAGTCCCGGTGTGGAATGTTAGCCTGGGGAGTCCGTCAGATTGACTGTTTCTTACGGAGTGCTGGTAATATTGCCAGTCACTGAACTGAGGCTCTATAAAGGGTAAAAGAGGGATTTTTTATCCCCTCGAGATTCGTGAACGGCGTATCTTTACCTGACAGCGTCTGCTTGTTTTGACCATATCTTTGTGCCTCTCTCGGGTTAATTAGTCCAGCTCTGCCCTGTTTGCCTCCAGTCACTGCTTTTGGAAGAGGTCTTGGTTTGAATGAGGATGCCTCATCTGGGACCTTGTCGTGTTAGTCATTTGTTACAAGTAGTTGGAAGCAAATCTGCTTTGTCCTTGGTCAGCAATATTATGATCTTTTTGTCTGATGGATGGAGTAACTGCTGTCGCTGCTGTGAAAGGAGAGTTGAGATGGGTCTCATGTTCACCGAAGTACACTCACTGCTTTACCTTATCTAGAAGGCGGTAAAGGCGGTGAGTTTGAAACGTGGAACTTCTCTTCTCGTGTGTGTACTCAGGAGGTGTTTTCATTTCTGAGACCTCATCTAGCCCTCTTTGTTTTTAAAGGACCTAGTTTGTTTGAGAATTGTATTAATACATTAAATATCTTTAAAACACAAGAAATCTTTATTTTTTTCACATTACCATAGTACAGTTATTACACCTAAGACAGGCCTCAGTCATCAGTAATATGAATTATCTATATAATGGTCTAATGCCTAGATATTATCAGTGTTCACATTTTCTTTTTTAAGATTTTATTTATTTTTTTGACAGAGAAAGACACAGCAAGAGAGGGAACACAAGCAGGGGAGTGGGAGAGAGAGAAGCAGGCTTCCTGCTAAGCAGGAAGTCTGATTCGGGGCTGAATGCCAGGACCTGGGATCATGACCTGAGCCGAAGGCAGACGCTTAACAGCTGAGCCACCCAGGTGCCCCATTGTTCACATTTCTGTATGTCTCTCAAATACCAGGCCTTTTTCCCTCTGTTGTTTGTTGTTGTTTTTTTTAAATCAGGATCTAAGAAAGGCTCATGTGTGGCTGCAGTTGTCCTTCAGGTCTGTTTTCATCGGTGGTCTCCATTTTGCTGTCTTCCCCTTTTTTTCCCTTGAAAATCATCATTTAGGAAACAGGTTTTATCTTACAGAGCTTCCTGTAATGAATTTTGCTGGTTATGTCTCCACGGTCCTCTAAATTGGAATGTCTCATGTTTGTTGATGTCTTTCCTTCGGCATGTGTTTCATGAACAGAGAGGTCACTGTTTAAAATGGCTTTCATTTGTAAATGGCTTTTCTCAGCATGATGTTTGTGACAGTCATCTGTGTTCTGTGGAGTTAGGGATCTTTTGTTCTAGCTCCTGTGCAAGTGAATAGTCCACAATTTATATATTTACAGCACATTTCTCTCCCACTTCCTTACAGCCTGATAGGTGACAGCTGTGTCAATCCAGTGTTTCTTTCCATGCGCGATTTTATACTTTTACTATCTGCCTAAGCATTCACAAACAGTATGTCGCGCTCTTAGGCTTGTCTTTAACTCCATACTTTGCACTTACTCCGTACCTTGCCGTTCATAGGAAGCATTAAGTTTTAAAGATTCTTCACCTTGACACATGTAGTTTTGAGTTAATTTTTATCTGCTGTACAGTGTTTGATATGACAGATTGCAGCGTATTCATTCTTTTGATAGACATTTTCAGGTGTTTTGAATGGTAGCAAACAGTGTTGCTGAGAACATTTTTGAACGTAAATCCTGTGTACTTATGCTGCAGTTTTCTTTGGCTTCTAGATTTCTACATGTTAGATCCCCAGACTAGCTGTGAGCTCCTAGAGCTTTTAGAGGGTATTCTCTTCTGTAAGTACACAAGTGCATTATCTTGGGATGAGCAGGCTGTGCAGAAGTAAACTGAGTTTCTGTTCTAAAAGGTAAACCAATTGTGGTATATAAAAGTATTTATCTTTTTTACGTCATCTGAATTTTCAGACATTGTATTATACATACATGAATTGTGCCCTACATTCTTTATTGTGCCTGGCCTCTCTTGCTCAAGGTTATGTTTGTGAAAAGTCATCCATGTTGTGTGTAGTTGTAGATCATCGTTCTAATTACTGTCTGGCACTTACTTTATCCACTGTACCATTGATGAGTATCTAGGTGATTCCCAGTTTGGGGCTCTGATCAGTAGTGCTACTCTGAACTTTGTAGAAGTGGGGAGCATGCATACACACGTCTTCTATGGGTTACATACCCAGCAGTGGAATTACTGAGTGTAATTAACACTTAGCTCTAGTACCAGGGTCGGCAAACTGTGAAGTGCCAGATAGTATTTTAGGCCTTGTAGGCTGGATGTTCTCTGTTGCAAGTACTCAACTCTGTCAAAACCATTCTTTGTTGTGGTATAAGAACACGGGTGAGGCCAGAGTTGGCCCGCGCATCATGGTTTGCTGCCTCCTACTCTGGAAGTCCTAATCTGTACTCCCTCCAGCCAGTGAGTACTCTGCTTTCTTGCCAGCGCTTAGCATTTTCTGTCTTTTCTCTAGCCAATCTACAGTTATGTTGGTTGCAACTAAGGTTTGTTTTTATTTCTAACTTTTGACATAATTTTAGACTTACTGAAAAGTTCATAATGATGGCCACCCTCTTTGACCACATCTGCATTGTCCACTCTCCCTCTAGGAAATGGCAGTAGAACAGGGCCCTTTGAGAGTAGGTTGTAGACATGATGTCCCTTTTCCTCTAAAGGTTTAAGTACATATTTCTTAAAATCCATACTCTTAAGTAATTGAAGTTAGGGAATGAACATTGTGAAGTGTTACCATCTAATCTGTAGGTTGATTCTGTTAGTGGTCCCACTGATGTCATTTTCAGCAGAAGAGAATCGTAGGGTATGTCTTTTGTTCGGGTGCTCCATGCCCAGCCTTCTTGGAGCAGCGCCTCAGTGTCTGGGATTCCTGATGCTGGCATTCCAGGCGCACAGGCCAGCACTCCTTCAGGTGTGCCTGACGTTTCCTGTGTGGATGAGGTGAAGTTTCCAGAGCTCCTCCTTCTCAGGGCACTTTATTCAGAACTCAGTGAGTTGGCCTGGGTCAGGGGATGAGTTTTTCTACTTTGGAGCTATTTATTAAATATTTTTAAATCCT
Source organism: Enhydra lutris kenyoni (assembly GCF_002288905.1). Taxonomy (NCBI): domain Eukaryota; kingdom Metazoa; phylum Chordata; class Mammalia; order Carnivora; family Mustelidae; genus Enhydra; species Enhydra lutris. Next base: position 4,267,741 of record NW_019154117.1, read on the forward strand.
TGATATTTCATGTTGCCATAGAGTTGGAACCAACTTTTTATTTAATGAACTGAATTAATATTGGCATATTGCAGTTTTAAGTACATGGTGTTTAAAAATGATTCATTCTTTTATTTTGGAATAAAGAATCATTCTACCTTTCGGAAGCATTATTTTGTTGAGCTGACTTTTTATGGATTTATTATAAAAGTAGGTCATTATAATAGTGAAGCCTCTAATGCATATTTGTCTTGATACATTTAAAATGTTTTACTTATGACTATCAAATTGTTAAAACATTTTTCAAGAATATGGAGAAATTAAATTGGAATTTCTTGCTTTGTATTTTCTTTTCATAAATATGGCAGCTGGTTTTTATTCTGGAAATCTGTTTTTTAGGATCAGTTCCCTTTTCTTCTGCACCTATTATTATGGATTTTATAAAAAGGTATTTTATCTCATTTTATCTCAGGATGTTCAAGACCCTTCAGTGTTTGTAACTTTCCCTTTGGAGGAAGATGAAAATGTGTCTTTGGTGGCTTGGACAACCACTCCCTGGACTCTACCTAGTAACCTTGCCTTGTGTGTTAATCCAGACATGCAGTATGTGAAGATTAAAGGTAAGTATGGGCCTGGTTATTTACGACTGATACAGAGACGATCACTTTACCTTATTTTGGGATAGAATGAAAGCTTACATTTCTTTTGGTGTAAAACTAAAAGTTTGTTGTCATTTTTTTGTTTTCTTAAGATTTTATTTATTTGAGAGAGAGAGAACATGAGCAGTGGGGAGCGGCAGAGTGAGAGGGAGAAGCAAGCTCCGCACTGAGCAGGGAGCCTGACTCGGGGCTTGATCCCAGGACCCTGGGACTGTGACCCAACCCAAAAGCAGATGCTTACCTGACTGAGCCACCCAAGCACCCCTAAAAATAGAAGTTTTTGAAAAAATGTTAGGCTTAAATAGAAAATAATCTCTACAAGAGGTGGGTTTTTTTCATTTTTGATTGAAAAGTAATGCACATAAAAATTTTAGAAGTAGAGAGATATAAAAAAAGGATACCTTAAAATTTTCAGATTGTAATACACTTTTACACGTGATGCCCCTGTTACAGGTGAGGAGCTGGAGATTCAGAGAGGTGCCTCTCATCATCATCAGGAACCCACCAACCAGTGAACTCATTCAGACACTAGCGTCAGATTGCACAGGTTAAGGGCCCAGTCCTGCAAGCGGTCCCCCCACCCCCCTACAGCCTCACTGCAGATGGCAGTTGCAAGTCCTGTGCTTCTGACAGACCTGTGACCTCCTCGAGTTGAATTCATTTGCTAAAGCAGCTCATAGCTCAGAGACACTGTACCAGTTTATTGTGAAAGGATGTAAAGGGTACATGTGAATGGTGGAATGCAGTACATGGGGTGAGGTCGGGGTGGTCCTGAGCACAGGACTTCTGTCCCCCATCGAGCTGGTGTGGGCTGCCCTCAGAGCATGTGGATGCATTCACTAACCTGGAAGCACTTCACACCCCATCCTTGGGGGTAATGGAGGCTTAACTACTTAGGCAGGATTCATTAAATCATTGGCTTTTGATGATTGAAAGCCATCCTTAGGTGACCTGGGGGCTTTCCAGACGTCCCCTCATTAGCATAACAAAGAACCCCTTTATGGCTGTTACCAGTTAGGAAATGACAAAGGTTTTAGGAGCTCTGCCAGGAATGGGGACTAAGACTGAAATATGTATGTATTGTAAGTCCTTGTGTCACAGAGTCAGTACCAAAACTTGAGAGTTCTGTGCCTTTCAGATAGTCCCTGGTAGAGAGTTAGCAAAGTCCTCATGAAGCTCTTTCCATAGAGATTTATGTGAAAAAAGAAGATTCTTACCTTCAGGTTTGGGTAGTTTATGGAAGGAAGGGAAACCCCGGAAAGAAAAGAAAGCCATAGTCAGAAAAGAAATGACCGTACAAGATAGGTGACTTGATTCACAGCGGCTTGTGAAGCAAGCAAAGGACTCGAAGGAAGGAATGGGGGAAGGGGGTGTGCAGAAAATAGGTGTTTTTATTACTACTTAGAAGTGCCTTGGGAGGGATTCCTGGGTGGCTCAGTTGGTTGGGTGACTGCATTCAGCTCTCGGGTCATGATCCTGGAATGCCAGGATCAAGTCCTGCATCGGGCTCCTTGCTCCGCAGGGTGTCTGCCTCTTTCTCTGACCCTCCCCTTTCTCCTGCTCTTTCTATCTCTCAAATTAAAAAAAAAAAAAAAAAAAGTGCCTTAGGAGCAGATAGGATCAGCAGCTGGTTTCTTCTGTTCCCAGCCATGGGCACAGAGCCTCTCCAGGCAGGGGCAGGCCCATGGCGAGAGTTCCCTGTGTCTCCCTGGGGATGTGGCCATTCATTCTCTAGTGAGCCTGATAATCTGAGGGGCCATCAGGTGAAAGGACTTCAGTCCTGTCCATCCACTGCCTGCATGCGACGCAGGTACCTAGTGAGCCATTTGTCCTGAGTTTTATCCAGAAAGCGTAGACTCTGGTGACAGTGAAGGTCTGATGCAGCCAGAGCTGGTGGGTGGCAGTGTCGTTTGTAGTGGCTTTTCAGTGAATTGCAAAGGCCTTCTCAATGATCTGTTGATTCTCATGTTTCTTACAGTGAACTGAATATACGTCATAGACTCTAGCAAATCCTTGGGTATATCAGGGGTGCCTGGCTGGCTCAGTTGGAAGAGCATGCAGCTGTTGATCTCAGGGACATGAGTTCAAGCCCCATGGTGGGTGTAGACATTACTTAAATAAAAACTTTTTTTTAAGATTATTTATTTATTTATTTATTTGACAGAGATCACAAGTAGGCAGAGAGGCAGTCAGAGAGAGGAGGAAGCAGGCTCCCTGCTGAGCAGAGAGCCCGACGTGGGGCTCGATCCCAGGACCGTGGGATCATGACCTGAGCTGAAGGCAGAGGCTTTAATCCACTGAGCCACCCAGGCACCCCTAAATAAAAACTTTTAAAAAATCCTTTGGTATGTCATACTTTACAGGTGGGAGTTTAGTCTTTTTTATGAGGCGATTTGCCATTTGCTATTAAATTGTAAATGTTTATACATTTATTTTAGCTTTTCTATTCCTAGAATAGTATCCTCCAGAAACACTCTAATAAGGGTACAAAGATAAATGCAATGGTATTCATTACCCCCATGTTCACAGTAGTAACAATCTGAAAACAACTTCAATGTCTAGTATTATTTGATAGGTTAAAAATGACTTGCACTTCTTTAGAATGGAGTACAGTACAGCTATTTAGAATGAGAAAGGACAGTCTGTGTTGATATATGGAAAGATGTTCACAATATAGTATGTAAAGACAGACTGAAAATGGTATTGACTGATACCCCATAATTATTTTTTTTTTCAAAGTAGCCATTTACATAAGATTTGTGTTAGTATACACAGAAAAAAATACCTGGAGGGACACACTCAAATGATAGTGTCAAGATGAGTGGGGACTTTTACTCAGGGAGTTTTTTGATTTGTTAATGTTACAGTTTTTAAGCATTCCCATATATTACCTCTGGTTGGAGAAAATAAAGATTACTTTATGTAAAATGGAGAGAAGTTCAGTTAAGTGCATGTGCTATTTTTGTCTTCTTTGGGTCTGAAAAGCAGTGTGCATTGGTGCCCTGGTGCATTTTTTGGTAACTGCTGCGCAAATAGGGTGTGGCAATATGGGACCCCACAAGGGAGGATGTGGGATCATGACCTGAGCTGAAGGCAGAGAAGCTAGACTCTGCCGAAGTTTGAATGTCACTGAAGTCCACTTTTCCCCTTGCTCTCCTAGATGTTGTCAGAGGAAAATTACTCATTTTAATGGAAGCCAGATTATCAGCCCTCTATAAATTGGAGAGTGACTATGAGATCCTTGAAAGGTGAATATAAAATTACTGATTTGTGCATGTGTGTGTGTTAACTTTGAAAGGTGAAACACTTTATTACCCAAAAGGTCAGTTTTTCAAGTTCAGCTAATACTACTGAGTACATTCACGTCACACATTGCAGCATTAACAACTAAGAAACAAGTAGTAAACCAGGAGGGAGTTGTGACTTAATTGTCTGTAGTTTCATTTCTTTGAGGATTTTAGTCTAATTATGGGTTTGCCTTTATCCTTTTTCTAGATTTCCTGGTACCTGTCTCAAAGGCAAGAAGTACAGGCCCCTGTTTGACTATTTTGTGCAGGTGAGCTTAGAGACCTCTACCACGCGGGTACTCCGTACCTAAGTACTGGGTCACCGGAGTGCTGTGATGATGCCTGTAGTGGGAGTCTCTGTACTGCTGTCCCATGGCTTGTATGGTGTGCCTGGCTTATACGGTTGTCTGTGGCTTATTAGGTGTCTGTGTCTTGTGTGGGTTTCCTGTGGCTTGTGTGGATGTCCTGATCCAAAGTCTGTCTTAGTAGTAACAAAGTTAAATTGTGTTTGTATTGCTTTCTTGGTTTAATCATTAAAATCTATGGGAATGTTTTTAATACTTTTCTCAGGTTAGAAAAGGAAGCACATAAGTTTGTATATTTTTGTTGTTTATAGTCTACATATCATCCAGGAAATTTATTGTTTTTTTTTGTTTCTTTGTTAGGTTTGTTTTGTTCTGTTTTTTTGTTTGTTTGTTTGTTTGTTTGTTTGTTTTAAACAAATTTAAGATAGTGCTCAGAATAAAACCTGTGTGTAACAATAAACAGAGTTCATTTCAAGGAAACTGATGAGGCGGGTGTTCTAAAACCTGGCCACCAAGGCAAAGTTCATACATGTGTTAACTTAGTTTTCTTAAGAGTCACAGAGCTGTTTTGTGCAGTTTTCATTTTCTGGCAACAGAGATTCCATAGTTGCAAGCCCACCACCATCATCAAAAGAATAGAGTCCGCAGGAATTTCCCATTGATCCCCATCTCTTCAGGGATAGAGTTTGGTTAGTGCAGGTGACCTCTGCCATTTGGGCTCTGTCCACAATATTGCTCACATCTGTCTCTTCATTTTTGTGCTCCTTGAGTGTTTTCCCATGTTTCTCATCGTCCAAGTACTGTGGCACCGCCTGGCACAGTGACTCTTGACTTCCCCACACATAGCTGCTATAGCCTGCTATTGCCCAGAAGCCTTACCAATAACACAGTCGGCTAACACATAGTTTGTATATTATGTGTGTTATATACTATATTCTTTTTTTTTTTTTTAAGATTTTATTTATTTATTTGACAGAGAGAGAGATCACAAGTGGGCAGAGAGGCAGGCAGAGAGAGAGGGGAAGCAGGCTCCCCGCCGAGCAGAAAGCCCGATGCGGGGTTCGATCCCAGGACCCCGGGATCATGACCCCGGGATCATGAGCCGAGCCAAAGGCAGAGGCTTTAGCCCACTGAGCCACCCAGGCACCCCTGTTATATACTATATTCTTAAATTGAGATAGAGGAAAAAAAATTATTAAGAAAATTGTAAGGAAGAGAAAATATGTAATAGTATTTTCAGTAGTATACATACATTTATTGAAAAAAGCTTCTTGGTGTTTTAAACAGTTCTGAACACTTTGTTTTCCCAACCAATAAGTATATATGAAAACTTTTTCTTTACAAAAAGACACAAAGTATAAAGTCCTAGCATGTCTTATACTGTCCAGAATAGAAAAAGTCAACTTTCCATATTATGAGATTAGCAGAACCATGATACATAAACTTGGAAAAGTTAACATGTGTGTATAAATACCAGTTAATTTATAGTCTGAGTATAGATGTGGCACTTCCAAGAATAATTGCCAGGTTGAATGTGGCCTATACAAAAATTGCAGCATAGTGTAGAGAAGTAGGAATTTTTACAGAATCACACTCAGTGATCTGTAATGTAGTATGAACTACATTTTAATAAGCTAAAGGAGAAAAACAGCACCTCAGCAAGTACTGAAAAGCCTTTAATAAAACTCAGCTTCCCTGTGTTTAAGTCTCTTAGAAAACAAGGAATAAAGAAAACTTCTTCACTAAAAAAGAAAAAAAAAATCCACATATTGGTGGGCCAGGCAGGAGTGGTTGCCCACCAGGAAGGCGATGTCCTACACCCGGTGGCTTTGGGTCACCAGCTCTAGTGGCTCCCCAGCAGGCCTGGAGACATAGGGCAACTGCCCCATGGCCATCAGCAGCTGTGGCCACATGTGGGCTGGGTGCCTTTAAGGGAGGAGTCTGCGCCCAACCAGAGCAGGCTTCAGGCCACAGCTGTCCTGATGCAGCCCCGGAGCCCGGTTCCCAGAGGGCTGGGAGCAGGAGTGCCAGTGCTGTCCCTGCTCTCTGGGCCTTCTGTGGCCCAGCCTCCTGTCTGCCAGCCCTGGGTGCTGGACCCCACCACCCTGTCACCATAGGACCTGCAGCACTGCCTGTCCCCAGGGCCCCAGGGGACTGACAACAGCCTCGGCAGTTTCCCTGGGTACTCAGGGCAGCAGGTGTCATTTCCGTACCAGTCACCTTTAATTCAGTCTCCTGGAGACTGGGGTGGGCAGTTGAAAATAAACACCTTGTGGCTTTTGCTGTCCACTCTTAGGGAGAAAAATGTTTAAGTAGACCCTCAATCTATGTTGTTCAAGGGTTAGCTGTAAAGACCTTCCTCCTCCCTGTGCGCCTGCATCGCTTGCCCCCATACTCCTCTCAAGCTTACTCCGCTTGGCCTGACTACTTCCTAACCACATCCTCTAATGTTGCTTTAAACATCTCCTTTACTGCTTTTCCTCCTTCCCTGCCTTTGTTTTCACTATGTTTTCCTCCTGTTTAAAAAATTCCTCTCCTTTCTTTAAAGTCAGATGTACAACCCACTCTTCAAAGCTGAATTCAGATACCATCTGAAAAAACATTTTTTTGAAATGCCTCTGGTTTCTCCTGAAAAATGTCATTGCTCCATTCTTCTCTTGTATATCTTAACATATTTTACTTTTTTTTTTTTCTTTTTTTTTTGTCTTCAAACTCTCACTAGGGGCGCCTGGGTGGCTCATTCGGTTAAAGCATCTGCCTTCAGCTCAGGTCATGATCCCAAGGTCCTGGAATTGAGCCCCTGTCGGACTCCCTGCTAAGCGGGGATTCTGCTTCTCCCTCTCCCTCTACTCCTGTGCCACCCCCCGCACCATTCTTTCTCTTTCCCTCTCTCTCTCCCTTTCTTTCAAATAAATAAAATATTTGGGGAATAAAAGAAACATAGGAATACTATGTGCCTTTTTCATAAGATCATTGGATTAAATGTGATTAAGTATGAAAATCATTTCGGGGAAAAAAATCATTTCTGAAAGTACATTTTGCAGAAGCAGAAAGACAAGAAAGCAAAGGGTCAGTTTAGCTGAATCAGTGTGTGCAAGGAGTTAGAGATGAAGGTAGAAGTAGGTCTGCAGCATTTTATGTAGTAACCTGACTTTTCAACAATGTTTCTCTACAGTGTGTGGAGCGCCTTTAACTAGAACTTGTCGCTCTGGGCCCCCATTCCAGATTTTTTGTGGTTTGCCTTTGTAGGAGGGCTGACAGGAAGGTGACTGGGAGCAGCACTCCAGAGGTGTGGTGGGTGAGGGGACATATTCTGAGGCTGCATGAGAAGCTGCACGCAGGGAATAAGGGCAGGGCTGGGAGATTGGAAGAACTAATTAAGCCCAGTTTTATGACTAAGGAAGTTAGAACATTTTCAAGTCTTCAGGTACTTATTTCATTTCTAAGAGAGAGATTATTCATAGAAAAGAGCATATTTCTTCCCAATCTGAATTATGCTGTCCTCTTCCTGAAAAGAATTGTGCATGTGAAGTTTTTTCAGGGGCGTTTGACTGGCTCAGTGGTTAGAGTGTGTGCCTCTTGGGGTCTGGAATTCGAGCTCCACATTAGGTACAGAGACTACTTTTTAAAAAAACTTTTTTTTTTTTTTTTTAAGGAGACTAGCTTTTTTTTTTTTTTTTTTTTAAGATTTTATTTATTTATTTGACAGACAGAGATCACAAGTAGGCAGAGAGAGAGGAAAGCAGGCTCCCCGCTGAGCAGAGAGCCCGATGCGGGGCTTGATCCCAGGACCCCAAGATCATGACCCGAGCTGAAGGCAGAGGCTTTAACCCACTGAGCCACCCAGGTGCCCCGAGACCAGCTTTATTTAAAATTTTAAAAAAAAAAAGTTTTTTTCAGGTTCTTATCATATGCTGTTACAAAATTGATGAATGACGTGGCAGTGTTTCATTCACTGTGCCTGCTGACCTTTCTGTTCCAGTGCAAGGAGAATGGTGCTTTCACGGTACTTGCTGACAACTACGTGCGGGAGGAGGAGGGCACAGGAGTGGTGCACCAGGCTCCTTACTTCGGTGCTGTGAGTACTAGAAGTCTTGCAATCGTGTCTATGGGAAGGGAGCGTCGTGGCCACTGAGTCGTGTGTGTGTGTGTGTGTGTGATGCACCTCGTTCTTGGGCACACTGGCCCTACTCTTCAGGCTTACTACCCCCAAAGATGGTTTATCAAGCTTAAATCTGCAATTTCCTTTCATTCTGAGCTGATCTCTGAAAATGGCGAGCTGAATCCTGGGTGTTGCTGGGCATTTTGCTTCCGTTCATTCATAATTTACTCTCTGTGCACTTTGCTCTTTTCGGTGTGCAGTTCTGTGAGTTCTGAAAAGGGCATCGACTCACATAGGCCCTGTGATCATCAGAGTGCAGAGAGGTGCCACACCTCCAGGGCACTCTCGAGTAAGTGCCATCGTGAGAGCAGAACTTGACCTCCTCAAAGCTGTATGGTGTGGCTAATTTTAAATTTTTCCCAGAGTAATTTTTCTAAAAATGCAAACATTTCTAAAAATTTTCTAAAAATGCTGTTGATGTCATTTGTGTATGAACAAAACGCCCACTGGGGACAATGCTTGATCGTTCTGTCCGTGGGAGTGAAGTTAGTCTCTCTCCATTCATTTTGCTTTCGCGCTTAACCTCTGCAGAGATTTTTATTATAGGACTCTTCAAATATACACAGATGTAAAGAGGTATTAAAATAAATCCTGGGGATGCCTGGGTGGCTCAGTGGTTTAAGCACCTGCCTTCGGCTCAGGTCATGATCCTGGGATCGAGCCCCACATGGGGCTCTCTGCTCAGCAGGGGTCCTGCTTCCTCCTCTTTCTCTGCCTGCCTCTCTGCCTACTTGTGATCTGTCTGTCAAATAAATAAATAAAATCTTAAAAAAAAAAATCCTGATGTTCACGACATCCAGCTGTATTAATTATCAACATTTGGGATGTCTGTTTCTTCTATCTTCTACCTTGTCCTCTTCCCCCACACCTTCTCCGCTTTGGCGTGAGGATTTTGAAACAAATCCTCAACATCCTTTTCTTCATCTGCAGATATTTCCCTACACAACTGTGACTGATATGGCCCTTTATTTTTAATATTGCCACCATCCCACTGTTGTACCCAATAAAGTTAATGCTTCCTTAGTGTCACCTAATACCTGATCAGTACTCAGTATGATGGAAGCAGTCTTCATAATACTGTTTACTGGGTTTCAAGAACTAGTCCAGTTTTAGTTATTCATAATTTTAGGGTCAACTGGTATGATTCCTACACTGATAATAAATAATAAAAAGAAAACTTCTTGGTTTTGAATTGTGGTTTAGGTTTTCCCATTAAAATGTATTTGTCATACATGAAAAAGTGCTCCATATCACTCGGCATCAGGGAAATACAAATCAAAACCACAATGAGATACCACCTCACACCAGTCAGAATGGCTGAAATTAACAAGTCAGGAAATGACAGATGCTGGCGAGAATGCGGAGATGTCATCGGCCAAGTGGCAGCCCAGCTTTTTCCTTACCAGTATGGATGTCTCATTTGTTTTTGTTGTCTGACTAGTCTGGCTAGAACTTCTGGTACTATGTTGACTAAAAGTGGTGAGAATGGACATCCTTGTCTTGTTCCTGGCTATGGAGTAAAAGCTGTCAGTTTTTTTCACCATTTAGTGTGGTGTTAGCTATGGGTTTTTCATATATGGCTTCAATTATGTTGAGGTATGTTCCCTCTGAACCCACTTTGTTGAGTTTTTTTCACAAGTGGGTGTTGAATTTTGTCCAGTGCTTTTCTGCATCTATTGAGAGGATCATAGAGTTTTTACCCTTCGTTTTGTTAATGTGATGTAGCACATTGATTGATTTGTGGATACTGAACCATCCTTACATCCCCAGAGTGAATACTACTTGATTAGGATTAGGTTAATGATTTCTTTTACTGTAGTGTCGAGTGGAGTTTGTTGGGTATTTTTGTGTCTGTGTTCATGAGGGATACGTGTGTGTCATCTTCCTCCTTCTTTAGTGGATACCGTCCTGTATGCAGGGGTGTGTGCAGTAACGGCTGGGAAGAGGATGTAATCCCTGTCCAGCTACAAGGCTCTGGGATTCTCTAAATGGTCCTGAATTAACTTCAGCTGAGAAGATAATTAAAGCCCATTGCACTTAGGTGTCAGAATACTGAAGCATTCTCTTGTAAATCTGTCACCTCCCACACTCCTATCTGGTACACACTCAACCTGTTTCATTCCCCTTGTCCCCAGGACGACTATCGGGTCTGTATGGACTTCAACATCATTCAGAAAGACTCTCCTCCCGTTTGCCCTGTGGACGCTTCAGGCTGTTTCACGGCAGAAGTGACAGATTTCACAGGACAGTATGTGAAGGTCTGTGTCTCTGTGACGGAGAAAGGTGTGGGTTTCATCACACTTCTTTCTTTAAGCAGCTTTTTATTAAATAGCTTCCATATCTGGATTTTTTTTCCAGGAAGTTGGTTTGGTTTGGTTTCAGCACAAACCAGAAAAAGATAGATATTAGCAGCCACATTCTAAGGGTCTAGTATCTTCAGAGGAAGCATGCTAGTTTCCCAGGCAGGAGTCCTTTGAACTGAGCACTGACTGGTAACTCCTGAAGCAGTGCTGAGGCTTCAGGGCCGTTGTCGCTGGTGGAACACTTCACTACCTCACGTGGTCTGGAAGTGCTCAGTAAGATACCTAAAGTTAGACTGTGCCTCAGTTGTGGACAGAGTATATTTTACAATACATGTGGGGTTTTTTTGTTTTTGTTTTTGTTTTTTTGACAGAGAGAGAGACAGTGAGAAAGGGAATACAAGCAGGGGGAGTGGGCAGAGGGAGAAGCAGGCTTCCCGCCAAACAGGGAGCCTGATGCGGGGCTTGATATCAGGACCCTCGGATCATGACCCGAGCTGAAGGCGGCCGCTTAATGACTGAGCCACCCAGGCACCCTTACATGTGTTATTTTTGCCTGTTAGATATTATTATTTTTGCCTGTTAGATATTATTATATACGTAATTCTTGGGTGTTACCAAGAATTGCAGGATATTTTAGTGGCTAGATTTTTATTTTTTAAACAGGATGCTGACAAAAACATCATCAGGACTCTGAAGGAGAAAGGCCGACTTCTTGTCTCCAGCACCTTCACTCACAGTTACCCCTTCTGCTGGAGGTGAGAAAAAGTGAAGACTTCCAGCTCGAGCTTCTAGCCTGTGGGGGCCATGTAGCATGTGTGCCCGTTCCACAGTCTGCGGTCCCCCTCTCATTTGTAAGCTTTACGGTTAGTGTGGGGAAACTGCCCTCTTGAATTCCATTCCTCTTGTATAGTTCCTCTTTTCCTCCGCACTTGTCTGGGAAATATTGACATGTACAGATGTTTTGTGTCAGGGCCACATTTCTTTAAAATGAGACATATCTCTAAAATTTCCCAGTGGAACTTGGGGAGAGATAGAAGATGACACAAGTTAGAATACAAGATCGTGCTGTGAAGATGTGCATGGAATTGGAATGTTCAGTGCCATCAAGTCTGTTCCCACATTGCCTCTTTGCTGAAGCTGCTGTCATTTCCTAGACAGCTGTCACACACCAGCAGAACCATATTTTTTTTCTTATTCTTTAAATCTTTTACCTTCTTGGTGTTGTGGAGGGAGAGGACCAGGACCAGGGACAAGGCATTAATGTTTGAAAAAAAAAAAAAGAAAGAAAGAAAAGGAGTTTTAGCAGAAGGCCAAGTAGATGGGGGTGATGTCAGTAAGAGACTAAAAGTTGCTCTCACCGTGGGTGCCTGGATACCTCGGCCTGACCAGCCACATGTTGCATTTTTGCTTCCCCAGGTCAGACACTCCCCTGATTTACAAAGCCGTGCCCAGCTGGTTCGTGCGGGTGGAGCACATGGTGGACCAGCTCCTGCGGAACAACGACCTGTGTTACTGGTGAGCAGGGGGCCAAGTGTCCTCACAGGGTCCTGTGTCATGTGCTCACACTTCTCCCAGATTATAATAATTCTGATGTCTCTCTTTTAGTCTGTGTTTTCAGGACCACAGATTAAATAATATTAAAGGAAGTAGCATCCTTCCTAAGATAAGGCAAATGGAGGGAGCATTTTGCCTTTCTGTTAGCCTTAGATAATAGTCATTTTCAGGATAAATGTTTATTTTTGAATCTACCTACAGAAGCTATATGTGCTTCCTGCTTTTGATGCGTGCTGAGTTCATAGACCGTGCCAGTGAGCACTGGTGGGACAGAAGCTGAATAAAGGCTGAATAAAGTCGGGCTGAATCTGTGTATTAATGGAACACTGTTTTTCACCGAGAGCTCTGAGGGCGATCACTATTTCTTACTTCCACAAGAACCCAATCTGACTTAAAAACTGCATTTCATTTTGGAAGAATGGGGAGAATCTCAGGGTAGTAAAAGGAAAGGATTATGAACTACTACGAACTATAGCTTTGAGAGAGAGAGAGCATGTGCACACATGAGCAGGGGGTGGGGAGGAAAAAAGGGAGGAGAGAAAGAATCTTAAGGAGACTCCACACTGAGCACAGCTTAATATCACAACCTGAGATCATGACTTGAGCTGACACTCAACCAGCTGAGCCACACAGGTGCTCCATGAACAAGCTTTTTGTACTTTCTAGCAAATTGACCCTGATTTCTCCAAAAGAAAGCAGTTTTTCATTTTTATTCTTAGGAAGCTCTTCAGTTGCCCTACTGTGTGAAGTGCTGGGTATGCGTTGTTGGGCTGTGGTCTCATGAGGGTACAGACCTATAAACCGACCTTTGTAATACCGGGCACAACTGGGGTGCTTGAGAACAGGATGTGTGAGGCCCGGGGTGCCCTAACCAGCCTACTGCTTAGGAAGATTTCCTGCCGAACTGGACTTCAGGGTATAAGGAGCCATGGGATTGACTAAGCTTGGTGGGGAGAGGAGAGGAGGGGAGGCTGCAGGATGAAGGTTATCATGGTGGAGGGATGGCGTAGGCTGAGGCGGTTAGGTGAGAAGCTGTATTCTAAGGAATTACCTCATTGCCAGAGCTTAGAGTGCAATGGCAGGAGACCCCCCCCCTCCCCAAGAGCCTCAGGAGGCGGCTCCGGATCAGCCATCCATAGCCCAGCCTGTTGTGTGGGTGCTGGGAGCCCATGCTAATGAGTGTCGGTAACAACAGTATTGTGTGGACGCCCTGAAGACTAGGTCGGAGTGAGGCCAGGGTGGTTGGCATCATGGTGACTGGTTGAGGGCTGCTGCCATCCCCGAGCTGGGGGCAGTGCAGGGAAGCACGTGCGCTGTGGGGTTCCTGTTACAGAGCATTTCCGGGCTGAATTCACGATAGGTGCAGCACCGTGAGTGTCCTGTGCTGTCCACACAGAGCACGTCCTCCTAGGAGTGAGCACAGCATCTCTAGGGCAGCAGGTCCACAGAGCTTTTGCAAAGATTTATGCAGATCTGATTTACAGATTTGCTTACTGATGTTCTCAGGCGTTGACTGTTGACCTGTCTATTGCAGGGTCCCAGAGTTTGTGCGAGAAAAGCGATTTGGAAATTGGCTGAAAGATGCACGTGACTGGGCGATTTCCAGAAACAGATACTGGGGCACCCCCATCCCCCTGTGGGTCAGCGATGACTTTGAGGAGGTGAGACGGGGCCTTGTGTTCTCACGTTGATTTTTGCTGAAGCACTTCATTTGTACATCTGGATGTAGTTTCTTTTTTCTTTGCCCCTTTCTTATTTCATCCATTTTTCTTTATTCCTTCCTAGAATAATATAAATAAGAATTTGGGAGGTTTTTTAAAATTTATTTTTACTTTACTTTTATTAAATACAATTTTTTAAATCTCCCTCTGTGTAAAAGTAAAGAAGGCAATTTGTATTTTTCTTAGGGAACCCACATGTGTGTGTAAATACGTATATAGGTCTATGGATGTACCCCCACGTGCTGGACAGAAGCCACCATGGGGGTACATCCATAGACCCATATACGTATTTATACACACAATCACCTGGTTTTATAAATTCAAGGTTGGCAGTGCTTTGGTAATGTTTTTTAAGCCTTCCCTTTTAACTGCCATGAGGGGGGATTTCACATGCCATGACTTGGTGTAGGTCTGGACTCTCAGGCCTGATCATCAGTTACTCACAAGGAGAGAAAAGGGGTGAGCAATAGAAGAAAGACAATTCAGCAGGCCTCCTAGGACTGAACTAGAAGGGCTGAGGATGTGGCGTTCCCTAGGTAGCAGACACCTGGGCGAGAACCCACAGCAGCTCCTGCTGGGGCCACCCCACAGTGTGGGACCCTGTCAGGGCCTCAGCTGAGCTGAGGGCAGCCTCCTTGTCTGGACGTAACCCTACATGATGTCTTGTGATCTCATTGGTTTGATCTGGTCCACGCACAGTAATTTAGTTCTAACTTCAACTTAGAAAGATTCCTGATCAAGGAGTCAAATTCAAATGTCAGGAAGAAACTGAGATGCCTCAGAGTCACAGTATAGGCATTTCATTTACACTGATTACACTGGGCAGAGATCTGGACCTAGTGAGCCCTCAACAGGGGCATGTTGAGATGATGCTGTTAGGTCCTCTCCACGTAGGGACTCCTGAGACAGTGGTAGGTGGCAGAGGAATGGAGCCCACTCACCTCTTCAGTGACCTGCAGCCTTTCGTGAGTGTAAGCCACGTTAGTGACAACTGTCCTGAAGAACAGAGGTTTCTAAAACTAAGTGTGAATGCTGCATAAATTAAAGCTGTTTGATTTTTGCTCTGAGGTTCTCTTGCTTTTTAACTTTGCT
Source organism: Enhydra lutris kenyoni (assembly GCF_002288905.1). NCBI lineage: Eukaryota > Metazoa > Chordata > Mammalia > Carnivora > Mustelidae > Enhydra > Enhydra lutris. The sequence goes on from NW_019154117.1 coordinate 4,282,803, forward strand.
TTGACAGGTAGTATGCATTGGATCAATGGCAGAACTTGAAGAGCTGTCGGGGGCAAAGATCGCTGATCTTCACAGAGAGAGGTAGTTTCTGAATGTTGATTCAGTTTCGTTGTGTCATTCAGAGAGCATTGACATGGCCTCTGAAGCAGATTACGGAGCTGTGTGTAGAAATCAAATACTGGTTTACTGAATTACATCATTGATGACTCATGCCATGTTGAGGAAGGGTGGCCTCTTTGATTTGGATGTGGGCGACTTTGGTAAAAAGCCCTGTATTGAGCCCCCTGGTGCCTCTAAAGGCCTGTGATAACTGCCAGTATTTCTGCTTGCAAAGGAGTATGAAATCTCATCAGGGTGTTGTGTTTCCTTTTGGCAATTAAACTGCAAGTCCTTTTGTGGTTGAAATTAATAGACATGGCTTGGCATGTTTCTTAGCATTGATCATCTGACCATCCCTTCCCGCTGTGGGAAGGGAGTGTTGCGTCGCATCTCTGAAGTGTTTGACTGCTGGTTCGAGAGCGGCAGCATGCCCTACGCTCAAGTTCATTATCCGTTTGAAAACAAGAGGGAGTTTGACGATGCATTTCCTGCTGACTTCATTGCCGAAGGCATTGACCAGACCAGAGGATGGTATGTTCTTGTTTCAGTCATTTTACTGATCTGATTTGATTTCACAGATATTTTACTGAGCACCTAGTGTTTATCAGCTGGGTGCTGGAGAGGTTGTCAAACGAGACAGGCTCTGCTCCTGCCCTCTGACCCCTCACCGCCAAGTATACTAGTAAAGTATCTTTGAGTTGGGATCTTTTACTACAGTAAACTTGTGATTTTACAGTTTAAAGTATTTCATAGACATTTTGGAGTAGATAGATTTGTTATACTTGAAGATTAAGTGACACAAAACAGTATATGTTCTCAGCTTGTTCATTTTTTTTTTTTAAGATTTTATTTATTTATTTGACAGACAGAGATCACAAGCAGGCAGAGAGGCAGGCAGAGAGAGAGGGGGAAGTAGACTCCCTGCTGAGCAGAGAGCCGGATGCGGGGCTTGATTCCAGGACCCTGGGATCATGACCTGAGCCAAAGGCAGAGGCTTTAACCCACTGAGCCACCCAGGCGGCCCTCAGCTTGTTCATTTTAAATCATTTACTCAAATGTTTAATGAGTACATGCAAGATAATGGCTTGGGTGCTACAAATTTAAAGGTTGATTGGAAATGTGCTCAGATGTTGAGGCTACTCTTAAACGATTAACATTCTAAAAATCCAGACTGGGGGAAAAAGACAAACCATGGTGGGGGGAGGATTTCGGCATTGGTTTTATCTGGTACCTGTTAAAAGCAATGTCATCATCTTCTGAAGTAGAGGAAGGTACAGTACCTTCTCCTTGATTCTCCTTTAATTAGTGGTGATGTTGCAGAAATGTTTAAGGAAAGTAGGTCTCATTGCTTTGACACTTTTGTAGTAGATACGACAAGTTGATTGAATTCCATCCTTAGTGTTCCAGAAGGTGCTCTTTTTAGCATCCAATCCATTCCTCTTTAGGCACAGGTTCAAGACCTTTCTTAGGGAAGACGCCTTGCCAGTAAGTCATTTGAAGCCTGGTGATGTCTGTCAGCATCTAACAGCCCTCACGTGGGTCCGTAGGCGCTCGCTGCCTCCCTCCCCTTCCCTCATACTTGGGCTGCCTGTCCTAGCAACCAAGTCCTGACCTGCCTTCAGAGGAAGGGATATCAGTCCATGTCCCGTCGTGTTCTGGGAGTGTAGAGTCAGCCTGGAGATGACACCAGAGCATCATGTACTGGGGTGGCTGTAGGGAGGTGGTAGAGTTTAGGAACAAGCCAGCCGGCAACTCAGCAGCCGGTGTGACAGCTGGCAGAGCAAAGACATCACCTGTGCTCCTACAGTCTCTGCCTTCTGACTTCTGGGTGAGAATGTCTGTGTCTTTTGTCATCAGACTGTCCCATGTGGCCTTGTGCTAAGGCCACACACGTCTCTGGATTTGCAGCCTGACATGTCTGGAGGTCCTGATAGGAAGGCCGGCACTGTCACCCTTCTGCCTTGTGGCTGCCAGCTGTCTCCCCCGAGGAGGTCAACAGTACTGTCCTCAGCGGCTGGGGGTCAGTACTCGGTCCAGGTCTTCGTTAGCCATAAATCACATTTTATGTTTTCTAAACTGATTGGTTTTGCGGTCGGTCCTATGTGATTTTTTTAGCACACCCCAAATGACTCTAATGTGTTACTGGATTAAGAACCTTTGCTGTAAGTGATTTTTAAGAGGTGTAACTTACAGTAGAAATTCAGTCCAATAAATAAGCACAGATTTTTTTTTCCCCTATGCTTAGATTCCTTTTCTGTTGTTGCTGAGCTGTCTTCTTCTTGGGTTTTTTTTCCAGGTTTTACACCCTGCTGGTGCTGGCCACTGCTCTTTTTGGACAGCCGCCTTTCAGGAACGTGATTGTGAACGGGCTCGTCCTGGCAAGGCAGGTGCACATCCTTGTGTTGTGATTAGCCCCGGTCCCTGGCCCCCTTTGCTCTGGCAGCCATAGTCCGGGTGGACATAGCCATTCTTTGTGAATACAGGAACTTAGGGTCACCCCAGCTTTATTCCTGCTCTCCTCCTTCCCTCTGCTGTTAACACTTCTCACTGCTCTTCCTTTCCATCCCACCCATCTGCTCACTTCTTGTCTCCAGTGCGCGTCTGCACATACCCTCCACCCCAGGGAGAAGGGCAAGATGGGGAGCTGGGGCGGGGGAGGCATGTGTCCTGTGATGCTGCTGGCGATGGAACATCTGTCGTGGGGGATTGGATCAGGTGCATGTGCCTATAGCACTGGTTTCATGTGCGCCCGGCCCTTTAATGAAGATTGTTGTTAACCGCTGTTTAATATGAGGAAGCTGAGGGTTCTAGAGTTTCCAGGATCATAGGGAATCTTTTTTTTTTTTTCTGTTGCTATAGTTATAACAGAAAAAACACAAATCAATAAAACTAAGAAAAAACATGTATGCAGTTACCCTGCCTCATATCCTGTCTGAGGGAGGACGGCCCCTGATAACCATGTTGTGAACATTATATGTCTTCTCTCATCCAAGCCCCAGAACTGTTTGAGATGGGTACTTTCCTTTTTTCTTTTTTTAAGATTTTAAGATTTTAATTTGAGAGAGAGAACATGAGCAGGGGGAGCAGCAGGCAGAGGGAGAGGGAGAAGCAGGCTCCCCGCCAAGCAGGGAGCCAGATATGGGGCTCAATCCCAGAACCCTGGGATCATGACCTGAACTAAAGGCACACACTTAACTCACTGAGCCACGCAGGCACCCCAAGGTGAGTCCTTTCCTTATCTCAGTTTGACACTTGAGGAATTTGAGGTATAAAAAAATTAAGCAACTTGCTCAAAGTCACATAGCAAATGATGGTAACTTCATGTTTTATACCCAAGGAAGCTGGCTCGACAGTCTGCTTTTTTGGTTTTTGGTTTGTTTGTTTGTTTTAAGATTTTATTTATTTGGCAGACAGAGATCACAAGTAGGCAGAGAGGCAGGCAGAGAGAGAGGAGGAAGCAGGCTCCCCACGGAGCAGAGAGCCCGATGTGGGGCTTGATCCCAGGACCCTGGGATCATGACTTGAGCCGAAGGCAGAGGCTTTAACCCACGGAGCTACCCAGGCACCCCATTGTTTTGTTTTGTTTTTTTAATTGAAAATTTTGTTGAATTGTAGATTTGCATGCAGTTGTGAAATAGTAGCAGAGAGCCCTTATGTGCTTGCCCAGTTTCCCCCGAACACCACCACAGCCAGCTGCAGATATGGCCCCTGTTCTCCTCAGACTCTGCACTTTATGCATACTTGTGTGCTGCTGTGTGCAGTTGCGCACACACACCACACGTGTAGGTCCCTGTCCACCAGCACAGTCAAGGTGCTTGGCTCTTTCAACAACCCAGGACCCCTCCGTTCTTCTGTAATCCCCCATCCTTCCATGCTCAGCCCCAGCCCCTGACCACCACTCATCTCTCCCCATCTCTGTGAACTCTGTCATTTCAAGTATGTAACATGAATGGAATCACACCACTTATGACCTTAGAGACTGGCTTTTCCCCTCAGTGGGATCCTGGAGATCTCCCGGGATGGGTGTGTCCTCAGTCACTTCCTCCAGATGGCTGAGCAGTGCCCCGTGGTGCTGGGGAAGGACATGGGGTTATTTCCAGTGGCCGCTGACTTTGAATAGAGCTGGGAGCTTCCATTACAGGTTTTTGCATCAATACAAGTTTCCAGTTCTCTGGATTAAATGCTGAGCCCATGTTCTTAGCTTCTCCACTGACTTCACTGCGGAATTCAGAAAGAAGCTCACAGGTGTTAATAGCCACTTGTGCCCTTATCCCACTTGCATTTCTGTCTTCCATTTTGCAAGTAACCTGTCACTGTTGTAAGATAAGCTGTGATGGTGACTTACTTCATTGGCGTCTCCCTTTTGTTTTTCAAGTGATGGTCAAAAAATGAGCAAGCGAAAAAAGAATTATCCGGATCCACTTTCAATCATCCATAAATATGGTGCCGACGCCCTCAGGTACAAGCCAGTGCTCTGCCCTGTGCATAATGTCCTTTTTACGTAACTTTGATTTAGTTCATAATTAGCGATTTGAAACTTTATCTCTGTTACCGGGACAGTTAAGTCAGTGTGGTGTTGGCTTCAAACCCTCAAGGCGGTTTCTCAGGAATAAGAATATTTCTCAGGAACAAGAGGTTTTAAGGACCGGGATCTGTGTTGCCCCCAGGCTGGCCACTGGGGTTTCAGCCTCACTCCCTTGCCTGGCTCTCCATCTCATTGGCCATTTATTTCTTTTCTGTGCTTACAGCTCGGAAGAGCCATCTGAGGATTATTTATGCTAGGGCAAATGAAAATGCGTACTGAAGAGCTTTGAGAGAAATGTGAAGCACTGCTTGAAATGTTAGTCCTTGTCATGCCCATTAAGTGTCGGGGTCAAAAGGAGCCACAGTGGTCATATCCTGCATCCTCCTGCTGCAGCCACGGAGACCACACCCAGGGGCTGAACCTAGGAACAGTTAATGGGGAGTCCTACCCCCCAGTTAGTGGTTAGCCTGCCCCTCGGCACTGCTGACAACCAAGCCAGATCATTCTCTGCTATGGGGACTGTCCTGAGCATGTTTAGTGACATCCCTGGCCTCTTCCCTCTGGGAACCCCTGTGTGCTGGCAGAGCACTTGCGGCGGATCCTTTTGTGAACTCCAGTGCCTGTGCAGGGTGTCCGGGGAGGAGGCCCCGCTGCCCAAGGCCCACACCAACACTGGCACGGGGCATGCTTCTAGCTTGGTCAAGTGCCATATTTTGGTCTGGGGTTATGTCTCCCCTTGGTTATTCGCTAGGTCTCTTGCACAAAGAGCTTTGTCAGTTTTAAATTAACCTAAGAGTGTTCTTAGGTCTTTTGTATATCTCTTAATTCTTGCCTTTTTATAAAAAATGCTGTTTGCAGTGTCAACATGTCTAGTAAGAATACTTGTATTAATTTGTATATTCCTTTTCCATGTAACGTTCCTCCTCACCCAGACTGTATCTGATCAACTCCCCTGTGGTGAGAGCAGAAAACCTTCGATTTAAGGAGGAGGGTGTGCGTGATGTCTTGAAGGATGTGCTGCTCCCTTGGTACAACGCTTACCGCTTCTTCATCCAGAACGTCCTGAGGCTGCAGAAGGTGTGGGGTGGGGGCCCGGCAGGCTGGGCTGGGTTGGGTCTGCTCCAGAGCGTGGGTGGTGCTGCCAGCAGTCCCTGTGGGTGGGACTCAGGGCCATTGCTTGGGGGGCGGTTGGTGAAGGTGCTGGGCAGGCTCTGCTGGCCTCAAGAGACACTGGGGCCTCCCCTGTGGGAGGTGCTTCCACTCCCCTGTTGGCCTCCCCTCATGGAACCAAGGCTGGTGGCAGTGGGGGTGAAGAGCCCACCACTCCCAGGGAGGGGACACCTGGTAAAGGCCGCTGCAGGCAGTGCTCAGTGAGACATCGAGGTCCAGACTCTGGAAGTGAGAGACTTTCCACTGGGCCGTTAGAGGGGGAAGGAGGATGGCACATGTGGAAGTGCGTGATGGCCAGGGAGGCACCATCTGAAAACCCATGTGCCTGGCTGTGCTCTCAGGGCTCCGTTTGGGGTCAGATTCCAACACCCCTCATCTTTTATGTCTAGCAACTTGCAGTAGAATCACTGTGTACATTACTGTTGACTAATCGTACAATGTTGATGCTTTCTGGAAATGGGCTGGAGGCGTGAGCTATGAGTGTCACCTCGGGCAGGCTGGCTGTTCCCATGTTGCCACCTCTGGCTCGTCTCCCATGTGGGCTTCTCCCTGTGAGCTGAGGAGGGCAGACGCTCTCCCCAGGCCTCTGCTGCTGTGGGACACCAGAGCACCACAGGCCACCTGGGCTTGGCCGTCAGACGCCGGCTCTACCATCAGGCTCTCAGATCAGGGCCAGAGTCAGCACAACCATTGCCCAGCCAGCCTGGTGTTGCTGCTGCATGAAGGGGGACAGGTGGAGTGGACCTTCAGTACTAGGACAGTTTTGCAAAGGGAAGAGGAGGGGGACAGAGCATTCTAGTTAAAATGGACAATTTAAGCAGAGATGTTAGTTCCTAATGCTCATGTTCAGTCTGTAGACAATTGTCCAGCCCTAGCCAGCTCTACTAGCTTTCCTTCATTGGGTTTGAAGTAACTAAATCCTACACTTACAAGATTTTGGAATATTTCTCAACTCATAATCATTTTTGGTTCAAAGGAATAATTTTTTCCTAAATTCTGTTCAGAGTAGTCAAAAATATAATTCATTAACTGAGTACTTTATATCCCAAGTTTAGAGCTTATTTGGAAAATACTGCTGAGAATCAGTAATTTAAATTGCCACTTGGTCTGGAGTTTTGTGGGTTGCTGTTGTGGGCCACTTTAGTTTAAGTGGGTTTTTTGTCTGTTTTTAGATTTTATTTATTTATTTGACAGAGAGAGATACAGCGAGAGAGGAAACACAAGCAGGGTGAGTGGGAAAGGAAGAAGTAGGCTCCTTGCTGAGTAGGGAGCCCAGTGTGGGGCTCGATCCCAGGACCCTGAGATCATGACCTGAGCTGAAGGCAGGTGCTTAATGACTGAGCCACCCAGATGCCCTACAGTTTAAGTGGTTTAAAGAGTTTGTTTCTGTACAGTAATTTTCCCTAAGCATGCTGAATGTTTTAGTACTTGTCACTTCACAGGAGGAAGAAACGGAATTCCTCTACAACGAGAACACAGTTAAAGAAAGTGCCAACATCACAGACCGGTGGGTCCTGTCTTTCATGCAGTCGCTGGTTGGGTTCTTCGAGACTGAAATGGCAGGTAAATGGAAATGGAAATAAGAGTTCTTTTTCTGATTACCCTTTCAATACTTAACTGTGTTTTTTTAGAAACACAGAGGGAGTTTTATAAACATTTTGAGAGACATGGAACACTAGATAAATCCTTGTTTCTTTTAACCCCTCAAATATGATTTTGTTAAGACTTGTAGAATCATGCTGCTCAGAGGCCTGGGGGTCAGCTCAGCCTCACCCCACCGGCCACAGACACCACGCGGCCTTCCACGGTTCAAACCCACCTCCACCACCTGTTCCCTCTGGTGGGCGCTGCCCGAATTCCTCAGGCCTCGGTTTCTTTCTCTGAAAAGTTCCTGATGGTGGTGTTACAAGGCTCAGACAGAGATTGTGTGCAGAGAGTAGCTGGCAGACAAGAGATGCTCAAGGAGTGCTTGTTAGCGTGTGTTTTTTAGTCTATTAAATAAGTAGTCCATGTTTAGAAAAATAAGGAAATACAGAAAAATAGTAATAAGGTGGATGTTTTCCCCATGTTTGTTACCTATAACAACGAGTTGTGTCTTGGACACAGGTTGGAGACATAGGTTATGTTGGTTTCCTCGAGGTTGGAGACAGAACAAACTAAGTCTGGGGGGAACTCCAGAAACTACTGAAGTGTAGGATACCTGACATGGGTCCAACAAAGTTGGTGGGCAGATGTCCCCTGTCAAGGTTAACCATCCTGCCCCAGGTGGTGCAGTAGTGCAGGCACATGGCCTTCCTGGAATCTTGGTGCCTCAGCCCTTGGCACAAGAGGATGTCGAGTCCAGGAATTCCCACAGGCTGCCAGGCATCCTGAAGCCCGCCCCCAGCCTTCGAACTCGCATCAGAAGGATCATGTGGCTGCTGGACAAGTTGCTGTAGGTGCAGATGGGCGTGAGCGTGCAAGCGGAGCTCACCACGCAGCCCAGGACACCTGCTCACAGCCTTGTCCCTGTCCCTCCTGAGTGACATGAACTGTTGAAAGCAGGCCTGGGGACAGCAGAGCCAAGCCACGTCCCGAGTGTGTGCATGCCAGCTGGGGTCTGTCTCCTTGGAAACGAAAGGTCTGGCAGTGGTTGTTTCCATGGCCGACTGCTCTAGTACCCCAGGGCCACAGCCTGCTGGCTTCGTACCCTTGGCCCCTCCTGGGTAAGGTTCTGAGGTCTGGAGAGTCTGCAGTTCCATTAGGGAGCCCGGCAGCCACAGTGTTGCTCCTACGCACGGCACAGCTGTGAGGGTTCTGTGTGCCCTCCAGGGATGACACCTGAGCACAGGGAACCCTGGCCTCCTAGAAGGTGGGGGGTGTGGCGAGCCATAGAAATGACCTCCTTCCTTCAGGCTAGGGCTCTGATCGCCACGTCACCTCTTGGAGCGAGTGGCCGCTGGCACCTCAGTTCTGGTCCTCGTGAGCCACGCTCTGCCAGTGGCAGCTTCTCACCCTGGCAGTTTGGACCAGCGGCCTCTTAACGGTCACTGAACACTTTCATTAGTATAAGTTGTGTTTTTTATACTTGTTGGTCTTACTCTTGGTTTCGGTGTTTGTTTTTGTGTAACCGAGAATATCAGTTACAGGGAGGTGAATGGGAAAATCCAAAAAATAGGCCCTTACCTTAAACAAGACGGACTGGGCACCGTCACCCTCCTGCTTGCCCTCAGAATTCTTGGGGGCCCTCATGTCTTTGTCCTTTCCTGGGGCACCCGTTCTGCTGGCGGTTTGGGCTGCACATTCTCGGGGGGGCGGGGTGGGGCTGCTGGGCTCTGCATTGTTGAGCAGCTCCCCTGGGGTCCAGCTGGGATGGCTGGAATGGGTCTCCAGACACAAGCAGAGTCGCTCTAGTTGGAAAGCTCTGGCCTCAGCCCCTGGTTAGAGCTGTCTGTGTGTCTAGGGTGTCTTAGTGGAGGGTCAGGGTAGCGCAGCGGAAGGAAGTCAGACATGCAGCTGTGGCCTCTCCACCATGGGTCTGGAGTTTCGTTTCTTTTCTTTTCTTTTCTTTCTTTCTTCCTTTCTTTCTTTCTTTCTTTCTTTCTTTCTTTCTTTCTTTCTTTCTTTCTTTGTAAAGAGAGAGAGTGAGGGAGCATAAGCAAGGAGAGCAGGTAGAACAGGCAGAGAGAGAAGCAGGCTCCCCACTGACCAAGGAGCCTGATGCAGGACTCAATCTCAGGACCCTGGGATCATGACCTGAGCTGAAGGCAGACGCTTAACCAACTGAGCCACCCAGGTGTCCCATGGGTCTGGGGCTTCTCTTTTTCTCACTGACCACAGGAGCTTGTGTGCACTCACAGGGTGGGTCATCTATGCTCTTGATACACCAACAGCCACGTAGTTCATCCTTAGGGAATGCCACCAGGGTTTCGTCACTTTTGTTCTTCCTGTCTCCTGAGCAAGTGTGACAGCCCTGGGATGGCAAGACCGCTTGCTCTGTTTGCGTGTGGCCTTCCCTGCGCCCTAGATGCTCACTTGTTCTTGCTGATGGTCTGCTTTCAGCTTATAGGCTCTACACGGTGGTGCCTCGCCTGGTCAAGTTTGTGGATATCCTAACCAACTGGTACGTCAGGATGAACCGCAGAAGGCTGAAGGTGAGTGCACGCACGCAGGCTGCTGCTGGGAGCGGCGGAGTGTGGGAGGGTGACCTCCAAGAAACAGGAGTGCAGCCAGAAGAGAGAGGAATGTTTTCAAGTGCTCTCAGCTTCTGAAGCTCTTTCTCTTTTGTCCTTTTTACATTGAAGTCAGCTACGTTTATTGCCATTTGATAGATAGGAACCTATAAGTTCTAGAAGTCCGCTTGCATATTTTCAAGACAACTAAGGAGTGTCCTGTCAGAGGGAAAGTCTCGGGGCCGTACAAGACTGAGCTGAGCAGATTCTCTTAAAACACAAAAGGAAGTCATGCAGATACATGTGATGTCACGGGGGGTGGCTCTGGTCTCAAGTCGGGCCTCTCCTCGCTTCTTCCTCTAGTCAGTTATGTACGGGCAGCCTATTGGGCATGTGGGCTGAGTCCTGTCCCAGGCCCAGAGGCCACGCGTAGACTGTGAGGATGCCCGTGCCACGGCCCACCAGCCTGCCTCCAGATGTGGGAATGACAAAAGCCCTTCACAAAACAGTAATTTCATTCTTGTTAAAATAGATCACACACAACACGCCCACATGCAGAGGAGCTCTCTCTACACTGTTGACAGCACCTATCTCTATCATTTCATTATGGTTTTCTTTTTTTTATAATCTTTGTGTTTTTCCTACAGTGGATTAGTGTCATTATTTCCTAAATATACATTATATACATTTTTTAAATAAGAAATCTTATCTTAAAGTAATTGCTATTTTCTGTTTGTAACCATTGCCACGTGTTGCACGCGTGGCAGACGCAGCCTCCGGGCCTCAGATGCCTGGGCTCAGAGGTGGGGAGAGCAGGGCCCGCAGCGGCCGCCTGCCTGACCCTGACGCTGTGCTCTGGCCGCCTGCCCCGGCTCCCCTGTCCTGTCTGCGTGCTGTGTGCTCTGTGGGGTCGCCATTCTTCATTCAACCGACTGGATTTGAACAGTCTAATTAATGCGAGCTTCTTCGCTAGGGTGAAAACGGGGTGGAGGACTGTGTTACGGCCCTGGAGACCTTGTTCAGCGTCCTGCTGTCTCTGTGCAGACTGATGGTAAGGTGCTGGGCCTGCAGCCCTGGCGTTGCAGCTGGTCTGTACTGGTCTCCCCAGAAAGAGAAATAGAGTTTTAAAACAGCTTAATTCCCTAGTTCTCTTTCAAAAATCTCATTAGCTCGTCTGTGTCAGGAAGGCCTAAGAAACATTTGCTTCTAGAGCTGGGTTCTTCCTGTCCGCCCCTTGCGGCGCACACTGGGTCAGGGTGCTGGTCTCGGGACGGCCGAGCCACAGCTCCCTGTGAGCACACACCTCATCTTCACGCGGGTTCCTGTCACCATAACGGGGAAGTTCTTGAATGCACATCTAATACACAAGTACGTCACAGAGGACATTTTACTGAACATGTGTCCTGTCGCTACTACTACAGCCTGAGGTCATAAGCCCTGTGTTCACTCCTGAACACACACGAGCAAGACCTGCCTTGTGCCTGGTGCCTCTCACCTGACCTCATTCACCTTCACCCTAGGAAGCATTTCCCCAGCTCTCTGATGCGGTTTCTGAGGTGTGGGGACATGGGGTCATGGTTGGGGCTCCTATTGTTACTGCAGACCTCCTCTGGGTGCTTCGGGGCTCTGGCTGTAGCCGCCGCCGCTACCATCCCGCCAGGGTCAGAAAGTTAGGGTCCTGTCCACTTGCGTGGAGCTGCTCTTTTCCTCCATCTGAGGTCAGTTGATGTCCTGTGTCCTCATGCAGGCCCCCTATACGCCTTTTCTCACCGAATTGATGTACCAGAATCTAAAGCTGCTGATCGACCCTGTTTCTGTCCAGGACAAGGACACACACAGCATCCACTACCTCATGCTGCCCCATGTTCGGTAAGAATCAGGTATCACTGAAGCCCCGCCTGGGCCCGGGAAGGCTCACGTGGCGGCTGCGCCTCAGGCTGCAGAGGGGCCGCCCTTTCCTCCCTCCGAGCTCGGGTCGTTTGGGGTGGTCTGCCCTTCATGGAGTCCCTCTCACGCCCACTTCTGCCGTCAGGGAGGAGCTGATTGACAAGAACACGGAGAGAGCGGTTTCTCGGATGCAGTCTGTGATTGAACTTGGGCGAGTGATTCGAGACCGCAAAACCATTCCGATAAAGGTTTGATGCTTCATTTGTATTTTACACGCACAGGCCCAAATAATTACACCTTTGGAGCATTTTCTTAAAAGAGAGCACTTCCAGCAGGGGCATAATTTTTTTTCTTTTCTGCAATAAGGGTGTGAAAGACTTAGTGCTATTTAAACCTGGTCAGTCTGGAGCTTGAGATTCGGATAAAACATTTAACATTTTACTTTCCTGCAGTTTGAAGGGCTGGCTGTTTGGTAAACTGTCCCTTCCCTTTCCTCCTAGTATCCTTTGAAAGAAATTGTGGTTATCCATCGGGATCCAGAAGCTCTTCGTGAGATCAAGTCTTTGGAGAAGTATATCATTGAGGTAAGAGTACGGGTTTGACTTTTTGGGTCCAAATAGATTTCTTTCTTTGAGAAGATTGTTAGGACTAGTACTGTTAGTGAAGTTCTTTTTTTTTTTTTTTTTAAGATTTTATTTATTTATTTGACAGACAGAGATCACAAGTAGGCAGAGAGGCAGGCAGAGAGAGAGGAAGGGAAGCAGGCTCCCTGCTGAGCAGAGAGCCCGATGCGGGACTCGATCCCAGGACCCTGAGATCATGACCTGAGCCGAAGGCAGCGGCTTAACCCACTGAGCCACCCAGGCGCCCAGGTGAAGTTCATTTTGATGTATGTATCCTTTGAAAGCTCACTTTCATGCATCCTTTTCCTTTTGTGTGTCAGCACATACAGATACTTAACTGTCCACGGAATCTTGCACTTTGCTTAGAATCAGCGTGTGCTTTTGCCTTTTTAAAATGTCATTGTAGGGGCGCCTGGGTGGCTCAGTGGGTTAAGCCGCTGCCTTCGGCTCAGGTCATGATCCCAGGGTGTTGGGATCGAGCCCCGCATCGGGCTCTCTGCTCAGCGGGGAGCCTGCTTCCTCCTCTCTCTCTGCCTGCCTCTCTGCCTACTTCTGATCTTTGTCTGCCAAATAAATAAATAAAATCTTTAATAAAATGTCGTCGTAATTCTTTAGGAACAATTCTAAAAAAAAAAAAAAATTTTTTTTTTTTTTTTTTAAAGCGATTCTAAGATCAGTGGATTTCTTTACCTTGATTGGATCACTCACTACTTTTATCTACTTCTCCAAATACTCTTTGATGACTAACCAAAAAACTCTTCCTTCAAATCGTCAAGTAACAAGTGGGCATGCACTGGGCGTGAGCAGCTCCAGCTCTAGCACAGGTGCTGGCTGAGTCCCTTCCCGCCCATCCAGCGGTGCCTCGGGATGTTCACTGGGACGTCCCCACTGGGCTGTGGGAGGGCCGTGTGCACCCTCACACACGCATGTACGCATGTACACATGCACACGCCATTGGCTTTGCGCTAGAGAGGACCATGTTTATAGTCTTCAACTTGTGTTTTTTCACCTGACAGTGTTTCTTCTTTTTTTTTTTTTTTTAACATTTTATTTAGAGGGTGGGAGAGAGACAGTGGGAGAGAGTCTTAAGAAGACTCCACACTGAGTGTGGATCCCACAACCCTGAAATCATGACCTGAGCCTAAACTAAGAGTCAGACACTTACCCAGCTGCACCACACAAGTCCCCCTCTAAGTCTAGAATCTTCTTTAGTTGATTTAGTTTGCTCAGCTGTCTTGAATGATCTGGACAAGAAAGATTCTTAAGTTATGTATAGAATTGTACACCCATTAAAATTTTGTAACATCTTGATCACCCCAAAAAGAAACCCAGTGTTTAGCATTCACATTAGCGTTCACACGCCTTTTTTGCCCTTGAGATCCCTTCACCCCCTGGCAACCATGGTGTAAGTTTCTGTCCCTGGGTGTGGCTGTTCTGGGTGGTTCATGTGAGTGGACCCGACAGCAAGTGGTGTTTTGAGGCTGACTTCCTTCACTTGGCACCAGGGTCCAATTCGTGGTACAGCCTGTGTCCCTGCCTCAGTCCTTTGTTGCGCTAAGTAGTAGTCTGTTGAGTGGATGGATCACATTTTGTTTATCCTTTCCCAGCTGATGGACGTTGGGGTGCTTCCACTTTTTGGCTGTTGTGACCAATGTTGCTTGAACGTTTGTGTGCAAGTTTTTGGAATCACATGTTTTCATTTCCGTCTTTCTTTTTCATCTTGGCTGCCAACTATATAGGAATTGAACGTCCGAAAGGTTACGCTGTCTACAGATAAAAACAAGTATGGCATTCACCTAAGGGCAGAGCCTGATCACATGATCCTGGGGAAGCGGCTGAAGGGAGCCTTCCCAGCGGTGATGACGGCCATCAAGCAGCTGAGCAGCGAGGAACTGGAGCGCTTCCAGGAGAGCGGTGGGTGTCTGCCCCTTCCTGGCGCCACCTTCCACCTGGGCTCCTTCACTTGCACTGTCACTGAGCTGCATAACAAGTAATTCGGATAATGGAAGGAGATGATCCCCAAACCATCACCTGTCCATCGACTGCAGACTGATTGCCTGCTCCGTGCTGGTCCACATGGCACAGAAGTCCCAGCACAGACATCCCGACACAGACGGGCCCAAAAGCACAGGCTCCCAGCGTGGAGATCACACTGTAGTTACAAATGTCGTGTTTTTCACACCTACATTTTTACATTTTATGTTTATTTTATTCACCTTTTTATTTTGCATTTTTACTTTACTTAAGTCATTAGTCTGTAAAGTGCTATTTCCAGACCATTGTATGGTTTTTCTTTGGGGGCTGCCCATCCTGTTGCTGGCTCTTCAGACTGTTTCCGTTCTTCTGCTGTTGCTGGTAGTTCTGCAGTGAGCATTTTCACATGTACGTGTTCTGTGCAGTTGATTCCTTTGGGCTAGATTTCCAGGTAGAATGACTGATAGCGCGGAGTTCTGCACATGCTAATAGGAGCTTAGAAACTACCCTAGTGAGAGAGCACGCAAGACCCCCAGTATCAGGTTCACTGTTATTGGATGTTGCTTGTGAGAAAAAGCATGATGGTGTTTGGAGGCGTCTGAATGAAGACTACAGTACATTTCGACAGAAAAGATTAAAGCAGGTTTTGAAACAGGGATTTAGCAATGAGGTCTGGACCTGCTTCGAGGGAGAACTAGATCAGAACTTACCATGGTCTGAGACATCAAGAATTCGTAGTTTGGTCCCTTATTTGGGCAAGACTGGATTTTGGACTAATTCAGCAAATACTTTTTAAAGCTCTTGTGTTTGGCTGGCCCTGGGAACCCAGAAAAGAGTGAGACAGTTGTCCTTACCCTCATGGTGCTGGCCAACAGTGAAGATTTGTGGAAACAATCGTAGTTTCGATAAGTGTTCTAAAGGAAAAGCTAGGACAATAGGAGGAAGTTAGGAAAGGGGACTTAGCCCCTCCTTCCTCTCCTTCAGGGGACTTTCCAGGTACCCGGGAATTCTCAGCTCTGTCACGAGTAGAATCCTTCGGGTCTTGGTATGACTGCTTAACCTTGGGGTACAAGGTGTTTGGTTATTAGGGTTCCCTGTGAAGGTGAAAATCATAAGCACAGAGGAGTCACGAGGAGGGAGAAAAGAACTCAGAGATCAGATGACTGCTTATAGGGAATTGAGAGAAATGTCCCTCCAGGTCCTCACATTTTTAGATGAAATGTAAGAAACCTGGCAATTAAAAGTTGAGTCATTACTAACTTAACTTGATTTGTTAGATTAACAAAATCTTTGATGCAACTTCAGATCACAAATCTAAGCGTTTCAACGGATAGCCCAAATACTTAAAAATTCTTGAAATAATCCTGGTTTGAAACCAAGGCCTGTAGCTTCAAAACTACTTTCTGAGTGGATTTCTGCACTTTTGGAAAGCAAAACAGTTTTTGGAACAGAGTGACATAGTCAGAATGACAGCCCAGTGCTCAGATACCCGGAAAATCATTGTGGGCGACCGCAGCAGGCTTCCCTGAAAGCGGGCACCGCCGTATGCGCTCTGCCTGCTGTGGGAGGACGGCACCCAGACCTTGACCACCCTGTTCACTTCATTCCCGCACCACCCTGCTCAGCAGAGAGTGGAGCACTGGGGTCCTGCATTCAGTAAGTGTTGGGCCTGGGTCCCCCTGGACTCTGCAGCCTGCTCTCTTTAGTACATCATGCGCTCTGTGTTTATGGTGGGGATACGTCGCCTCCTGGCACAGGCCTTTGGGCCTGGGGACTGACTGACCCGGTGGGCATTAGCTGCAATTTAACTGTCCTCGGGGCAGCGTGGGGAGGTGTAAGGGATATGAGTTGAGAGGACATGATCTCTGAAGTCTCCACAGCCTGATGCTGTGAAGTTTTTATTAAAAACCGGCATAATGTGCTGTCGCTGGGCGGTATGTGGAGGAGGATGCTGGGGGGCTGACTCACAGTGGCAGTTGCTTCTCCGGCAGGGACCATTGTCGTAGAAGGCCATGAGCTGCATGAAGAGGACATCCGCCTCATGTACACGTTTGATCAGACAACAGGAGGGACAATGCAGTATGAAGCACACTCAGATGCCCAGGTATGTTGCTCTTCCCTGGAACGTTTCTTTACCAAAAGATAACATAAGAAGAAAAAGTATTTGCTTTTGCCTTCCTGAGTGTTGAGCTCAGCTGGTCACCTGACCAGCTGGTTTCCTGAGCTGGCCTCAGAGTACAGTAAACCAGGTATCCATTTTAGATTGGCTTTATTAAATTGCTCCATTGTATGCTCTTAACATGTGCACCTTTTTTTTTTTTTTTTTAATCTTTATTAGAGAGAAAACATGAGCGGGGGTGGGGCGGGGAGGGGTAGAGGGAGAAGTAGACTTCTCACCGAGTGGGGAGCCTGATGCGGGACTCGATCCCAGGACCCTGGGATCGTGACTGAGCCAAAGGCAGGCTTTTAACCTACTGAGTCACCCAGGTGCCCCGACATGCGCGTTTCTTTAGCATATATGAAATTGACATTTTATGACCTCTGCTTGCAATTGTCTTGAGTGTTGGGTCCTACCAAAATGATTAAGATATAACCCCACCCTTCAAGGAATGACCCAGTCATAGAGACAGAAAAGTAAGCTAATTCTTACCCCTCTGCCTGATAAGTTATCTGCTAGGAATGAGCACAGAGAGGGGTTCCTTTCCAAAGCCTGGTGTGGAGGCAGGCAGGGAACGGACATCCTGGAGGGGGATGTGCAGCGGTATTGGATTCTGAGGTCAGTGCTTTTTGTCGTGATGGATCAGAGCGTCTCTCTTTGCTCTTGACCAGACTTTTCTGGGCAGACAGATCATAAGATCTCTAGGGTGGGAGTGGGGGACTTGTGGAAGTTCCATGTGAGGAAGACCAATTCCTCGGCTTGAATGAGACATAGGCTGAGCTCCATATGGCCAGACGGCATGAGGAGCCACCTGTGAAGAAGCTGGGAAAGGAGGGTGAGAGAGTGTGTAAACACCCTGATGGCGGCCAGCCTGAGGATGGCACTGAAGGAAGTGTCCTCATTTTCTGAGATTAATGACACAGTTCATATACTGTGGGCTGGGGTGGCCCTGCCCTGCCACCCATGTCCAGTTCTGCTCTCATGAAGTAGTGTAAATTGTTCATCTTTCTGATAAAGTTTCATCAGAAACGTCCATGCTGCTGGGACGCCTGGGTGGCTCGGTGGGTTAAGCCTCTGCCTTCAGCCCAGGTCATGATCTCAGGGTCCTGGGATCGAACCCCGCATCCAACTCTCTGCTCAGCAGGGAGTCTGCTCCCCCGCCCCGCCCCGCCTCTCTGCCTGCTGCTCTGCCTACTTGTGATCTCTCTCTGTCAAATAAATAAATAAAATCTAAAAAAAAAAAAAAAAGTCCATGCTGGGACACCTGGGTGGCTCAGTCAGTGAAGAGTCTGCCTTTAGCTCAGGTCATGATCTCAGGGTTCTGAGATCCAGCCCCACATTGGGCTCCCTGCTCAATGTGGAGCCTGCTTCTCCCTGTTCCTCAGACCCTCCCCCTACTTGTGCATTCTCTCTCTCTCTCTCTCTCTCTCTCTCTGACAAATAAAATCTTTAAAAAGAAAGAAAAAAAGAAACAAACGTCCATGCAGCTAGTGCTTGAATTACAAGCGTATCTCCCTCTGTGTTAGCAGTGACACCAGTCCTCACTGTGTCTGTGCCGGTGGTGACACTCTTTTCTTTACGTCATCATTGACAGCCTTCACTACAGATGGCATAGGAAGTAGATGAAGTCAGCACGAAGATGACCGTTTAAATCATAATAAATGTGTTGTGGTTCCCTGAGAAACCGTGTGTTGAATCAGACTGACAGACCAAAGGCCGGAAAGTCTCCTGGCTGAAGAAAACAACAGGGGCTGTTTTGGGGCCTTCGTGGGCTCATTGGCAGTGTGAAGGGCCCTGCAGCCCTGACTCCACTTCCTGCAAGGGCAGTGACTGCTTTTCACACAGACAAGGAACAGTTACACGGGAGACACCGCTCCTCCATCTCCTGTGAGCGGCACCCGCGGAAGGGAAGGAGTCACTGGACCCATCCCCGCGGAAGGAATAGCTCCTTGCAAGCACCTGAACTGTAGCGAAACTAGTTTAATTTTATCTCCTTTGCTCAGTTAGATGAATAAATAGCGCCACATGACAGACTTCTCAGAATTTAACTTAAAAACAGTGTGCTGAGTTTGAGAGAATCATTCCTCCTTGTTTGGTTGTCGCACAGTGCACTGTTCTTTCCGGCAGGTTTTGGTTCTCTTAGATGTCACTCCCGACCAGTCAATGGTGGATGAAGGAGTGGCTCGGGAGGTCATCAATCGCATCCAGAAACTTCGCAAAAAGGTCAGTTTGTCACATCAAGAACAAGCTTGTCTGGGTTTTTTGTTGTTGTTGTTTGGTTTTTTGGTTGTTGGGTAGAACAGGAAAGGCAGATAATATAAATCATTGTAATTGAGTAATGATAATTAGTCACTCATTTATGGTCTGTTCAGTTGTGCTTGTGGGAAAAATAGGCCCCTCCACTCCCTACTCTTTCACCCTGAGCTGGACATGGCTGTTGTGTTTCTCTGAGCAGGAGTTTTCAGCAAAGCTGTGCCCCTTGTCTACCTTTTTCAGTTCCCTATGGTTTCCACAGGATCATCTGGATAGGTAGCCCTCCTTACTGGCACAGGTCATCAGAAAGGACAGTGGGTGTCTGAGGAAGGGCATCTAGCTCAAGGAGACATTATTAGATCTGGACAGAGGGGTGGCTCTTCCTTACTGGGGAGCTGGGAGCCAGGAGCTCCCACCCCTCAACCCTGAGGAGGGACTTCCCCATCCAAAGAGGGTCTCCCACCTCGACCCTGAGAGGATCCCTCGCCCTGACCAGAACAGGGGCTCCCACCTCCCCTCCTCAGGCCAGGTGTCTAAGACCTGTAGTTCTGGGTCTCAGGAGTCCACGTCAACAGGTTAATGGGATACTTGGGAGCTCTGCCTCAGTTCAGAGTTTTGTGAGTGGGTTTCTACACAGTCCTTTGTTTCATAGGATTGGGCAGGAGCCTGTTTGCTCCCATAATGATTCAGCACAGGACTGTCAGCTCTGTTCAACAACACCATATGTTTTGACTAACAAATGTGCTTCCCTTTTAAATTTTCTCTGTGTGCTTTCAGTGCAATCTGGTTCCAACTGATGAAATAACAGTTTATTATAAAGCAAAATCTGAAGGGAAGTATTTGAATAATGTTATCGAAGGCCACACAGAGTTCATATTTGCCACCATAAAGGCTCCCTTGAAACCGTATCCAGTTCCAACGTCAGATAAAGTCCTTATTCAAGAAGAAACACAGGTGAGTTCTGGGTTTGTTGAACTGTGAAGAGATGTAAGGTTAGATTTTATGTTGTTTGTGGAGTAATCTCTTGATGTTCTATCCCCAGTAGCAACTAGCATAATTCTCAGTCCTAAAATACAGGGTGGGTTCAGTGTCCAGAGAGGAGAGAGAGGGAAGGCAGGGAAGGTAGCCAGGAGGTGCATGAGGGTTGCCAGGAAAACAGGGGCTATATGGGCTTGCTTTTCCTAAAACTAGGGAAGTTAATATTGTGGATTCTGTGACTGTTCAAGGCAAATAACAGTTGACTTGAAGAGCAGTTGAATTTACAGTAGTCAGTTTTACATAAAATTACAGTTTCATTTCCTATTGGCACTTTTTAGATAGAACTATGAAAATCTGATTCCAAGATACGGAAGATATTGGCCATAATTCAGAAATAGGTCCTTTATAATAGGGGAAGGAATTGATTCAGTTGATGACTCTGCCATGTCTTCCTTGTCTCATTCCTCCTTTCTGTAGGAGGAGACAGATGGTATAGACAGGCAGGGGCTAGATGTCACTGTTTGTCTTTTCAGTGGGGCATATTACAAGATGGTTTCATTTCTGTTCTGCATTTAGGAGAACAAGGTGAAAAGTCACAACTTTTGACTGTTTTAGTGATGAGGTTGCTTACGCGCTCAGAATCGTACAGAGCTCTCAGTGTGGGAAGTAGCTGCAGGGTTAGTTGGTGACGTGGTCAGTGCTGCAGTTACTCAGTCGCAAACTCTCATGTGCTCAGTTAAAGGGTTCTGACCTGGAAATTACAATCACCAGAGGATCATCCCTGCCTGGTCCTGCTTGTGCATATGTCAATCTTAACATTTGTACAAATGGCAGTGAGCAAGGTAAGAGTAAATGAGTCCCGTGGGTTGAACTTTACTTTTTACTTAAACCTATGAATGTCTTTAAGGCTATTGTAAGAAAATTAGTGAAATCGTATGACTTCCTCTTTCTAATTGCCATCAAAATGAATCCACAAAAGTAAAGGGTTGGAGTTGCACTTCCAGGAAGAAGAGATAGACATGCTTTTCCCTGCTCTTCCCACAAAGTACAACCAAACACCCTGGTTGTGATATATAAAAGCAAATGTCAGAAGACTCCTAAAGGGGGAGGGAAGAGGGCTGGCTTTTCTTTTTGCCTCATACATCCCAGTCTTGGAGCTGAAGAAGCCGGCAACCTGGAAATGCCTAGCGCAAACAAAAATGCTCCAATAAAATCCTGCTCTCTCTAGCTAGAAAACGAGGAGAGGTGCAGCCTAGCAAGATAGAAAACTTCTAGACAATATCTGCTCTAGTCTAGCCACATACAACAGAAGAAACTGGCCCTACTACCACTCCCACCAGCAAAGACCAAGTGGGGAGCCTAGACCTTTGTCAGGAGCCTCAGGCCTCTTCCACTTCGTGGTGTTTGAGAAGCTCACAGTGAGCTGGGACTTTCATCCTACCTCGGCAGGTCAGGTCTTGATCTCACGATTATGAATTCAAGCCCCACATTTGGCTCCCCAGCATGGAGCATACTTAAAAAAATAAAATAATCTGAAAGAACATAAAGCAGCCGTAATAAAAAATGTTCCACGGAGCAATTACAAATACAAAGGAAACAAGTAAAAATAGGAAGCCTCGGCTAAGAAGTGTGTATTAAGCATCAAATGAAATCTTTAAAACTGATAAATGTAAGACTAGGATACAAAACCCAGTGGATGGGCACAATGACAGAACAGAAGGGACAGGAAAGAATCTGTGAACTGGAAGATAGAACAATAGAAATTGCCCATTCTGAACAAAAGAGAGTTTTTATAAATCAGAAAAAAAATGAACAGAGTCTTAAGGATTTGTGGGATATTAACAGAAGTTGAATATTCTGTTACTGAATTCTGATAGAATAAGAAGGAACGACAGGACTGAGAGAAATAATGACTGAGAATTTCTAAACTTGGCAATACATGTACACCTACAGATTCAAGAAGCTGAGAGAAACCGATGAAAAATTTACATGGAGACATCATGTAGTCAAACTTGTGAAAGCTGAAGGCAAAGAAAACATCCTGAAAGCAGCGAGAGAATATGCTCGCCTAACTTACAGGGGAAAACTATTGGAACAGTATTGGATTTCTCATCAAAAACCTCGGAGGCCAGATGGCAGAATGTTAGGAGTGCTATCTACCCAAAATTCTATATCAAGCAAAATATCTTTCATGGTGGAGGGAAAATCAAGACATCCCCAAGTGAAGGGAGACCAAGAGAGTTAGTTGCTAGCATGACTTAAGCTAAAAAGAAGTAGGTAGAGGAAACTCATAAAACAAAGAAAATGACAGAAGAAGAAATGTAGGGACATCAGGACAGAAGAAACAACAGTAGAAAGAGTCAAAATATAGGTAAATTCAGACTTTCTTACTTGAATTTTCTAAATTATTTGATGTTTGTAATAAAACCTATATAACATTTCAGTGTGTATACAAGAAATACATATATATTTTTAAAGATTTTATTTATTTATTTATTTGTCAGAGAGAGAGAGTACACAAGCAGGCAGAGGCAGAGAGAGAAGCAGGCTCCCCGCCGAGCAAGGAGCCTGATGTGGGACTCCATCCCAGGACACTGGAATCATGACCCGAGCCGAAGGCAGCGGCTTAACCAACTGAGCCATCCAGGCGTCCCTATACAAGAAATATTTAAGAAAATTAACAGTAGGGAAAAGCAAAGTGATGGAAGGGAGATCACGTTTCTGTGCTTCCCTCAAACTGGTCAAATGCCAACATCAGTAGGCTGGGTGTTAATGTGCATATGCAGTACCACCGGGTACAACCACTAAACCAGCCTGTTCCTGGAGAGTCACACAAAAACACTATAGAAATAAAAATGGAGTTGTAAAATATATTCATATAACCCACAGGAAGCTTAGAGAAAGAAAACCGAACAAGTGGAAGCAGCAAATAAGACGGAAAGCTTAAGCTTACCATCGGTAATTACACTAAATGGGGGAGGGGCTAGGAGTAGGAGAGGGAGAAGCAGGCTTCCTGCTGAGCAGGGAGCCTTGATTCGGGGCTCAATCCCAGGACCCTGGGATCATGACCTGAGTCGAAGGCAGACGCTTAACAACTGAGCCACCCAGGTGCCCCAAGAGGGAGCATGTAACTCTTGGTCTCTGGGTCGTGAGTTCAAGTTCCACCTTGGGCATAAAGAGTACTTTTAAAAAATAATAATAATTGGGGCTCCTGGGTCACTCAGTCAGTTAAGCGTCTGCCGGGATCCTAGGGTTCTAGGATCGAGCCCCGCATCGATCTCCTTGTTCAGTAGGAGGAATGAATATGAATAAAATGAATTAATAAAATCTTTTTTAAAAATTACACAAAGCAAGAATGTTTCGGGGCACCTGGGTGGCTCAGTGGGTTAAAGCCTCTGCCTTCGGCTCGGGTCATGATCCCAGGGTCCTGGGATCGAGCCCCGCATCGGGCTCTCTGCTTGGCGGGGAGCCTGCTTCCTCCTCTCTCTCTCTGCCTGCCTCTCTGCCTCCTTGTGATCTCTCTCTCTCTCTGTCAAATAAATAAATAAATAATCTTTTTAAAAAAATGTTTATGTTCATTTCTGTAAAGCATCCTTCATAGCAAGGAAAGTCACTAGTGATGTTAAATAATGCTACAAATGTCAATCCACAGGGAAAGCATAATGATCCCACATTTGGAATTCCAGATGTGGGATCATTACGCTTTCAGCAGAGCTGCAAACCACAAAAGAGAGCTGACGCCTTAAAGGAGAATGAGAAAATTCAGTTTCAGTTTGAAAATTGAATATAGGGCGCCTGGGTGGCTCAGTGGGTTAAGCCGCTGCCTTCAGCTCAGGTCATGATCTCAGGGTCCTGGGATCGAGTCCCGCATCGGGTTCTCTGCTCGGCAGAGATCCTGCTTCCCTCTCTCTGCCTGCCTCTCCATCTACTTGTGATCTCTCTCTGTCAAATAAATAAATAAAATCTTTAAAAAAAAAAATTGAATATATACCTCTTTCAACGATCAGTAGAAGAGCTAGACAGAAAACCAGAGTCAAATCAACATTAATGGAACAGCTCACCCAGCAGCAGCAGAACGCCCATTCTGTTCAAGCTCCCACAGGACATTTACCAAGCTGGATTGTAGGCTAGGCCATGAAACTCATCAACATATTTAGGGATTGAAATCGTAGAGAAAATGTTGTCTGACGAATTATTTATTTCTGCTTTGTGAAAGATCCTGTGGAAAGGATGAAAGCCTGAGCTTCAAGGCAAGCAGTGGCCCTTGCAAACCATTTCTCCCCCCAGGTGTGTCCAGAGAACACGAAGAACTCTCCCCACTTCTAATTTAAAAAGATCCAGGTAGACAGTGGGAGAAAGACATGAGCAGGTGTTGACCAGAGGGAACATACAGGTGGTGTGTTTTCCTGGATTTTTCTTTCAAATTTAACATCTTTTTCCTTTAGTTTGACTTACATTTGTGGTTCTTTAGGTGGAGTATTACTTCTGGAAAATCCAAAAGGCGATAACAGGTTGGACCTTTTAAAGCTGAAGAATGTTATTACTAGTATTTTTGGTGTGAAAGATAGCGACCTGGCTGTCCTCCATGGTGCCGCAGGTATGTAGAAAGTCGGGAGCTGTCCTCTGACTCGAGGGGGGTCATTTGGTACTGGTTCTGCTCCACAGCCGTGCCTTCCTTACGAGGCTGGGTTGGCCAGGCCCTTGGCAGCCCTGGCCCTGTACCTCTGGGCCCCTGCTGGGATGGTGACAGCATCTGACATTGTGAACCTACCCTCATTCCTGCCCAGATGAACAACATCTCTGTGCCCCTCCGGAGATGGAGCCTTGCACCCTGTCCACTCCGTTAGCCTCAGGCTGGGGACCAGGCCTTAGAGACTCCATGCTGTGCTTTGACTTTAGTAAGCATAGTGCCTGTGTCTTGCTAGACAAGATTCTCAGTAAGACAAGCCTAAGTTAAGAGAGAGACATGTTGAAGTCCTTCCCCTGCATACTACCAAATGTGACCTTTGGAGACAGGGTCATTGCCAGTGTGATTAGATAATAAGGGTGTCCCCAGGAGCACACAGGGACATGGCCATGTGATGACAAAGGCAGGGCTGGAACGGGGGAACTTCAAGCAGATGGCTGGGAGCCTCCAGGAGCTAGAAGGAGAACAGGGAGAGCTGCCTGCAGGCTTCTCAGGGAGCAGGGCCTACGGAGGACCTTGATTTTGACACCTCACCTCCCAAATTGGAGCCGGTAGATTTCTGTTTGCTGTAAGCCCCATGTTTATGATTCTTAATGGCAGCCACGTGAGACAAGTACACTCGCTTTGATAAGAATCTGGATGCTCATTTTCAGGAAATTGTAAATAGCCTAAAAGAGGAGATGTAATTGGCCAACAAACACAGGCGAGCTGCTGGGCCACGACAGATGGGCAGAGACTAGGGCAGGCTCGTGGTGTCAGATGCCATCACCCTCTGTGACGCAGCCCACAGGAGTTCCGGGAAGCCACAGGTGTGGAGGTCCTACAGCCCCTATTCCTCCGGGACCTGCCCCAGCCGTGTTTGCGACTCTAAGCAGTGTTCAGTTGTAGATCAAGGAGATCTGCATGTGTCCCCTGTGTCTTGCTGTTTTTCACATGTGTTCATGAGTCAAATGATCTGTTTTCTTCTGACTATAATTATCATGTTTTAATATAAGGCTTCCTTTCACAGTGAAGTTTAGTATTCTGATGTAGGAGATTTTACAAGGATCTGCAAAAATACTAAGTACTAAAAGGAGAAAAAAAACAATTTGCTATATGTTTTTGTTATTACTATTATGTGGTTCGTTTTGCAGTGTTCACATCTCCTGCTATTTGCATGTCATTTAAGCCTCATTTTATAGAGAAGGCCATGTCCTTTGGTAAAAGAAATTAAGTGGAAACATTACTGCAAAGATAAAGGATAGTTTAATAATTAAGTAGGATCGAGTGAATGACTTCAGCTCTGCACTATTTATCCTGAACGAGTGATTTGTTGTTGCTGTTTTTGTTGTTACTTCTAGAAATACGAAACCAGACTGACTTACTGAGTCTCAGTGGGAAAACCCTTCGTGTGGCAGCGGGGTCTGCCCCCGCTGTGGTGGACGGCCCCAGCACTGCACTCTGCCGCTACATCAACCTGCAGCTCCTGAACGCAGGCCCACAAGGTGCGCGTCCCCCAACTGCCAGCCCTGCGCCTGCGGGGGTGAGGGGCTGGCAGCTGGGTTTCCGTTCACGGCCTGCCTTGCACGTGGTGCATTAAGGTGTGCGCTCCGATCTGCCCTGGGCAGCACACAGGCTGGCTTCTCTTGTGTGTTTGTGTGGAAACACCCTCCACCTGGCAGTCAGGAGGTGGGGTACCCTGACATGTAAACATTACCGCTAAATGAAGTGGAATTAAGTGCCGTCGCTTTTTTTGTTTTTTGCCTTTTTTCTTTTTCCTGGAAAGTGTTCTGAAATCTTTGTACACCTCCATACCTCAGTCAGCAGACTAGCTGGCTATTTATTTTTCCTGGATATCTTGGGCCCTCACTGTGCACAGCATGTGTTTATGGAATACCTCTTCCCCAGCTGAGGGGGTTTATACCCATTGGGATTTCCATTGTCCCTGCCCCTTCCCCTCTGCAGTCTGGACACCAGGCCCCCAGGCCCTGCTGGTTCTTGGAGCCTCTCCTCTGCAAAGGGGCCGGCAGAGGGACAGGGTTGGTGAGGGGGCTGTGCTCTCAGGACCCGACCCAGTGGTGGTTTCTTCTACAGAGTGTGTAAAGGGAACAGTGGGCACACTCCTTCTGGAAAACCCCCCCGGGCAGAACGGACTCACCCACCAGGGCCTTCTGTATGAGGCAGCCAAGGTGTTTGGTCTTCGCAGCAGGAAGCTCAAGCTGTTTCTGAATGAGACTCAGACACACGGTAAGATGACAGCACGTGCTACAGCTGCACTTCCTTGCTGGTTGTGTTTTTGCTCTTTTCTAGAAATTTGCCATATTAGATTGTTAAAATAATAATTAAAAGAATGATTGCTTTTTGCACTGAAAATAATGCTAGAATATATTGGTAAGTTATTAAAAACACATGCTTCAAAAAAAAAAAAAAGCTTCTAGATAAATTAGCATCTATTTGCCAATTCTAAGATCACTCTCTTCCCCAAGGATCGGAACAGTGTTCCGATCCTTGGGGAAGCTTGTAATGGTGTGGTGCCCCCTCCGCTAGCGTGGACAGAGCATACTTGCAGGCGCTTTCTCAGCGAGCCCCGAAGATTGGAGAGCCCAGGCCTGTCACTCGGGAAGGAGATGGCAGTGGCCCCAGCAAGGCCGGTGGCACCTTGCCCCAAATCCACTCTGGTCTCAGGGTCCCATCACTGGCCCCATTCTCTTCTTTATCCTTGTCACCTGTCACCTGTCTGCTGCTGGAGCCCTTTCCCCAAAAGGCTTCTGTTTGTGTGGTCATCACTCCAGTTACTGTAACTCAGACCGTTTATTCATTTAGCCTTGCAGCCTGGGTCAGCTGGACGCTCTGGCGGGCTCTCTGTGCTGGGGGACAAGTGCCCAGAGTTGTCTTGTCCTTGGTTCTCTGCAGTTTGATTGTGCTCCTCCCAGGTGTACGTGTTTTGGTGAAAGGGCTTCTTCAGTCTTTCTCAGAGCACCCACCTCCGTGCCCATGCCACTGGTCCGTCCCCAGTGCTTCTCCATCACCTGCTACAGCCTTGGCATATGAACTCTAGTACTAGATTAATCCCCACCGCTGTGCTGCATCTGTGTCTGGTCTGAGGATCTCTGTGTCTCTCCTACAGTGCTGCTGTTGCCTTTCAGAATGCCTTGTAGCTTTTTGTTGACAGCCTGATATGAGGACTGGGACACGTGACCTGAGGGGAAAAGTTGGGGTGAGGCTGGCTGGTCGTCTGGCATCAGAAGTGTCCGTACTTCTGTCTCATCCGGCTCTAACCCCATTGTCCTGCAGAAGCCCACAGGGGATGGGACTCGTTCTATAGTTCTGTGATTAGTGCTCAGTCTCTGGGGACCCTGTGTCCCTGGGCCATGACCCCAGCTTCTCTGTTTCTTCCTCCAGTAGGAGAGGGCCTGGCAGGGCTGGACCAGGTTATGTCCCTTCCTCCAGGCCAGTTAGGCCCTGTTTTTTGGGGGGTTTGTTTGTTTCTTTGTTTGTTTGTTTGTTTGTTTTTAAAGTATTTACTAATCAGGAAGGACTTGTGCCATTTTGCTGGGATTCTTGTTCTAGAAGTCTTATATTTGTTTTCTCCCTCATGTCCTCCAAAATTGCCTCCTTGGGGGTCCAGTTGATTTTTTCTTTTTTTTTTAAGCACACTGTCTTCAGTTCACTCCACACTTCCTTTTGTGTATTTCTCTTTTGCTATTTTTTTTTAAGATTTTTATTTATTTATTTATTTGACAGATCACAAGTAGGCAGAGAGGCAGGCAGAGAGAGAGGAGGAAGCAGGCTCCCCGCTGAGCAGAGAACCCGACGTGGGGCTCGATCCCAGGACCCTGAGATCATGACCTGAGCCAAAGGCAGAGGCTTTAATCCAGTGAGCCACCCAGGCGCCCCTCTTGCTATTTTCTTAGTGTTTACTGTGGGGATTACAGTTAACGTTCTAGATTAACAGCAGTCTGGTTTGAATCAATACCAATCTGACTTGAGTTACGAAAACCCTGCCCGTTTGTATTCTTGTCAGAAACTGCTTTGTATGCCCCCAAAACATAAATTTTTAACTGTGTCTTATGTATTTGTCTTTTAAATCATTTAGAAAACAGAAAGCAGAGTTATAAAGCAGACATGGGGCAGCACGTGGCAGTTACCATCGGTGTCCTTGCGTCCCAGCCTGAGGCCCTCCAGTGGTGCCGGGTGCCCTGTGCTTTTGTTCATTTGCAGTGTCTTCACTGCTCCTCAGCTCGGCCTTCACTCCCTCATCAGCCGGATTTGGCCACAAAAGTTCTTATTTTTTTCAGAGTTGAAAGCCTGGGGTCTTCCCAGGACTGTTCTGCGTGTGCACTCTGCCCTGGACACACACGCGGCTTTCTGAACCATGCCGTCTTCGACTTTGCCCCCAGACTGTAGGCCCTCTGTTACATGCTGTCACATGCTGCATCCGCAGCCTTGCGCCCCCGGCAGCTGTGGGCTTTTGTTTGCCTGACTCTGTTTCCCAGCGATGCCTGCACTTTTCCTACCTGGGCAGGTTCCAGGTTAGGTGAATGGAGATAAGCGCCCTTTGTGAGCCCCCTTGAGGGGGCCCCAGTCGCGTTAGGACACACACGGTGCCTTTGCTCCGTCCTCCTGGGACCATGGGGTCCTCAGGCTGGGAGGGTCGGGCAGCCAAGCACAAGTGGGACAACCACAGATCTTTCTACCCCCTACAAGTTGCCTTCTCGAATGTGGCATTTGTGTGGTTACTGTGAACCTTTGATTGTTTCTAGAATCCTGACGACAGTAGTTAGTGGAGTTTCTGTTGAAGCTGCATGTAAAGGAGCATTTCATTGTTTGGGGACACTGTCAGCCCAGGCCCACTTCACCTCAGTTACTTGGGGCCACAGGGAGTGTTTGGACAGCACGAGGGCCAGAGCCTCATAAGGCTGTGTCCAGTCTGTCCTTGGCCCACAGCAAGGCTGAGTGAGACCAGTTCTCCAGGCTGGCCTGACAGATGGGTGTAAGCCGGGGCCGTGAGACATACAAGTGTCTTCTCAGTTCTGGGGGCCAGAGGCCAGGTGTCAGCAAGGCCACGTTCTCTTTGGAGGCTCCAGGGCAAAATCTGGCCTTTGCCTCTTACCACTTCTGGTGGTTCCAGGCGTCCTGGACTTGTGACTCTATCACCCCAGCCTTGGCCTCTGCGGTCATGGCCAGTTTCTGGGAAGTAGAACAGGGCATGTCTTCTGGAAGGCCATGATTTAAACCCACTGCATTCTCTTGACCGTCTTCTCAGTGGTGAGGGATTTGTTTGAAATGCACTCTGGCTGTGGGTTCCTTATTCAGGGCCCCAGCATTTGTGGGGAGGACGGTTCACTGGATTTCCCAGTCTGTAGACCCCAGGTTTTTTCTTATCTCACTTTGATAACCTTTAGTGCCAAAGCTTTAAGCTTTTAGTGGCTTAAAGCTTTGGCACTAAAGGTTAGTGCCAGAAAACCAAAATGTTCAGGTATCTCTTGGGATTCATGATTTTTGGCTTAGAGGTTTCCCTCACTTTCTTCTCTTGTGTAGTTCCTTTTTTTTTTTTTTTAATGTTTTCTATTACACTTTAAAATTTTCTGCCCTGTTATTTAAGACTCAAGCCTCCGTTGCACCTGGGTTCCTCTCTGTAACCAAACATACCTCTGTGCCTCCACGTGGCTTTCAGGGGCTCCCTGTGTCCACGCCCTTGCTGGCTTAGGGCTCTATCCTCTGTTGAAGCGGCCTGTCTGCAGCCTGTCCACCCCCAGATTGTCTCCTGTGCGTTCCTCCCTTGACGGTGTCCCCACTCAGAGTCCCCACGGCTTCCTTATTCCCCACATGCGCTGGTCCCCAGGGGCAGCTGAGCCGTGGACGTGAAGAG
The DNA here is from genome assembly GCF_002288905.1 of Enhydra lutris kenyoni. Classification (NCBI taxonomy): domain Eukaryota; kingdom Metazoa; phylum Chordata; class Mammalia; order Carnivora; family Mustelidae; genus Enhydra; species Enhydra lutris. The sequence goes on from NW_019154117.1 coordinate 4,313,159, forward strand.
GCACCGTCGTCTATGGTTCTGTGCGTGTGCTGGCACCTGGCTGACACTGACCAGGGCAGAACCACGTTTGTGAGATTCTGCCCGTGACTCACAAAGCAGGCCTTGCTCCGAGTGTGACCTCACTGTGCCCTGAGACCTCAAAGCCTCAGTGATCGGATCCCCGAGAAGCCTGGGGCTCTTTCTAACCCATTGTCTCTGCCCTCTTCCTCTCAAAGTTGTCTTTTGTAAAACGGTACTAATTCGGTAAATTAGAAGGATCCCGCTTGTTCACAAGCTGCTCAGTATTATCTCCAGGCCTGTAGTACCTGCATGGAGGCAGCTTCAGGAGTGACGTCCAGCTTTCCTGCTGGGACGAGAGCCGATGGAAGGTCCTTCCCTTTGTTTTTGTTGTTTTGTTTTATTTTGTTTTGTTTTTTATTATGTTCAGTTAGCCAGCATATAGTACATCATAGGTTTGTGTTGTAGTATTTAACGATTCCTTAGTTGTGTATAACACCCAGTTCTCATGTTGGGATGAGCACTGGTCCTTCCCTTTGAATTCAGATCTGCTAGAAGAAAAACCGAGGGGGCAAAGAGCATTTTAAGGTTTTCTTCTCTCTCTCTCTCTCTCTCTCTCTCTCTCTCTCTCTCTCTCTCTCTTTCTCTCTTCTTGGGATTTTATCTATTTAGTGTGTTTTGAAGATTTTTTTTTTTTTAATTTGAGAGAGAGGGATAGCGTGAGCATGAGGGTCAGAGGGAGTGGGAGAAGTAGGCTCCCCGGTGAGCAGGGAGCCTGACTGGGGTCTCTGTCCCAGGACCCTGGGATCACAACCTGAACCGAAGGCAGACAGTTTACCAACTGAGCCACCCAGGCGTCTGTCTGTTCAGTATATTTTAATCAGTTACGTTTGGTTTATACTTTTAGATGCTCAGAGTTCTTGTCATTGTATCAGCTCCCATATTCTGTGACACGAGCCTTCAGTCTTTGGTAACTCTGTGCTCTGGCCTCATAAGATGTTATAGGCTTATCATGTCCTTACATTCCCCCACACCCTACACGGTGATTCCTCCTGCTGTAGGGAGTTAACATTTGGAGACCTCGAAGGTTCTCTGTGGGCCTAGGAAACACCTGTATGGGGCAGGGTGTGTGGACATCTGGGTCAGCACACAGGGCTAGTTAGTTTGGAGGGCTTGTTAGTTTGGAGGGCTTTCCTCCAGAAGTTCTGCCCAACACTTCACCCAAACTGTAGGGAGTTAGGTGCCTTTGACAAACTCAGAGAAGAGGCCACACAAGACCACTGTCACTTCTGCCAACTGTAAGTTCACCCTCAGGTTTGATAATTTACCAGCAGGATTTATGGAACTTGCTGGAAACTATTGAACTTGGGTTTTTAATAGGGAAAGGTACAGAGGGCCAAATCTGGGGTCCAGACATGGGGCTTTCAGGGGCCCTTTCCCAAGGAGTGATGGGCAGTGTTCCCTCCTCCCGGCCCCTCACTGTGACAGTGGTGCACACAGTGTATTACCAAACGGGAAGGCTGCCCAAGCCTGGAGGGGGTCCAGAGTCTGCAGCGAGGCTTCATTACATGGGCACAGTTCGTTCATTGCCCACGCAGCTGCACTGTGTTGGGGGATAGCACGTGACTGAAAGCTTCCACCCTAAATCCTGTGGTGGTCTTTCTGGTGTGGCTGGCTCCACGCAGAGTCCCCTCATTAGCAGAAGCTAGGAGGAGTATTCAGGGCCCACCATAAACAAAACACTCCCATCACTCAGGAAGTCCCAAGAGTCTAGAGGGTCCCCCAGGAGCTGGGACAAAGACCAGACCCCTTAGGGTGAGGCCAGATCCTATACAGAAGCAGTCAACACCCCCCCCCCCAAAAAAAAGCAGTCAACAATTTTTAAATATTCATACAGAATAGGTAGAACATTTACTTTTTTTTAATCTTCTTTCCATCCTAGAAATTACAGAAGAAATCCCCATGAAGACTTTGAACATGAAGACTGTGTATGTTTCTGTATTACCCATGACAGCAGAATTCTAACATCATATTCCACGTGACGGAGTCCTTCCCACGCCACATGCCTGTCCCCTGCACACACGGAAGATGTTTCCTTCAGGGGCACATATGTTTTGCTGCTCTGGGTTCACAGTTGGAATGGGGGTGATTCCTCAGGTGACTTGGCGCCTCACAATAATACTTACACGTAACCCGCAGCTCCCGCGCAGCCACGGGGAGGGCAGGCTGCACCTCTGCTCACTTCTGCACTTGCACAACATGGAAGTGATTTCAGTGGCAGATTTATATATCATTCTGTGGCCTTTTCAGACTTGCTTGAGATGTCTTGAAGGTATGTGTTAAATATTTCTGCTACCTGGATTTTCCTGGGTAATTTGATGGAATATTTGAAGTTTAAGTAAATTAGAACAATAAATAAATTTTCCCTCAGATAATAAATGTATTAGAAGTAATTTATTCTCCCATAGTCGAATGAAACCTGAAATGTGTAATCTCTAAAGAACACAAAACTTCATAGTGACCTCGTTATTAAGACATAGCTAACCATCTAATTTCACTTCTTCCCAAAATCCTGTGTCAAAGAGGCAGATGCCAGGACAAAATCAGCTGCAGAAGTTTTTTGGGGGAAACAAATGATGGATAAAGGGAGGGGGCAGGCTCCTGCGGACAGAGAAGAGGAAGAAGGGAGGGTTGATTAGAAAAAGCCCAGCCTGCAGGGCAACCTGGGGACGTCTGGGTCAGGCCTGGCTTCCCCATGGAAAGAGTCCAGAGGTGGGCAGACAAGACCAACTTCGCCCGCCCACCTTAGTCGGTCCGTGGCCGGGCACTGCCAGGGGGCAGCGGCGCAGATGCCTCAGAGGATCTGAAGAAGTGCCCTGGCTGGAGGCCATCCACCAGCTGTGCTCCTGTGTCAGGGTCTCCTGGAGGGGAACGGCATGGTGTGTCTCTGGCTGCTACAATTAATGCATTTCAACTCCACAAAGTTAGAGGGGAGAAAAAAAGAACAAGTGTGAGTCAGGATCATTGGAATGCCTGTGCACTACTGTTGAGAATGTGAGATGTGGCCACTATGGAAAACTGGATGGACATTCCTCAAAAATGGAAAAATGTTCTGGGAACCTGGATGTGTGCCCCAAAGAACTGAAGCCCAGGTCTCGAAGAGATTCAGCGCCCCAGCTAAACTGCGGTGCTACTCCGTATCCAGCATATACGCACAGTGGACCAGCATTCAGTGTCTATGGAGAAGGATGCGCCTTGGGGCCATTGTGCCGAATGAAGCAAGCACGGAGACGAGTGTTCCGAGATCCCACGTCTGTGAGGTCCCTGGAGGGATCCAGCAACCAAAGCTGCCCCAGGGAGGGGAAGGGGGACTTGTTCAATGGGAACGGCTTCAGTTTTACAAGGTGGAGTTCTAGAGGTCTTTCTGCCACTGTGAATATAGTTAACACTACCGCATGGTTCCCATGAAAGTGGTGAAGTTGGTAAATGTTAGGTATCTGTTACCACAATTTTGAGGTATTTTTAATGTCAAAGGGACAGAAGCCGCCCTGAAAGAGCTCCCACTGGCCAAAGCTGGAGCAATTTGAGCAAGAAAATAATTTAGTATTGGATTAAAATCCAAAAAAATGTTCATGAGTCCATACTGATATCAGTGACTGAGAGAGAAGTGATAAACAACTTTGTAGCTACTCCCCCTCAGGAGCTGCACCCTATGTCCCCGTGGTTAGAAGTGGGCAGCGCTTGGTGACCTACTTCCTGCGGAACAGAAGTCAGCATCAGCCACGGAAGCGTACGCTTTCCATATGATGAGAGTAGCTCTGTGTCCCCCCGTCTAACCATGAGGAAAACCTCAGACAAGTGCACACTGAGAGACATTCCACACAGTTCCTGACTCCAGACTGTCAAGGTCATCACAAGCAAGCCATGCCTGCGAAACTATCCCAGACCAGAGACATAGAGCTGCAACGTGCGGTTTGAAGGAACAATTCAGTTCATAACAAGGTCATGGATCCACAGACTCAATATTGACAATCTGCCCAGCTGCCATATAGAGTCAAGGTAATCTCAGTCGAAATCCCAGCAGAGTATTTTGCTAAGTGAAATAGAGAAATTCAAATATTATATGATTTCACTCGTATGTAGAATTTAAGAAAGAAAACAAGCACATGGAAAAACAAAACAAAACAGACAAACCAAGAAACAGACTCTTAACTGCAGAGAAACACACTGTCACCAGAGAGGAGGGCAGCAGTGGGGGGTGGGAGAAATAGGTGATGGGGATGAAGGAGTGCACCTGTCATGCTGAGCACCTGTGGTGTATGGAAGTGATGAATCACTATATTGTTCACCGGAAACTAATATTGACACTGTATGTTAACTACTGGAATTTAAATAAAAAGTTTTTTAAAATCCCAGCAGGGTTTTTTTCATACACATTAACAGGCTAATTTAAAGATTATGTGGAAACACAAAGGATTCAAAAGCCAAATAAACTTTCAAAGAGAAGTGAAACGTTGAAGGACTTAATCTGATTACAAGATTTCTAAAACTATAATAATTAAGGCCATGTAATTGGCATAAAGATAATAAATAGATCATTAGAACAGGGTAGAGAATCCAGAAACAGACCTACACATAGATTTTTGGTTAATTCTTTTTTTTTTTAAATGATGCCTTTGATGTCACTGGGTGAAGGATAATCTTTTCCCCCAAATGGCAGTGGAACAAGCAGCTGGTCATAGACATGCGCACACACAGAACCTCAGCCTGTACCTCTCCATGTGCAAAAATTAAAATGTATCAAAATATAAATATAGCGGGACGCCTGGGTGGCTCAGTGGGTTAAAGCCTCTCCCTTCGGCTCAGGTCATGGTCCCAGGGTCCTGGGATGGAGCCCCGAATCGGGCTTTCTGCTCAGTAGGGAGCCTGCTTCCCCCTCTCTCTCTGCCTGCCTCTCTGCCTACTTGTGATCTCTCTGTCTGTCAAATAAATAAATAAAATCTTTAAATATATATATATATATATATATATATATATATATAGCAAAGATAAGTGTATTTTTCCACAATAAAAATATGTTCACAGAGAACTAAATGTTAAGAGCTAAAGTTGATCCATTTTCTGTAAGAAAACAGGAGAAAAGCCCCCCCAAAATACCTACACCTTAATCCCTGGGAAACTATGTAATTAAGGTTATAGGCTTTACGATTAAAGAGACTCTCCTGATTTATTTTGGGGGGGGGGGGCAATCTAATCAAAGGAGCCTTTAAAAGGGGAGAATGGAGGTCAGAGAAACTGGCAGGAGGGGATAAGAGGTTCCAAGCAAGTATTTGCCATGCCTTTGCTGGCTCTCCAAGGTGTGGGCCCAGTGCAAGAGGGGGCGAGGCCTGTAGGGGCTGTGGTCACCTCAGAAGGCAGCCTGCAGGGAAATGGGCCACAGTCTTAGAGCAGGAAGGAGCTGAAACTTAGAAATGGTTCTTCCTCACCAGCCTTAGAAATGGTTCTTCCTGGGGGCCAAGCTGGTGAACACCTCAGTCTGGGCCTTTGTGAGTCTCAGCAGAGGAACCATCCAAGCATGTCAGACTTCCAGCTGCAAAGTAATAAGCTCGTGTGGTCCTAAGCTGCTTAATTTGTGGTGATTTATTACAGCAGGCATAGGGGGCTAATACACAGTGAACGAGGCAAATATTTCTCAAATCCGTCTCAGAAAGCTCAAACTGAGGCACCTAGGCTGCCCAGTCGGTTGAGCGTCCAGCTCTATTTTTGGCTCAGGTCATGATCACAGGGTCCTGGGACCGAGCCCCGCGTTGGGCTCCCTGCTCAGCAAGGAGTCTGCTTGAGATTCTCTGTCTCCCTCTGCCTCCCTCTCCCCTGCTTGCTCTCCTTTTCCCTCTCTCAAATAAATAAAATCTTTAAAACACACACACACAACACACACAAGAAAATATAATAAAATTGGGCTTGAAAATTAAAGAGTTAAAAGAAAAAGACTTGTTCTTCAAAAGGTTTGTGTATATAAAATGCAATTCACAGACTTATGAGATATTTGCAAAACATCTAGATGCGTATCTCGAATATATCAGGAGCTCTTAGAACTCAATAATAAGACAAACAACCCAAGTTTTTTTTAATTCGGCAAAAGATCTGAACCGACATTTCACCAGAGAAGGTGCACAGATGGCCTCAGACACACAAGTGATGCTCGGCACCGTTAGTTGTCAGGGAAATGGGAAACTAAAGCCACAGTGAGAATCATCACGTGCCCACTCGACTGCTAGAAGTCAGAAGTCTGACGCTATGGTGTGAGGGGTAAGGATGTGCTGCTTTTGGGCACGTGAAATGGGACTGTTGGTTTGGAAACAGTCTAGCAGGTGTTTTTAAGCTGAACAGACCTTGGGTCCATAGTAGATGGCCCAGACCTTGCCAGACTTGTCCAGACTTGCTCCTTTGGGTCAGAACCACTGTAAACCATGGACATAACTGACATCCAAAGGAGAAATCTGGGAAGTGGAAAGAGGAAGGCAAACTGGTTTGGAGCGCATGGCTGGAAAACACAGGGGTGGGTGTCGTAAACCTCTCCAACCAACAGCAGAAGGTGGGCCCAAGCCCGTTTGTTCCTGCCCCAATGGAACAGGAGTCCTTCTAGCATGAAGAGGCCCCGCTAACAGTAAGCAGGAAGGGGAAATGCTCCTCCTTCCACCCAGACCCGGCATTCTGGAGGGTGCATTCTGCGGGCACAACTAGCACCCCGCCACAGCGGCCTCTTCGTCCTCACTGGCCTGAGGCCCTTGGTGGCCAGGGTAACCGGTGCGGGTGGGGTTTCTGGTCATAACAGGCACATGCCCTCTGTCTCCACAGGTAGGAGAGCTCCCAGCACAAGCCCCAGGCCGGGGACGCCTCGTTCTCCCCCAGGAAACCCCTTCTCTCAGGGACCCAGCACCCCAGCCTGTGGGTGGACCTCGGGAGTCACAGGGTAAATAATGTTTTCCCTTCACAGGGGCGTTTCAAGCCCGCTGAAATGAGTGTCAAACATTCCAAGTGCTTAGAAATGCCAGTTCAGCCTGTCCCTAACCAGTGTGTGACTGGGCCAGCCTTCGTGCTTCCTGCAACTGCACGACCCTCTCAGCAGTAACCGTCAGGAACAGTGAAAAAAAGGGTTATTACTCACAGGTCCTGGAGAGCACCTGGCATACCTGAGGCCCCCGTGGGGTCTCAGAGAGAGACAGAAAGTGCAGGCTTGGGGTTCTGCTTTTATTGGGGTCAAGGATGGAGGCCTAGATTTTCAAGGGCTCACTCTTTATTGATGAACTGAAAACATAGGAGCCGGAATTTAAAGCTGCGAAAGAGAAAACACAAGTGGGCCGAATGGTCACTGATCAAAGTGACGTCCTTCAGTTATGCTCTAGTAGTTCTCTGCGAATGAGGTTCTTCTAAGTCTGGCCTCCTCCACCGATTAAAGTCGACGGAGATCTCTATACGCAGAGGAGCCTGCAGGACAGGGGGCCAGGCCGGGTCTTTCTCTAGCCGAGGGGCGGGCAAGGTGGGTTTCACGAGGGCTGTGTCTGAAGTAGGTGTGCCCGCAGCCAGAGACTAACGCAGGCGCTGGCATCACAGCAAAAGAAAAACAACTTTCAGGGCCTGGAAACCGTCAAGACCTATTGCTCTTTTGGGAGCCTTGTTCTCTGGCTCTGCTTGGATTGTGAGGAGCGAGGGAGCCGACCAGGAGGGGTCCGTGCTTGGCCTGACCGAGGCCCCACGGGAGTCCCCTGGCGAGTGGAAGGGGCCCCGGTGCCCAGGTGCCCTCCTGCTCCCGCTGGGTCTTCCGATCCATCGCGGTCCCAACTCCTGGCATGTGGCAGCTGGGAGCACAGCTGGTCGGCGCTCCACAGGACAAGAATCAGAATTCTCTGGAGTAGCGTTTGAATCCCTAAGGAGGTTAATGAGTGGCCACAAATGGATACAGTGTCTCTTCAAGTTGAATAAAGTGCATTTACACAACCAAGCCTAGACTGCTTTCATAATGGTTCCTATTTGACAGGAGACTTCTGTTGCCCTGTTGTAGTAGGTACCCAAGATAAATCACTTTTTCTTTGCAAATTTGAGCCTCTTGTGGTGCTACCTTATAACCACATTGAGCCAAATGATTCAAAACTGTAATGATATTTTCTAGACACTTTTTTAAGATTTTATTTATTTATTTATTTGACAGACAGAGATCACAAGTAGGCAGAGAGGCAGGTGTGGGGGAGGTGGGAAGCAGCTTCCCTGCTGAGCAGGGAGCCCAATTCAGGGCTCGATCCCAGGACCCTGAGATCATGACCTGAGCTAAAAGCACTTAACTGACTGAGCCACCCAGGTGCTCCAATTTTTAATAGTTTTTTTTTATTAAGAATTTTTTAGAGCAGTTCTAGGATTATGGAAAAACTGAGGAGAAGGTACAGAGATTTTCCATAAACCCCATTCCCCCCACTCACAGCCACCCCAGCTTTCGCCTCTCCCACCAGATGGTACATTTGTTACAGCTGATGAACCTACATGGACACGTCATCATCAACCAGAGTCCGCAGGTTCGGTCCGCGTGGTGGGCATTCTGTGGGTCTGGACAAATGTACAAGGACAGGTCAGCATCATTACGGTATCACACAAGGTATCTTCTTGGCCCTAAAAATCTTGTGTTCCACCTGTTCATCCCTTCCTTCCTCCAAACCACTGGCAGCCTCTGATCTTTTCACTGGCTCCATAGCTTTGTCTTTCCCAGAACGTCGTATAGTTGGAATCATGCAGCCTTTTCAGACTGGCTTCTTTCACTTGGTGATGTGCATTTAAGGTTCCTCCGTGTCTTCTCAGGGCTTGACAGCTTATCTATTTTTAATCACTGAATAATATCCCATTGTATGGATATATCCCATTTTCTATATCTATCACCCACTGAAGGATGTCTTGGTTGCTTCCAAGTTTTGGCGATGGCGAATAAAACTTCTATAAACAACCATGTGCAGGGTATTTTTGTGAGCATAACTTTTCACATCCTTTGGGTAAATATCAGAGAGTGTGAGCGCTGGATCATATGGTAACAGTAAGTTTAGTTTTGTAAGAAACTGCCAAAGCATTTTCTAAAGTGGCTGCCCCAGTCTGCATTCCCACAGCCATGAATAAGAATGCCTGTTGCTCCACATTCTTGCTAGCATTTGGTGTTGTCAGGGTTACAGATTTTGGCCATTTTATTTGTGTGTAGTGACATCTTATTGGTGTTTTAAGTTTGTGGGTTTTTAAAAAAGTTTTGTTTATTCATTTTAGAGAGAGAGTGCGTGTGTGTGCCAGTGCAAGTGGGGTGAGGGGCAGAGGGAAAGTAAGAAGGAGAGAAGCAGATCCCCGCTGAGTGCAGAGCCCAATGTGGGGCTCGATCTCATGACCCTGAGATCATGACCTGAGCTGAAATCGAGAGTTGGACACAGGGGCGCAGGTGCCCAGTATTTTTTTGCTCCCATTATTTTTGTAGTGTTTGCATCTAAAACCAAGTATGCAAAGCCCAGAGTGTCTATCCTGTGAGGACCCATTTGTAGCTCCCGAGGAAACTAGTCTGTTAGTCTGTCAGCAGTAAGTGAGGCCGTCCCCCAGGCATCAGCCTGACAGTCATCTGCAATCTCTCTCTCCTGCTGGCAGTTTGTGCCTCAGAGGGTACAAGAGGGACACGTGGATGAGCAGCCTTTCCCTGCCCCGCTGCCGCCACCCCTGCATGTCCACTCATTCAGAGAGCCCAGCTGGCCACCCCAATTGGGTGCACCAGGATAATCACCTCCTGCATCCAATCCCTAACTTGTCCTGGAAGACGTCCTTCTTCATAAGGACATTGACATGTCCTTCCTTAATATGTCCCTTAAATTCCCTCAGTGATTTACACAGGGCTGTGCCCCATGCAGGTATTTTCACTGCCCTAAATATCCTCTGTGTTTCACGTATTCATTCCAATTTCTGTTGCCCATCTGCCTGCTCATGTGGCCATGCCTTTGGGCACAGCCACAAATTGGTAAAAACCCAAACATTAGGGCTCTTTTCATTTTTCATTCTTCTGTCACAGCAAGGAAAACAGCAAGCAATTCAGCACACTGGGGTGATTTGTTCTTACCTTCTTCAATCAGTTTTTTTTTTTTTAAGATTTTATTTATTTATTTCACAGAGAGAGATCACAAGTAAGCAGAGAGGCAGGCAGAGAGAGAGATAGAGGAGGAAGCGGGCTCTCCGCCGAGCAGAGAGCCCGACGTGGGACTTGATCCCAGGACCCTGAGATCATGACCTGAGCTGAAGGCAGAGGCTTAACCCACTGAGCCACCCAGGCGCCCTTCAATCAGTTTTTTAATGAGTCGGCCACCACCTTTGAAACTGGATTCCAAGGTGAATTGCCAAATATAAACCAAGAAGCTCTTTATTGGCCATCGAGAGCTGGTCCCAGAGAACTCTCCATGTGGCCGTGGGATCTGGCAGTTCTGCAGGTGGTTCCACAGCTGGCCCGAGGAGAGAAGAGTCTCCCTGCACAGGAACACACTGAGCACCTCCTCGCACCCCCAGCATCACGCTCCTGTATCAACCATTCCCACTTTGTTATGGAACTCTTTTGGGCACTGCCTTCCTTATTGTAGTATGTCTCTGACATCCCCTGAGCCATTATGGGTATTTTGGATTTCTAAATTATTTTATGTCATTCAGTATTGAGGGAAGTTTCAATTAATTCTTGACAGCAAGCCACTAAGTTCTTCAAATGGCATCACTGCTTCTGGAGATTTTCTGAGCCAAAATCCCAGTGATCACCACTGGGAGGTGCTAATAGGCTTTTTGCCTTAAGCCCTGCACAGCCTACCGGCTCCCTGAGCTATCATCCTTTTCCGTGGGCCACGCAGTGCTATTTGAATTTGTTCGTGGCGCACTCAGGCTTCTAACGTGTCATTAAGTAGAGCAGTATGCTCTTTTGCCCACCCGGTGTTTTATACTGTTGAAATTAACAAACTTTGTGGGTTTAGGCAATCCTAAATTCCCCATTTTGCCTATCCATTTAATACTGGCCAAAGAGTAAACTTACATGCTTCTGTTTCACAATTCAAGTGTTTTGTAGTCAGAGATAATATCCACCCCAATAATGCATTCAAGTAAATGAGACTCAACCACTTTGCATAAAAGTCTGTTCAAACATGCCAATTCTTATCCCAGCTTACCAGTAAACACTGTATTCCTCTATCTTCCCCCAATCAACTGTAGACCCATTAGGTTAATACCACCAGGTTTGGGAATCTCCGTGCATTGGGATCCCATGCCACAGAGTCTTAGGAAAGTCTCTTTACCACCTCACAACTTACCTACATATGTGCCCATGATCTTGGCTTTCCAGCCTGTGGTTAAGCCAGGGGATTCGCCCATTCGCCAGACCTTGTCTTGATTAGTTTCCTGGGCCATTGTCCCAGATGGTTTGTCAGGTTATTCAAAGTCACCTTTGACTTCCGGTTTTAAAGTTTTTCCCAAATTTGTACTTAAATTTGAGAAAACAGAGCCAAATGGTTTAGGCTCTTTGAATATGGGGGGGCCATTGGGGGTCACACTCCAGCCAGTTAGAACTACAGCCACTGGCCTTGGAGCCACTACCAAAGGGAAGAATGGTGTAGGAACAACAGAAAATCAGAATGATTCACAAGAAAATGGAAAAAACAAAGGAGATAGTCAAGGGACTCATTCCCAGCAGGTGAAATTTGTTAGACAGTTATTGAGAAATGAGATGAACAAAGAGCATATCAACAGGGACAACACAGAGGTTTAATGCAGCACAATCAGAGGCGGGTGGACCAGTGTGACCCCCAACCCCCCCCCCCCCATACTCAAAGAGCCTAAACCATTTGGCTCTGTTTTCTCAGATTTAAGTACAAATTACTTAATTTCAGAAAACAGTGTTCATGACATTGGATGTCTAGCTTGTTTAATGTTATTTTATATATTTGTTTAAAGATTTTATTTCTTTATTTGACAGACAGAGATTACGAGTAGGCAGACAGGCAAGCAGAGAGAGAGGAAGGGAAGCAGGCTCCCTGCTGAGCAGAGAGCCTGATGTGGGGCTCGATTCCAAGACCCTGAGATCATGACCTGAGCTGAAGGCAGAGGCTCTAACCCACTAACCCACTGAGCCACCCAGGCGCCCTGTTATTTTCTATTTCATCATGTATCTTCTGAGTCAGTTCTTTGGGAGTTGGAGCTATCATCACTAAATTCCACTGCTAAGTTTCACCTCTATGAACTGATTGCAACATGGCCACTGTCTCATACCATGGATGACCAAGTAGCCACCCGGAAGTCAAAGATTCATCAACCTCTACTCTCTCATCCTTCTTTATTTCAGATTTAGTCATTCATGAGGACTCATAGAACTCAGAAATGCTGTTAGACTCACAGTATGTAGAGATGCACTTAAGTTCCCATTCCAGCATGTTACAACTTGCACAGATCTTGTTAACAGAGAAGCACACCCAAGGCTTATGTCTGAAATTTTTATTGTGGGTCTGTCACTATGTGTCTCCCCTTAGTTATTCTGTCCCCAACTCCTCCAAAGGTCATATTGATGCAGGCCCCAGGCTCCCAGTTAATCACATTAGCCTAAGCTATCTGTCGTGGCCTAAGGCCAAAGGTACCCAAAGCCTCTCTCCTCAGGCTGGGTAACCTCAGGGTCCCAAGGTCATGCATCAGGAGCCAGTCAAAGCTGCACTGTTTCTTAAGGATAAGCAGAGTCAATACATCGCCTTGCCGAGTCTCTTACCGCACAGTATCCAGTTGCTCAGCACCATTTGATGAAAAGGTTCCCAATCTCTGTGTCTGTTCCTCTGCCAGTACCTCAAAATCAAGATTACTGTGGCTGTACAGGAACCCATACACAGTGCCAGGCAGAGAGATTCTTCCCACTTTATTCTTCTTTTCCAAACTGTCATACCTTGACCTTTCCATATAAATTTTAGAAAAATCTTGTCTGTATCTTCAAAAATTCTTGCTGGGGTTGTGATAGAAACTGCATTAAACCTATGTATCAGGGCACCTGGGTGGCTCAGTTGGTTAAGTGTTGGCTCTTGGTTTTGGCTCAGGTCATGCTCTTGGGGTCGTAGAATCAAGCCCTGTGTCAGGATCTGCGCTCAGCAGGGAGTCTGCTTGGGGATTTTCTCCCTTTGCCCCTCTCTTTCAAATAAATGAATAAATAAATAAAATGTTTTTAAAAACCCACTATGTATTATTTTGTGGAGAACTGAGATCCTTATTGACTCTTCCAATTCGGGAACGCAGGATATCTCTCCATTTATTTATTTTGATTTTTTTTAAACAATTTTATTTATTTATTTGACAGACAGAGATCACAAGTAGGCAGAGAGGCAGGCAGAGAGAGAGAGAGAGGGGAAAGAAGGCTCCCCACTGAGCAGAAAGCCCGATTCAGAGCTCGATCCCAGGACCCTGGGATCATGACCTGAGCTGAAGGTAGAGACTTTAACCCACTGGGCCACCCAGGCTCCCCTGGTTCCTTAGAATATTCTATACAAACCATTGTATCATCTGTAAATAGGAACAGCTTTATCTCTCCTATTCTAATAAGTATACCTTTTATTTCTATCTCTTACTCTGCTGCATTGGCCAGGGCTTCCAGTACTGTGTTGAATAATGATGTTGAGGGTAGATACTCCTGTCTTGTTCCCAGTCTTGGGCAGTCTTCAGTTGTTCATCATTAACTACAGAGTCAGCTGTAGGTTTTTGATGTTGAGGGAGTTCCCCTCTATTCCTATTTTTCTGATTTTTGAAATCATAAATGGATGTTGATATTGATGCTTTTTCTGCATCACTTGGTATGATTATGTGATTTTTCTTCCTTAGCCTCTTTCCTCTCCTTCCAGGTCTCTGGTCACATAATTCTTAGAACCTTAGTTATTAGTCCTGTAAGTTCCTGAGGTTCTTACTTCTTTTTTTTTCCAGTTTCTCTCTGTGGTTCAGATCATATATTTCTATTGTTTTATCTTTCAGTTTATTGATTCTTTTGTGTCCTCCCTTCTACTCATGATCCTAGCCACTGGTCTTTTTATTTCAGGTTTGGGTTTTTTTTTTTTAATTTTTAAAAAGTTCCATTTTTTTCTTCCTTATTTCCTCTTCTTCTTTTTTTTTTGCTGATGCTATTTTTCATTTGTTTCCATTGTGTTCATAATTATTTATTAATTAATAATTATTAAATATTATTAAATTTAAATAATATAAATATATTTATTATATATAAAAATATAAAATAAAACTAAAAAACTATTAAATATTATTATAATTTATTAAATAATTAAATAATTAATTATTAAACATTTTAATGAAGGCTGCTTTTTTTTTTTTAAGATTTTATTTATTTATTTGACAGAGATCACAAGGAGGCAGAGAGGCAGGCAGAGAGAGAGAGAGGAGGAAGCAGGCTCCCTACCAAGCAGAGAGCCCGATGCGGGGCTCAATCCCAGGACCCTGAGATCATGACCTGAGCTGAAGGCAGAGGCTTTAACCCACTGAGCCACCCAGGTGCCCCACGAAGGCTGCTTTAAATTCCTTATTAGGTAATGTCAACATCTCTGTGTCACATGAGAGTTGGCATTATTTGTGGTCTTTTTCATTTGGTGTGCTATATTCCTGGTTCTTTTTTTTTTTTAAGATTTTATTTATTTAGGGGCGCCTGGGTGGCTCAGTGGGTTAGGCCTCTGCCTTCGGCTCAGGTCATGATCTCAGGGTCCTCGGATCGAGTCCCACATCAGGCTCTCTGCTCAGCAGGGAGCCTGCTTCCCTCTCTCTGTCTCTCTGCCTGCCTCTCTGCCTACTTGTGATCTCTGTCAAATAAATAAATAAAATCTTAAAAAAAAAAAGATTTTATTTATTTATTTGACAGACGGAGATCACAGAGAAGCAGGCAGAGAGAGAGGAGGAAGCAGGCTCCCGCCGAGCAGAGAGCCCGACTCGGGGCTTGATCCCAGGGTCCTCAATCCCAGGACCCTGGGATCGAGCCCCGAGCCGAAGGCAGAGGCTTTAACCCACTGAGCCACCCAGGTGCCCCTATCTTCCTGGTTCTTGGTATGAGTGATTTTTTTTTATTGAAAACCAGGTATTTTATATTCTGTTATGAGACTCTGGATCTTATCTAAAACTTCTGTTTCAACTGTCTTTATCTGATACTGCTCCATGATATCAGGCCATGTCATACTGACAGATCCCCACATCTCTCTCCTGGCATCACATAAGAAGCTGGTGGGGTTCAAGGCCTAGCTTCCTACTTGGCTTTCTCACACTATCCTGGGGGAGGTGGAAGTGATAGTCCTTGTAGCCCATCACAGCCTCTGGAGGTTAGAAGGTTTGGGTTCCACCGGCCTGTGCTTGGGGTGGTTTCTTCAGTCATGTTTGGCTGGAGTACAGCAGTTATGGTCTCTAAGTCTTCTGTCTTACTAGGCTATCCCTTTCCAGGTGCTCTAGCTAGAGAGAGCAGCCTCTTTTTGAAGATTTTTCTGTCTGTACCTACTGGCATTTCCAGGTTTCTGGCTTCTTTGGCTCTAAATCTGGGATATAAGAGGCGGAAAGAAAAAACCAGAGAATGCACTGCTGAGTCAGTCCTTGGCTCCCAAAGTCATTAACCAGTCTGCCTTCTTCTTTGTGCCTTTCAGTATTCTTATATATTACATCGAGCTCTTACTGGGAAAAGTAGGAAATACATGTCTACTCTACCATCCCTAAAAGTGAAGTGCCATTTTCTCTTGAACACAACTATGGTTGTGACAGAGACCTCGCCATAGGGTCATCGGAAAACAGTGGGACCCAACTGGGCAGCATCCTCCCTGGCCTTCAGCCTCCACTGCCTGAGGGCATGTGATTTCTGACCTGGCAGGAGGTGGCAAATTATGAGAAAGGCCAGGACAACTCCTATTTCAGGCTTCTCATGTAGAAAGAATTAACTGAGTTAAATAAAGAAGGAACTAGTGGTAACACTGTTGAAAGAAGCAAAAAGCCATGTACCTTAATATGGGGAGGGAAAGGCTAAATTCCCACATGGAAGGCGTGCCTCAGCAGGATGACAGGGTGCCACACAGTCCCAGTGGAAAGACGACGGGGTGCCACATGGTCCCAGTGGAAAAGAAGCGGCAACAACCGAAAACCTCCATCCTCTTTATATTCTCTGGAATAGTACTTTCAAACTGCAGTTCTCTGTAGGTCTTGAAACCAATGTAGGGAACTGGATATAAACAAAATAAAATAAATTAAATAGAGAAGACAGACAAATAAAATGTAATGGAAAAGGGTTAAGTCTCCAATTACTTCACATGCAGTAAGACTACTTTGTGAAAATTTAATTTTACTTAATGTACATATTAATGTATAGGCATACCAGAATCACAATGTAAGATGTTTGCTATACATTTTTGCCCCAAGTTCAAAAACCCTGAATGTTACTTGAGTTTAAGTGTCCTTTGGTAAGATTTTAAATAAGAGACCAAAAAATGCATGCTTTTTAAAAAAATAATCTGCTTAAAGAATTAAATATGTGTGTAAATTTTAGTTAAAATACACGCGGATGTATACGGGTCATAGTGTCTGTCCTGCAGCACGGCAGGAAAGCTCACAGGAAATTCTGGGATCCGATTTCAGGCAAGGACAGCACAGCTGGAAAGCTCACACAGGCCCCCCCACACACATTCACAACCTCATCCTCTTGGCTGCTATGTCATGGATGTGGGAATATGATTAAGTCCATTTAACGAATGTATATAATCCATTTCTGAAAGCTCGTCCCCCAACGCACACCACCTTGGGTTTTCTCTTACACGGATCAGTGTCTTTCAAGGCTGTGACTGTGGGCTTCAGCCAGGAGGAGTGGCAGCACCTGACCCACACACAGAGGACCCTGTACATGGACATGATGCGTGCGAACTGCAGCCACCTGGCATCTGTGGGTGAGTGCCGCAGTCCTGTGCAGGTTTGGCTGTGCCCTGCTGACGCTGCGGGGTAGAGGAGGGGTACAGAACTTAGTAAGGCTGTGTTGAGTTTGTCCCTAAGTTCTCAAAATTTCAGACTTAAAATTTAAATTTAAATTTAGACTTAAAATTTCGGAGACTTAAGTTGTAGCTCTCTTACCAGTAAAACATTTTTACTGAAATGTAAAAGGGAAGCTTAATTATGTGGCCCCTGAATCCCAAGTTTTTTGTGATTTTTGTGATTTTTCCATTGACAGGGTCGGCTTCATCAATCCAAATCCCCAAAAGAACAGAGTTTGGTAAGTTTTGTCAAGGAGGGAGTTCTTATGCAAGGGGTATGCAAGGGGAAGTCTCTGTGAGGCAGGGGAGACTGCTTATCACAGTGCTGATGAGGAAATTGTATCGGAAACATATTTGTGATGCTGCAGGATGTCATTTAGGGCATGCGCGAGAGGGAGGGGCGAGCATCACCTCAAGGCTTCTGCAGGCCATTTGGCCAGAAATGGGATGCTGACACAGCAGTATTACAGAGCAATTTAACAAATAATAATTATAATATAATAAAATAATTATAAGTCTAATAATAATTATTATTATAATTATAATATAATAGTAAAATAATTAAAAGTCTAAATCTTGGGGGCGCCTGGATGGCTTAGTGGGTTAAGTCTCTGCCTTCAGCTTGGGTCATGATCTCAGGGTCCCGGGATCGAGCCCCACATCGGGTTCTCTGCTCAGAGGGGAGCTTGCTTCCCCCTCTCTCTCTGCCTGCTTGTGATCTCTGTGGGTCAAATAAAATAAAATCTTAAAAAAAAAAAAGTCTAAATCTTCTGAGGGGAAAAAAAGCAAATTTTATACACTTTGAGTAGGTAAAGATCATCATTATAATGAATATAACAGCAGCATTATAATTAACAGTGAAATGCTGAGGAACATTCCCGGTAAAACCAGATGGTAGGTAAGGATGGGCAGGATCACCATGACTACTGAGGACTGTACAGGAGGTGACAGACTTCATTGAGACCAAAAAAACAAAAACAAAAACAAAACCAGAAACAAAGGACTGAAAGTATGGAAATGAAACACACAAGGCTCACAGAAATAAAAGTCCAAACAGAGAGTGTACAGACAATTAGGCCGAACAAGAGTTTAGCAAGGTTGCTAGGTAACTACGGACTGACTACATAGCGCAGAGTACCTTCAGCTAAGCATCTTTGAGAAATGAGCCCTCTCCCAGAGATGGTGCAGCTTGGCATTCAACTCAAGAGCATCAGGTGGGCCCCACACTAGAAGCACAGACCTCTGACTCTGTGCTGGCCTTGAGACAGGGAAACTAAAGGGACACCATGAAGGACCACTTTTTTGCTCCCTTCCCTGCTTCTTTTCTCGCTAGGACTTGCACCCTCACCTTACACATGCCTTTTAGTACAGATAATGTGTGTCCTCCTTGTGAAGCTCAAAGAGTTTAATGATTTCTCTGAAGTTTTCCAGCACAATAGAGAACACCTAAGGAGTGACCAGGTGGGGTCAGCATATCAAGACCACTGACTCACCAAGACCCCTGGCTCCAGGGCACAGTTGACTTATGGAGGATACCTAAACACACTCGTCTTTGCTGCTGGATACAAGAGGACACACGCACCAGACCACAAATCTCAAAAAACCCTAGAGGCCAAGCAAAGATGAGACTCACTCTTCTTTCCTTTCCAAGTCTCCTGGACTGGCTGTATCTGCTCTTTCTGGATCTTCCATAAACTCTGCTCTCACCTCCTCTCAACTCCCATTTGATTTCTATCAGGCATAAAGCCTAGCACCCTCTTGGCGGGTTCTGTGGGACCCCCTCTGGTCCTTAGGCCCGGCCAGCCTTTGTCAGCCTGACCTTTGCTGCCTCACCAACCCCCACAAAGCTGGGCACCTTGTTACACCTCATGGGTGCTCCATGTTCAAATGAGAATTACTATATCCCAGTTGACTTTAGCATCAGCCTTCCTCCAAGGCAGAAACACAAGAAAAACATCTCTCTACAGTCTCAGCTCCTTTAGCAAGGAATAGTCCCCATTTGTCTCCAGGAGTCCTTCTCTGCTCTTATAGTGCGTGGATGTTCTCATCCTGAAACAGTGGGAACATTTGCTAGGGTTTTGCTTCTGGACATGTCTGTATCTTTGGTGGTAGAATCAGAGGAACTGGAAGGCAGCTTTGTTCAGGGACCTGATGCTCTATGTGGACATTTGAATTTTTGCTTCCTACTGCTCGGTGAGACTGACTCCTCGAGGAACAAGCATAATCAACTATGATTTAATCTTTGTGGCTCCAAAGGTCATCTCTTCATACTGACTGTAGACCAAACAGCAAGTTTCTTTGAAGGTTTGTCTCCATTCTGTTCTTGTCCTCTTCCTTTCATTTGACCTAACAGAGCTATGGATTTCTATATGACTCTACCCATTATTCTAGTAATTTTTCCTTTTTTTAAAATTAAAATAATTTTTTAAAAGATTTTATTTGAGGGAGGGAGAGAGAGAGCGAGCGCGTGCACATGGGCAGAGCGAGGGGGAGTGGCAGAGTGAGAGGTAAACGCAGACTCCCTACTGAGCAGGGAGCCTAACACAGGATTACATTCCAGAACCCTCAGATCATGACCTTAGCCAAAGTCAGATGCTTAACTGACTGAGCCACCCAGGTGCCACAAGACATCTTTTTTCTGTAACCCTTTCTACTTTGTAAATTTTGTTGGTGTGCCTGTGTATTTGTGTATTTCACCATGCATATATCATTCAAAAAGGTAAATTAATTTAAAATATGTGGCCAACCTAATGGGTTTCTCTAATGGTAGCCCTAACTGCATTTTTTCCCAACAATATCCTATTATTCTTTCACACTGACTATTTTACACATAAGCCATAATAAAATCCCCAGGACACTCTCCCCAATGCCACCTCTGCCGTCTAGAGTGGTTTTTAAAAGTGAAACAGAACTATTCACTCCCTGGCTTTAAAACCCTCCAGTGGCTTCCCACAGTCAACACTCAACCCTGTCACCAGCTTGCTCACTGCACTCATTACGAAAAATCACCTTCCCCATCTGTTTGTATTTATACATACTGTCTGTCATCCGTACCACAACATGGTATCTTTACCTGGATCACTGGATGTCAGTACACACAGGTGTACAATAATTCCAGAATAAAGAAGTCTTGAGTAAAGGAATGCAAGGAAGGCGTATTTCTGTTTAGTGACCTAACCGAAGCTACCACATAGCCTCTGACTCAGACACAGCTCATAGCTCATTCAGCCATCCACAGGGGAATTAATGTGATCAAATGATCAGAAATTAATTAACATAAAAGTTGACACCTCAAATTCAGTAAAAAGTGAATGACGTTACAATCGCCCTGTGTGAAGAAGAAAATAAAATTACTAATTGAAAATAACAGCTAACATCTATTGAGCAAGAGCTCTTAGGAAACTTGCCCAGGGTCACCAGGGTACTCAATGGTGGAGCCAAGAGCTAAAAATTCAGGAGGCATCTTAAATGTGGTGATGGTTACACAAAATGTTTAAATTCTACACCAAAAAGACACGTCGGACCCTGAACCTCAGGGTCACAGCCAGCCTCACTGAGCCCGCGGGCGCGAACGCTGACCTCGCAGGTGTCGCATCACCAACCGGGGCACCGCCCCACGAACCGAGCCATCGCTGACCGTCCACTCAAACACTGGCCGCAGGGTCCTGGGCTCGCGGAAACAGCGGCCACGGCGACCACATCGTTGTAGAGCGACTTCCGCCCGCGGAACCGCCCCCGCCGCCCGAACTTCGGTGGCCGCGAGGCGGCGCTGCGCATGCCCGCCAGCCGGGATCCCGGGTCCGCGGTCGCCGGCTGCCGCGCGCTTCGTGGGCACCCAGGATTCTCGCGGGCGGATTCGGTCTGCTGGTGGGCAGGAGGCAGACTGGTGTGGAGATTGTGCCGATGAGGGGAAAATCCTGGCCTAGAAGAGTCGAGGCCGCTGCGGGGCAGGGACTCGTGGCAAGTCCAGTGGGAAGCCCGGGTCGCAGAGCTCGTGTTCAGCGCCTTCTGTGCGTGAGTCGTTGCCCACCCGAGTGCAGCCGGTTGTCGGAGCGGCTCACAAGCGCAGCATTTAACCCATCTGGTGAGGTCCCCAGTGCTGTGTTCATCTCCGTGAAATTCCAGGACCGTCAAGAGGGTCACAAAGACTCCACCAAAACAGAGACAGGCTCTTCTGAGCCTTCATCTTCAGGGCCCGGCGTTGGGCTCTGTCTTGGACTGCTTAGTCCAGTTTTCGCGAGAATCCTACTGAGTCAGTTAAGGAAAAATCCTTGGTACCTGATGACCTTTACTGTCCGACCAAATTACTCATCCTCACCCCCCATTTCTTACCCTCCTGGCCTGCCTTCAGCAAGAGTCCTGGTGAGCCTGTAGGGAGAATTCCCCCTAGCCTTGTTTACTCAGTAATTTTTCATCCGCGGGCCCTCACTCTGCTCCTTGTCAGTCAACAACCCCTCTTACCCTCCTATTCAGAGTTGACTCCAATATCTCTCCCCTCCAGCAAAACCTCCTTGGCGATAGTCTCGACACCTATCATTAGAGTCCTGAATGAAGCATGCCTTACTGTTTTAATTACTGTCAGAATGATTTAAAAAAATACTTTTTTAGGGGCGCCTGGGTGGCTCAGTGGGTTGAGCCTCTGCCTTCCGCTCTGGTCGTGGTCTCAGGGTCCTGGGATTGGGCTGCCTCCAGCTCTCTGCTCAGCAGAGAGCCTGCTTCCGTGTTTCTCTCTCTCTGCCTACTTGTGATCTCTGTCAAATAAATAAATAAAATCTTTAAAAAAATTTTTTTAAACAATAAGGAATTAAAAACAGTAGCTGAGATATGTATATACCAGAAATATAGCTTTATTTGAAAAATACAGCTTCCAGAAAATTGAGGTAAAAAGATAAACTGGATAAGTAGGGTCTTAAAGCAAAGAAAGAGCTTGGCCTCTGGTGGGAAGTCAGGCTCTGTCCGACCTCTGAACTTCCAAAGGGCAGGTAGGTGATGGTTTCTGACCTCCTAGGAACTCCACTCTTTGGCCCCTTTTGTCCTAAGTCCTTCTCCTTGACTCCCCCAAATCTTAGATCAGCCACTTCTTTGATGGACATTGAGCCTGTGCGAATGGCAAGTGTTTATTCAGTCTGAGGTTACTAGGTATAAAATTCATAGGCTTTATCCTCTTGATCATATCGTATTTGATCTGTATTTCAAGTTCATGCATACAAATGCATGATTTGTATGAAATGATGACCTCCTTATTGTGTATAAGACTGAGGTGGGGCTTGATCCAGTGCCTAGGGACCTCTTCACCAGGGACTCTCCAAAAACTTCAGTTAAAGACCACCAGGAACACACCTGTGGCTAAACAATTAAGTTGCAGTAAGGAAGAACAACATCATGGGGAACCATGAAATGTCTAAATAGAGGAGTTAGAAGCTATTATAGGATTTGAGCTTTGGATGATTTGGGGTAGAATCTCAAGTTGTGAGGAGTTTGCTGTAGGTTGGATGCTGTCAAAGTAAGGCAGTGTGGTGATTATTTTGTGGATGGCACTGCATTCTGTTTTTGTCTCTGCTTAGCATAATGAAGAATACTTGTTTTTGTTGCAATCTATTGTGGTCTGAGAGTATTATCACTCTCTTTTTAAAAGATTTATTTATTAGAGAGAGTGCAAATGGAGGGAGGGGCAGGAGAAAAGGGAGAGAGAGAATCTCAGGCCGACTCCCCAGTAAGTGCAGAGCCCAACATGGATCTCAGTCTCATAACCCTGAGATCATGACCTGAGTGAGCCAAAACCGAGTCTGATGCTCAGTCAGTTGAGCCACCCAGGCAACCCATTAAAAAAAAATTTTTTTTAAGATTATTTATTTACTTATTAGAGAGAGAGAGATAAGACAGAGACTGTGAAAGAGAGCAGGAGCAGGGAGGAGAGGGAGAAACAGGCTTCTTCCTGAGCAGAGAGCCGGATGCAGGGCTTGATCCAAGGACCTGGATCATGACCTGAGCTGAAGGCAGACACTTAACTGACTGAGCCAGCCAGGTACCCCCACCTCCTTTTTTTTTTTTTTTTAAGATTTAGGTCTCAGAATAATCTTGTCTGAAGTTAGTATTTTGTGAGATTCTTATGTCTTATAGGAGAACAAAATGGCTTAGCTGTGACTGTCAGACCAATTTGTAATAACGTTGAAACCTAACTATGAAGCAAATGTTGGCAGAATTGAAGGGAGAAATACAGTCCTCCAATGATAGTTGAAGACTTCAACACTCCACTTACAGTAAGCCTTAAGACTGGGAAAAAAAAGCTGACAAATCCAGCTTGACAAAGAAGTGGTTTATTAAGGGGACTGTGGACAAAAACAAAAACATGTCGGGCAGCTGCAAAATGAGTAGATCTCTGCAACTCCACAAATAAAGCCACATCAATATAGTCAGCTGATTTTTCACAAAGGAGCAATGGGGCAAAGACAGTCTTTTCAACAAATGGTGCTGGAACAACTAGCCATCCACACACCAGGAAAAAAAAAAAAGAACTTAGACAAAGACCTTACTCCTTTCACAAAAGTAAACCAAAATAAAGAACTAAATATAAAATGCAAACCATAAAACTCTCAAAAGATAACATAGGATAAAGCCTGGATGATCTTGGGTATGACAATGACTTTAACAATACCAAAAGCTTATCCATTAAAGAAATAATTGGTAAGATGGGTTTTATTAAAATTAAAACTTGCACTTTGCAAAAGACAATGTTAAGAGAATGAAAAGACAAGCCACACACTGGGAGAAAGTATATGCAAGACACATCTCATAAAGGAGTGTTATACAAAAGACAACTCTTGGGGTGCCTGGGGGCTCAGTGGGTTAAAGCCTCTGCCTTCAGCTCAGGTCATGATCTCAGGGTCCTGGGATCAAGCCCCACGTTGGGCTCTCTGCTCAGCAGGGAACCTGCTTCCCCCCTTTCTCTCTGCCTGCCTCTCTGCCTACTTGTGATCTCTGTCTGTCAAATGAATAAATAAAATCTTAAAAAAAAAAAAAAAGATAACTCTTGAAACCCAATAAGAAAACAACCAGATTTTAAAGAATGGGCTAAAGACCTTAACGGACACCTCACCAAAGAAGATAGACAGATGGCAAATAAACTCATGAAAAGATGCTTCACATCATATGTCAACATGGAAATGCAAATTAAAACACAATGAGATACTACTACACATGTATTAGAATGACTAAAATCCAGAACTCTGACAAAAACCAAATGCTGACAAGGATGTGGAGCAAAGGAACTCTCACTGCTTATAGGAATGCAAAATGGTGTAGCCACGTTGGAATACAGTTTTACAGTTTCTCACAAAACTAAATATACTCAATATATGATTCAGCATTTGCACTCTTTAGTACTTACCCAAAGGTGGTGAAAACTTAGACCCACACAAAAATCTGCACATGGATATTTATGACAGCTTTATTCATAATTGTCAAAACTTGTTAGCAACCAAGATGTCCTTTGGTGGTGAACGGATAAATAAACTGTGGTACGTCTAGGCACTGGAGTATTCTTTAGTGCTAAAAAGAAATGAGCTTTCAAAAATGAGAAATTTGGAAGAAACTCAAGTGCATATTATTAAGTGAAAGAAGCCAAAATCTACATACTATAGGATTCCAACTAAATGACATTGGGAAAAAGGCAAAACTATGAAGACAAGAAAAAGAGAAATGGTTCCAAGGGTTGAGGTATGGGAAAGGAAAGGATGAATAGAGAACAGAGGATTTTCACAGAGGGTACCATAATGATGGATACTTCTCATTATATATTTGTCCAAACTCCTAGACTGTATAACACAAAGAGTGAACTGTAGTGTAAACTATGGACTTTGGGGGGTGGGTATGACATGTCAATGTAGGTTTATCACCAAGTTTCAGTGAGGTCTCCTAAGTTCTGTTCTCTTAGCAACTTTTAAATATGCAGTACTGTATTATTAATTATAGTCACCATGCTGTGCATTATATCCTCAGGACTTATTTATTTTATAAGTGGAAGTTTGCACCTTTTGAAGACCTTCAGTCAGCATTCTCCTATCCCCTACCTTTGGTAGTTACCTTTGGCAACTACCAATCTATTCTCTGTATCTGTAAATTCAGTACTTTTTTTTCATTTTTTAGATTCCAAATATAAGTGAGAACATAAAATACTTGTCTTTTTCTGTCTTATTTTGCTTAGTATAATACCCTCAAGGTCCATCCATGTTGTTGTAAATGGCCGAATTCCCTTCTTTTTGTGGCTAAATATTCCCATTGTATGTATGCACCTCATTTTTTTTTTAACCCATTCATGCATTGAGGAACCATTAGGTTGTTTACATTTTGGCTGTTGTAAATAATGTTACAATGAACACAGGGGACCAGATATCTTTTCCAGATACTCATTTCAGCTTATTGTTTTGTTTTCTTTGTTGTTTTTCAGTTCCATTGTTTCTGTTCTTTATTATTTCCTTCCTTCTTAGTATCGGTTTATTGCTCTTCCTTTTTTAGTTTATTGAGGTGGGAGTGTAGGTAATTGAGAATTTTCTTCTTTTGTAATGCAAACCTTTAATATTTTCTCTGGTACAGA
The DNA here is from genome assembly GCF_002288905.1 of Enhydra lutris kenyoni. Classification (NCBI taxonomy): domain Eukaryota; kingdom Metazoa; phylum Chordata; class Mammalia; order Carnivora; family Mustelidae; genus Enhydra; species Enhydra lutris. The sequence continues at coordinate 4,338,800 of NW_019154117.1, forward strand.
ATTTCCTCTCACCACTGTCTTAGCTACAACCTACTAATCTTGATATATTGTGTTTTCATTTTCATTCATCTTAATGTATTTTAAAAATCTCTTTGAGGGCACCTGGGTTGCTCAGTGGGTTAAGCTGCTGCCTTCAGCTCAGGTCATGATCCCAGGATCATAGGATGGAGCCCCACATCGGGCTCTCTGCTCAGCAGGGAGCCTGCTTCCCCCTCTCTCTCTCTGCCAACCTCTCTGCTTACTTGTGATCTCTCTCTCTCTGTCAAATAAATAAATAAAATCTTTAAAAAAAATCTCCTTGAGACTTCCCCTTTGGCTCATGGATTACTTAGAACTGTGTTAATTTACAAGGGTCTTTCTGTTCCTGATTTCCACTTTGATTCTTCTGTGTTCAGAGAACATAGCCTGTATAATTTCAGTTCTTTCTTTCTTTCTTTTTCTTTCTTTCTTTTCTTTCTTTTCTTTCTTCGACAGAGAGATCACAAGTAGGCAGAGAGGCAGGCAGAGAGAGAGGAGGAAGGAGGCTCCCCGGTGAGCAGAGAGCCCGATGCGGGGCTCGATCCCAGGAACCTGGCATCATGACCTGAGCCGAAGGCAGAGGCTTAACCCACTGAGCCACCCAGGCGCCCCATAATTTCAGTTCTTAAATCTGATTAAGATATGTTCTATGACCCAGGTTATGTTTTATCTTGGTAAATGCTCCATGGGTGCTAGAATAGAATGTGTATCTTGCTGTTTGGGGGCAAATTGTTGATTGGCTTCAGTGATGGTGTTGAGCACACAAGAGAACGCAGAAAGGCTTTGGGGGGCTTGGGGTGAAAGACTGTGGTTGTTCCCTGGCTTATTGCCAGAGTAGTACCTCTGTTTGCCTTCTTTCCTCCCACAACTCGGAGCTATATCGTCTTTACGTCACTCCAGCATGGCAGCCAGCAGAGCTGAGTGGCTAATGGGCGCCGCCATGTTGGCGCCCAGTCGGCCATTTGGAGGGGGCCGATTTTAGCCGACAGCCATGTTGAGTCCGGGAGACCTCCCACCGAGTAGCCGCTAATGAGCGTGCGCACACCTTGGCTGTGGCGTAAGGAGTCCCACAGGGACTGGGAGGGAGTGAGAAAAGAAGTCGACCGGATTTAGTCACCACCTGAGGTATATGGCCACTGTCTTGAGATACAGTGGGTGAGGGGCAGATGAGTGCAGCGATAGGAACATGGGGAGCTGAGCCGTGAAAAGTCTCTGATGTCTGTGATTAGCATTGGGTCCGTGATGGGGGCGGGCACTGGATGGAATAATGGGAGTCGGTGGGGTCTCTGACGGTGGATCGTCCGCGGAGGGTCGGGGTCTGTGGGATCTCTGACGGTTTGATCGGAGAGGGAGGGTCGCGGTCTGTGGGGTCCCTGACGGTGGATCCGCGGGGGAGGGACGGGGTCTGTGCGGTCCCTGACGGTGGATCCGCGGGGGAAGGGACGGGGTCTGTGGGGTCCCTGACGGTGGATCCGCGGGGGAGCGGCGGGGTCTGTGGGGTCTCTGAGGGGGTATCCGCAGTGGCGGGACCCGGTCTGTGGGGCCAGTATGGGTGGTTAACTGCAGAGCCTGGATAATGAGGGATCTGAGGTGTGAGAGATGTTAGATATTAATTGATATCCTCTTTCTTTTAGGCTTTTGGTTTGTTCCTCTTTATGAGTATTCATGTTATATATTGCTGGAAATTTAAAAAATATGCCATGAGATTGCCTATACGTTTTCATATACCTTATTTTGATCGTTTACTTATCCAGATTAGTAGCTACTGTGTTACTCGTAATATATATTTTCTTTCTCTTTTTTATTGTCAGACGTCTCAAATTTTTATTTTATGGACCATTTTAAGGTACTGGTTTTGCTTATAATCTATATTTTTGTTTTCTTTTTAAAAATTCACTCACTTGTTTTATTTGTTTTTATTTAATTTAATTTATTTATTTGACAGAGAGCGACACAGCGAGCGAGGGAACACAAGCAGGGGAAGTGAGAGAGGGAGAAACAGGCTTCCTGCCGAGCAGGGAGCGGGATGTGGGGCTGGATCCCAGGACCCCGGGATCATGCCCTGAGCCGAAGGCAGACCCTTAACGGCTGAGCCACCCAGGCGCCCCCAGTCACTTGTTTGAGAGAGAGAGAGAGAGAAAACAGGAGAACGTGCCCACGTGACAGGTGGGAGGGGCAGAGGGAAAGGGAAAGGCTGTCAAGCTGACCCATAGAGACGCTGGGATAGGGACTCTCCATCCCAAGAACCTGAGATTATGACCCTGGCAAAAATCAGGAGTTCCACGTTCAACTGACTCAGCCACTGAGGTGCCCCATCTCTGTTTTTTTTTTGTTTGTTTGTTTTGTTTTTTTTTTTAAGATTTTATTTACTTATTTGACAGAGAGATCACAAGTAGGCAGAGAGGCAGGCAGGGGCAGGGGGCGGGGAGCAGGCTCCCCGCTGAGCAGGGAGCCCGATGCAGGGCTGAATTCCAGGAGCCTGGGATCATGACCTGAGCAGAAGGCAGAGGCTTTAACCCACTGAGCCACCCAGGCGCCCCATCTCTGTTCTTTTTATGTTAATTTTATCTCTTTCTTTTTAAAAGATACTTTTTTTTTTTAATGTAAATTGTCATTCTTTCCTTATTTTCTCAGTTTTATACTGGATATCTATAGGGGTATAAAATTTTCCTTAAATACATTTTTATTATTAAGTGTATTAATAAGTGTATATATTAATAAGTGTATGTATTAAGTGTATATATTTTTAAATATTCTTTTCTAAAGATTTTTTAAATTTTGTTTATTTTAGAGAAAGTGTGAGCAGGGAGGGGGGCAGAGGAAGAGGGAGAGAGAGCTGAGCATGGGGCTCCATCCCACAGCCCTGAGATCATGACCAGAGCCAAAATTAAGAGTCAGAGGCTTAACTGACTGAGCCACCTAGAGGGCTGGAACTTGAAACTCACCCACTGACTTGAAGTTGAATCAATCACTAATGGCCAGTTATTTAATTAATCATCTGTATGTAATGAAGCTCTCATAAAATTACAGAAAGTTGGAGTTTGGCAATCTTTTGGATTGAACACATGAAGATGCTGGGAAAGTGAAGTACCCCTTCCCATGTACCTTGCCCTATGCATCTCTTCCATCTAGTTGTTCCTGAGGTATATTCTTCTATAATAAAGTTTTAGTCCAGTAAGTCAAATGTTATCTTGAGGTTTGTGAGCTGCTCTAACAAATTAATGGAACCCAAGCTGAGGTTCCTGGGAACCTCTGATTCATAGTCGACTGCTAAGGTACAAGTAACAACCTGGACTTATGATTGGCATCTGAAGCTGGGGTGGGGGCAGTCTTGTGGGACTGAGCCCTCAACCTGTGTGATCTGATGCTGACTCCAAGTTGATGATGTCAGAATTGAGTTAAATTGTAGGACACTCAGCTAGTGTTGCAGAATTTCTTAGTGTGGATTCCTTTCCCGCCCTGCTTCAAACACATGCGCACACATTTGGTGATCAGAAGTATTGAGAATAGAGGAAAAACACACAGAAGAGTTTTTCCTTTACAGGGCATGGGATTGATTGGTGGAGAGCCAGGACCATTGGGGTAGAGCTGTTGAAGGGTGTGATCAGGGACTGTAGAATGAGTGATTTGGGGGTCTATGGGCAGCAGGATGTGGGAACCAGTGATTCTGAGGTGTGGATAATGGCTCCAGGGGGAGGTCACTGTGTAGTGGCGGACAGTGGGAGTGAGGAACTAGGTGATGATGACATAAGTGGGCTGTGAAGTCAGATGACCTCTGGTACAGTAATTGCATTCTACATGGGTTGTTGATACTGCAATAATATTTAAGGAGCATTTATATGCAATACATTGGCCGAGTGCTTTTTGAGTATTATAAATTTATCTAAAAAGTATGAAGATGGGGAAACTAAGGCTGAAGTGAGTTCTCCAAATTGTCACAGCTAAATGATAGAAGAGCTGGGATTCAAAAATGCATTGATTTGGCTCTGTATTTCTTATTGTCCCCTGTGATACCTGTTCCACACTGTAGGAGGCTCTTGGGAGGACAGCTGAGTGGCTGTCACCATGTGGCACACTCTCTGCAGAGAGTCTCCACGGAGCCGTGATGTCAGAGTACTTCGTGAGCCTTCAGAATCTCTTCTTCAGACTCCAGCCCACCTTGGCCTAATTTTGCTGGTAGTCTGCAGATGTTCACCCATCCTTGGGCTCCTAGGAAGATTGGAGTTCTAAGATACAGAGTGGTGAGGCCCAGTGTGAACATGACAGCCAAGGAGAATTTGCCCACAGGATCCAGCTCACATCCTGCCTCTGTGGCAATGTGACAGCTCCTGTGAAGTGGGAGGGGAGCGGCAGAAGCAGGATTGTTTTTAGAACTGGGCTAGCTAAAACAAAACATGATCCTTTTGCAGTGTGAACTATGTATGGGTGATGTCATATATTCCAAATCTATTTGCTGTAGTGGGAGAGATTTTTTAGAAGTCTTTATTCATTTATTTATTTATTTTTTGAGAAAGAGCGTGTGCGTGTGGGTATCAGGGGCAGCGGGAGAGGTAGGGAGAGGGAGAGAATCTTACCCAGGCACCATGCTCAGCATGGAGTCTGACAGTGGGCTTGATCTCATGACCTCAGCCAAAATCAAGAGTGGGACGCTTAACCAACTGAGCCATGCAGGCACCCTGAAATTTTTTTTTTAAGTTTTATTATAGAAAATTTTAAATGTACAGTAGAGAAAATAATATAATGAACCCGAAATGCCCGTATCACCCAGTCTCAGTAATTATCAACTATCTGCCAGTGTTGTTTCACCTGTTTCTTCCCACTTACTTTGTTTTGACCAGAATATTTTTTTAAAAAGTTTATTTATTTATTTGAGAGAGAGAGAAAAAAAATGAGCAGTGGGAAGGGGCAGAGGGAGAGAGAGAAGCAGAATTCCTGCTGAGCAGGTGTCTCTATGTGGGGCTCTATCCCAGGACCCTGAGATCATGACCTGAGCTGAAGGCAGACACTTAACCAACTCAGCCACCCAGGACCCCCTTGACCATAATATTTTAAGATAAATCTTGGATACCATGTCATTTCACCCACAAATACTTCAGCACACAGGTCCTGATGTGGACTTTTTTTCTCAAAGCCACCGAGTCATTACCAATCTCACAGAAGCTCCCCAAGAGTAAGTAGCTCCTGCATCTGACACTCTGTAGTCAAGTTTTTCTGATTATCTAAAACATGACTTTGTTAACTTTTTACAATAAAAATTTTAGAAGGAGGAAAGCTAAGCAAGTAATATAATGAACCCCCAAATGCCCATTGGTCAGTGGGTATCAGTGTGATAATTTTACAGTTACCAAGTCATGCCCAGTCCTTTGTCATCTACACCTTACTTTTCCCATAGCTTTTCTCTTTTGCTGGATTATTTTGAAGCAAATCTCAAACACTGCATCATTTTACCCATAAATTTTTCAATATATAAACCTGAAAATAAGGGCGCCTGGGTGGCTTAGTGGGTTAAAGCCTCTGCCTTCGGCTCAGGTCATGATCCCAGAGTCCTGGGCTCGAGCCCCACATCGGGCTCTCTGCTCAGCGGGGAGCTTGCTTCCCCCTCTCTCTCTGCCTGCCTCTCTGCCTACTTGTGATCTCTCTGTCAAATAAATAAAATCTTAAAAAAAAAGATAAAAAACTTGCTTCCAAACACAGCAATGAGAAAAGGTATTTCTGAGATAATTGGGGTATTTTGAATATAAGCTGAATATTAAAATGATACAGAATTACTAGTAATTTTCTCAGGCATAATAATCTTCTAGGAGATTTATGTGAAGTATTTAGACATGAAGTATCATGACATCTACAACTTCCAAATGATCCAGCAAAAAATGTGTACATACACACATGAACCTATTTGTGACTGTGTGTGTATAGAAAGATTAAGCAAATATGGCAAAATACTAACTGTTGAAACTAGGTGGAGGGTATGTATGTGTTTCTAGTACTAATCATTCAACTCTTCTTTCTGTTAGAAAACTGTGATTAAAAGTTTTGGAAAGTGGCGCCTAACTAGCTCAGTAGAGCATGAGACTCTTGATATTGGGGTCCTGAGTTTGAGGCCCATGTTGGGCATAGAAATTACTTTAAAATATTTTAGGGGTGCCTGAGTGACTCAGTCAGTTAACATTCCAGCACTTGATCTCAGCTCAGGTCTTGATCTCAGAGTCGTGAGTTCAAGCCCTGCATTGGCTTCCATGCTGGGTATGGAGCCAATGCAAAAGAAAAAAAAAAAAAAGGAAGAAAGAAAGGTAGATTTTAAAAATAAAAAAATAACAATACTGGAAAATAAGTGACTCAGATCAGTTGTTTTATTTTTTTTTTTAAGATTTTAAAAATTTATTTATTTCACAGACAGAGATCACAAGTAGGTGGAGAGGCCAGGCAGAGAGAGAGGAGGAAGCAAGGCTGAGCAGAGAGCCCGATGTAGGGCTCTATCCTACGACCCTGGGATCATGACCTGAACTGAAGATAGAGGCTTTAAACCCACTGAGCCACCCAGGGGCCCCTCAGATCAGCTTTTAAGGTATGTTATTAACTAGAACCAAATCCACTTACTACCTTGTAACCAAGACAAATTTTCCATTGAAGTTTCCCTTTAAAGAACTGTAAGTTAAGGAAAAATGTGAAAAAGCTTCAGGGTCTCTCTGGTCTTTCCTGTCAATGTTCTCACAGCTGGCATGGGCTAGTCACTGAAGCTCGGAGCAAACTCATTATATTCTTTAAAAACAGTTACTTTGTTTTTTACTAGCAAATAAGAAGAATATAAAAATTACCTGTAATTTTACCATTACCCAAATAATATATCTGTTAACATGGTAGTATATTTCATTCCAGATAATTTTCTTTTTGTGCATGAGTGCGTTTGTAGATGTGTATATGCATGTATGTGTGCATATGTATGTATACCCACATTGTTCAGTGAAAATGGAATCATACTGTTTAGTACATGTTTTGATTTTTTCTTGTCAGTTTAACATATTTTCTACTGTAATTTAATTTCACATAACTTTATGTTCTCAGGATGGCCTATAAATTATTTAAGCAGTCTGTAATTATTGGTTATCAAGATGTTCTAGCCTTTTTATTTTGTTATTAGTCATGCTGTGGTAAAACTGCATTTAAATTTTTGTGCAGTACAGGATGATTTTTTATGATACAGTTCTAGAAATAAGTTTTTGGGTCAGCTGCATGGATGCTAAATGATGTATGTGTCCATGTGTGGGACCCTGGCACAGTTTCTTCTCTCATCTGTCCCTCTGTTCATCTTATTTTTCAGATCTCTACCTCTTTCCCAGAAAAGCCAGAAATGACCAAGTCCCTGGTGAGTTCTTTTTGTTCATATATTTGTTGCTTTATTTTCTAGTGGATTTTAGGAAGCATTTAATAATCCATACAGTAAAATGGACAAGCACAAATAAATAAAAACTAAGATTGGGTGGGGAAAAGAGGTGACTTATTAACTCTAGGTCAAGCTTGCAGTGTAGATATATAAGACTTGTGTGATTTTATATAGCTATGAACTTTGAACTGTGAGATTATCTCTGATCTTCCTGAAAGACCTAGCAATAATGGAAATGAGATACTGATTTATATTGTTGATAAGTAATTTATTTCACCTGTACTAAAGATACCGTGGTTCCTGATGTTTGAGAAAAATTTTAATGGCTCTTCAGATGGTTGGAGGCAGAACAACAATACTGTTAGTGGAGGTGTGCTGATAGGTTTTCTGTTGTTATAAAGCAGTGCTTCTCACACTTGAGCATCACTACAGATTCTGATTTAATAGTGTTGGGATTCCCACAGGATGTCATTGCTGCTTGTCCAGGGACTACCTGCTGAAGCAAAGTTTTGAGGTTTTATGATGAACAGGTATTTTGTCAGATGGTTTTTCTGCATCAGTTGGTATGGTAATGGGATTTTACTTCTTAAGTCTGTTGCTATGGTGGATCACAATTGATTGATTTTCTTTCCTTTTTTTTTAAAGAATAAAATGTATTGTCTTCTCATGCAGCAGGAGGCCCTGCTGTGCCCTCAGATGCCCCCTTCCCCCCCTACAATTGATTGATTTTCACATCTTGAGCCAGTTTTGCAACCTTTGAATAAACCCCATTTGATTATGGCATATACTTCTTTCTATTTATTTGTATTTGTTGATACTTTGTTAAGGATTTTGGTATCATATTTATGAGGGATGCTGATCTATTTATTTTATTACTACTATGTATGGATTAAAGTTCCAACTCCCCACCTGGCTTTTTCTCACACCACACCTTTGGAGCATGAAAGGGGCATATCTCTTTAGCTAGTCAGGAGTGCGAGTCTGGGCTACTCACTGGGTCTTCGCTGATGGGTTTGGGGTCAGGCTCAAAGGTTTTGTTTGTTTTTTTAATTTGTTGTGTCTGCCTTGAGTGTGTTTCGCCTACAAGTTTTCTGCCTTTCTGTGCCTTTGCTGGTCTTTTAGCTAGAGAGAGCAGACTTTTCTTTGAGCTCTCTTTGTGTGCTCTTGTTGGTGATACTGCGTTGTAGGCTTTTCTAGCACCTGTAAGGACTGTATGAAGCAGTCTTTGGGAACTCATGTTATGTAGTTTTGGGTTTCCGGTTCCTCAGCAGTTCGACTTCTTTTAGCCTTACAGAGTCTTCTCATATTTGTTTTATGGATGATGTCTATGGTTTCTAGATGTACTTAGTGGGATGAGAAGGGACAAGTGCATCTATTTCCATCTTTCCAGGAATGGAAGTCAGTTCACTGATTTTTTTTTTTTTTTAAGGAGGACTTGTTTTATATTAAGCATATTCCTCTTTTTTTTGGCATTTTACTGTGAATTTGATTATGGGAAGTGCTAATTGTATCACTCTAAGACTTGAAAGTTGTCTAATTTGTTAAGCATATTCTTACATACTTTTTTCAATTATATTTACCTCTTTGTTTTTTGCATTTTAACTTTTATTTTGTTTATTTATTTTTAAGATTTCATTTATTTATTTGACAGAGAGAGAGAGCACAAGTAGGCAGAGCAGCAGACAGAGGGAGAGGGAAAGTCAGGCTCCCCACTGAGCAGGGAGCCTGACGCAGGGCTTGATTCCAGGACCCTGGGATCATGATCCAAGCCAAAGGTGGGCACCTAACTGACTGAGCCACCAGGTGCCCCTGCATTTTAACTTTTAAAAGTAAATATTTCATTTGGAATATCACAGAACTGTTACTTGTGTTTATTCAGTCACATAATTCTTTGAGGCTTCATAGAACGTTGCTTGGATCTTAGATTCCAATCTTCAAAGGTAATCACTGTGAACTTAATTGAATTGCTTGTTTTAATACTTTCATATGTGTGGGGCACCTTTGTGGCTCAGTGGGTTAAAGCCTCTTCCTTCAGCTCAGGTCATGATCCCAGGGTCCTGGGATCGAGCCCCGCATTGGGCTCTCTGCTTAGCAGGAAGCCTGCTTCCTCCTCTCTCTCTGTCTGCCTGCCTCTCTGCCTACTTGTGATCTCTGTCTGTCAAATAAATAAATATAATCTTTAAAAAAAATACTTTCATATGTCTAAGTAGCATGTTTATATTGGTACCACTTGGCTTTCAACTTTAGGCAGTATCTACTGGCTTCATACAATGGAGAATGAGGATTTAACTCTCTTTGAAACACTTAGGCCCTCAACACTCACATGCACATTTCTTATGTTTCCTTATGATAGGAATATTATAGTTTTGGGTAAATCAATAGCCTGTATTTAATGTGAGGATTATTTTAATTATATTCACAGCTGCACCATTTACTTTACCTTTTGTGCACTACTTTTTGTTTTACCTGTAATCAGTAATTGGTTTAATCATTAGTTTCATTTTTTTGTTTGTTTGTGTATGTGTACATTGTTATATGGCAATTAATTCCATGTTATATGGCAATTAATTCCATAAGTCTTCCCAGGTATAGAAATATCTTTTCAGTATGTTAAAATATATTAGGTAGTAACAGTAATGGTAATCACAGGCCTTACTATAGTGCTTGCTATTTGCCAGGCAGCACGGTCTCTATTAACTATTTAATTATAACCTCTATGAGGTATCTGTAATCATTCTCACTTTTCAGAGGAGGAAACAGATCCACAGAAAGGGTTAGTAACTTGCCCAAGATTGCTCCACTAGTAGTGTTGAAGCCAGGTATAAGCCCAGATAATTTGGCTTTAAAATATAGGCTCTTAATTTCATCTCTAAAGAAAGTTCTCTCATGGTCTTTGACCTGACCTGCTTGCAGTGTTCTCTGTTTGATGCTCAGCTGCTAACTTGGAGTCTCCCTTTGGCATAGTCCTAGGAATTCCTTTCAGGTTCTTCAAGGGTTGGATCTCTTGTTTTAGGCTCTTTCTTGATTTATGCTCTCATTTTTTTTTTTAAGATTTTATTTATTTATTTGACAGAGAGAGAGGGGGAAGCAGGCTCCCTACTGAGCAGAGAGCTCAATGTGGGGCTCTATCCCAGGACCCTGAGACATGACCTGAGCCCAAGGCAGAGGCTTAACCCACTGAGCCACCCAGGTGCCCCATGCTCTCATTTTTAGAGCCTGTTATACGGTGGCTCTTTATAAAGGGTGGGTAGGAAGTGAATTTTTTGAGACCTTGTGTATCTGGAAATGTCTTTATTTTACTCTCAGTAATTTCATAGGTTGGTTGGGTGTATGTTCTAGATTGTAAATCTTTTTCTTCTTCTTCTTCTTCTTCTTAGATTGTAAATCATTTTTACTCATAGTTCTGAAGCCATTGTTTTTACTTTTCCATCTCATTTTCTCTTATTGAATTTGGTAATAAGAATAATTGCCCCCAAAGATGTCCACATCCGAATCCCTGGAAAGTGTGAATATGTTACCTTACATGTCAGAAGGGACTTTGCAGATGTGGCTGAATTAAGGATCTTGAGGTAGAGAGATTATGCTGGGTTATCTGGGTGGGCCCAGTGTAATCACATGGGTCCTTACAAGTGAAAGAGGGAGGCAGTAGTCAGGGAAAGATTTGAAAATGCCACTCTGCTGGCTCTGAGATGGAGGAAGGGACCGGGACCTTCTAGAAGTTGTGTAGGTCAAGGAAATGAATTCTCCCCTTGAGCCTCCAGGAGGAATGTAGCCCTGCTAAGTTCTTGATTTTAGCCCAGTAAGATTCATATTGAAATTCTGGCTTCAGAATCATAAGATAATAAATTTGTGTTGTTTTAACTTTGTGATAATTTGTTACAGCAGCAATAGGAAACCATTAGAGATTTTGGTACCTTGTGGGGTGCTACTATAGTAAATACCTAAAAGTATGGAGGTAGATTTGGAATTCGGTAGTGTTGGGAAACTGTAAGAATTTTGAAGAACAATAGCAAGAGCCTAGATTTCCTTGAACAGACTGGTAGTGGAATGTGGTTGTTAACCACTGTGCTAGAGGACTCAGAAAGAGGTGAGGGGCGCAGTAGGGAAAACCTGTGTTGTTTTAGAGAAAACCTAAATTGTTATAAACAAAGTCTTGATAGAAACGGTTGTTAAAGGTATTGCTGGTGGTGACTACAGGGAATGAGGAGCATGTTACTGGAAACCGGAGGAAAGGGTACCTGTTGTGCAGTGGCAGAAAGCCTAGATGAAGTTTGTCCTGTAGTTAATGTGGAAAACAGATTTGTCAATGATGAACTTGGGTTTTTCTCTGAGAAGATTTCTAAGCAAAGGGTTGAAGATGTAGCAAGTTTATTCTTCCTGATTATAGTGAAATGTGACAGTTGAGATGGATTGAGGGGACAACTGTTAAGAAAAAGAAACCAGACTTGATGACTTGGGGAATTTTCAGGCTATCAGGATTCCAAAAGATGCCAAAATTAGTTTTACAGTCAAGAAACCTCTTGAGAGGGGCGCCTGGGTGGCTCAGTGAGTTAAAGCCTCTGCCTTCGGCTCAGGTCATGATCCCGGAGTCCTGGGATCGAGCCCCGCATCGGGCTCTCTGCTCAGCAGGGAGCCTGCTTCCTCCTTCTCTCTCTCTGCCTGCCTCTCTTCCTAATTGTGATCTCTGTCTGTCAAATAAATAAAATCTTTAAAAAAAAAAAAAAAGAAACCTCTTGAGAGAAAGCCAAGGGTGTGGATGTTTTGTGTATTTTTCTAGGTTTTTAGGTAATTAGCAGGAGAAATAAGGTGGAGTGCATGTACTCTTTTTTTTTTTTAAGAACCAGAAGTCTCAATCTTGCCTTTTATTTTTTTTTAATCTTATTTTTTTTATTGAAGTATTGTTGACACACAATATTAATTGGTTTCAGCTGTGCAACACAGTGATTCGATGAGTCTGTACATTATGCTATGCTTATCACAAATGTAGCTACCATCTGTTGCCTTACAACACTGTCACGATACCGTTGACTCTGTTCCCTCTGCTGTACCTTTCACCCTCACAACTCACTCATTCCATAACTGGAAGTCTGTACCTCCCACCACGCTTCACCCATTCTACCTCTACCCCCTGGCAACCATCAGTTTGTTCTCTGCATTTATGGGTTCGTTTCTACTTTATTTGATTGCACGTGTAAGTGAAAACATGCTATTTGTCTTTCTCTAACTAGTTTCACTTAGGACAGTACCGTGTGAGTCCATCCATGTTGTCATAAATGGCAAGATCTTATTCTTTTTTATGTCTGAGTGATACTCAGTGATTCCACAATATATGTACATACCACATCTTTATTTAACAATTTTTTAAAGATTTATTCATTTATTTTCTAGAGAGAAAGAGCATGTGTGAGTAGGGAGTGGGGCAAAAGTAGAGGGAGAGAGAGAATCCCAAGCAGACTCCCTGCTGAGCATGTAGTGCAACATGGAGCTCCATCTCATGACCCTGAGACCATGACCCAGGCTGAAACCAAGATTTGGAAGCTCAGCATTTTATTCATTCATTTATTGATGTGAACAGTGGGGTTGCTTCTATAATTTGGCTATTGTAAATAATGCTGCAATAAACGTAGGGGTACATATATCTTTCTGAATTAGTGGTTTGTTTTTTTTTTCCTTTGGATAAATACTCAGTAGTGGGTGACTGGATTATACTTTTTTTTGCTTTGCTTTTGGACATGCTCTCTGGTTAAGTTTTTAGTCTTTTGCCCGTATGCCCTGAGAATTTGGCAGGTGCGTGTGTGAGTCCTGGTTTCTCTGTCACCCAGCTATAGCCTTCTACTGATTCAAAGCTGAATTCTACCTTTGCCAACACCTAGAATTGGTAAATACTTCAAGTGTAAAAGTAGCTGCATACATCAGCTTAAATCTTCAATATTCTCTCCAGAGTCTAAACCCCTAACAGCTTTCCTGTATATGGCATTTATAGTTATTCTTGGAAGAAACACTGGACTGCCACAGACTATTGTATCCCATCTGGAAATAGCAGTGCCTCAGAAGAGTCCTTTTTACACCATATATTTCATCCATTTAAAGTATACATTCATTGGTTTTTAGTATATTCACAGAGTTGTATAACCAGTATAGGTTTTAGAACATTTTCTCTAACCCTTCCTCTCCAAACTTATAACATACCTTTTTGCTGTTACCCCCAATCCTTCCATTCCTCCTAGCCCTAGGTAGTCACTAATCTTTCTGTAACAATAAGTTCTCCTGTTCTGAACATTTTGTATTAAAGGAATCATTCAATATCTGGCCTTTTGTGACTCACTTGTTTTATTTAGCATAATGTTTCCAAGATTCATCCACATTGAAGCACGTATCAGTACTTTATTCCTTTTTATGGCTGAATAACATTCTGTTGTATGGATGTAGCACATTTTTAAACCATCATTAGTTTACAGACATTTGGTTGTTTCTGTTTTTGAATATTATGAATAATGCTACTATAAACATTCATGAGCAAATTTTATGTGGACAGATGTTTTCATTTTCTTTGGGGTATATACCTAGAAGTGGACCCCTTGGGTTATATTGTAATTCTGTGTTTAACTTTTTGAGGAATTGCCATTGTTTCACAAAGTGGCTGTACCATTTTATATTTTCACCATCACCACATGAGGATTCCAGTTTTTCCACTTCCTCACTAATGTTTATTATTATCTCTCTTTTTTATTGAAGCCATCCTAGTGGGTATATTTCCCTGATAACAAATAATATTGAGCATCTTTTTTATTATAGTCATCTCAGTGATTTGAAGGGGTATTTTCGATATGACCTTTTTTTTTTTTAAAGATTTTTATTTATTTATTTGTCAGAGAGAGAGAGTACACACAAGCAGGCAGAGAGGCAGGCAGAGAGAGAGGAGGAAGCAGGCTCCCTGCTAAGCAAGGAGCCGATGTGGGACTCGATCCCAGGACCCCAGGATCATGACCTGAGCTGAAGGCAGTGGCTTAACCCACTGAGCCACCCAGGCGTCCCTCGATATGACCTTTTGACTAAAGATACTGAGGATCTTTTCATTTGCTTTTGGCCATTTGTTTATCTTTGAAGAAATGTATATTCAGATCCTTTACCCATTTTAGTTGGATTACTATTTTTTATTGAGTTGTAAGAATTCTTTATGTAGTCTAGATCCAAGTCCCTTATTAGACATATAATTTGCAAAAATTTTATCCCAGTTTTTGGGTTGTCTTTTCACCTTTTTTTTTTTTTTTTTAAAGATTTATTTGTCAGAGAGTGAGAGAATGCACAAGTGGGGGAGCAGGGAGCAGAGGGAGAAGCAGGCTCCCCACTGAGCAAGGAGCCCAATGTGGGACTTGATCCCAGGACCCTGGGATCATGACCAGAGTAAAAGGCAGACGCTGAACCAACTGAGCCACCCAAACTTCCCATCTTTTCGCTTTTTTGATGATCTCCTTTTAAGCACAATTAAGTCCAGTTTATCTGTTCTTTTTTTTCTTTAGTTGCATGTGCTTTTGATTTTATGTCTAAGGAGTTGTTGCCAAATCCAGTGTCACAAAGATTTACCTTTTAATTAAGTGTAAATTTGGCTAAATATAAGAACATTAGGGCCTTTGATCCACTTCGAGCTAATTTTTTTATATGGTACGAAGTAGGGGTCCAACTTCATCCTTCTACCTGTGGATATCCACTTATCCCAGCATTATTTGTTAAAAAACTTTTTTTCCATTTAAAAATTTTTTGACTCCTTTGTTGAATATCAATTGACTATAAATATGAGGGTCTATTTCTGGATTCTCAGTTACATTCCATTGACCTATAGTCTCTCTTTATGCTAGTACCACAGTGTTTTGGTGGGGGGAGCCTTTTTAAAATAATCTTTTTTTTTTTTTTAAAGATTTTTATTTATTTATTTGAGAGAGAGATCACAAGTAGGCAGAGAGAAGGGGAAGCAGGCCTCCTGCTGAGCAGAGAGCCCGATGTGGGGCCCAATCCCAGGACCCTGAGATCATGACCTGAGGCGAAGGCAGAGGCTTAACCCACTGAGCCACCCAGGCACCCCTTTAAAGTAATCTTTTTTTTTTTTTTTTAAGATTTTATTTATTTATTTGACAGACAGAGATCACAAGTAGGCAGAGAGGCAGGCAAAGAGAGAGAAAGGAGGAAGCAGGCTCCCTGCTGAGCAGAGAGCCCGATGTGGGGCTCAATCCCAGGACCCTGGGATCATGACCTGAGCCGAAGGCAGAGGCTTTAACCCACTGAGCCACCCAGGCGCCCCTAAAGTAATCTCTTTTTAAAAGAAATAATGGACTTATGAACAGTGGACTGATAAGTGCAAAATGAATGGCAGAATATAGTTTATTTTTTACGTTAAGTGTTAATGACATGGCATAGAAAACAATGCACAAATCATGTATTTACAGTTTTATGAATTTTCACAGCTTATTTCTTTGAAACTAGTACACCGATAAAAACAAGACCACAACTACCCAGAATATCATCAGTAGCGCAGAAAGAATGGTATGATGTTTTTAATAAGGTTTATTTTTTCCTTCAAGATAATAACAGAGGATATTGGTGTTTCGTGAGAACCTTATATGTTGTAGCATATTAAACATTATTAAAAGTAACTTCCTAAATATCCTGTTTCCATTCTTCAGTCCTCATCCCTCGTATTGAGTAGGAATGTGTTTTTCAGGGATCACTGTCATTCGAGGATGTCACAGTGGACTTCAGCAGGGAGGAGTGGCGGCTGTTGGACCTTGCTCAGAAGAGCCTGTACAGGGACGTAATGCTGGAAAACTATTTCAACTTGATCTCAGTGGGTAAGCATAGCTCCACTGGCGAGAAGGCTATACCTGTTTGACTACATTTTCATTCTCAGTGGAATTTTTGAAATATGTGGGATTTCTGAGGCATGTGGGAGTTCTAAAAACTGCAGGACATCTGAAGTGTGTAATAGTTTTGTTCTTATTTTGTTCTATGTTATTAATTATACCTTTAGGGTATTAGGAATATACTTCTCTTCTGCATGAACTTTTCTGAAAAGTAAATGGAATGCTTCATTGAATGGCCTCGGAAACCCAGTCTTCTATTATTTCCTGTTAATAGGGTGTCAAGTTCCCAAACAAGAAGTCCTCTTTAGCTTGGAGCAAGAAGAGCCACGTATGCTGGATGGTGAAATCTCAAGCCACAACTGTCTCGGTGAGTAGAGAACAAGAACTTGGGGGCCAGCATGCCTGAACTGGAGTTGTACTGGCAGAGGCTGGCAGCTGTGAAATGCTGTTAACAAGACACTTCTGTAATGCTCCACATTTTTGGAACTGCATGGATGAACTTGGTATAGTCCCCTTGGACATCTGAAAGCCATCCCCACTTGAGGCCTCTTCCTGTATCAGTACCTCTGTCTTGGCTTGACTTTCTAGGAGGGAATGTGCTCTAATTACTGGTACTTTGGGTCTAGGATCCTGCTCTATGGCTTTTCTCCCTTTCTCTTAGCATTTTTATTCTTTTTACCTCCAACACAACATTAAATCCTTTTCTTACACATTCAGAAACTCATTGATTTACCTTTTTAAAAAATTACTGTGGGACACATTCTTGAGGAGTTCTTTTCATTTTCTCTGTTTCCTCTTAGTGCTTCAGAATTGTCATTTAGGGGCACCTGGGTGGCTCAGCGGGTTAAAACCCTCTGCCTTCGGCTCAGGTCATGATCCCGGGGTTCTGGGATCGAGCCCCGCATCGGGCTCTCTGCTCAGCGGGGAGCCTGCTTCCCTCCTCTCTCTCTGCCTGCCTCTCAGTCTACTTGTGATCTCTCTCTGTCAAATTAAAAAAAAAAAAAAAAAAAAGAATTGTCATTTAGACATAGTCTTCTTTTATTCTCTCCCGTGTCTCTTTTCCAACCATCAACTTTGAGTGTACCATTACTACATTTGGGAGACAGCTTTTTGCTGTATATGACAGTAGTAGTTATGTTTCTTGACATTTTCTTTTACTTGGCTAGTGAAACACAACACTGACTTGATCCTTCTAACTCATTTACTTATTTCGACATTTTACAAAAAGTTTTTGTATTTTGCTTGCAGGAAATTGAGTTAATTATATTCTTTAGTTGTTAATTAATATCATTATCAGTGTGTTTACCCTCCTGCCCCACTTTTGTTTTTTAAGTTCTCCCTTTTAATTCTCACTCCTCATACTTGTTTTTATCCCTAGAGGTAACTGCTCTAATGTAGTTGATATGTTTGCTATCTATCCTTGAATTTATAGGGTATTTGTAAAATTTAAATTGTTGATATTTTAATTTGTAGAAATGGTACTGTGCTATATGTCCTATTAAGTTTCTTAATTTTTTTCTATTAGCACTAAATTGGTTCATGTTGCAGTGTGTTTTTCTTTTCTTCTTTCTTTTTTTCTTTTAAAGATTTTGTTTATTTGACAGACAGAGATCACCAGTAGGCAGTGAGGCAGGCAGAAAGAGAGAGAGGAGGAAGCAGGCTCCCTGCTAAGCAGAGAGCCCGATGCGGGGCTCGATCCCAGGACCCTGGGATCATGACCTGAGCCGAAGGCAGAGGCTTTAACCCACTGAGCCACCCAGGCGCCCCCTTGTGACTCATCTTTTCAAATAATTCTTTCTGCCCTTTCTAGTAACTTTTGTCTTCTAGAAAATACCATTTAGATGCCCTCCTCTATTACTTTCCTGTGTTACTACTCAAAACCCTGTCATATTTTCTCATGCCTTTAGGTTATTCTAATCCTATTTGGATGTGCTAATCCCTACCCATGCCTTTTTTCTTTTTTTAACTAGTATATCTTAGGTGCTAGTAATAGATTTCATTGCTTAAAACACCATGTTTACCACGTCGTAGCTATATGGAGCCAAACTAAAGGTACTGCCTATTATGTAACACATGACAAATTGTTCTCTCAGTGGGTTTGTAAACTAAAGAAAGAACATGCCTCATATTTGCAGGTTGCATTGTCTCTGTTTAGTGTCCATAATTATGTTTATTTACTTCGTTTTAATGTTTTTTAGTGATCCCCCTACATCTGACCATTTAATTATTTTGCGACCTGGGCTGATTCAGATACTTAACTCTTTGTGCTTAGGCTTCACTTACCTCTTGAGTGGACCTGACCATTACATGCTTAAGCACACATGGCTTTTTCCTTTTCTAATTCAGCAGTCCACAGAAACTCAGACAAAACTACATTAAATTACGTGATAACTGAGTCTTTTTTTGAAAAATTGTTTTAATGTTTCTGTAGAGAGTATTTAACAAAATTAAATTCTTGAATTTATGCAACAGGCAGAGGAGGTTACTTTTCTGCCTCAGAGTGATTAAAAAAAATTTTTTTTCTGCTAGGAGCAACTCAGAGGGCCAATAATTATAATTGGAAAGGGAAAATAACTGCATGAAATGTTTAAAAGGTCAGCCTTTGTGCAATAAGCGTTGGTTACGGTATACATCTGTGCCAATTAAGTATGACTATGAGTGGCTCAGAATATCTGGTTTTTGTTATTACTTTAAGAAAAGAGAGACCCCTAGATGATCTGTGAAAGAATAATGAATTTTGAAAGGAACAGAGGATCAGAAATAAAAAGCTGAATGGGGAAAAGAATATAGTTGACCCATGAACAATGTGGGGGACAGGGGCGCCAACTCCTCATGCAGCCATGAATCCATGTATAACTTAGACTGTCCCAGAACCTAACTATTAATAGCCTGATGTTGACCGGAGCCTTAACTGAGAACATAAACAGTCATTTAACACGTGTTTTTTATGTTAGGTATATTACATACAGTATTCTTATGACAAAGTAAGCTAGAGAAAGGAAAATGTCATTAAGAAAATCATAAGGAGGGGCGCCTGGGTGGCTCAGTGGGTTAAAGCCTCTGCCTTCGGCTCAGGTCATGATCCCAGGGTCCTGGGATCGAGCTCCGCATCGGACTCTCTGCTCAGCAGGGAGCCTGCTTCCTCCTCTCTCTCTCTCTCTGCCTGCCTCTCTGCCTACTTGTGATCTCTGTCTGTCAAATAAATAAATAAAATCTTTAAAAAAAAAAAAAGAAAATTATAAGGAAAATAAATTTACAGTACTATACTATGTTTATTGAAAAAAATCCACATCTAAGTGGCCCCATGCAGTGCAAACTTGCGTTGTTCAATGATCAACTGTATGTGTTTGGATTTAGTAATAAAAAAGACTTGAGTGACTAGTGGAAAGATAGCTTACATATATACATTTTATTGACCTGAAATTATGACCCTGTATTTTACTGAATGAGCATTTGAGTCCGTGGTGACAGGAATTGCATATAATTAAACTTTTAAGCACAGGAACAGATTTTTACACTGAACATTGTTGGTGGTAATGTAAATGTTGTCAGATGTTTCAATGGCATGTAAGCTAAAGAAACTGAAAGATTGCAAAAGATCCAGTATTAGATGCTCTCAGGAATAATAAAAACTGTTAACGTGTGTGAGTAAAATTGTAACATAGCACCTAAAGAATATGTCTGGGAGCATGACAAGGCCCTGGAGGCAGAATGAAATGGATATGAGGTTAGACTATGTCTACATTCAAGAACTCTAGTCGAATAAGTTAGTAGTATCTATTTTTTTGGTAAATATTTACTGAGAATCTACTATGTCTTATATACTCTTCCAGAATTTGGACTATTAATTATCTTATTCTGGGCAAGAATGGTGTATTGGAGAAAGCAAGCTCCTGTCACTAATAGCCCCCAAGAAACAGTGACTCAGAGAACATAAATATTGACCCAGCATCATGTGACAGTTTCCAAGTCATTGCACAGCCATCCCCTAGAGCTGAGGTTGGCAAACATTTCCTGTAAAGGCCCAGAAGTCATTATTTTAGGCCTTGTGAACCATGTGATTGCTGGTTCATTACTACTCAATTCCACTGTTTTAGCCCCAAAGCAGCTAGAGGCACTACATCAATGAATGAGTGTCTCTCTGTTCCAATAAAAACTTCATGTACACAGAAATTTGAATTTCATTTATTTTTCATGTATCATGTAATTATTCTTTTGATTTTTTTTTTTTTTTTTGACCACTCAAAAACTTAAAATCCATTTCTAGCTTTTGGGTGGAGGCCTGGATTTAGTCTGAGGGCCATAGTTTTCCAGCCTGTGCCTAGGGCATTAACAGCCACAGAGCCGGGTGCCACCAGTCTGGAATATAGCCAGTGGGAAGAGAAGAGGGTTGTGGAGACATGCCTACATCCTTAGGATATGGGCTTTGTCACACAAAATAATTTTTATTCCCATTTGACTGGTAAGAACTGAATTACTTGGCTTTACCTCACCATAAATGAGGCTGTTGTTCGGGGGCAGTCATGAACTTGGCTGCAAGCTTCTTACTGCTGAAGGGAGAGGAGAGGTTCTGATGGAAGGCTTTTAGGCCCTGCTTCAGACAGCTGCTCCTTTCTCCTGTTATATGCCTCCTGTTGAGTACATCTATCTCTGCACCCCAAACCAGAATAAAGAATTGAATCATAGGTGTTTTTTGCCATTTGGCTAAGTCAGAATGAATGAAGCTACAGTAGTTTTTACTCTAGGGGCACCTGGGTGGCTCAGTTGGCTAAGCGTCTGACTCTTGATTTCAGCTTAGGTCATGATCTGGGGTCATGAGATCGAGTTCTGCTTCAGGCTCTGCACTCAGCGTGGAGCCTGCTTGACCCTTTCCCTCCCCTTCTATTCCTCCCCTCACCCCTGCTCACATGTGTGCTTTCTTTCTCTCCCTGTCTGAAATAAATAAATCTTTTTTTTAAAAGATTTTATTTATTTATTTGACAGACAGAGATCACAAGCAGGCAGAGAGGCAGGCAGAGAGAGAGGAAGGGAAGCAGGCTCCCCGCTGAGCAGAGAGCCTGATGCGGGGCTCGATCCCAGGACCCTGAGATCATGACCTGAGCCGAAGGCAGAGGCTTTAACCCACTGAGCCACCCAGGTGCCCTGAAATAAATAAATCTTTAAAAAAATAGTTTTACTGTACATAAATACATGGGTATTTAGGACAGAGTGGATTAACAGGGAAAGAGAATGTAGAGAGATTAGTGGATGAAGGTTTAACAAGAATAATAAGGATAACAAGAATATAGACACAGATACTTCTTTTAAGCCACGCAGTTTGTCACTTTGTTCCTCTGACAGCTTACTGCGTAGTTCTGCTACATACATAGAGCTGATGTGGCTTCACTTTGAATCTCCTCCAATTACTGAACATTTGGTTTGGGCAAACACCTGACTCTTCTGTGGCTCAGTTTCCTCATCTGTAAAATAGAGACAATACTGATACCAAGAGCAGTGGGTTGTGATGCCTAACTAAGTTAGTTACAGAACTTAGGACAATGCCTGGCACATCTACATGCTACTGCTTATTATTTACTAAATACAAAACAAGTATTTGTATTATTGCTATACATTATATATAAATCTATTACTACTCATATATATTTTTACATATATTTGTTATATTTATATAACACTTTATCTCACACTTCTCTGTAATCACCCTAAATCAACTGTATGTATTGTCCCTTCTATGTTCTCTTAACTGTTCTTTGTGTGTTTTGTTTTTTTCCTTCTTTTTTAGGTGGGGATATTGGTTTTGAAACTTCACAGCAGGGAATGTCTAAAGAAGTTTCAGTCCAGTTTGAGAGAATTAATCTCTTCACAAGAGATGACCCATATTCCATTTTAGAAGAATTGTGGCAAGATGGTAAACAGACAGGGAGATGTGAGGAAAACCAGAACACAAATGTAACACAAGTTCCCTTTATCAACAAGGGAACACTATTTAATGAGAGAGACTGTGAGTATAAGGATATTGGGAAAATTGGTCATGTAAATACTGCAAGAAAAAGACTCCAGAACTATGAATCATTTGGAAGGAGTTTGAAGCCTATTATAAGCTTATGTGATTATAGAAACAATGCAACAGAAAATCTTGATAAGATTATTGGCTATGGCAATATTTTCACTCATATAAATTCTCATACAGAAATGAATGCTTGTGGATATAACCAGTGTAAGAAACTTCTGAGCCATAAGCAAGCTCTCATTCAACATCAAAAAATTCATACTGAAAAGAAGCTCAGTTTATTTTCTGATTATGTAAAAATTTTCATCCAGAAGCCACACCTCTTTGCAGATCAAAGTATTTATACTGAAGAGAAACAGCATGAATGCAGCAAATGTGAGACAGTCTTCACTCAGAAGCCCCAACTTGCTGTACCTCAGAAGGCTTCTACCGGAGGGAAACCCCGCACACGCACTGAGTATGGGAAGGACTTGTCCCTTAAGTCAAATCATGAGAAAATTCACACCGAGGAGAATAATTGTAAATGCAGTGAATATGGAAAAGCCTTTATCCAGAA
The DNA here is from genome assembly GCF_002288905.1 of Enhydra lutris kenyoni. Classification (NCBI taxonomy): domain Eukaryota; kingdom Metazoa; phylum Chordata; class Mammalia; order Carnivora; family Mustelidae; genus Enhydra; species Enhydra lutris. Next base: position 4,361,620 of record NW_019154117.1, read on the forward strand.
GTCAGATCCACTCAGATGTCAGGGAATTCATATGGGAGAAAAACCCTATGAATATCGTGAATGTGGGAAAAATGTCTCTCAGAATTCAAATCTCAATGTACATAAAAAAGTCCATACTAGAGAGAAACACTTTGAATGTACTGAATGTGGAAAAGCCTTCACAAGGAAATCAACTCTAAGTATGCATCAGAAAATTCATACAGGAGAAAAACCCTATGTTTGTACCGAATGTGGGAAAGCCTTTATCCGGAAGTCACATTTTATTACACATGAGAGAATTCATACTGGAGAGAAACCTTATGAATGTAGTGACTGTGGAAAGTCCTTTATAAAGAAGTCACAACTCCATGTGCATCAGCGGATTCACACAGGAGAGAATCCCTTTATATGTACAGAATGTGGGAAGGTCTTCACTCACAAGACAAATCTCATTATACACCAGAAAATTCATACTGGAGAGAGACCTTATATATGTACTGAATGTGCGAAGGCCTTTACCGACAGGTCAAATCTAATTAAACACCAAAAAATTCATACTGGAGAGAAACCCTATAAATGCAGTGATTGTGGAAAGTCATTCACCTGGAAGTCACGGCTCAGGATACATCAGAAATGCCATACCGGAGAGAGACATTATGAATGCAGTGAGTGTGGGAAAGCCTTCATCCAGAAGTCAACACTAAGTATGCATCAGAGAATTCACAGAGGAGAAAAACCCTATGTTTGCACTGAATGTGGGAAGGCCTTCTTCCACAAATCACATTTTATTACCCATGAGAGAATTCATACTGGAGAGAAACCTTATGAATGCAGCGATTGTGGGAAATCCTTCACGAAGAAGTCACAACTCCATGTCCATCAGCAAATTCACACAGGAGAGAAACCCTACAGATGTGCTGAGTGTGGAAAGGCCTTCACTGACAGATCAAATCTCTTTACACACCAGAAAATTCATACTGGAGAGAAACCCTATAAATGCAGTGACTGTGGAAAAGCCTTCACTCGGAAGTCAGGCCTCCACATACATCAGCAGTCTCATACTGGAGAGAGACACTATGAATGTAATGAATGTGGGAAAGCCTTTGCAAGAAAATCAACACTAATTATGCATCAGAGAATTCATACAGGAGAGAAACCCTATATTTGTACAGAATGTGGGAAGTCCTTCATCCAGAAATCACATTTAAATCGGCATAGGAGAATTCATACTGGAGAGAAACCCTATGAATGCAGTGACTGTGGGAAGGCCTTCATTAAGAAATCACAACTCCATGAACATCATCGAATTCACACAGGGGAGAAACCATTTATATGTGCTGAGTGTGGAAAAGCCTTCACCATCAGATCAAATCTTATTAAGCACCAGAAAATTCATGCTAAACAGAAACCCTATAAGGGCAGTGACTTTAGGAAGGCCTTAAACTGGAGGCCACAGCTTAGTGCACATCAGAAATCAGATTCTGGGGAAGTAGAGTGCCCGGGGCCACAATCATGATGTGGGGATAAAAAGTAGTGAGAGCCTACAGCTTGACTAAGAAGCAGAAGGTAAAGCCGCCTTACCTCTGATCAGAAGTATGAATGTCTGGATCACAGAGCTGATGTCCTGTTTCACATATGGGGGAGACATTGTGAAGAAAGTGTTTAAACAATGTGTGATGATCATGCTTAATTCCTGGACAGATACTGGGATTGTCAAGCCCCTGCAAATAATAGTAAATATGCAAGGAGTGGATTTGGCAGTCTTTCTTGTTTCATGTTATGGATAAGCAGCTTTATAAATTCAGGGCTGTATTCAATACTAACCAAAGGAATTTCTTAATGAGTAGAGTGCTAAGAAAATTTCTCATTGTCTAAGGATGCTGAAATGAAAGCAAAAGTGTGGACCATTCAGAGCTATAATGAAGAGAATCCAGAAGTTTTTGCGAATATTGACATTAGAGACACAAAGAAAGGATTATTTCTTTTTCCTTTCAGGAAGTCAGTTATTTATTGTTTACAGTATCAGTATGTGGAAATTTGGATAAACATTTTTCTGTTTGACTTTGAGATTAGCACATCAGAACCACAGGCTTACTTGAATATTCACAGGCCTCTTTAGTTAACCAGTATGTTCCCTTATTTATTAATTCCCTGCCATGATCCAGGTAACTCACTCCTAGGAGGCATAAAGTTTTCCCATCTTGTATCCATACCCAAAGTGACCAATGAGGTAAGCAGCAGCCCTGCAGACTACTTACCATCACCTTAGAACTGGCCCTGAGACCACAGGACTTAGTCTGCACTTTGAGCTCTTAACATCATCCACAGAAATCTATATTTTTTTTACTGATTTCTGTTTGGGAAAGAGAAAAATTAAGAAAATGGATTTCAAAACCTAGAATTCTTTTCTTCCAGTTTTGTTAATACATTCTCTGCATAGTCAGCACATGCTGGGTTGCCACTGGACACTCTTGTTTGCATTTGAATTTGTCTTCTTAAAAAACAGTTTCACATTTGGAAGAGTACCCTTCCTGTCCCCTCCCAGTCTCTACAAATTAGTCTTACTGTGTTTTCAAACCCTTTCTATTCTTCCAGACTTATTCCATCAGATTCTAAAAGGAGTGTTTTATTTTCCAGAATATTTGTGAATTTGTCTTTCCTTTAGATCAACCCATTTTTGTTTTATATTTTGAGACTTTGTTTTTACATACATTCAAATTTAGAATTGTTATATTCTTCCTGGTTAATTGAAACTTAATCATTATGAAATGTCCGTTTTTAAAAAAGATTTTATTTATTTATTTGACCAAGATCACAAGTAGGCAGAGATGCAGGCAGAGAGAGAGGAAGGGAAGCAGGCTCCCTGCTGAGCAGAGAGTCCAATGCAGGACTCGATTCTAGGACCCTGAGATCATGACCTGAACCAAAGGCAGAGGCTTTAATCCACTGAGCCACCAAGGTGCCCCTGAAGTGTCCATTTTTATTGCTATGATGCTTTAAAATTTACTACTTGGGATGTTAATACTGTATGTACACATCACTTATTGAAGACTAATTTAAATTAGTATCCACACCACTCTGGATGAGGTGAGCAGCTACAAAAATGGCTCCTTTATTTCCCTCTTGACTTACATACTATTAATGTTATGCATTTGGATTTTGTTAAGTAGTTGATGTGGTCAGTCATTGTTTCACAGTCAGTATTCCTTTAGATTAATCCTCATACTTACCCTTTTAAAATTCCTTTTTTATTCCTTCTTTCAAGTTTCACTCTAGAATCATTTTCACTCTGATTGAAGAGGACACTTTAGCATTTCTTTTAGTGTGTACTTGTTTTTGTATCTTGGAAAATGTCTTTATTTTATCTTCATTTTTGAAAGATAATTTTACTGAATATAAGATTCTAAGTTGACAGTTATTTTCTGTATTAGTATTTTGAATATATTTTGTTAAGGATTGTATTTCACTGTTTTGTTGGAAAATAAGCTTTCAGTATAATTACCTTTGAAGGTAATGTGCTTTTTTCCCCCCCTTTTCTCTAGTTCCTTCAAAATTCATGTCTTGTCTTGGGCTGCCAGCAACTGCACAGTGATATACCTAGGTGTGATTTTCTATGTGTTTGGGATTTGTAGTGTTTTTAAATCTGTAGCTTAGTGAGGGTTTTTCTTTTCTTCACATTTTGGGAAATTTCTTGCTATTATCCATGCAAAGTATGCTTCTGTTTCATTATTTTCCTCTGCTTTGTCTAGAAATAACCCCATTATTTACACCCTATTAACCTTTTTCCATTGGTTCTTTCAGATTTTAGTGATGCTTGTCTTCTCCTATGCCTGGTGATTTTTAAATAAACTACTAGACACTGTATATTAAAAATTGTAGAGATGCTGAGATAGTCTGGATGATGCCTTCTTCCAGAGAAGATTTTCCTTTGACTCTAACACGTGACTAGGTGAGAGCATGAACATCCCTGTTTGTCTTCATCCAGTCATGTAATGAGAGTATGTAAAACTGGGCTCCATTCCCCATGAAGGCTTGTCTGGTGTTTTTCACTCTTATTGCTAGTGGATACCCTGGAGACATAGACTTGGGGAGATTGCCAGGTGCCTCATCCTGGGAAGGAGCTTATTCCCGGTATTTGTACCAATAGGTCACATAAATTTGTCAAAAATTGTCTTAACCTTTCTTGGCCAGCATTTGCTTTAAAAATTAGCATACACCTCTTTTTAATAAATAGCCCCAAATTCCAGAGGTTATGTCTTATCTCTAATCTTACTCATGCAGTTCTCACTTCTTGGTAGCTGTCCAGTGCCATCACAGAATTAAATATATTTAATATTTTCTTCCACCATTTTTAGTTCTCAAAGTACTGGTCTGTATCACCTACTCTGTCAGCAGATTCAGTGCACTGAGAGCTGTTCCTTTCTAAGGAGTGTGGAGGTCAGAAATATATATATTTTTAATTACCAAAATTTTTCAAACTAAAAAAATGAAAATTTTTCAAACTGAAAATGCTTTGATTTGTGACACTGTGTCACTGAATTTGTGAAATTTACTTTTTTGTTGCTAAAAGTGAAGGCATTTACTGTTTTCTTGAAGATTTTGTAAACTTTGATACATAAGAGAAAATTATCTTTGGTGGTGTCAGATTTTATTATGGTAGCTGCCAGACTTTAGCAAAAGGAGATTGACTAAGAGACTCTCATGTTTCTTTTTTAATAGTGTGTTTTCCCCCCCTTTGGATAATAAATAGGAAGTGAAATTAATGAAGACTAGTCTAAGAGCCCAGGGGTTTGAAAATAAGGATTTTGAAGATTAATTTAGAAGGATTATGGAGATAGTGATTCTCAACCTTTTTATTCCCAGGTACATTTTATTTACGATTTATTTTTTTAAATATTTTATATATTTATTTTGAGAGAGAGAAACAGAGTGTGCACAAACAGGGGGAGGGGAAAAGGGAGAGGGAGAAGCAGACTCCTAGCTGAGCAGGGTCCATCTCAGGTCGCTGGGATCATGACCTGAGCCGAAGGCAGATGCTTAACCAACTTAGACACCCAGGCACCTCCCAGGAACATTTTAAAAAATACAATTCTACATTACTAAGCTAAAAAAAGAAGAAGAAGAAGATGCATTACCTTTTGTCCACAGAGTAGTAACATCTAGAAGAAGGGAAGACTTCCTTTTGTGGGCCTCCACATATTTGAAGGGGCACTGGGAACTGATTGGGGAATGGATGATGGACAGTTACGGGTGAAATGGGAGAGTTGAATCTTATTTAGAAGGAACTCCAAGGTCAGTATGATTGAAGGCATGTGCAGCAAAGACCTTACCAGGGGGAGTAGTATGAGTTAGACATATCTTTTTATGCAACTACTGTAATATAATTCATTTTATTTACAGCAAAACTTTCTAAAAACAATTTTACAATCTAAATTTTACAATCTAAATTTAATTAAAATGTACCTTAAATTAATTTTATTATTATATTTTTAAAGATTTTATTTATTTATTTGACAGAGATCACAAGTAGGCAGAGAGGCAGGCAGAGAGAGAGGAGGAAGCAGACTCCCCACCAAGCAGAGAGCCCGATGTGGGGCTCGATCCCAGAACCCTGGGATCATGACCTGAGCCGAAGGCAGAGGCTTTAACCCCCTGAGCGACCCAGGCGCCCCATAATTTTAACAATTAAAAAAAATCTTATTCTGTGAATTCAGTAAATATAAGAAAACTTTCACTCAAACCAACATTTAATCATATATCAGATAATTCATAGAAGAGAGTAGTTTTCTGTTTTACTAAATGTGAGTAGGGCTTCATTTACAAATCGTTATGTCATTACACAGCAGAGAATTCATACTGGAAAGAAACCTTATGAATACAATGACTAGAAAATCATCCTGAAACTGGAAAGTTAACTTTCTGAACATCAGCAAATTCACATATGAGAGAAACAAAGGTTAGAAACTCATTTTTCCCCAGAAGCTCATTTTGGAGACAGAACCCTATAAAAGCAATGACTGGAGAACCCACATGGAAGTTAAAAAAATTTCTGCTGCAAGTAGACAAAATAAATGCACTTCATGTGGAAATAGCTTCATTCAGAAATCAGTTTTCAGTGTTTGTACACGAGTAAAATTGTGTATTTTCTGAAAATGAGAAAGACATCTCTAAGTTCGAACCTGTTATAAATTACTCATACTACAGAGTTGTATGTCGAAAAGTCTTCATCCACAAGTTACATCTTACCAGACATCATAAACAGTGGAGGAGAATAAGTTTTATGAGAATACATCATTTTCTTAAAATGCCATAAAATTCATACTGGAGGGAAACTGGAAGAAGTATTCCCATAGAAGCAAATTTTACAAGAAATATATTTCATTTTGTTTATTGGTTAAAGTTCATGCCCATGTCTCAAACCAGTGAGGACAAATAGCCAGCCTAATAACTGATTTTTTTTTTCTTAAGTTTTTAAACTTTTTGCTTAGGAATGGTTTCAAACATAGAGAACAGATAGAAGTCTTCAAGAATAGGAAGAGTACAAAAAATACATATAGTAACCCTTTAACCAAATTCAACCAAAATTAACATTTTGCCCAATATGTTTTATCATTGAAATTACCTTTTAATTCTTAGAGTTTTATTAGCAATGTTGGCAAGAAGCAACTGAATTGTATCAGTAAGACGGCTAAATTTTCTATTATTAATCATCATAGAAAAATGAATATTAGATGAATATTAGCATGGGTGTGAGCACTGTACAGAATGGAGACCAGCCGGTCTTTCCCCAGTGAATGAGATGACATGGGCCATACATACGTGAACATGGCACTGCTCTAGTGGTAGAGAAGGACAGTCCCCGGATGCAAGGCACAGGTTGAAGAGGCTTTTTGCCTCTCATCTGAGGACCAGATAGAGGTAGAAAAGGATATTACCCAGGAAAGGAGTTCCCATCCAGTGGAGAACAATGCCAACTCACTGACAGAAGTGTCCCCACAAGACAACAGCCTTTCTTTTGTTTAAAAAAAAAAAGAAAAGAAAACACTGAAACATACATATAACTGTGTGTGACATATTTTATCTCCTGAATTTTGCACTTTCTCCACTCATAGCAACTCCAGCCACACAGTCTGTGAGTAGATAAGCAATGGTAGTCAACTTCCTAGTTTTCTTTTTACCCTATCATACAGACACAATATCTTTGCACACATATCAGTGTTTTCATTGTCTAAGATGGGCTTATATTATTTACACAGTTTTGCATATTTTGCACTCAGTAACTTGTAACTACTGAAAAAGGTCCATGGTGTGGACAGGTCATAATTTGTTCAGCCAACTCTGACATGTTTATTCTCATTTTTGTCATTAGGAAAAATGATCCATAACCGCCCTCAAGAGGTAGGATAGCATAATGGGCTAACAGACAGTCATAACCGTGTCCTTACCTCCTGGAGCTTTTTTTCCCTTTCTTTCTGTAACCTACTTCTAGCAGTGAGACTGATGGATTGAATTGTGTTTTCTTATTTTAATAGAAATTACCAGATATCAATGGGATAAGACTAATGTTTCATATTTCCAACATTAGTAAATAAAGCCACCCTTCTACTAAAAATGGTTACTTTTTAACTTTGAGAAGTTTTCTGATTTCAAAGTGATAACTTACTTTAATTTACATATTAATATACCTCTTTAAATGTTTCTTGGCCATTTAATTTGCTATTCTATAAGTTGCCTTTATAAACCATTTATTCATCTTTCTTTTTGGATTATTGTTAATTTGTGGCAGTTTTTTGTGTGTTAAAGGTAATAACTCCTTTAAGAAAACTATTGCTTGACTCTTGACTTTGTATATATTTTCCCATTCACATGATTTTATTTTTTTACATGTTTAAATGTGTCTTTGTCTTCATTTGGTTTCTGAACTTCTAGTCTTAGTTAACCTTCACATAGTACAAGATTTTTTAAGTGTCTTTTTTTGATGTGTATTGTATTTCTTTTGGGAAAGTGTTTTTTTTTTTTCTTGGGCGTGGATAGCCACTTTCACAACTGTAGACAGTGTTAGTTTGCAGAGCAGTTCCACTGCTTTTCCCTCACTACTGGGTAGTGTAATATTGGTTTCAGGAATAGAATTTAGTGATTAATCACTTATGTATTATCCAGTGCTCAACAGAACAAGTGCCCTCCTTAATACCTATCACCCATTTAGCCCGTCCCCTGCCCACCTCCCTCCACCTACCCTCAGTTTGTTCTCTATAGTTCAGAGTCTCTTATGGTTTGCTTCTCTCTCTCTCTCTCTCTCGCTCTTTTTCCCTTCTTCTATATTCATCCATTTTGTTTCTTAAATTCCACGTATGTGTGAAATCATATGGTATTTGTCTTTCTCTGTAAAGTTATCCATCTTTTTTCTTTTAAAATAGAAAAATATTTTAAAACCCCAGTAGAATACACTACATAAACTTAGGTAGAGAGAGAGAAAATTGACATAAGATCACAGACTTCTACCCCTGAAAAAAATAATACGTTACGTATTAGTTTTTAAAAAAAGAAAATTTACATAAGATTTGTAATGAGTAAGAAGAACTACAAATGATCTTGGATCAATTAATAGAATTGAAAGAGAATACTACTTAGAGTGAATGATTACCTGGCAATACATACTTTGAAAAGGGAATGGAAAAAGCTGATAACCATAAAATAAATTGTAAATATTATTGCAGAGCAACTGTTTAAAATGACCAGAACCACAGGAAGAGATTTTTAAATAGGACATAAATAATGAAATATAAAGGAAAATAATGATAAATTTGGCTTTTCACAATTAAAAATTTGTCCTGTGAAAGGTATTGCTAAGAAAATGAAAAGGCAAGATACAGAATGGGAGAGAATATTTGCAATAGATATCTGACAAAAGGTTTGTATTCTGAAAATATAAACAAATTTACAACCAAATTGTAAGAAGGCAAATAATCCAATAAAAAATGGCAACAAACTCAAACAGAAATTGTTTATGAAAGATGTGACATGGCCAAGAAGGACAAGAAAGGATTTTCAACATTAACCATCAAGGAAATACTAACTAAAATCTCAGTGATACCTCTACACTCGTTAAAATGACTAAAATTAAAATGATTGGCAGCAACAAGTGTTAGAAAATGTGGAGCAACTGGAACTCATTTGCAGCAAGTGGAGATTTGAAATGACACAAACACTTTGTATAATAGTTTGCAAATTCTTAAACAGTTAAAATACACAGGTACTATACAACCGAGCCATTCCACTCCCGTATTCAACCCAAGAGTAACAAAAAGATGTCTATACAGATTTGTACCTGATTGTTCATAGTTTTATTCATAATAGCTTCAAACTGAAAACAGCCCACATGTCCATCAAGTGAATAAATATCCAAAATGTGGGCTATCCATAAATGACTACTGCAATGCTATTCAGCAATAAAGAGCAATGGCTTCTGACATGTGCAACAACACAGATGAATTTCAAAGTCATTTTGAGTAAAAGAAGCCAAACATAAACAAGTATCACATACTGAATAATTGCATTTATATGAAATTTTGGAAATTCAAAATAATAGTGAAGTGGCACAAATCAGATTGGTGGTTGCCTGGGGCTGGGGGTAGAGGGAGTGATGGCCATCAAAGAGTACAAGGAATGTTTTGGGAATGATTAACATGTTCTGTATTTTTATTGTTTTGGTGGTTTCATAGATGTACACAACTGTCAAACGCATTGAACACTAAATGGATGCAGTTTGTTGTATGTAAATTATGTCAATAAATTTGATTTTTAAAAGACAAAATGAAAAGATGGATTCATATCTCATTTTAGTACATGTTTAGAGACCAGATAATTTTATTAATTCAAATTATTCCAAATCCTAGAGATAGCATTTCCCAATATATTTTTTATAATTCCCAATATATTTTATGCTTCTCATTGCTTCATCAAAATTTAAAAATACGCCATCACTAGGTGAGGGAGGCAAGATGGCGGAAGAGCAGGGGACGTTTCATTTGGTCCCTTGAATTTAGCTGGATATCTGTCAAACCATTTTGGACACCCACGAATTCAACGTGAGATGTAAGAAAATATATCTGGAAATCTACAAACAGATGAACGACTGCTTTTTGCAAGATAGTAGGCTCAGAGTTGTGAATCTGCGGAAAAATACTGGAAGATAAATGGAGGGAGGAAGGAGCCTCTATAAGCTGGCTACTGGGAATTGATATAACACACCAGAGCACAAAATTGGAACCCTTAGAAATCTGCAGTGAGAGACATTCCTTTCTGGAAAGGACTTAGGGGATGAAAAAGAAAGAATTCTAGGTGGGTGACTGTGGTCTCAGGATCACAGGAGACACAAAGAATGGGGGTGCCTGACCCAATAGACTGCTCAAGCAGCAGAGCGGGGAAACGTTATGGTCAGTGAGCCCAGGAGGGACCCTCAGCTCTGGTTGCCATAAACCACAAGCCAGCCAGTAGGGAGACTGCTTTATGCCTGAACACCTGGAAAAGGACGAACGTGCAGGCTGGTTACCATCCCCTTGAAGGGGTGAAATGGCTGCACCCACGACTGGGCAATAGCTCTTAAGGTGTCAGTGGCCCTGGAAAGGACAGTAGGGCAGCACCCACCCATGACCTGGGAGTAGTACAGCAGGGTATGTGCAATGAGCTCACAAATGCTCACAGTCTCAAAGACACAAAGTGCAGAGATGCTCTTGGGTCCCTGGGAATCCGCCTAGGAGAATTGCAGTGGGCACAACCCACAGGAGTCTGTGGAGCTTGGTGCACACAGAAAAGGAGATGGTTTGACCAGAGAGTTTATTGAAGAGGAGTGACTGCAATCTTGTGGCTCTGGGCTGGAGATCCAGTCATGGCCATTTTTGCTCTGACCCTCTGAAGAGGCTGGAAAGCGTCCAGGGAACAAAAGCCACACAGAGCACCAACTTACATGAAGCCCATCATCTTGACAAGGGGTGTGGCAACTCCGCCCAGGCAAGGATATCTGAGAAGCAGTACAGTAGGCCCCACCCCTAGAAGATAGACTGGAAGAACAGGTGAAGGACAAGCTTAGGGATCCCTGGAGACTATAAAGCTCCAGCACCAGGGAAAACAGTAGATTGAGCTCCAGGTTTTTTCCTCATGACTTGTTTATCCTTTGATTTTAAATTTTCCATTTCTTTTTTTTTTCCTTTACCTTTTTCCCATTTCAACTAGGTTCATATTTTACCAACTTTTTTTAATTTTTATTTTTTTAAATTTTTATTTATTTGACAGAGATCACAAGTAGGCAGAGAGGCAGGCAGAGAGAGGTGGAAGCAGGCTCCCCACCAAGTAGAGAGCCCGATGTGGGGCTCGATCCCAGGACCCTGGGATCATGACCTGAGCCGAAGGCAGAGGCTTTAACCCACTGAGCCACCCAGGTGCCCTGGTCACTTTTTAACTTTTGTTTTTTTCACATCTACAGTTTAAAGATGTATGCTTCATTTTATTTCTTTTCTCTCTATTCAATTTTATTTTTATATAAATATGTTTGCTTTCTTTGCAGTTTTGGGATGTAGTGTCATCTAACACACAGACTAAAATTCAATCAGGAACAAGCAGATCACCCTGCTTTGTCCACCCTGTGAGATTATATTCTCTCTCCCCTCTCTCCACTACCACCTTTTTAAAAATATAGTTTTGTTGCCTTTTGGCTTCAGGTGGTGGTTTTCGACAACTGTGGATTTTTTTCTAGGGTGTATTTTGCTTGGGTCATGTTTGATATTTTGGATTTGGCTCATTTCCTTACCCATCCTTTCCTGGGAAGAATGATTAGAAGGAGGAACTCACAACAAAGAAAAGAACTGGGGGCAATGTTCTTTGCCACAGAGCTAATCAATATGGATATAAGTAAGATGTCAGAGTTGGAATTCAGGGTAGCAATGATAAAGTTAATAGCTAGGCTTGAAAAAAGTATAAATGACAATATAGAATCTCTAAAGGGAGAAATGAGATCCAATCAGGCCAAACTAAAAATACTATGAATGAGATGTAGTCTAAATTGGATGCTCTAACAGTTAATGAGGTCAATGAGGCAGAAGAGAGAATAAGTGATCTAGAGGACAGGCTGATGGAAAGGAAGGAAGTTGAGGAAAAGAGAAAGACAACTAATAGCCCATGAAGAAAGGCTTCGAGAATTTAATGATGCCTTGAAATGAACCAATGTCTGTATTACCGGGATTCCAGAGGGCTAGAGAGAGAGGGCTAGAAGGTATAGGCATAGCTGAGCAAATCATGTCTGAGAACTTCCTTAATCTGGGAAAGAAAGCAAACATCCATGTCCGAGGAGGCAGAGAGGATCCCTCCCCAAATCAATAAAAGATAGATCAACACCCTGATGCATAATAATGAAGCTTGCAAATCTTAGGGACAAAGAAGCTATCCTGAAAGGAGCTAGGGAGAGGAGGTTTCTTATGTATGGAGGGAGGAACATCAGAATAACATCAGACCTAGCCACAGAAACCTGGCAAGCCAGAAAAGGCTGGCAAGATATATTCAGGGTACTAAATGAGAAGAACATGCAGTCAAAAGTACTTATTCAGCAAGGCTGTCATTCAGAACGGAAGGAGAGATAAAGAGCTTCCAGGACAGATAGAAACTGAAAGAATATGTGACCACCAAGCCAGCCCTGCAAGAAATGTTAAGGGGGGATTCTGTAAGTGAAGAGAAACCCCAAGAGTAACATAGACCAGAAAATAACAGAGACAATCTAAAGAAAGAGGGACTTCACGGGCACTACAATGGCACTAAGTTAATATTTTTACATAGTTACTCTGAATGTAAATGGGCTGAATGCTCTAACCAAAAGACACAGCGTTTCAGATTGGATAAAAAAAGCAAGCGCCATCTATATGCTGTCTACAGGAGACTCATTTTAGACCTGAAGAAACCTCCAGACTGAAAGTGAGGGGGTAGAGAACCATTTACCACACTGATGAACCTCAAAAGAAGGCTGGGGTAGTAATCCTCGTATCAGACAAATTCGATTTTCTTTACCTGATTTTGGTATCAGGGTAATGGTGGCCTCATAGAACAAATTTGGAAGTTTTTCTTCCTTTTCTATTTCCTGGAAGAGTTTGAAAAGAACAGGAATTAATTTTTCATTAAATGTTTGGTAGAAATCACCTGTGAAGCCATCTGGTCCTGGACTTTTGTTTGTTGTGAATTTTTAAAATCACTGAATCAATTTTTTTTGCTGGATATCAGTCTTTCTTCCTATTTCTAGCAATTTATCCAATTTTCTCTAGGTTGTCCCGTTTTTTGGCATGCAATTTTTCATAATGTTCGCTTATAGTTGTTTGTATTTCTGGGGTGTTCATTTTTATTTCTCCTCTCTCATTTGTGATTTTATTTGGGTCCTTACTCTTTTCTTCTTGATAAGTCTGGCTAGAGGTTTGTCTTTTTTTTTTTTTTTTTTTTTTTAGTATTTAAAGATTTTCATTTATTTATTAGAGAGAGAGAGAGAATATATGGCGGGGAAGAGGCGGAGAGGAAAAGAGAGAGAGAGAAGTAGAATGCCTGCTGAGCAGTAAACTCGATGTGGGGCTTGATCCCAGGACCCAGAGATCATGACCTGAGCCACCAACTGAGCCAGCCACCAACTGAGCCAGCCACCCAGCTGCCCCAAGGTTTGTCAATTTTATTAATTTTTTCAAAGAACTATCTCCTGGTTTCATTAATCTGTTCTATTGTGGGGTTTTTTGTTTGTTTGTTTGTTTGTTTCTATATTATTTTCTCTAATCTTTATTATCTCCTTCCTTCTGCTGGCCTTAGGCTTTGCTTGTTATTCTTTTTCTAGCTTCTTCAGCTGCAAAGTTAGTTTATTTGAGATTTTTCTTGCTTCTTGAAGTAGGCCTGTATTGCTATATACTTCCTCTTAGGACTGCTTTTGCTGTATCTCAAAGGTTTTGGACCATTTCATTTTCATTTGTTTCCATGTATTTTTTTATTTTTATTTTTTGGTTTCCTGGTTGACCCATTCATTATTTAGTAGCATGTATTTGATGGAGTCACTGAGTTCCCTAAGTACATTCTCATATTACATAATTCTTTCTCTCTTTTGTTCAGCTTCATTGCTTTCTGTTACTTTATATTCTGCATCTTTAATTCTTTCCCTTGCTTCTTCCAGCCTATTCATTGCATTAATCGTGTTTCTAATTTCAGTTATTTCACTCTTCATTTCTGATTATCTTTTTAACTCTTTTGTCTCTGTGGTATGGGTCTCACTGATCTCTTCCATTCTTTTCTCAAGTCCAGTGAGTATCCTTATGATCATTGCTTTAACTACTTCCACATGTTACTTAGATCTGTTTCACTTAGATCTCTGGCTGTGGCCTTATCTTGTTCTCTCATTCGGGATAAATTCCTCTGTCTTCTCATTTTTTTCTTTTTTCTTTTTTTTTTTTTTAATATTTTATTTATTTGTGAGAGAGAGAATGAGAGAGAGAGAGAGAGAGAAAGCATGAGGGGAGGAGGGTCAGAGGGAGAAGCAGACTACTCGCTGAGCAGGGAGCCCAATGTGGGACTCAATCCCAGGACTCCAGAATCATGACCTGAGCCTAAAGCAATTGCCCAACCAACTGAGCCACCCAAGTGCCCATTCTCATTTTTTTCTAAATGTGTACCTTCTCTGTCTAAGAAAAGCCAGTTATTAATAAAAAATAATAAAATAAAATAAATTTTGACATTAAAAAAAAAGCCAGTTATATCTCTTGCTTCTGAATGTAATGGCCCTATGAAGAAGAGGTCATGTAGTACCTAGGGTGGTGCTTAAGGAAATGTCTCTGGTGTGAGCCTGTGTCCTCTGCTGTTGTGTTTTGGCTTCTCTATCCTTCAGCCCAGTCTGCAGAGACCCTCCTTGCCTACTGTAGGTGGTCTTTCATCCCTAGCCTGAATGGAGTGAGTTTTAACTATATGTGCTCTGGTTTGCTTGTGAAATGAGAACTGACATCACATCCACCAGAACTGAGGCCCTGCAGAACTCTCTGGTTGGAAGACATGGTGTGGACAGGGCTTTGGGCTGGTCTTCTAGGGGAGGGGCCCACTATGCTGGGTCTCAGGTGAACATGACTGAGAAGTGAAGTTCCACTGGAGCATGGGCAATTGGGACTTAGTGTAAGTAAGTTGGGCAGCCATTATTGATGCTGTGCTCCTTCCCACAGGTGCCTCTGTTTATGCTGAAGTGCAGGGGAGGGCAATGGTGTCCACTTTGTTCCTGGTGAACTTTCTCCATCAGCTCTGCCTCTCATGGTCATACTCTGAGAATAGCAAATAATCTCCCCGCTATGTGCCCCTGGTGTTTTTCAGATAACTGTTCCCATGCTGTCTGCCCGTGGGTTGTTTGCCTGCCTTCTTTCCAGGAGCAGGGCAGTCAACAGAGCAGCCTGTTGACCTTTAAAACAGAATTTTAGCCTTGCTGGTTGCAAAAACTCATGAAATTCAGCCTCTCTCATTTTCCAAGTCAATGGCTGCTGGGAAATGTTCTCACTGTGCATTCACCTGTGTGTTCCTCTCTCTCTTTGACCTTTTCTATGAACATAGCTCCCTCCCTTCTTCAGCAGCCAGGTTCCATTTCTTCCCTAAACCATGTCTCTGCGTTTCCTATCTTCTTTGATGTGGCCTCTTCTCTCCCTTTAGTTTGGAATTTGTTCTGTCAGCCTTCATGTCAATTTCTGGGGTATTTAGGATAATTTGGTAGTTATTTAGCTGTATTCATGGGACAGGGTAAGCTTAAGGTCTTCCTACTTTGTTGACATCTCCCTGTCTCCCCTGTGTGCTGATTTTTCTATCCTGCAACTTTACTGAATTAATTTATTAGTTCTCATAGTTTTTTGGCAGAAGTCTTTAGGATTGTCTGTATATAAGACCATATCATCTGAAAACAAGAGACAGTTTTATGTCTTCCTTTCTGATTTTGATGTCTATTATTTCTCTTCATTGATTAATTGCTCTGGCTACGACATCCAGTACTATGTTGAATAGGAGTGGTAGGAGTGGGCACCCTTGTTTGTTCCTAGATCTAGAGGAAGAGATTTCAACCTTTCACAATTGAGTGAAATGTTAGCTGTGTGTTTGTTATTTATAGCTTTTATTATGCTGAGATACATTTCTTCTATACTCAGTTCCTCGTGAATCTCTATCATGATGTTGAATTCTTCAAATTCTTTTTGTGAGAGGATTTATGGTTTTTATTTTACATTCTATTAATGTGTTATGTCACATTTATTGATTTGTATAAGTTCAACCACTCTTACACCCTGCGAGAAGTTCCATATGATCGTGGTGTATAAACCTTTGAAGTGAGCCTCTTTAGGCAGCATGTGTTTGCATCTTTTTTTTTTTTAAATCCAGTCATTCTATGCCTTTTGATTGGAAAGTTTAGTCAATTTACATTAAAGTTATTATTAAAAGGGAACCACTTATTATGTCCATTTTATTGTTTCTGTTTTGTAGTTCATTTATTCCTTTATTCTTTTCTTGTTTTCCTTTATGAATTGGTGATTTTCTGTAGTGATATATTTTGAATCCCTTCACCTTACCTTTTTTATATCTACGTTTTTGCTTGGTGATTATCATGAGTCTTACATAAAACATAGTATAGACGTAACAGTCTATTTTATGCTGATAACAACTTAATTTCAATCACATACAAATACTCTGCCCTTTTACTGCCCCTCACATTTTTTGTTTATGTCACAATTTACCTCTTTTATATTGTGTGTCTGTTACCAAATTGTTGTAGCTATAGTGAGCTTTAATACTTTGCCCTTAAATCTTTATATTAGAGTTAAGTGGTAACACGACACCATATTACAGTATTAGAATATTCTGATTTTGACTATATGCTTATCTTTGTCAGTGTGTGTTTTATTTTAATAGTTTCGCTAATTAGAGTCCTTCACTTCAGCTTGAAGAACTCTTTTCAGCACTTCTTGTAAGACAGGTCTAGTGGTAATAAACTTTCCCCACATTTGCTTGTTTGGTTAGGTTCCTAAGGACAACTTTGCTAGGTAAGTTAGGATTGGTTTGTATATTTTTCTTTGAATTCTTTGAACCTATCATTCTATTCTCTCCTGGCCTGCAAGGTGTCTCCTGAGAAATCAGTTGACAGCCTTATAAGATTTTTCTTTTATGTAGGAATTATTTTTTCTCTTGCTGCTTTTAAAATTCTCTTTGTCTTTTATTTTTAAGATTTTACTTAATTATATGCTAGAGGGAGAGAGAGAGAGAGAGAGAACAAGCAGGGGTGCAGCAGGCAGGAGAAGCAGGAGCAAGGAGCCCAATGTGGAATTCGATCCCAGGACCCCAAAGGCAGGTGCTTAACCAACTGAGCCACCCAGATGTCTGTATTTGTCTTTGATTTTAGATAATTTTATTATAATGTGTCTTGGAGAAGATTATCTCAGTTTGAAAATTTAATAAGACTTATGAACTTCATGAACTTGGATGTCCAGATCTCTTCCCAGATTTGGGTAGTTCTCAGCTATTATTTCTTTAGATAAGTTTTCTGCTCCTTTCTCCCTCTCTCTGCCTCCAGGGACTTCAGTACTGCATGCACTACTTCTCTTAATTGTATCTCATAGTTCACAAAGGCTTTCTTTGCTATTTTTCATTATTATTATTATTTTTTGTTTTTCTCTGACTGGAAAACTTCACATGGCCTGTCTTCCACTCCGCAGATTCTTTCTTCTGCCTCATCTAGTTTGCTATTAATGTTTTTAACTGTATTTTTCATTTTATGCATTGATATTTCAGCTCCAGAAGTGCTTTTTTGTTCTTTCTTTATATTTGCCATTTCTCTATTAAACTTCTCATTTTTAAAAAGATTTTATTTATTTGTTTGACAGACAGAGATCACAAGTAGGTGGAGAGGCAAGCAGAGAGAGAGGGGGAAGCAGGCTCCCAGCTGAGCAGAGAGACCGACGTGGCGCTCGATCCCAGGACCCTGAGATCATGACCTAAGCTGAAGGCAGAGGCTTTAAACCACTGAGCTACTGAGGTGCCCCTAAATTTCTCATTTTGTTAACATACAATTTTCCTGATTTTGTTGAATTGCCTTTCCGTTTTGTTTTGTTATTGCTCACCCGGTTTCCTAAAAATAACTAGTTTGGGAGCACCTGGGTGGCTCAGTTGGCTGAGTGTTGCCTTGGGCTCAGGTCCTGATCTAAGGTCCTGGGATTGAGCCCCACATCAGGCTCTCTGTTCAGTGGGGAGCCTGCTTCTCCCTCTGCTATTCCCCCTGCTTGTGCTTTCTCTCTCTCTCTCTCTCTGTCAAATAGATAAAATCTATTTTAAAATAAAACTATTTTAATTCTTATCAAGCAAATTTCAGATTTCCATGTCTTTTGGCTTACTTACTAGAAAATTGTGTTCCTTTGGTGGTGTCATGTTTCTTTGATTTTTCATACTTCTTGAATTTTGTTTGTTTGTTTGTTTGTTTGTTTTGAAGTAAACTCTACTCCTTATGCGGGGCTGAAACTCACAATGCTGAGATCAAGAGTTGCATGGTCTACCGACTGAGCCAGCCAGGTGTCCCTCATATTCTTTGAAATCTTGCATTGTTGTTTTCACATTAAAGAAATATTCATATCTTCAGTCTTTACTGATTGGATTTAGGGAGAAATGCTTTCCATTAGCCCTGTTAGGGATTCTGAGGCTTGCTGACACTTTTTGTGGCTATGTCTGCTCTACATTTCTTGTTTCCTTTTACGGAGGAAGTCTTAAGTTTACATATTCCTTCAAGGCTAAGTTTGGTGCTGACAGCCTCCCTTTTGCTGTTCCTTGTTTGGTGCTAAGTGCCAAAGTCGGTATGGTTTCTCCTAATTCTCCAGATTTAAGCTGGCTTTCTATGCATGCTCAATAGCCCTCTTCACAGACTCTCTCACCACTTTTGGGGGTAACCCCAGGGAGCTGGCCACAGTGTGCTGGTGTGTGTAGGTGAGACACTTGCAGCACTGGGGATGCCCATGAACCACTGCTACTCTTACTCTCTTCAGTGAGTCCAATCTTGGATTTTTTTGTTGTTGTTCCAATGATGGGCTAGCTTTTCTGTTAAATTCCACAAATTGTTGGGACGCCTGGGTGGCTCAGTTGGTTAAGCGGCTGCCTTCGGCTCGGGTCATGATCCCGGCGTCCTGGGATCGAGTCCCGCATCGGGCTCCTTGCTCAGCAGGGAACCTGCTTCTCCCTCTGCCTCTGCCTGCCTCTCGGCCTACTTGTGATCTCTCTCTCTCTCTCTCTGACAAATAAAATCTTAAAAAAAAAAAATTCCACAAATTGAATCCCGTCTTGTCCATTGGTAATTGTCTAAATTGTGTTCTTTGGGAGCAAGATAGAAAACACTTATCCAGCCATGTTGATGACATCACTCCCTCTAAATGAGTTTTTTTATAGATATTTCATTTTTTAAGTAATCGCTACACCCAATGTGGGGCTTGAACTGACAGCCTGAGATCAAGAATGCATAGGTACAGGTGTGCAGTAGGCAGAGGTTGTTCTATAATCAGAATTGTGTTTAACCAAAGCAAGAGAGCAGCCAGCAAGTTACGGGTACACACGTGTACACACATGAGTATACAGACTGACCATGTAAGTTAAGAAGGGAGCAGAGGGATGGAGAGGTATGGGGCGAAGATCAGTGCATGGGGTGGGTGGAGGGGACTTCCAAATCTGGGTAGGAATGTAGGACACTACAAGAGGTCAGATATAAAATACACATGCGGAAAGTGAAGCCCATGACTTTCAACAGGAGTTGATTTGAATGAAGCTTATTTCCTTTAATTATTTTTTTAAAGATTATATTTATTTATTTGAGAGAGAGAGAGAGAGAACACAAGAAGGGGGAGCAGCAGGGAAGAGCACAAAGCAGGCTCTCCGCTGAGCAGGGAACCCAACACCAAGCTCCCTTCCTCCACCCCTAGAACATGACCTGAACCAAAGGCACACGCTCAACCCACTGGGCCACCCAAGTCTCCCTTATTTTATTTTAAATGTACTTTTAAACTTCTCAATTCGGAAATCAATCTCTTTTTTTCTTTTTCTTTCTTTCTAAAGATTTTATTTATTTGCTTGACAGAGACACAGCAAGAGAGGGAACACAAGCAGGGGGAGTGGGAGAGGGAGAAGCAAGCTCCATCCGGAACAGGGAACCCCATATGGGCCTCTATCGGAGGACCCTAGGATCATGACCTGAGCCGAATGCAGATGCTTAAGGACTGAGCCACCCAGGCGACCCAGGAAATTATTCTTTAGGAAATATACACATCCCTTCTTTGGGTAGATTTCTCTCTCAGGGACAAAGCAGGGCGCTGTGGTGAGCTGGAGGAGGGTCGGCTGAGACAGCCGACACGCCCCCCCCCCCCCATGCTGCCTCAGTTTCCACGATGTCTCTGGGCCGAGGTTCTCTCCCTCAGGACTCAGGACTCTCAGGCCAAGCCCCACCACCTGGAGCTTCAAGAACCATCCCCCTCCCCAGGCTGGCCCATGGCTGTGCTGCCTCTAGTTAAGCGCCGGTCCCCTTGTCAGGCTGCCCCACGCATAGTGCCGCAGCCCTCGCCCACGCTCGGACCTGGGCTCAGCCCTGCACAGGGCCGCACGCAGGACTAGGCCTCCCCGAGGACCCCGCACCGGAAGCGGCTTCTGCCCCTGCAGGCCTCCTTCCCCAACGGGCTGGCCGCGGGGGGTTCTCCGCCCAGAGCAGGCGTCGGTCCGGTAGCGCTGCCTGGAGACCTGCCGTGCCAGGGAGGGTTAAAGCGGGTGACGGTGCCTTGCGGTGAGTATGCGTAGGCCTGGGAGCGGGTGTGAACGCGTGCGCTCCGGTGTGAGGGGGCGGGTATGGAAACCGGTTGGGCGCAGGGACAGGTAGTGGCTCCTCGGTGCCCGGGCGTGAGCAGGGTGGGGCCAAGTCTGCGTATTTAGTTCTACCACTTTTAACCACAGGAACACTGAGTTAGTTAACTTCCCTGTTTCTGTTTGTTTTTAAAATGGAGGGAATTAAATATTTCAATCCACAGATTGTCTGCCTAATATTCCCAGTAAATGCTGACAGTATCGCGATCACTAGTAGTATTATGAGGCATCGAAAATGAATGGAGGGTCCCTGGGAGGTGCAGTCGGTTAAGTGTCAGCTCAGGTCGTGATCTCGGGTCATTAGATCGAGCCCCGTGTTAGGGTCTGCACTCAGTATGGAGTCTGCTTAAGTTTCTCTCTCTCCTTCTCCCGTTGCCCCTCTCCCCTCTCTAAATAAATATATACTTTTAAAGATTTAATGTATTTGACAGAGAGAGAGCACAGGTAGGCAGAGCAGCAGGCAGAGGGAGAGGGAGAAGCAGGCTCTCTGCTGAGCAGAGGGCCTGATGTGGGGCTCGATCTCGATCCCAGCAGCCTGGGATCATAACCTGAGCCAGAGGTGGACCCAACCAACTGAGCCACCCAGGCACCCCTAAAATAAATAAGTACTTTTAAAAAAGAAAATGAATGTAGAATCCCTTCTGTTTAATTATCATAGAAAAGCTTTTATCTTTTACTGCATAAAAGAAAATTATCTCCAGAATGTAGTAAATATGAACAGCCCATTATTTGGATCTTTTCTTTTCTTTTTTTTTTTTAAGATTTTATTTATTTATTTCACAGAGAGAGCGGGAGAGCACAAGCAGGGAGGACAGTGGAGAGAGAGGGAGAAGCAGACTCCCTGCTGAGCAGAGAGCTGGATGTGGGGCTGGATCCCAGGACCCTGGGATCATACCTGAGGTGAAGGCAGACACCTAACCATCTGAGACACCCAGGAGCCCCAGATCTTTTTTTTCTATGTCTGCAGGTTCATAATGGGAAAATAGTAACCCCCTGATAGAGTGAATGCAGAATTATTAAGAGCATAGGTCTTGGACAACATGCTTTATGAAGTAACTTCACTATAACAAATCCTTAAAAGCAGAAGTTGTAACTATGGATGCTCAAAAATTCTAAGCTCTTAGGAACTTAGTAACATCTGTATGCTTAATTATTTTAAAAATATAACAGAAAATAGACTCAAGGAAAGTGAGTATGAATTGATAGGTAAGGATAAATGATGTGGTCAGAGCTGTTTTCAGAAGTTAATACATGCTTTATGTTAAAAAGTTAGGGTTAGTTATTTAGTATTTTCAGACTGTACCTTAAACACTTTGGGTACTGAATTAGTATTTGTTGAATAAATAATTATGCATTCAACTCAAGAAATGGGAAAAAAAAACTCAAAACAACCCTGAAATGAATAGATGGAAGGGTCTAATAAAATTAAAGGAGATTAATGAAAAAGCAGTAGACAAAATCCAGTTTATTTAAATTTGCTCGAGTAGACTTTATCATGTCCCATCAGAAAAAAATATCTAGTCGTAACTCAGTCCATTGCTATGAATGAGAAAGGAGCTGTAGTGGTAGATGTGATGAAGATATTTGTAATAATAATTTTATTATATTAAATTTGAAAATTAGAGAAAAGGCATACTTTCCTAGATACATATGTCACTGAAATTGATTCAAGAAGATAGAAATATCTGAAGACATCAATTAACAAAGGACTAACATAGTTATAGATCTTTGTCTTTAGATGTAATTAGATAATTTACAGGTGACACCCAGAGGAAACAGATATCAGCTCATTATATGAGACTCATATTATCCTGTGAAAAATGCTAGAGCAGTGCTTCTCAAACAGGCTACTCTTCCTCTCCCATCTGTAACAATTTTGGTTGTTATAGATTTGAGGAAGGAGGTGTACAGGGCAGGTTGCTGTAAATCTACCATGCCCAGAACAACCCCCAGCCCATCACAAAGGACTACCTGGCTAGAAATGTCAGCAGTCTTGTTGTTTAAAAAAACCTGCGTTCAAGGTCAGCATACTAAGAACAAATACTAGATCAATATCAAATGGAGTTTTTTTGTTCTTTAACATTTGCATAGCTTTCATTTAGGTTTTTCACTCTTATTTTGTATAAGCTTTTGGAATACTTTGAGTATTATCATTTATTGGAGTTTTTTTTTCAGTCTTTGGTACCATTAGACGTATATATTTGTGAAAGAACATGCATGTGTACATGTATAAGTATATTCCCTTTAATCATTTTTTTTCTTTGTGGCTTCTTATTTTCATGTCTGTCTTAGAAGTATATCCTACATCAAGATCAAACAAATGAATATCCTTCTAATAATTTGTTTTCTCTGTAGATTTTAAAAGATTGGCGGGGTGCAGTGAGAGACAAGAGTGAGACCATCTCAAGGAGGCCACATGCCCAGGACAGGACCCAGCGCAGGGTTGAATATCATAACGCTGAGATCATGATCTGAGCTGAAATCAAGAGTCAGACACTTAACCAACTGAGGCACCCAGGCACCCCAGATTTTGAAAGATTTTTAAGCTACTACCTAGAATTAACATTTTAACAATTCTCTTGATCTCTTCTTCATTTTCACTTTTCTGATTTCACTCTTCTACTACTCATGCCAGAAAGAGTCTTCACCATTACTTTTGTATGTTTTCTACCCACATCTGTGTATACATCCCCATAAACACTGTGTAGCACGTTCCATGGGGTTTATTGTTTATCTTTTTAGCATCTTGCTTTCACTGTGGCATTTTTAAATATTGTTTTGTTTTTCTTTTCTTTTTTTTAAGATTTTATTTATTTATTTAATATATATAGAGAGAGATCACAAGTAGGCAGAGAGGCAGCAGAGACAGAGAGGAGGAAGTAGGCTCCCTACTGAGCAGAGATCCCGATGTGGGGCTCAATCCTAGGACTCTGGGATCATGACTTGAGCCGAAGGCAGTGGCTTAACCCACTGAGCCACCCAGGCGCCCCTGTTTTTATTTTCTTAATGAAATTCAGTGTAATTGTTGAATCTATAGGGATTCATGTATTTCAGTTCTTTAGAAACCTAAGTCACATAATGCTTTTTGCTCATTCTTTTATTTCCCTTTGGAATTCCAGTTAAACGTACATTGGGTTTTTGCAGTTTCTTCTCCACTGTTTCTTTTTTTTTTCCATTTTTTTAATCTATTCCCCACCTTTGATGTACTCTATACTTTTTAAAAAAGTGTTTTTGATTTATTTGAGAGAGACAGCAAGCATGAATGGGGGAGAGACAAGCAGACTCTCTGCTGAGCAGGGAGCCTGACTCAGGGCTTAATCCCAGGACCCCAAGACCATGACCCGAGCTGAAATCAAGAGTCGGCTCAACCCACTGAGCCACCCAGGCACCTTTTACCTCTGCCATTTCTAAACTTAATGTTTTAAATTTTTTTTGCAGCTTTATCAAATTCTGTAGTATCTCATTTTTCCCCATTTATGATCCATCTTAACTTTTGAGTTGGTTTTCTTAGTTCACCAAAAAAATGCCTCCATTTCTCCTAATTCTTTGACTCATGTTTTTCAAGCCTCTGTCCTGGGCCACAGATACTAAAGAGTGGTCTTTTTGTTTTAGTCATCCACCACACACCCAACTTGGTTTCCTTTAGTTCCTGAGAACAAATGAAAGAGGTCTTTACCAGACTCTGCCGCCTATTTGGAGTCTGATGATCTTCTTTATTTCTCTGCATGTTTTCATCTGTTAAGTAGAAGGAGGTATAAATATCCTTCCATCTCACAGTGTTTTACATTTAGCAGCGATCTCTACAGCACTACTATATACATGTTTCCCTTTGGAGATGAGAAGAGATTGGTTATAGACATGAAAATGGCCATGGCCACGAGTGTAAGTGAGTGCCATTTACTATGTGTGCCCCTTTCCAAAATATTTAAAAATTGAACTTCTTTTCCCTCTTATTTTGAACAGGAGTACTGACCATTGTTGAATGAATTGTATCCTCCCAAATTAATACATTGAAGTCCTAAGCCCCAGTGTGACTATATTTGGAAATAGGGCCTTTAGAGAGGTAACTAAGGTTAAACGAAATAATAAGGATTGGGACTTAATTCAGTATGATTATAATTATAAATCCGGGTGTGCTTATAAGATGAACAGAACATGAATATGCACACACAGGAAAGAGGACATGTAAAGACACAGCGGGAAAGTGGCCATCTGGAAGCCAAGGAGAAAGGCTTCCAAACATGCAGACACCTTGATCCTGAATTTCCAGCCTCCATGACTGTGAGAAAATAAATTTCTGTTGTTGAAATGCCTGGTTTGTGCTATTTGTTATGGTAGCTCTGGCAGATTAGTACAGCGACTTTTCAGGTTATCTGTGAAAGGTAAGGGAAATAATGATCCTGATGGTTGTCAGTTCTTGAAAAGCTTTGGTAAAATTAGGCCGTTTGTGATTAAATAGACCTAAAGGAGGTTCACACAAGAGAAAATGATTGGAGAAAGATTTCCAAGTTCCACATCCTTTTTCCTGGGGAAATTGGAAAATAAAGGTGGGTGATACGAAGTGAAAAACTTGAAGAATATGCAATTCTGGCTGAGAATATTTCTGTTTATTGGAGGACATCTTTCTTTAGGTCATGGCTTCTACACATCTGTTGTGTGATAGTGAACACACCATTGCAGGACATGCACTCTGAACGGTCTGATGTTTGGAACAAGAGTGCACAATGCTGCACGTTTCTGAAAGCTTTTTCCAGCACTGGGATCATTTGTTGAACTGCACGCGGTGACTTTTGTAGCGTAGGAAGGAGAACTATTGAGCATTTGCAGGACAAGTATTTTCAAGTTTCTCTGAATTATCTAGGTTACAACACATTCTCTTTGAAACTTTGTGTTGCAGCAATGCCCTGTACTCCATAAATAAGAGTTATTGATAGTTTCTTAGTTTGATTTCTTTTAATCTTCTCTGTGTGCCAGGTCAAAAATTGATTGCTGGGGGCCCCTTTACTCCTTTATTATAGTATTATTCTGTTCCAAAATGAAGCAGTTAAAGGCTGATAAGATAGTAATGCAGGACATAATTTTAAAATTAATTACTCAAAATTAACTCAAAGTGGATTAAGGAATTGAAACTAAGACCTGAAACTGTAAAATTGAGAAAACATGGGGTGTAAGTTCCTTGACATCAGTATTAGCAATGATTTTTAAAATTTGACAGCAAAGCAAAGGCAACAAAGTAAAAATAAACAGATGGAACATCAAATTAAAAAGCTGCTCTTTCTCTAATAATAACAAATAAATAAAATATTTTAAAAATGGGCAAATGATCTGAATAGACATAGTCCCAAAGAAGACACACAGATGACCAACAGTATATAAAATATGTGCTCAACATCTCTAATAAGTAGGGAAATGCAAATCAAAACCACAATGAGATGTCATTTCATACCTTTAAGATGACCATTATCAAAAAATGAAGAGAGAAATGCTGGCATAGATGTGGAGGATGTGGAGAAAGGGGAACCCTCGTACACTGTCAGAGGGAATGTGAATTGGTACAGCCACTGTGGAAAACGGTATGGAGGCTCCTAAAAAATTTAAAATAGGGGTGCCTGGGTGGCTCAGTGGGTTAAGCCTCAGCCTTTGGCCCAGGTCATGACCTCAAGGTCCTGGGATCGAGCCCCACATCGGGCTCTCTGCTCAGCAGGGAGCCTGCTTCCCCGCCCCCCCGCCTGCTGCTATGCCTACTTGTGATCTCTCTCTCTCTCTCTGTCAAATAAATAGAATCTTTAAGAAAAATTTAAAATAGAACTACCACTTCTGGGTATATATTCTGAAGGTTACAAAATCATTATCTTGAACAGATATATGTAACCCCATGTTCATAGCAGCATTAGCCACAATACCCAAGGTATAGAAGCAATTTGTGTTCATCAATGGATAAAGAGAAATAAGAAAATGGAATATATATATTATACACACACACACACACACACACACACACACACACACACACGTAATAGAATATTATTCAGCCTTAAAAAAAGGAAGGAAATCCTGTCATCTGCAACAGAATGAATAAACCTCAAGCACATTGTATAAGTGAAATAAGCCAGATAGAGAGAGACAAATACTGCATGGTATCACTTACTGTGGAATCTTTAGGGGAGAAAAAAGTCAAACTCATAGAAGTAGAGTCGAAAAGATATTGTCAGGGACTGCAAGTAGGGGAAGAAGGAAGGAGTTGGTAAAAGAGTACAAACGGTTATAAGATGAAAAATAAAAAATAACTCAAAGTGATTTATTTCTATATGATTCCTGATGCTGTTGTGAGAAACTTTTCTTTTAGAGTTATCATTTATTCTTTTATTTATTTAAACTTGTATTTAGGCATTTCATTTTGATATTACGGATTTTTAAATTTTCACTAATAAAAGTTAGAAAACTACATAATCCATTTACAAATACATTATAATTCTATTACTTAATGTCTTCACAATTCTCTAATGTAAAACTTATTTTCCTCACTAACATTTGTTGTTTCCTATTTTGTTAATTCTTGCCATTCTAACTGGTATAAGGTGATATTGTGGTTTTGATTTGTATTTCCCTGATGATTAGTGATGTTAAGCATTTTTTCATGTGTCTGTTAGCCATTTGTACATCTTCTTTGGAGAAGTGTCTGTTCATGTCTTCTGCCCATTTTTTGACTGGGTTATTTGTTTTTTGAGCGTTGAGTTTGAAAAGTTCTTTATAGATCTTGGATATCAGCCCTTTATCTTTAATGTCATTTGCAGATATCGTCTCCCATTCCCCGGGGTTGCCTCTTTGTTTTGTTGACTGTTCCCTTTGCTATGCAGAAGCTTTTTATCTTAATGAATGTCCAAAAATTCATTGTTGCTTTTTTTCCCCTTGCCTTTGGAGACCTGTCTTAAAAAGAAGTTGCTGTGGCCAGTGTGGAAGATGTTACTGCCTATGTTCTCCTCTATAATTTTGATGGATTCCTGTCTCACATTGAGGTATTTCATCTATTTTGAGTTTGTCTTTGTGTATGGTGTAAGAGAATGGTCCAGTTTCATTCTTCTGTATATAGCTGTCCAGTTTTCCCAGCACCACTTATTTTTATTTATTTATTTTTTTAAAAAATATTTTATTTATTTATTTGACAGAGATAGATCACAAGTAGGCAGAGAGGCAGGCAGAGAGAGAGAGAGGGAAGCAGGCTCCCTGCTGAGCAGAGAGCCCGATGCGGGACTCGATCCCAGGACCCTGAGATCATGACCTGAGCCGAAGGCAGCGGCTTAACCCACTGAGCCACCCAGGTGCCCTCCCAGCACCACTTATTGACGAGACTGTCTTTTTTCCATTGGATATTTTTTCCTGATTTGTCAAAGATTAGTTGACCATAGAGTTGAGGGTCCATTTCTGGAGTCTCTATTCTGTTCCATTGGTCTATGTGTCGGTGCCAATACCATGCTGTCTTGGTGATCCCAGCTTTGTAATATAGCTTTAAGTCAGGCAACGTGGTGCCCCTAGCTTTGTTTTTCTTTTTCGACATTCCCTGGGCGATTTGGGGTCTTCTCTGGTTCCATACAAATTTTAGGATTGTTTGTTCCAGTTCCTTGAAAAACGCCAATGGTATTTTAATAGAGATGGCCTCTGGGAGTATAGACATTTTAACAATGTTTATTCTTCCAATCCATGGGCATGGAATATTTTTCCATCTATTTATGTCTTCCTCAGTTTCTTTCATAAGTGTTCTGTAGTTTCTAAACTATAGAGCCTTTACAAATTTGGTTAGATTTATTGCAAGGTATCTTATGGCTTTTGTTGCTATTGTAAATGGAATTGATACCTTAATTTCTTTTTCTACAGTTCCATTGTTAGTGTATAGAAAAGCAACTGATTTCTGTGCATTGATTTTTAACCTGCCATATTACTGAACTGCTGTATGAGTTCTAGTAATTTGGGGGTGGAGTCTTTTGGGTTTTCCACATAAAGTACCATGTCATCTGTGAAGAGAGAGAGTTTGACTTCTTTGCCCATTTGGATGCCTTTTATTTCTTTTTATTGTATAATTGCTGATGCTAGGACATTGTGGTCTGAGAATATGGAGGGAATAATCTCAGTTTCTTGGTATCAGTTGAGACCTGATTTGTGACCTAGTATGTGGTCTATTCTGGAGAAAGTTCCATGTGCATTCAAGAAGAATGAGTACTCTGTTGTTTTAGGGTGGAATGTTCTATATATATCTGAGGTCCATCTGGTCCAATGTATCATTCAAAGCTCTTGTTTCTTTGTTGATTTTCTGCTTAGATGATATGTCTATTACTGAGCATGGTGTGTTAAGATCCCCTACAATTAATGTATTCTTATCAATATGACTCTTTATTTTGTTTTTTGTTTTTTTAAAGATTTTATTTATTTATTTGACAGAGATCACAAGTAGGCAGAGAGGCAGGCAGAGAGAGAGGAAGGGAAGCAGGCTCCCTGCCGAGCAGAGAGCCCAATGCCAGGCTCGATCCCAAGACCCTGGGATCATGACCTGAGCCAAAGACAGAGGCTTTAACTCACTGAGCCACCCAGGCACCCAATGACTCTTTATTTTGGTTAACAGTTGGCTTATATAGTTGGCTTTTCCCATGTTGGCCACATAAATATTTACAACTGTTAGATCTTCTTGGCAAATACACCCTTTAAGAATGATGTAGTGTCCTTCTGTATCTCTGACTACAGTCTTTAGCTTAAAATCTAATTATCTGATATGAGAATTGCTGCCCCAGCTTTCTTTTGAGGCCCATTGGAAAGAAAGATGTTTCTTCATCCCTTCACTTTCAGTCTGGATGTATCTTTAGGTTCAGAAATGTATCTCTTGTAGACAGCATATGGACAGGTCCTGTCGTTTTATCCAGTCTGCACCCTGTGCTGTTTTATGGGAGCACTTAGGCCGTTCACATTGGGAGTGATTATTGAAAGATAAGTTTTTATTGACATCATGTTGCCTGTGAAGTCCTTGTTTCTATAGATTGTCTCTGTAAGTTTCTGTTCTATGTCATTCTTGGTCCTTTATTCTTTTTTAGAACCCCCCCCCCTTAATATTTCTTGTAGTGCCAGCTTGGTGATCACATAATCTTTTCAACCTTGCCAGTCTTGGAAGCTCTTTATCTCTCCATCCATTCTGAATGTCAGCCTTGCCAGATAAAGTATTCTTGGCTGCATGTTCTTCTCATTTAGTACAGTGCATATGTCTTGCCAGTCCTTTCTGGCTTTCCAGGTTTCTGTGGACAGGTATGACATTATTCTGATGGTGCTTCCGCTGTACATAAGTACACTCTTCCCCCTAGCTGCCCTTAAGACATCTTCTCTGAATTTATGACTTGTGAATTTCACAATAATGTTCCTGGGGTCTCTTTACCCTTGTTGATCTTGGGGGGTGTCCTCTCTGCCTCTATGACACAAACATTTGTTCCACTTCCCAGATTACAGAAATTTTCATCTAGGATTTGGTCAACTATATCTTCTAGCCCTCCTTCTCCCTCCACCCCCTCAGGGATCCCAACAATTCTGACATTGGAACATTTCATGGCATCATTTATTTCCCTAATTCTTTTTCATGGCTTCTAAGCTGTTTGTTCCAAGCCTCCTCCTGGTCCTTCTTCTCTATCAGTTTGTCTTCTAGATCACTAATTTGATTTTCTGCCTCATTTATCCTAGCTGTTAAAGTATTTAGATTAGATTGGATCTCATTGATAGCATTTTTAAGTTCTGCCAGATCAGGTCTCATTTCCACCCTTAGAGATTCTATGTTGCTACTAATGGTTTTCTCCAACCTAGCCATTGCCTAGATAATTATTAGCCTGAATTCTATTTCTGACATATTGTTTAATTCCATATCCAATAGTTCTGTGGCAGAGGTCACAGTCTCTGAATTTTTTCTCTGTTCAGTGTTCCTTCTCTTAGTCATTTTGGTGAGAAGTGGTTGAGGGGATGTATAGCCGAATATATCAACCATGATCCAGGCAAGGTACACCACACTAATGGGACCACTGGCTGGCTCAGCGGATGGAGTATGTGACTCCTGATCTCAGGGTAGTGAGTTCAAGTCCCACATTGGATGTGGAGCTTACCAGCAACACCAAACACCACACATGCATGCACAGTAACAGTTGAGAGGATTCTTTTTTTTTTTTTTAAGATTTTATTTATTTATTTGACAGAGAGAGAGAGATCACAAGCAGGCAGAGAGAGAGGGGGACGCAGACTCCCTGCTGGGCAGAGAGCCTGATGTGGGGCTTGATCCCAGGACCCTGAGATCATGACCTGAGCAAAAGGCAGTGGCCCAACCCACTGAGCCACCCAGGTGCCCCAGTTGAGAGGATTCTAAATACTCATATATTTGGCTGCTTGAAGTTATCTAATGGCTCACTCATGCTCTTTTTATAGAATTTTTCTCTTTCATATTAGGTAAGCCTCTATTGCTTTACTTTCAGGTTCACTATCATTTCTTCTACAATGTGTAATTCACCACTAAACCCACCCATTGTATTTTTCAGCTCAAACATTTCAGTTTACAACTCTAGAAATTGAAGTTCAGTGCCTAAAAATGTATTATATGCCTGTCCCTACTTCAGTTTCAATGTTTGAAATATTGTTATCATTTGCTAAATGTTTTCTCCTAATAATAAATTTGTCATTTCTGGATTAATTTTCATAAAAACATTCTCATCATTGTATTCTCCCCCCCCGCCTCTTTGAATGAACACTGCACATTGCATTTTACCTTGATCGCTGGATTTTGTATTCCTCTAAACATTCTTGAGTTTTGTTCTGGGGTCAAGTTAAGTTACTTGAAAATAATTTCATCCTTTTATGATTTTTTTAGGAGAATCCAGAGCATTACTACTCTTTTTACTGACCAGTCCCAACCCCACTATTAAGACATTGCTGAGTAGTCTAACCAATACATCATGAATTATGAACTCTGACTGGTGGGAGCAGATATTGTTCCTGGCTTTGTGTGAGTGCTGGGTATGGTTCCCTTCAAAACACTGAGTGGTTTTTATTTTGTTTTGTTTTGCCAGGTTCTGGTAGTTTCCCATATGCTGATTAGTACTCTGTCAAACACTCAAAGGTGACCTGAAGATCTTAGAATTCCCTCACTCTAGTTCTGTCTCTCTTCTTTAGTACTCCTCTGGACAGCCGTTGCCTTGATTACTCCTCTCAGCTACATCTCCTCAATTCAGAGAGTCTGCTGAGCTCTGTCTCACTTCTTTACTGTGCCATATATATAATCTCTCTTAAGGCAGTAAGATGAGGCAGTCATAGGGTTTTGTTTTCTGTTCCTCATGAATCACTGTTCTTCATTGCCTAATATGCAGAAATATTCCCCCCAAAAATCATTTTCCTCCCCCCCTCCCCCCTCCCCCCTTCCTTCTTTCATTTCTTTTTTGGTTGTTTCAGGAGGGAGCGTAAAAGAAGTTTCTGTTACTCCATCTTGTCTGAATGCAGAACCTCAGAGCATTGGTACATTTAAGGCAATTTTTGGTGGATATAAAATTCTAGCCTGATCATTTCTTCCAGTACTTTAAAAATGTCTTCCAATTATCTTACTGCTTTCATAGTTTCTGGTGAAAGGTCTAGGAATTCTTTGTTCCTTTTTTTTTTTTTTTTTTTGATGAGTCTTCTTCCTCTGGCTGCTTTATAAAGCTTTCTCTTTATTGCTACTTTTGAAAAATTGATGTACCTAGCTAGATTTTCTTTATATTTATAGTGTTTGAGTTCCTTGAAATAGTCAGATCTGTGGATTTATAGTTTTCATCTAATTTTGAAAATAGCCATTCTCCTTTCAAATATTTTTTTCTGATCCCCTTTTCTTTTCTGAAATTCTAATTATATGCATTTTATATCACTTGATATTGTCTCATAGACAACTGTTTTTTTTCTCACACTCTGCCTCATTTTTGAATAATTTTTCTTTGTTTACAAAATCAATTTCTTCTTTTCTGAACTGTGTAATCTGCTGTAAAAATCATTTATTATATTTATGTTCCCCAAATTCCTCTTGGTTCTTTTACTGTGTCTTCAATTTCTCTCTCCATTATAGTCACACTTTCCCCTAATGTTATAAGCTTATTAAATATATTTATAGTAGTTGTCTTAACATTTTCGTCTGAAAACTTTATCATCCGTCATTTCTGTTGATTATTTCCCTTGATTTAGTTCATATTTTCCCACTTCTACCATGTCTAGTAATTTTTGATAGGATGGTGGAAATCATGAATGTTTTTGTTGAATTCTGAATTTGTTAATCTCCCTTAAAGACTGTTGGATTTTGTTCCCACATACAGTCAAGTATTTGAAGATAAGACTGATCCTTTCAATGTGATTATTATCAAATTTTGTTAGGACATATTTAGAATAGTATTTATTGTGAGCTACTTTACTTTACAACATATAGTACATCATTAGTTTTTTTTTTTTTTTTTTTTTTATTTGACAGACAGAGATCACAAGTAGGCAGAGAGGCAGGCAGAGAGAGAGAGGAAGGGAAGCAGGCTCCCTGCTGAGCAGAGAGCCCGATGCGGGGCTCGATCCCAGGATCCTGGGATCATGACCCGAGCCGAAGGCAGCGGCCTTAACCCACTGAGCCACCCAGGCGCCCCACATCATTATTTTTTGATATAATGTTCAGTGATTCATTAGTTGCATATAACACCCAGTGGTCATCACATCATGTGCCCTTCTTTTTTTTTTTTATTAAGATTTTATTTATATTTGACAGACAGAGATCACAAGTAGGCAGAGAGGCAGGCAGAGAGAGAGAGGAGGAAGCAGGCTCCCCACAGAGCAGAGAGCCCAGTGCGGGACTCGATCCCAGGACCCTGGGACCATGACCTGAGCTGAAGGCAGAGGCTTTAACCCACTGAGCCACCCAGGCGCCCTCATGTGCCCTTCTTAATGCCCATCACCCAGTATTGTGAGCTGCTTTAATTCTGTTACTATGGACTGACCATTTTGGGGTCTTTATTGAGCTGCAGATATTCAGTGAAGTCTCCACACTGGCTGGTCTGAACTCAAACATTTTTTATTACCCTGTGAGCTCTGGAAGTGTTCAGATTAAAGCTTTGGTGTCATTCTTTGCTTGGTCTTAATATACCGTCATCCTATGCATGTGTGGTTTAGTACACAGTTTCATGGGGATCACCACATAGGTTTCTAGAGCTCTTAGGATAGTTTTTCTCTGGTTCTTTTGGGTCCATTTTAGTGTCTTTAGCCCTTATCTATTTGTCTTAACACCTACCTGAGTTAAGAAGTTATTCAATAATAATGGCAGCCATAGAATGAACATTCATTTATATGCCAGATACTCTGCATATGTTACTCCTGATCCATACAGTCATTGAACAGCTTCATTTTTATCCCCCATTTTGGACAAAGGGAATTGGGCTGTAGTTTGGGAGGTTCCCGGGACCTCAGAATCAGTGATTCACTAAAAGGACAAAACTCAGAAAAGCTAGTATATTCACAGCTTCAGCTTATTGTAGTGAAAGAACACACATTAAAATCAGCAAAGAGAAGCACACACAGGGCAAGGCCTAGGAAAATTCCAGTCAGAAGTTTCCATATTTGTTTTCTTCTAGTGGAGTTAGGTAGAGTGTTTACTTCTCCCAGTAACAATGTGTGACTACACATATGGAGTACTGACATACAAGAAGCTCACTTAAATCTTGATGTTTGGGGGGTTTGTTGGGGTTCAGTTCCATAGGCATGAGTGAGGGGGCACATGGTTGCCCTGTTTCTAGCCTCTCCATAGGTTAAGCTGATACCACATGGCTCATAGATCCTACCATCCATCACACTAAATTACACTATCTGTTATAGTCCAAGGCCCTCATCAGGTAAACAAAGACATTTATCAGGCAGGATGCTCTAAGGCCTTAGAGGTTACCTCCCATGAACTAAGCAAAAATCTAACATTTCTTTGGGCAGGGTTAGCTCTTTACTGCACAGGCCAGGTCCTAATTCTTGGCCTAGTCTTCCTTATAGCAAAATAATCCTATTTAGTACAGCAATAGTATCAGTATGAACATGCCTAGCACTTAGAAGATTCAGTGTAGAGAGTAGGGATAGAGTTAAAGAAAACACTAATCCATCCTGTAAATCATTACCTGTATTTTCATATTTCTGTACCTATTTGATTGTTTCCCCCACTTTAACTCACTATTATTTGTACCTTATGATAATCTTGTACAGATTATTTAACATAGAAATTAGTTGATAGTTAGCTAAATCCATTTCTTCCTCAGGCCATTTTTCTATTAATATTACATCTTAAGGACGATTTAAGTCAATTTCTTAGTATTATATAACTTATTTACATATGGTAGTTGACTCTTTTTTTTAAAGATTTTTATTTGTTTATTTCACAGACAGATCACAAGTAGGCAGAGAGGCAGGCAGAGAGAGAGAGAGAGAGGAGGAGGCAGGCTCCCTGCTGAGCAGAGAGCCCGATGAAGAACTCAATCCCAGGACCCTGAGATCATGACCTGAGCCGAAGGCAGAGGCTTTAACCACTGAGCCACACAGGCACCCATGGTAGTTGGCTCTTACAAACACTGTGTTACACCATATTGCAGTATGGTTATGGTACAATTTGATTACAGGAAAAAAAAAGAATTTCAGTGGTATTTGGTATGCCTTCTTAACAGAATCAGTCCATGTCCAGATACCAGATATTATGGACAGTTGGCCACAATTCAGTTATTTCCAGGTTCCAGTTCAGTTGGGGATGAAGCTAAATACCCTGTCTCAGTTTACAGCCTTATAGTGAAACTGTTTTCCACTGTGTGCTGTTCTATAGAAGGGCTCACTTTCTATAGGGACACAGGTGGTATCCATAATAGTTCCTTTCCCTGTTAATTGTACTACAGGATATATTATTTTGAGGGGCATCAGTGCTGCAGTGAAGATTACAAGTGCTCCAGAGAATTTTCATATTTGGAGGTCCATAAGATTCCTGTAGGCATGTTCCATTGATCAGCGAGGATGGAGGGTCATTGTCCATGAGTACTTCAGCTTTCATCTGTATTAAGATAGTAAAAAGGTGCTGTGGGATGAAGAAACAAGCACTTTCCAACATGGGGCCCTATCATTATCCAAGATTTTTTGAGTCTTCCTGATGCTATTAGTTTTGTAGGGTTGCCATGACAAAGTGCCACAAAAAATCTTAATAACAACAGAAATTTATTGTCTCACAATTCTGGAGGCCAGAAATCTGAAAGCAACATGGTGGCAGGGTAATTCTCTCTCTGTAGTCTCTAGGAGGAGGATCCTTTCCTGCCCCTTCCTACCTTGTTGTGTTTGGCAACAATCCTTGTTGTTCCTCACTTTGTAGATGCATCACTCCAACCTCTGCTTCCATCATCACATGATGTTCAGTTCTTTGTCTCTTCCCCTCTTCTTATAAGGACACTAGTCACATTGGATTAGGGCTCATCCAAATGACCTCATCTTAACTTGAGTACATTTGCCTAGACCCTACTTCCATATAGGTTTACACTGACAGTTACCAAAGTTAGGAGTTCAACATATCTTTTTGGAAGACACAATTCAACCCATAACTGATCCTACAGTCTTGTCATCTTTCCAGACTGACTTCCATCCTCTGCCTTCCTCCTGGAAGATAATTCCCTCTAGTCTGCTTATTATGATTAATAAATCTTTTTTCTTCTGAGTGCTATACCTTAAGAAAAGTGAATTCAACTTGTCCCATGATGCCTAGACTGGCATCTGTCTCCCCTAAAGCCTCTGTCTTTGGGCCAATTTTTTTAACCTGCCATGCATATTGTTGCCATCATGTAATAATGGCTTGACTGTGGTTAGGATATATGTTTGTATCTGAAGATGTTAGGTCCTGCATGCTAGGGTTAGATGAGTGGTAGTCACACCTATGTGTAATTTAATTTGTGTATCCCATAAGGCTTCCCATAGCCTTCCTCATTTTAGGAGGTGGAGCTTTCCTCAGGGAAATTCAGACCCACCATATAATGACTATGGTTTTAATTTTAAATTCAGAAACACACTGTATTTTTCTATTTTATCTATTTTCATGCACAAAACAAGGGTGATACGTATTTGTGCAGTGCACACTGTGGCAAGTCAGATGTGCCACTGCTGTACCTTGTCCACGATAACCAGGGACTCTTGCAAGCATTTGGTTATGGAAATTTATAGTTATACAAGTGATCAGTCTGCCAGGAGTTGTACACCACATGGTAAACCCCAATTTTGCCAGAAAGGTAAAGGCACAGTCCACTCATTCAGGCCCTTAGGAATCCTAATGTAAAGGTTTAAAGGTGCCATTATAGTTCTTGCTTAAGGATCATCCCTGCTTCCAATGAAGAGTTGTAGGACTCATCCCAGAATCATTACATCAGATAGGAACAAAGAAAGTTAAGGTGATGGGGAAAGACATGTAATCATAGACACCCAGAGCTGCAAGTACCAATCAAATTTCATATACTTCCCAGCTTTGTGTGGGGCCTTTCTCCAGGCATCTCTGTATTGCTTCTGACCCCCAACCTCCACTAATTTCATGCACACAGGTGGCCACTTCAAATGAGCTCATGAAGATCCATTTGAGAGTGTCTGTCCACACCAGCACTCTGGCTTCTAACAGGGCATTACTTAATGTGGTAATCTCTTTTCTCATCTATGAAA
The DNA here is from genome assembly GCF_002288905.1 of Enhydra lutris kenyoni. Lineage (NCBI taxonomy): Eukaryota > Metazoa > Chordata > Mammalia > Carnivora > Mustelidae > Enhydra > Enhydra lutris. Next base: position 4,399,219 of record NW_019154117.1, read on the forward strand.
TCTCATAGATTTCAGTCTATCAAACTCATAATTTGTGTGGGTTTGGGTAATCTTAGTTGGTCCTAGGGCAGGTTTATGTGTCTTCTGTTCTATAATCCTAGGTAGGTGAAATAAATATTCCCCAGTCAGATATAATATCTACTTCCATAATATAGTCAGATAAATAAGATACAGACAATTCATATAAAATTCGTTGAAATATTCCAATTTTTACCCAAACTGTCACCTTAATACCATCAAACACAGCATTCCCACATCTTCCCAACCTAAATGTAGCTCCCCTTAGGACTTCACCAACAGGCTTTGGATCACAGTATATCAGGCTGGATCACAGTATATCAGGCCAATGGATATATTTGGATCACAGTATATCATTGGATATATCACAGTATATATATACTGATCACAGTATATCAATGGATATATTTGGATCACAATATATCGTACCCATGATTCCAACCTTCTTGGTGCGTTTAGCCACATTTGGATCACAGTATATCAGGCCAATGACGGTTCCCAGAAAAGTCTCTCCTCACTCCCTGTCCATTTTCCCACTCCTGTGTATATGGTCTTTGGATCCCCAACTGGGGATTAGGCCAAAGGGCGCTGGCCCTTTTGTCAATCCGTATACTGATTAGATTGTAGGAGCATCACCCGAAGTCAGGTTTCTCATTGTCACTCTGCCTTCTAGCTTTGTTGTTGTTGTTGTTGTTGTTGTTGTTGTTGTTACATAAATTAACCCATTTATTAAAGGCTAGCAATGTTTCGAATGGTGGAGCTTCTACTGGTCTTTCAACTTCTTCAGTCTTCTGATGGCAGGCTTTACTGTGATGGCAGAAGTGGTGTTGTAGGTCCAGGCACCACCAGTGATGGTTTTCATGCAGGGGCCACAATGCCAGATCCCCACAGCTCGTTTCTTGGTTTTGCCATAGGAGCAAGTGTACTTGGTGTGCTGGTTTATTTCAATCTTCTTCACCATTTCCTGAGGGAGGCACCATAACAGGTCTCGTATTTACCCATGATTCCAACCTTCTTGGTGCGTTTAGCCAGGTTGCTGCAAAGTATGCCTGAGCCCAGAGACTTCTGCCTTCTAGCTTTTTAAATTATTCCAAACTAGAGTAAATGAAGTAGGTTTGTATAGGACTTTCAAAGTTGGGGACTAGCCAATGATTAGATATATCATCATATCAACATCCTCCTCCCCTCCACCATGAGATTCTTCTCAAATGGCACATCACTTCTGTGGTACACTTGCCAAAATGCATAACCTTAACCTAAGACATGGGCCATTCTCTCAGTGACCAGTTTTCTTCAAAAGCGTCAAGCGTCAAGGTCATTAAAACAAAAACTGTCACAGATTTGAGGATACTGAGCAGAACAACTGAATGGAATGTGTGATTATGGATTAGATTGTGGACTAGCAAATTATATCGGCAGGAAAACTGGCAAAAGTGGAGTAGGGTCTGTGAATTGGTTTTCCATATTCTATCAATGTTATTTTCCTCATTGTGATAGCATGTGTCACAGAACATGTGAACATTAGTGGAGCTGGGAGAAGGGTATATGGGAATTCTCATACTATTTTCTTAATGCTAAGAGCCTGAGACCTGTAAGGAAGGTGAAAATCTTAATAAATGCCTTGTTGGAAGCTCCATATTGTGTATTTTGAAAATGAAATGAATGCCTTGGTCATTATAAATATGCAGAATTCTGAAGGTGGTAAGGAGTGTCTTGGTGAGGCCTTGTCTTCTGGCTTCAGAATGTGCAGAGATATGTGTGACCTTCACTTATATTCGGGTATCTGTGAGGCAAGAGATTCCCAGAGTTTGTTACCCCAAAGAGGACAGCTGTGTATAAGGCATTGTTGCTGCCATTGATTGGACCAGATGGCCAAACCTTTGTCAGTGGCCAAAGAGTCCATAAAAATGTGCAGATAGGGCCAACTGTTAGCCAAGCCATTGAATCCTAAAATGACTGCCTGAGGTTTAGCTAACTGTGCTGACCCTTGTGTCCATCTTTGATCATGAACATCTGGGTTAAGGGATGAAAAGCATCCTTTCCTGCAAACTCCACATGTGATGATGGTGACATTCACAAAGTATACAAACTTACTTTGCTGTTTGCTCAGATTATCCTAAGCAGGTCCCCAGGTAGTCAAGGGGTCTAGGTAAGGGGTGGCCTCCTCCAGCACATGACGTCTGGGAAGAAACTGAGGACGAGGAAACCATTCTGCTACAGGTGGGATATGCCAGAGGTCCCAAGTCTGGCTCCATATTCTGGCAAGGAGGTCTTGATAGTGGTGCCAAAGTGCTGCTTCCATGATGCGATCCTATTTGGGTATAAAGAATCAAAGACTCTTTGTGAGAGCCTCTATTTCTCAAAAAAGCCCTGGATGTGATCAGCAGTTGCTGCCCTAATGGCATATAGTGTGAGGCTAAGGAGGGCAGTGTCTTGCATCAGAAGCTAGTAGGCAATTTATGGCCATCGTGATGGTACAGAGACTAAGAGGCATGAAAAAAGTTGGTTAAACCTCAATAGTGAAGGACTCTCTTGGGGGTACTTAATGGGAGGGCCTGTATTGCAATTTTAAGATTTTAGAGCCTTTTGTTAGGTGGGACCCATTCAGGATGGACTGATATGCAGCTAACAATGTAAATGGACTTAAGTAAAATTTGTACATGAGGAATACATTACCTCCAAAACCCAAGAAGACACAAAAGATATTGGGCTTGTTTTAACACTGTAGGTGTTCAGAATCAATAGCTGTGTCTTGACAGTGTCAGGGATGGAGAAGCCAATGGCTAGCCAAATAATTTTAGGAACTTAATTGAGGTAGTTGGGCGTACTGTTATGTCTAAACAATGACCCATTTCCTTTCATTGACCTCCTTTGTGAGTGTCTGTACGTCCTGAATGTGTGTCAGATGAGTCTCCTCAGAGGAGGATGACTTCACTGTAATGTCCATACCTGTGTCCCTAAAGAGAGATGGATGCAGTTGATCTTGCCTAGAAAGATTGGTTGCACATGATGTCAAGGCTACTGAGGTGCTCCAAGTGTAGCCTGGTTAAGGTGTATCATGGCCCTAGGAATGAAGGCAAACTACAACTGAGAGGCTATTGAAACAGGCACTAAACACAACATATTAGCCAAATCGGTAACAGTGAAATATCGACTAGCTACTGCCTGGATGGTCAGTCATTTCAATATTATTGGGTTTGTGAGCCTTATTGGATGGGACCAGGGCACTGAAGTTGAGGTAATTCACCAAGAGATGCCATGCATATTTTTCTAGTTTAAGAACACGCTAAAGTTGGAAATGGAGTAGTGTGGGGAAGGGGGCATTGCCCTTCCTCTAAATAGGTCTTATAGAATGGGTTTCAATCCTTGAAGGCCCTTTGTAATTTACAGTGGACCACTGTGACAGGCAGAATAATGGCCCCCTACAGATGTCTACATCCTAATCCCCAGAAGCGTGAATATGCTATTTAGGTGGCAAAAGGGAATTTTGTAGCTGTGATTAAATTAAGATTTGAGATGGAAAGATGAACCTGGATTATCTGGATGGGCCCAATGTAATCTAATCACTAGACCTTTATAAGAGAGGGAGGTAAGAAGTCAGTCAGGAGAGATTTGAAGCCCTGGCTGCTGGTTTAGAAGGTGAGGGGAGGGGCCATGAGTAGAGCAATGTAGGCAGCCACCAGAAGATAGAAAAGGTAAGGAAAACGATTCTCTCCTAGAGCCTCCAGAGATGATGCAGTCCTTTCCGGGCATTGATTTTAGCTCAGTGAAGAACACTTAGGACTTCTAATGTCCAGAAGAGATAGTAAATTTGTATCATTTTAAGCCATTATGTTTGTAGTAATTTGTTACACTAATAGGAAACTAATACAGCAGTATTAACTGTCTTAACTGGAGGAGAAAATACATGTTTCTATTTTGCCAGGTCTTTACAAATGACAATTTAAATTTACTACTTATTGGTTCGGAACATCTATGCCCGTTATGGGCTATTTTAAGGCAGTGGATGCTATGACCACAAGGAATTAAAAAGATAATACTTTTGATGGCTAAGATGTGGCATACCATTTTGTCTTCTATTTTATGTTCAATAACTCTCCTAAAATTATATAAAGTACTTTGTTTTAATTTAGAGGGGACCCCAGGTAGTATGAGCCCTAGCATTAAGACTGTGAAAATTTGCCAGTTGGTGCACTCTGGCAGATGTAAAACTAATTCAGACCTATGTTGTAAAGGTGTAAAAATCAGTCAAAACTCTTTTTTGTTGTATAAACTTTTAGTAGATTTAGATTTCTAATTTGGTGAATACATGGACTTCTCTTTTAACTTTTTTGTTTCCTTCCCTCCTAATTGTTTTACTCCCCCCCCCCTTTTTTTTGTGCTACTGCTCCTGTTTATAAGTTTCTTCCTTTTTGAGAGTCCCAGATAAGAACTGTCAATGTTAGGGTCCTCCCCCATGTCAACAGTTGGAACTAATGAGGGTTTTTTCCCCCTATAACCTGGATCAGGAGCATTTTTAATGACACAGATATAGGCAGCAACAGCAAAACTGCTATACAGTCACAGCTCTCCTTCTACAGAAGCAGCCAGCTGTTGGGCTCCTGTGTTGCACAGGCTATTAGTCTTTCCCCTGAGCACTCATACAAGAGAAGCCAGTGTCTGCTTAAGACACAACTGATGGTAACAGGGTAAGTCTTTCCTTTGAGCTTGGCATCAGTCATAGCTAATGCCTTAAGACACATAATTCAATCTGAGACACACCAGTAAGTCCAGGCTGAAATATGTGACCAGGGTCACTTTAACGAGGGCCCAATCCCTTAGACAGGTTTCTCAATGTCAATTATAACTTTTAACTTTGGTTTGTTCTGTATATGACAGAGGCTCACAAGACCTGGCAAATGTAGCAAAGGGCTGCACAAGTCAAAGTGCAAGCATGCTAGAAGGTAGCACACCAAAGCAACAAAGTATCTCAGTGGTGGTGGTTACCTTCTACACATCCTGGTCACAGTGCCAATTAATTATCGTGGTCACTCTAGAGGCAGGACAGACCCCCACCCAAACTTTTATTTTTATGTCAAGACTGATGTTGCCACGCACACATTAAGGGAGTGTGAAGAGATTTATTAGTCATTAGGCTTTCAGTGGTGGGGGGCAGACAAGGTAGGTTCCCACCAGCTCCAAAGATTGCTTGGGAGTACAAGGGTGAGTGACTGGCTCTGGCTTTTATTGTGGTTATGGATGGGGTCAGGGTGAAAGTTTTGTGTGTGGGCCAGGGTAGACTCTGTTATAAATACATTCTTTGTTACTCCATTTACACAAAATTCTAGGAAATGCAAAACAATACATAGCGACAGAAAACAGCTCAGTGACTGCCTGATGGGAGAGGGAAGGATGAAGAGTAATGGGAAACAGGTATTACAAAGCGGCCTCCCAAAACTTTTGGGATTGATAGGTATATTCATGTTCTTGATTGTGGTGATGATTTCATTGATATACGGATGTTTGTACCACAATTTATTAACAGAGACAAAGACCTGACAGCATACTTTGTTGGTCAGACTGCAGGGTGACATACTCTGGTACATTGCAGTGGAAATAGATGATGGTACAGCAGCCCTCAAGAGGACAATCTGGCAGTTTCTAATAAAATTAAATGGAATGAATAGGTCATGGGAATAAAGGCACAGGATAGAGAATATAGTCAATGATACTGTAATAGCATATGGGGACAGCTGGTAGTCACACTTGTAGTGAACATATAGACTTGTTGAATCAATATGTTATACACCTGAAACTAACATTGTGTGTCAACTACGCTCAAATTAAAAATTTTTTAAAAACATGTAAAATATAACCAAACCTTAAAATGATTAAATACCTCAGACTTGTTAAGGATTTTAAAAAATAATGTAACAAAAACATATGTACCTATCACCATGATTAAGAAACAAAACACCAAAAAGAACAGTTGAAGACAAGAGTAGAAGGAATAGGGAATAAAACACAGTAACCATAAAAAATTTGACAAATTTGACTGCATTAAAAATTAAGGACTTGTGTTTCTCTGGATACCATGTAGAGTATTAAAAGTCAGAGAACCCAATGTTATCTGACTGACTCAAGCAGTCACTTTACAAATGATATATTTTTTTCCAATAAACACACGAAAAGGTGCTTATTAGTCATCAGAGAATGTCAATTAAAACCAAAATATGGGGGCACCTGGGTGGCTCAGTGGGTTAAGCCTCCGCCTTCAGCTCAGGTCATGATTTCAGGGTCCTGGGATGGAGCCCCGCATCGGGATCTGTGCTCAGCAGGGAGCCTGCTTCCCCCCTGCCCCTCTGCCTGCCTCTCTGACTAATTGTGAGCTCTCTCTGTCCAATAAATGAATAAGATCTTAAAAAAAGAAAACCCAAATTAGATATCACTATATATTTACCAGGATGACTTAAAAAGCCTGATTATACCAAATGTTAGGAAGGATGTGGCACAACTAGAAGCTGGAGGCACAGGCACACGCCGCACACACCCGCCCCCCCCCCCCCCCCCCCCCCCCCCCCCCCCCCCCCCCCGCCCCAGGCGCGGCAGAGGGATACAGGCGCCCTCCCAACAGCGGCTGCAGCACACACAAGCATCACGCTTACGCCATGGACCGCTCAGAGTCCCGAGGCTCCCACCCGGTCGCCCTGCCCAGGATGCGGGAAGCCCCCGCTTTTAGCGTCCTCTGGGTGCAGTCAGGAACGACACACCCTGCCCTGCGGATCTGACGGGCTTGTGCCCCAGAATCCTTAGCCCACAGAGGCTGAATTTTCCCGCCAACCCCAAAAGAAGCGCCCAAACCGCGGGGAACTGCGGGGTGCAGTGCCGGCCCAGTGACTCAGACACCGAGGCCGGTACCTACAGGCCCGCCAGCACTAAGCCTACTCTCAGATGCGGCAACCAAGCCGGGCCGCACAGTCCCAGATAGTTATGGTGGAAACGCCTTTCCAGGCCGGCCCACTCCCCGGGTCGCCAAGCGTTGCACGGCCTCTCACGCCAAAAGCACCAGGGAAACGTCGAGCAGAGCCGTAAAAGCAGAGAGATGGACGGGAGAGGAGCTCGGCTCGTGCGGCAGCGACTCCTGGGAAGTGTCGTGCAGAGCCGTAAAAGCGGCGTGATGGACGAGGGGCGGGGCCCTTCGGCCCGTGGGGCAGGGACTTCTGGGAAGTGCCGCGCAGAGCCGTAAAAGCAGCTGGTGAAGGAGAGAGACTCTAGGCTCGTGAGGCAGGGGCAGGGAAACGCGCGGTTTAAGAGCTGCTGGATCCCCAAGGTAGGTGGTCGTTCTGTTCTTCAGTGTCTGGCCGCGCGGGGGAGGGGATACGGCGGGGAGGGCCGTCGTAACTTCGCCTGCTCTCGCCTGCGGATTCCTGAGAGTTCGCCGAAGCTCCCAGTTGTCCGAGTTCACACAAAAGCGCACATGATTTAGGCGTTGTTGGTGGCGGTTAGTGTTTGGTGGAACGGAGACGTGGGAGTTGGGTGGGTAAAGGGGCGGCATGTGCCAGGTGGGGAGGGGACTAATTGTGTCCTGAGCTTGGGGCAGTAGGAATATGCCGTTCGGGTAGGATTGTGCTGAGGGAAGCTTCGGTGTGGTTCCGGTGAGACAGTGCTTGGGTGCTGGGTGAATAGGCATCTACGAGGGTACAGGGTGGGGTGCTGTGACTCTGAGGTGTGTCCTCTGGAAGAGGAGGTTTGTGAGTGAGTGAAAGCCGTAAACTGCTGACGTTCCTCTTTGATCAGTATTTCACATGTGGAGAGGCAGAAATAATTTAAAATAGATCCAAACAGATGTTTATTTTGGTATGTATGCAAGATCCGAATTTGTTTTTAGACAAGAAAGAATATTTGAAAAGAATATTTTGCTACTGGGTGCCTGTGTTTGCCTAATCTCTGAGGGAAGATGTTCACTCTCTTCTTTAGTGGATGGCTGGGGATTCGGGGGAATTGGCCCAAATTTGCCAGCTTTGGGCCAGAGTAAAGCAGTAAAGTTCACCAGGCAATGTCCTGAATTGCTCAGAATTGAGGAATGCGGCTAGTGTCAGACAGTGTTTGTGCTCATTTTCTGAAGAGAAAACATTTGGCTTAAAATAGAATTTAAGGCTGAATACAATTGGACATGGAGGCTGGACCAGTTTACTCTGATCAGAGATTGCTTAAAACGATTCTTTGAAGGTTTTGTTTCCATTTATTTCACCGTCATTCTTCATGTGATTATAAATAATAGGATCCAGTAGGATAGCTGGGGATAAAATTAAACTGATGGCATTATTAAAAGGATAGTTTAAGGATGTAATGGAAGTAAAGATCCCCTTTCCCACTATGCGATGGACACTAATAAAAATAGAAATAAACACCATGAAGTAAACAAGACCTATTTTAGAAGAAATATGAACACGCTAGAAAAATGTAAACCTTAAGTGGACAGACAATCTAATTGTAGATGGGGAGACTAAACATCAGCTTCCGTTCACAGGACCAAAAAATAAATAAGGGTCTAAAACAGCAAGCATAAAGTCGACTTTGTGCACGAATCTTGATTTTTAACACTCTGATAGCCATCTTCTGAAGCACATGTGAAACATTCACAAAACTAATAATACAGATTTCAAAGAAAAAAGTAATTTCCTTAAAGTAAAAATAAAACAGTATTCTTTTATCACAGTGGAGCAAAACTAGAAATTAGTTTTTTAAATGACATACACCTGGAATTTAAAAAGCTAACAAACTCGTTTAAAGAAAAAAATGCAAAGTGATATTGCAAATTTTAAAAAGAAAATTGATAAAGCACAAAATGTCAGAAACTACAATATACAATTAAAGCAATTAAATGAATTTTATAGCCTTAAAATTCTTTTTTTTTTTTTTTTTTTTAAAGATACTGTTTATTTGGCAGAGAAAAACACAGCAAGAGAGGAACAGAGGCAGGGGTAATGGGAGAGAGAGAAGCAGGCCTTCCGCCGAGCACGGAGCCTGATGCAGGGCTCAATCCCAGGATGCTGGGATCATGACCTGAGCTGATGGCAGATGCTTAACAACTGAGCCACCCAGGTGTCCCTATAGCCTTAAATTATTAAAACAATAAGAGAATTAAATAGTCAACTAAGAAGAAAAAAACTAACAAGTCAAAACAAAGCAGAAGGGAATAAATTATAAAAGTAAATTCCAAAATTAATAAAACTTAAGAGTAATGAAAACTATATAAGGAATAAGTAAATAAATCAAGTGCAATAAAAACCCAAGTAGTCAAGCCACTCACTGCAAATCAAGAAAAAAATGAAAAAATGAAGAGAAATATAAAAAGTGACTAGGCAAAATAACTGTGGAAGAGGGAATTTTAACAGTAGACTGTTTTCACAATTCTTTATTTGAAAAAAAAGAAAAAAAAGGATTTATTTCTTTAATTGAGGCAGGGAGGGGAGAGAGAGTCTCAGACAGACCCTGTGCCGATCTGACATGGGGCTCAGTCCCATGACCCTAAGCTCATGACCTGAGCTGAAATCAAGAATTGGAAGTTTAACCAACTCTTAACCCAGCCACCCCTATTTTCACAATTCTATGTAAAATAATAAGAGAATAAAAATAATTAAAAGAAAGCTTTGATAAATTAATAGATTCCTATGAAAATACATTTATTAAAAGTGACAAGTTATAATAAAAGCATAAATTTATAAACAAATTTTATTAGAGGAAAAGAAGAAATTTTACTTTCTCACAAAACAGCATCAGTCATAGAAAGTTTCACAGAAGAATTCTACCAAAAAGATGGAAAGTTTCAAGTTAGTAAATGGAACTTGTATAACATTTGGACCCAAACCTGAAGGAAAGTGTACAAAAAAACTGGACAAATCTTAGTAATTAGTATTGATTAAAATTTTTTAAATATTAGCAGAAGCAAATAACATATTAAAAATAAAACCTCACCAGGTTGAATTTATCAAAAAATGCCAGTATTTGGAATTGTCAGTATAACTAATCATAGATATAGATCTACGGGAAAAATCATAAAATTTCTCCCCTAGGCACTTGAAAAGATCTTTTACAAAATCCAACATGCTTTCTTTTTTGGGGGCTTGCACTCATGACCCGGTGATCAAGACCTGAGCTGAGATCCAGAAAGTCTGATATTTAACCAACAGAGCCACCAGGTGCCTCTCAATGCCCATTTATAACTCAAAAGAAAAAAAAAAATTAAAAAATAAATCACTGTAATAGGAATTGATGTATCCCAGAACTAAAACAAGTTTCTTCCTTAATATGTAAAACAATAGAAACATTTTCTTAAGTTCAGAATCAAAGCAAGTATATTAACTTTTTACTGCTGGCATTAGCCAATAAAATCAGTAAGAAGATAATGAGAGTTGTGTAAATTTAAAAAATGAAACTATTTGCAGAAGAAATAAAATACATCTAGAAAGCTCAGTAGTCAATAATTTAAAAAATTACTTAATAATGCATTGGGATTTTAAATGAATACACAATAGCCTTCATTTAAAAAAAGTTATGACAATAAGAAAAATCTCAACATAATTTTTTTTTTTAAAGATTTTATTTATTTGTCAGAGAGAGAGAGAGTGAGAGTGAGCACAGGCAGATAGAGTGGCAGGCAGAGGCAGAGGGAGAAGCAGGCTCCCTGCTGAGCAAGGAGCCCGATGTGGGACTCGATCCCAGGACTCTGGGATCATGACCTGAGCTGAAGGCAGCCGCTTAACCAACTGAGCCACCCAGGCGTCCCAAGAAAAATCTCAACATAATTTTTAAAGAAGATAAAATACTTAGGAGTAGAATGTGAAAGCTGAAAGAAGAAAATTTTATACTAGTCACCAAATAGACTTGGTCAAATGCTGTCATAAAAATATAAGTTCTTTCTAAGTTGATACAGAACTTTAAGATAATTCCCCAAACAAACAAACAAGGTTTCATGCCAAAGATAAAAGCTGAATTTGCAAAAAAAAAAAAAAAAATTAACAAAAGCCAGCAGATCTTGAAGATGACTGGCCGTGAAGGAGGTTTTGCTAACATACTCTAGATCCTAGATAATTGTAACATCGTAGAGTTAGAGCATGAATAGACAGAAAAAGGGAATAAAGTATAAGATCTAGAAATGGACTAAAGTATATTTGGATAATGTATACTAAATATGGCATACAAAATCACTAAGGAAAAGAGGAATTCTTTAATAAATGTCATTGTGACAGTGAGATAGCCATTTGGATAAAAGATAAAATTGAGTCCATACTTTATAATATAAACCAAAACAAATTCCAGATATGTTAAGAAATCTAAATAGAAGAAACAAAACCACACAGTTTCTAGAAGAAAAAGAATTCCTTTATAACTTGGGTATGGGTAAGGACTTCCTAGTTATTACTCAAACCAAAAGCAGTAAGCGAAGTGATTAAGAACTTTGCATTAAAAAATATGGGGTAGGGGCACCCGCATGGTTCAGTCAAGCGTCTGCCTTCACCTCAGGTCATGATTCTGGGGTCCCGGGATTAAGCCCAGCATCCAGCTCTCCACTTAGTGGAGCATGTTGCTTTTTCCTCTCCACCCTGAGCCCCCTTCCCTCGTGTATGTTTTCTCTCTCTCTCTCTCTCTCTCTCTCTCTCAAATCAACAAAATCTTAAAAAAATAAGAAATGCAACTGATTTAAAAATAATGGTATGGCAAAAACATAAGCAGGACAAGACAGATAATGCATTTGGGATAATATTTGCAATTTACCTCACAGATAAAGAGCTAACTCACTAATATATAAAAAGCTTCTTAAAGTTTTTATTTTTTAGTTCAAGTATAATTAACATAATGTTATATTAGTTTCAGGTGTTTGATACAGTTATTCAGCAATTCTGTATATTATACTCAGTGCTCATTATAAGTGTACTCTTTCTCTTTTTTTTAAAAGATTTTATTTATTTGTCAGAGAGAGAGGGAGAGAGAGAGAGCGAGCACAGACAGACAGAGTGGCAGGCAGAGGGAGAAGCAGGCTCCCTGCAGAGCAAGGAGCCTGATGTGGGACTCGATCCCAGGCCGCTGGGATCATGACCTGAGCTGAAGGCAGCCGCCCAACCAACTGAGCCACCCAGGTGTCCCTATAAGTGTACTCTTAATCCCCTTCACCTGTTTCACCCATCCCTCCACACCCCTGCCCCCCGGCCCTGGCAACCACCAGTTCTTTATATTTGAGTCTTTTTCTTTATCTCTTCTTTATTTCTTAAATTCACATAGCAAAGTCGTGTAGCTTATGTCTTATCTCTGACTGTATTTCACTTAGCTTTATATCCTCTGGATTCATTTGTTGGAGATGACAAGATCTGATTCTTTTTTTTTTATGGCTGAGTAATATTCCATTATATATATACATCTTCTTTAGCCATTCACCAATGGATGACAAATTGGGTTGCTTCCATATTTTGGCTGTTGTAAATAATGCTGCAGTAAACTAGGGGTGTGTATATCTTTTAGGATTAGTGTTGTTGTTTTCTTTGGGTAAATAGCCAGTAGTGGAATTAACTGGATTATATGGTAATTCTATTTTTAATTTTTAATTTTTTGAGGAACGTCTGTACTGTTTTCTATAGTGACTGCATCAGTCTGCATTCCTACCAACAGTGCAGGAGGCTTCCCTCTTCCACACTTGTTTCTGTGTGATTTTAGCCATTAAGAAAGGTATGAGGTGATACTGTAGTTTTGATTTGCATTTCTCTCATGATGAATGATGAGCATCTTCCATGTTCTGTTGGCCATCTCTGTGTCTTCTTTGGATAAATGTCTGTTCGTGTTTTCTGCCCTTTTTAAATGTTTTGTTGTTGTTGTCTTTTTTCGTGTTGAGTTGTGTAAGTTCTTTTTGTTTTGGATATTAACCCCTATCGGGTATATTCTTTGCAAATATTTTCTTCCATTCAGTAGGTTATCTTTTAGTTTTGTTGATGGTTTCCTTCACTGTGCAAAAGCTTTTAATTTGGGTGTAGTCCAAATGCTTTCATTTTGATTTTATTTCCCTTGGCAAAGGAGACATACTAGAAAAATCTATGACTGATGTCGAAGTGATTACTGCCTGTGTTGTCTTCCAGGAATTTTATGGTTTCAGGTCTTATATTTAGGTCCCTACTCCATCTTGAGTTTAATTTTGTTTGTGGTCTAAGAAAGTGGTTCAGTTTCATTCTTTTTTATGAAGCTGTTCTGTTTTCCCAACACCATTTGTTGAAGAGACTGTCCTTTTTCCATTGTAGGGTCTTGTTTTCTTTGTTGAAGATTACTTGACCACATAATTGTGCGTTTATTTCTGGTCTCTCTATTTTGTTCCATTGATCTGTGTGTCTGTTTTTGTGCCAGTACCATACTGTTTTGATGACTGCAGCTTTGTATATAACTTGAAGTCCAGAAACGTGATGCCCCAGCTTTGCTTTGCTTTTTCAAAACTGCTTTGGCTGTTTGGGGTCTTTTGTGGTTTCTTAAAAATGTTATGATTTTATCTATGAAAAATGCTCTTGGTATTTTGATAGGGATAGCATTAATTATATAGATTGCTTTGGGTTGTATGGACATTTTAACAATTCTTGTTTTTCCAATCTGTGAGCATGGAATTTCTCTTCATTTGTGTCTTTTTTTTTTTTTTTTAAAGATTTTATTTATTTATTTGACAGACAGAGATCAAAAGTAGGCAGAGAGGCAGGCAGAGAGAGAGAGGGGGAAGCAGGCTCCCTGCGGAGCAGAGAGCCTGATGCGGGGCTCGATCCCAGGACCCCAGGATCATGACCTGAGCTGAAGGCAGAGGCTTTAACCCACTGAGCCACCCAGGCGCCCCCATTTGTGTCATTTAAAATTTTTTTTTATCAGTGTTTTTTATTTTTAGAGTGCAGACAGGTCTTTCATCTCCTTGGTTAAGTTTATTTGTACATATGTTGTTATTTTTGGTTCAGTTGTAAATGGGATTGTTTTCTTAATTTCTTTTTCTGCTATTTCATTATTAAATGTATAGAAATGCAGTATTTCTGTATATTGATTTTGTATCCTATGATTTTATTCAATTCTTTGATCAGTTCTAGTAGTTTTTTGGTGGAGTCATTTGGGGTTTTGGTATATGTATGTCATCTGGAAATGGTGACAGTTTTACTTCTTCCTTACCAGTTTGGATGCGTTTTATTGCTGTAGCTAGGACTTCCAGTACTATGTTGAATAAGAGTGGTGAGAGTGGACATTCTTGTCTTGTTCCTTACCTTAGGGGAAGTGCTTTCAGTTTTTCACCATTGCAAATGTTAGCTGTTTCTCAAATATAGATCTGTTACTGAGGTATGTTCCCTCTAAATCTACTTTATTACGGTTTTTATCTTGAATGGATTTTTACTTTGTCAGATGCTTTTTTTGCATTTACTGTAATGGACATTTTTTTTTTTTATAATCATGATTTTTATTCTTTGTCTTGTTGATGTGATGTATCACATTGATTTACAAATATTAAGCCATCACTGCATCCCAGGAATAAGTCCCATTTGATCCTGGTGAATGATTCTTTGGATGTATTATTGGTTCAGGTTGCGTTATTTATTGAGGATTTTGCATCTGTAGTCAGAGATATTGGCCTGTAGTTCTCTTTCTTTTTTGTAGTGTCTTCATCAGCATTAGGGTACTGCGGGCCTCATAGAATGCATTTGGAAGCTTCTCTTTCTGTTTTTTTGGGGATAGTTTATGAAGAATAGATACTCGTTTTTAAATGGTAGACTTTCCCCACAAAGCCATTTGTTTCTGGACTTTTGTTTGTTGGGAATTATTTGATTACCGATTCAGTTTTGTTGCTAATAATAGATCTGTTCGAATTTTCTGTTTCTTCCTGATTAAGTTTTGGGAGGTCATGTGTTTCTAGGAATTTACCCATTTCTTCGGAGTTGTTCAATTTGTTTTGTTTTCATTTGTAGTGGTCATTTGTATTTCTGTTACTTCCCATCTTTCATTTCTGATTTTGAGTTCTTTTTTCCCTCCCTTACCCCCCCCCCCACCACCTTTTACTGAGTCTGGCTAAAGGTTTATCAATTTTGTTGATGTTTTCAAGGAACCAGGTTCTGGTTTCATTGATCTCTTCTGTTTTCGTGGTGGTGGTGGTTTTCTATTTTGTTTATTTCTGCTCTTGCCTTTATTCTTTCCTTTATTCTACTGGGTTTAGGCTTTGTACTTCTTTTTCTAGTTCTTTTAGGTGTAAGGTTAGGTTGTTTATTTTTTGTTTTGTTTTGTTTTGCTTTTGAGGTAGGCCTGTATTGCTATAATCTCTTAGAACTTTTGCTGCATCCCAAAGATGTTGGGCTGGTTGTATTTTTATTTTCATTTGTCTCCATGTATTTTTTTACTTCCTCTCTGATAATTTTAGTTGACCCATTCATTGTTTAGTAGCTTGCTATTTAACCTCTATGTATATTTGTCATTTTCAGATTTATTTTCTTGTGCTTGATTTCTAGTTTCATAGCATTGTGGTTAGAAAAAAATGCATGATACAATTTCAGTATTTTTGAATTTGTTGAGACATAGTATGTGGCCTGACATGATCTAGGGTGTGTTCTCTGTGCACTTGAAAAGACTGTGTACTCTGTCTTAGTAGGAAATGTTCTACATATATCTGTTAGATCCATCTAGTCCAGTGTGTCATTCAAAGCCTAGTATTTCCTTGTTGATTTTCTGTTTCCGTGATCTATCCATTAAAGTAAGTGAGGTGTTTTAGTTCCCTACTATTATTGTATTACTATCAATTGTTTGCTTTATGTTTGTTAATAATCATTTTGTACTCTGGTAAGTGTATGAGGGTGGGAGTCTGCGGGAGAACATGGAGGTGGGGCACAGTGTCAGCAAAGTCTGTGCCAGTCCTCTCTGTGAGGGGAACTGCAGCTGCCTAGGAAGACTGGAGGTGGAGATGGAGGGGGTGAGTCTGCAGGACGTGGGCTTGTGTGTGCTGTTAGGAAGCTAGAGAGTGTTGAACCGTGCTGATTCCCATAGGTGTCCCTGTATCTACGCTGGGAGTTTGGATGTTGGATGACACTCATTAGCTCCTTTGCTCTTAGAGACATCTTCGAAAGATTTCTGCTCTTTTAGTACTTGCTCTGAGATTAGTAAATAAGTATTTTTCTTGTATTCCTCAAGTGTTTTTGGAACTGCTGATTCTATGCCGTAACTCAGCGGGACTGTTTGTTGTGCTGTCTCTTTAAGGGCAGAGACTCAGTTTACTTTTACCCTCCTGCTCTCCCAGAGCCTATCCCACAGATTGTTAAAGTTCCACGTGCTAAGCCCCACTGATTGTAAGACTTGCTAAACCAGTCCCCTCTAGTTTTCAGAGTAAAATGGTATGGGAATTTGTCTTCTTTGGGCAGGTCCCCATGTCTGAGGTGCCTGGAGGGGCATCTGCTCCTCTCTTCTCTCCATACCTTTGCCTTCCTTGTGTGGATAGTTCTGTGGGTCTTTTTGGCTCTAGACCGCATCTCCACCCTTCCTACCCTCCTCATTGGGGCCTCTTGTCTACATTTAGCTGTAGAGAGTCTATTCTGCTAGTCTTGAGATCATTTTCTGGGTTATTTATACTGATGGTGGGTGTTACCTAGTTGTATGCATGGGGCAAGGTGAACACAGTCTATTCCACCATTTCCTCAGAAGTCCTGAAATGCAAATGATTTTTTTATGTTGCTTTTGTGTTATGCAACTTTATTAAGTTTATTAATTATTTATTTTTTAAAAGATTATTTATTTAGCAGATCACAAGTAGGCAGAGAGGCAGGCAGAGAGAGGGGAAGCAGGCTCCCTGCTGAGCAGAGAGCCTGGTGTGGGGCTCATCCCAGGACCCCTGAGATCATGACCTGAGCTGAAGGCAGAGGCTTAACCCACTGAGCCACACAGGAGCCCCTTTGTGCCCTATTATTTGAGAGTTGTTTGTTTGTTTGTTTTAATGAAAGGATGTTGAATTTTGTCCAG
This sequence comes from Enhydra lutris kenyoni, assembly GCF_002288905.1. Lineage (NCBI taxonomy): Eukaryota > Metazoa > Chordata > Mammalia > Carnivora > Mustelidae > Enhydra > Enhydra lutris. The sequence continues at coordinate 4,416,217 of NW_019154117.1, forward strand.
TGTTTTTTCTGCATCTGTTGAAATAATGGGATTCTTAGATTTTGTTCTATTAACACAATGTATTGTATTGGTTGATTTGCATATGTTGAACCTTCCTTGTATCCCAGTGATAAATCTTACTGGATCAGGTTATAGGGTGGAAAATACATTGAAAAGATGTGGAGAAATAGTTAAAAGTCATTAAACAGCCCCAGGAGTACAAAAATACACAGCAGTTGTAAAGAATTAGATCTGCGTGTACCACTGTTTTGCTTTTGCACCTTTGTCATCAGTTGGCCATTCTCTTGTGGGACTGTTTTGAGTTCTTTGCTCTGTGTTTGTCCCTTTTCTAACACCACATTGTCTTGGTTACTGTAGCTACAGAGTTTCTTTTTCAAAATTTCAAAGCTGCTACACTCCTACCATACAGGTTTTAGTATCTGTATATATATGTATACAAAGATCCTGCTGGGATTTTGTGAAGATTACACTAAATCTCTGGATCGGTTTTGAGGAACTAACATCTTTGCCATGCTGCCTTTCCAGTTACATGGGTCTTGTTTAAGTTCCGTCATTAGTGTTTTATAGTCTGCATACAGATCCTTAACATATTTTGTTAGATTTAATCCTGATTTGGGGGGAAGCTATTATTAAATTTTTTAAAAACAAGACTTTTTTTTTTAACTGCTAAGTAAATTTTATGTATCTATATCTGTATATATCACATTACTTTGTCCATTAAGGCATTGAAAGAACCTTAGATTGTTTCTGTATCTTGGATATTGTAAGTAATGCTGCAAACAAAATGGGGATGCAAGTATCTTTTCAAGTTAGTGTTTTTGTTTTCTTCAGATAATACACAGAAGGGAGTTTGCTGGATTATGTGATAGTTCTATTTTTATTTATTTATTTATTTATTAAGAAAACTGCATGCTGTTTCCCATTGTGGCTGCACCAATTTACATTCCCACCAATAGTGAGCACATGTTCCCTTTTTTCAGTGTTCTTGCCAACATGTTATTTTATTTTCCTTATAATAGCCATTCTGACAGGTATGAAGTGATAGCTCATTGTGGTTTTGATTTGCATTTTCCTGATGATTCATGACATTGAGAGTCATGTACTTGTTGGCAGTCTTTAAGTCTTTATTTATTATCAAGACTGACATTGAGCTTACTGCTTCTAGGAGATTTATAGTTTTAGGTTCTACATTTAAGTTTTTAATCTACTTTCAGTTAATTTTTGTGAACAGTGTAATATAGTTGTCCAGTTTCATTATTCTGCATGTCGCTGTCCTCCTTTCCAAAAACATTGATTTAACAGTGTATTTTCTATGGGTGCTTGGGTGACTCAGTTGGTTAAGTGTCTGCCTACAGCTCAGGTCATGATCCCAGGATCCTGGAATCGAGCCCCATATTGGTCTCCCTGCTTAGCCTCAGCGGGGAGTCTGCTTCTCCCTCTCCTTCTGCCTGCCACTCCCCCTGGTTGTACTCTCTCTGTCAAATATATAAATAAAATCTTAAAAAAAAAACCCCAAACCAGTCTGTATTTCCCAATTGTTTATTTCTAGCTCCTTGATCATAAATTAATTGGCTCTTTATGAGAGGGTTAATTTCTGGGCTCTCTGTTGTGTTCCACTGACCTATATGTGCCTGTTTTTATGTCAATACCATACGATTTGATTACTATACTTCTACAGTATTGTTTGAAGTCAGGGAGTGTGATATTCCAGATTTGTTGGTTTTTCGCAAGGTTCCTTTGCATCTTTGGGATCGTCTGTGGTTTTAGGATTTTAGGATTGCTTATTTCTGTGAAAAACACAGTCGGAATTTTATTGGGGATTGTGTAGAATTTGAAGATTGGTTTGGATAGTATGCATATTTTACAGTTCTTCCAGCCCATGAACATTGAGTATCTTTCCATTTATTTGTCTTCAGTTTATTTCAGCAGTGTCTTATTACAGTTTCAAGTGTACAGTTCTTTCACCTTTTTTTTTTTTTTTAAGATTTTATTTATTTGAGGGGGGAAGAGAGAGAGAAAGTTGGGTTTGATCTCAAAATGACCTGAACTGAAATCAAGAGTCAGATGCTCAACTGAGCCATCCAGGTGCCCTGGTCTTTCACCTTCTTAAATTTCTCCCTAATTGTATTCACTTTGGTGTAGTTGTAGATGGAACTGTTTTAATTTTTCTGATAGTTCATTATTAATGTATAGAACTAACAGGGTTTTTCTGGTATATTGATTTTATATCCTGCAGCTTTCCTGGATTCTTTATTTTGTTTACAGTCTTTAAGGTTGTCTCTATGTAATATGTCATCTAAAAATAGTGACAGTTTTACTTCTTCCTTTCCAGTTTGGAGGCCTGTTATTTCTTGCCTAGTTGCTTACATGAGACTTTCAATAATATGTTGAATAAAAGTGACAAGAGTATTTTTAATATTCTCAGTTTTAGTAGGATGTTATTTGTGGGCTTGTGACATACATGCTTTATTTTGTTGAGATACATTTCCTCTATATGCTCTTGTCATAAATGTTGAATTTTTAAAATTTTTTTTCTGCATCTGTTCAGTTGATCATACAATTCTTACTTTGTAAATGAAATTATTTAATTTTCTAATTGTTTATTGCTAATATATAGAAGTATAGTTTTTTCCCACTTAAATCCAAGTATCCCATGAGACTTAAACACTTAAGTTTTTTATTTTAATTTCAGTATTGATAACTACAGTGTTATATTAGTGTCAGGTGTACAACATAGTGATTCAGCTATTCTGTACGTTACACAGTGCTTATCATAATAATTTTGCTCTTTAATCCCTGTCATCTATTTCACAACCCCCCTCTTCTGCTAACCATCAGTTAGTTCTCTTTAGTTATGAATCTTTTTCTTGGTTTGTCTCTCTTTTGTTTTCTCCTTTGCTCATTTGTTTTCTTTCTTAAATTCCAAATATGAGTGAAATCATATGGTATTTGTCTTTCTCTGACTTATTTCATTTAGCATTATACTGTCTAACTTCATCTATGTTGTTACAAAGGGCTAGATACTCTTTTTTGTGGCTGAATAATACCCCATCGTGTGTGTGTGTGTGTGTGCGCGCGTGCGCGCGCGCATGTGCATACACCACTCTTTATCCATTCATCTATGGATGGACACTTGGGCTGCTCCTATAATTTAGCTATTGCAAATAATGTTACTAAACAGGGGTACATGTATCTCTTCAAATTAGTGTTTTTGTATTTCGGGGGTAAATACCCAGTAATGCATTTACTGGATCATATAATAATTCTGTTTTTAACTTTTTAAAAAATTTATTTATTAGAGAGTGAGAGAGAACATGAACAAGGGGAAGGAGTGGAGGGAGAGGGAGAAGCAGACTTCCCACTGAGCAGGGAGTCCAATGTAGGGCACATTCCCAGGACCCTTGACCTGAGCTGAAGGCAGATGCTTAACCAACTGAGCCACTCAGGTGCCCCTCTATTTTTAACTTTTTGAAGAACCTCCATTTTGTTTTCCATAGTTGTTGCACCAGCTTGCATTTTTACCAACAGTGTATGAGGGTTCCTTTTTTCCACATGCTTGCCAAGGCTTACTGTTTCTTGTTTTTTTGATTTTAGCTCTTCTGACAAGTGTGAAGTGATACCTCATTTTGATTTTGACTTGTATTTCTTTGATGATAAATAATGTTGAGCGTCTTTTCATGTGTCCATTGGCTATCTGTATGTCTTTGGAGAAATGTCTGTTCATGTTGTCTGCCCATTTTTGGATTTTTTGGGGTGGGTTGTTGAATTGTAGGAGTTGATAATTTTCAGTTTATTTTTGTGTGGTGCAAGGGAATTGTCTATTTTTATTATTATTATTATTTTTAAGATTTACCCATCCACTTTAAAGAACGGGGGGAGGGGCAGAGTGAGAGGGAAAGAATATGAAGCCGACTCTGTGCTGAGCATAGACTTTAGTGCACGGCTGTATTCTCACGACCCTGAATTCATGACCTGAGCTGAAACCAAGAGTTGGACATTTAACTGACTGAGCCACCCAGGCACCCCTAGTTTTATTCTTTTACATGTAGCTAGCTGTCCAGTTTTCCTAAGACCATTTGTTAGAAGAAACTGGTTTTTCCCTATTGTGTATTTTTTCCTGCTTTGTTGAGGATTAATTGACTATATAATTGTAGATTTATTTCTGGGCACTCCATTCTGTTCCATTGATCTATTTGTCTGTTTTTGTACCAGTACCATACTGCTTTGATTGCTGCAGCTTTGTATTATATCTTGAACTCTAGGATTGTAATAGCTCCAGTTTGTTCTTTAAGATTGCTTTGGCTGTTTGGGGTCTTTTGTTGGTCCAGCTAAATTTTAGGATTGTTGGCTGTAGTTCTGTGAAAAATGCCGTTGGTATTTTGGTAGGGGTTGCATTAAATTTGTAAACTGCTTTGGGCAGTACATTTTAACCTTGTTTGTTCTTCCAATTCAAGTGCATGGAATGTCTTTTCGTTTCTTTGTGTCTCTCTAATTTTTTCCTAAGTGTTTTATAGTTTTCAGAGTACAGATCTTTCACCTCTTTTGTTAAGTTCATTCCTTGGTATTTATTTTATCTTTTTTTTTTTTTTTTTTTGGTGCAATTGTAAATGGAATTTTCTTAATTTCTTTCTCTACTGCTTCATTATTGGTGTATAGAAAAGCAATAAATTTCTGTACATTGATTTTGTATCCTGTGACCTTACTGAATTCATTGAGTAGTTCTGGTTGTTTTTTGGTGGTCTTTTGCATTTTCTAGATATAGTATCATGTCATCTGCAAATAGTGAAAGTTTTACTTTTTTTTTTTAATTTTTATTTATTTATTTGACACAGAGAGAAATCACAAGTAGGCAGAGATACTATAGGCAGAGGGAAGCAGACTCCCCACTAAGCAGAGAGCCTGATGCGAGCCTCGATCCCAGGACTGTGAGATCATGACCCGAGCCAAAGGCAGAGGCTTAACACACTGAGCCACCCAGGCGCCCCAAGTTTTACTTTTCTTTATTTGGATGCATTTTACTTCTTTTCGTTGTCTAATTGCCGTGGCTAGGACTTCAGTACTGTATTGAATAAAAGAGATGAGAGTGGACATCCTTGTATTGTTCCTAATATTAGCATAGAAGTTCTCAGCTTTTTCCCATTGTGTATGATGTTTGCTGCAGGTTTTTCATGTAAGACCCTTATTATGTTATGTTTTCTCTAAACCTACTTTGTTGAGGTTTCTTACCATGAATGGACATTGTACTTTTTCAGATATCTTTTCTTTATTTATTGGAAAGGTCATTTTTTTTAATCCTTTCTCTTATTGATGTGATATATCACATTGATTGATTTGTGAATATTGAACTACTCTTACATCCTGGGAATAAATCCCACCTGATTGTGGTGAATGCTTTTAAAAAAGTTTTTACATTTTTAAAAGATTTTTATTAGAGAGTGAGTGAGCAAACAAGGGGCGGGGCAGTGGGAGAGGGAGACACGCTGACTCCCCATAGAGCAGAGCCCAGTGTGGGCTTGATCCAGGACCCTGAGATCATGACTGAGCTGAAATCAAGAGTCAGATGCCCAGTCAACTGATTGAGCCCCCTGAATGATTTTTTACATGAATTGTTCAGTTTGGTTTGCTAGTATTTTGTTGAGGATATTTGGATTTATAGTCATGAGAAATATGGACTTGTTTGTTCTTTTTTTGTGGGGTGGGGGGTGGTTTCTTTTCTCGTTTTGGTATCAGGGTAATGCTGGTCCCGTAGAATGAATTTGGAAGTTTTCCTTTCTCTTCTATTTTTGGGAATAGTTTGAGAAGAGAAGAGAAACTCTTAATAGAAACTTTTTTATTTTTAAAATAAATTTACTTATTTGAGAGAGTGAGTGTGCGTGCACATGAGGCAGGGAAAGAGGAACAGAGGGAGAGAGACAGACTCTCTCTTGAGCACAGAGACTGACGTGGGGCTCCATCCCATGACGGAGATCATGACCTGAGTGGAAATCAAGAGACGCTCAACCGACTGAGCCACCCAGGTGCCCGGTAAAACTGTTCTTTAAATGTTTGTTAGAATTCACCTAGTTTGAGAAGAAAAGAGAAGAGAAACTCTTAAAAAGAGAGACTCTTCGTTTTTTGTTAGAATTCACCTGTGAAGCAGTCTGGTCCTGGACTTTTGTTTGTTGGGAGTTCTTGATTACTGATTCAATTTAATTACTGGTGATTGCTCTGTTCATATTTCTGTTTCTTCCTGCTTCAGTTTTGGTATGTTTCTAGGAATTTGTCCATTTCTTTAGGCTGTCCTATATATTGGTGTGCAGTTTTTCATTATCATCTCTTAAAATTGTTTTTATTTCTGTGGAGTTAGTTATTTCTCTCTCATTTGTGATTTTGTTTATTTGGATCCTTTCTCTTTTTGATAAGTTTGGCTAGGGGTTTATAAATTTTTTTTTTTAAGATTTTATTGATTTGACAGAGATCACAAGTAGACAGAGAGGCAGGGAGAGAGAGAGGAGGAAGCAGAGAGCTTCTCAGCAGAGAGCATGATGCGGGGCTCGATCCCAGGTCCCTGTGATCATGACCTGAGCTGAAGGCGGAGGCTTAACCCTCTGAGCTACCCGGGCGCCCCAGGGTTTATCAGTTTTAACAAAGAAGCAGCTACTGGTTTATTGATCTGTTGGGGTTTTTTTGTTTTGTTTTGTTTTTTAGTTTCTATATCATTTATTTCTGCTTGATTCTTTTTTTTTTTTTTAAGATTTTATTTATTTATTTGACAGAGATCACAAGTAGGCAGAGAGGCAGGCAGAGAGAGAGAGGAGGGGAAGCAGGCTCGCCGGTGAACAGAGAGCCTGATGCGGGGCTCGATCCCAGGACCCTGGGACCATGACCAGAGCTGAAGGCAGAGGCTTTAATCCACTGAGCCACCCAGGCGCCCCCTATTTCTGCTTGATTCTTTATTGTTTCCTTTCTTCTGCTGGTTTTAGGCTTCCCTTGTTCTTTTTTTTAGTTCCTAGGTGTAAGGTTAAGTTGTGTATTTGAGATTTTTCTTGCTTTTTGAGGTATGCCTGTATTGCTATATACTTCCTTCTTAAGCCCACTTTAACTGGGGTACCTGGGTAGGTTAGTTGGTTAAGCGTCTGACTTTTGGTTTCGGCTCAGGTCATGATCTCCCAGCTTTTGGATTGAGCCCCACATTGGCTCTGTGTCCAGTGTGGTGTCTGTTTCAGATTCTTTCTCTCTCACAAATAAAATACACATTTTTTAAAGACCATTTTTACTGCATCCCAAAGGTTTTTGGACCATTGAATATTCATTTTTATCTCTTTGTATTTAATTTTTAAAAATTTCTTCTTTGGTTTCCTGGTTGACCCATTCATCGTTTAGTAGCATGTTGTTTAACCTCAGCGTATTTGTGCTCTTTCCAGTGGTTGACTTCCAGTTTCATAGCATTATGGTCAGAAAAGGTGCATGGTTATGACTTAAGTCTTTTTGTTTGTTGAGGCCTGTTTTGTGACCTAATATGTGATCTTTTCTGGAGAATGTCCCGTGTATACTGGAGAATAATTTGTATTATGCTGCTTTCAGATGGAATGTTCTGATTATATCTGTTAATTCCATCTGTTCCAGTGTGTTATGTAAAGCTATTGTTTCCTTGTTGATTTTCTGTGTAGGTGATCTCTGTCCATTGATGTAATTGGGGTCTTAAAGTGCCCTACTATTATTTGGGTGCTCCCATATTTGGTGCATAAATATTTATGATTGTGTCTTCTTATTGAGTAGTCCCTTTTATTATGATATAGTACCCTTTTTTCATTTCTTGTTGCAGTCTCTGTTTCAAAGTCTTGTTTGTCCAATATAAGTATTAAAACTCCAGTTTTCTTTTGACATCCAATTTCATGATAAATGTTTCTTCATCCCCTTTTTTAAAGAAAATATTTTATTTATTTATTTGAGAGAGGGAGCACAGGGGGGCAGGACAGAGGGAGAGGCAGACTCCCCACTGAACAGGGAGCCAGACTCGGGGCTCAGTCCCAGGACCCCGAGATCATGACCTGAGCCGAAGTCAGACACTTAACCACCTGAGCCACCTAGGCATGCCTTCATCCCTTAACTTTCAATCTGCACTGGCGTTGGGTCTGAAATGAGTCTTGTAGGCAGTATTTAGATAGGTCTTTTTTTTTTTTTTTAAGATTTTATTTATTTATTTGACAGAGAGATCACAAGCAGGCAGAGAGAGAGGAGGAAGCAGGCTCCCCACTGAGCAGAGAGCCTGACGCGGGGCTCGATCCCAGGACTCTGAGATCATGACCTGAGCCGAAGGCAGCGGCCTAACCCACTGAGCCACCCAGGCGCCCCAGGTCTTTTTTAACCATCCGGACACTGTACATCTTTTGATTAGAGTGTTTAGTCCATTTATATTCAGAGTAGTTATTGATATATATGTGTTTATTGCCATTTTATTACACCTTTTCTCATTGTTTCTGGAGATTTTCTTCGTTTTTGGTTTTTTTTTTAAATTCAGTTAGTCAACATATAGTACATCATTAGTTTCAGATGTAGAGTTCAGTAATTCATCAGTTGCATGTAACATACAGTGCTCATCACATCATGTGTCCTCAGTGCCTATCACCCTGGCAACCCTCAGTTTGTTTCTGTAGTTAAGAGTCTCTCATGGTTTGTCTCCCTCTCTGTATGAAGGTTCCCCTTTCTTCACATCCTCACCAACATCTGTCATTTCCTGACTTGTTCATTTTAGCCATTTTGGTTGGTGTGAGGTGGTATCTCATTGTGGTTTTGATTTGTATTTCCCTGATGCTGAGTAATGTGGAGCATTTTCTCATGTGTCTCTTGGCCATTTGTATGTCCTCTTGGGAAAAATCTGTGTTCACGTCTTCTGCCCATTTCTTGACTGGATTATTTGTGTGTGTGTGTGTGTGTGGTTTTTTTTTTTTTTTGGGGGGGGTGTTGAGTTTGAAAAGTTCTTGTAGATCTTAGATATTAGCACTTTATCTGATATGTCATTTGCAATTATCTTCTCCCATTCTGTAGGTTGTCTTTTAATTCTGTTGATTGTTCCCTTTGCTGTGCAGAAGGTTCTTATCTTGATGAAGCCCCAAAAGTTCATTTTTGGTATTTTATTCCCCTTGCCTTTGGAGATGTGTCTAGCAAGAAGTTGCTGCAGCCAAGGTCATAGAGGTCGTAGAGGTTGCTGCCTGTGTTCTTCTCTAGGATTTTGGTGGATTCCGGTCTCAAATTTAGGTCTTTTATCCATTTTGAGTTTATCTTTGTGTATGGTGTAAGAAAATGGTCCAGTTTCATTCTTCTACACGTGGCTGTCCAGTTTTCCCAACACCATTTGTTGAAGAGACTGTCCATTTCCCATTGGATATTCTTTTCTGCTTTGTCAAAAATCAACTGACCAGGAGCACCTGGGTGGCTCAGTCATTAAGTGTCTGCCTTCAGCTCAGGTCCTGATTCCAGGGTCCTGGGATCGAGCCCCGCTTCAGGCTCCTTGCTCAGCGGGAAGGCTACTTCTCCCTTTCCCACTCTCCCTGCTTGTGTTCCCTCTCTCACTATCTCTTTCTGTCAAATAAATAAATAAAATCTTTTTTAAAAAAATAAGCTGACCATATAGTTGAGGGTCCATTTCTGGGTACTCTTTCTCATCTTTGTCACTTTTGATCTTTGCACTCAGAGTCCTTTTAATATTTATTGCAGGGCTTGTTTCATGGTTATGAACTTCTTCAGTATTTGTTTGGGAAACTTTGTCTCCTCCTATTCTGAATTATAGCCTTGCTGGATAGATTATTCTTGGCTGTAGAATTTCCCCATTCAGGACTTTGTATATATTATGCTACTCCCTTCTGGCTTGCCGAGTTTCTTTTGAGAAATCTCCAGCGAGCCCTATGGGTTTTCCCTTGTAAGTTAAGGACTTTTGTTTTGCTGCTTTGAAGATTTTTTTTGTCACTGTATTTTGCAAATTTAAGTACAACATATCTTGGTGTTGGCCTGCTTTTTTGTTGATTTTGATGGGAGTTCTCTGGGCCTCCTGGATCTGGATGTCTGTTTCCTTCCTCAGGAAAGCTTTTAGTTATCATTTCTTTAAATAAATTTTCTACCCCTTTTTCTTCTAGGATCCGTGTAATATGAATGCTACTACACTTGGTTGACTGACTTCCCTAGCTTTGTTCTCAATCTGCATAACTTTTTTGTTTCTGGCTTTCTCAGCTTACTTTCCTTTATTCTGTTTTTCCCTGCTTCATCTAGCTTGCTGTTTATTCCATCAAGTGTATTTTTAATTTCATTTATTATGTTTATCATCTATGATTGGTTCTTTTTTCTTTCTTTGTTAAGGGTAACACCTTTGTTAAGTCCTCCACTCTCTTCTCAAGTTCAGTGAATGTCTTTATAATCCTTATTTTAAATTCTTTATCAGGCATATTACTTATCTCCATTTAGTGTAGGTCTCTTGTAGTTTTGTCCTGTTTTTTCATTTGTGACATACTCCTCTGTCTCTGTTTCTGTGTATTAGGAGAGTTGGCTGTGTCTCCTGCTCTTGAGGGTGATGGCCTTAGGAGGAGGTCCTGTAGTGCCCTGCAGTGCAGTGTCTCCTGTTGCCCAGGGCCAGGTGCTTCAGGGAGTGCCTCCTGCATGTGTTTCCGGTGTGCTGGTTGCTTTGTCCTTCACTCCCGTTGTCTGCAGAGGCTCTTTGTGTGTTGTGGGTAGTGTTTGGACCCAGCTCCAGTATGGCACATATTAACAAGGTGTGTGCTTGTCTGTTTGCCAAGTGAAACCTTTTGCTGCTGGCACCAAAGCCCTGCAAAATGTATGGTTTGGAAAGGTGGTGTTGGTGGGGTTTGTACCAGTCTTCTTAGGAAGGGGGACTCACAGCGGCTGGACTGAGGCAAGCATGACTGGGAAGGGAGGATCCACTGTGGAGCGGGTGGGTGGGACTTGGTGTAAGCAAATTAGGGAGTGAATGTCAGTACTGCTCTGGTTTATGGTGAGGGGCAGGGGAGAGAAATAGCACCTGCCAGCTCCTCTCTTCTGGAGGGATCTCCGCACCTCTCCTGTGCATTCTCTGGGATTCCCTCCTGTCTGCCCCCATGCAGTATCTCGCTGCTCTTAGTGGTGATGTGGCTTTAAGGGGCAGGGGCTGAGCTTCCTAATGCCCTGTTGGCTCTCCCGGAGCCAAGCCTGCTGATTTTTAAAATTCTAGGCTTTAAATCCCATTGGTTCTAAGAACTCACAAAATTTGGCCCCTTACTTTCAAATCCAGTGGTTATGGGGATCTGTCTTCCCCGGGCTCCCTGGCATGACAGTCTGCTTTTCTCCCTTCTCCATGCCCCTCCTGACCAGAGATGACTGGAGTATGTTTTTGCACCCAAGCCATGTGTCTTCCCTTTCTAACCTTCTTAAATGTGGTCTTTTCTCGAACTTTAGTTGTGGAGTTTGTTCTGCCAGTCTTCATGTCATTTTCTGGGTTATTTATGCTGCTGTGTTATCCATTTGTATCCCTGGGACAAGGGGAACATAGGGTCCTTCTACTCGACCATCTTCCCAGCTTCCCCCTCCATGAGACTTTTAAAAACAGCTTTAGTGTCATTGATATAGGTATTTTACACACACACGCTTGATGTTCATGATGTGTATTGTTTTTTTGTGTTTTTTTTTTTAAAGATTTTATTTATTTATTTGACAGAGAGATCACAAGCAGGCAGAGAGGCAGGCAGAGAGAGAGGAGGAAGCAGGCTCCCCTAGAGAGCAGAGAGCCCAATGCGGGGCTCGATCCCAGGACTCTGAGATCATGACCTGAGCCGAAGGCAGCGGCTTAACCCACTGAGCCACCCAGGCGCCCCCATGCTGTGTATTGTAATGTAGCCGTTATCTCATGGTTTCAAGCTCTATAAGCTTGTGAACTTTAGCTGTTTTATACAAAAATATATGGTCATGTTCAATTTTAGTCAAAAGAAAAAGTAAGAATCCAAAACAAAAAAGCCCCAAACCTTAAAGAATGGAGTTCTAATGGGGCAGTATGTGCTTTGCATGAGACAGTAAACGGTGCTGTCTCTCAGAGCCAGAATACGAGGGTTTCAAACTAAGGCAGTGCATAGATTTTCCTTACCATCACACCTAAACCGTCTGCACTTCTGAGAGCAGCTGCTGGGGCGAACATGGGTAATACTGCAACAAGGGGACACAGCTGTGGTCCCGCTGCACTGAGGAGGAGACTGTCACTTGGCCTTCTCAGGCCAATGGCTTGCTGACATCAGTGGGTGAAAGGAGTGCTCTGTCTGGAACCCAGGGAGCTCTCGGAGACACCTCTCAGTATGTCTGGCCCGTGGACAACAGGGTTTGAGCTGCACAGGTCCACTTTACGTGGACTTTTTATGAAGTGATACTGTAAATGTATTTTAAGATTTCTTAACATTTTCTTTTTTCTAGTTCACTTTATTCTAAGAATGCAGTATGTAATACATTTAACATACAAAATATGTGTTAATTGGCTTACTGGTAAGGCTTCTGGTTAAGAGTAGGTGATCAATAGTTTAGTTTTTGGTGCGTCAGGATATATGCAGATTTTCGGCTGCACAGGGGGTTGGCTCCCTTACCCCCAAGTACTAATGCCCAGTGGCAGAGTTAGGGAAAAACAAAAGCTTCCGGGAAAAGGGCATAACTGTGAAGATCCAGATCCTTTAGCAGATGCAGATCAGGATCACGGGGGAGGTGCTGGTGGGGATCAGAAGTTCACGGATGTGTAGCGTGTAGCAGGCATGTTGAGGGCTCCAGTCCTTGTCTCTTAGTTCCACCCTGTCCTTTACTTGGCACAGCTGTTCTGTTGTAGCAGGCTCTGTGCTAGCCCATAAAGGATGCTAGACAGAAGCCGCGAAAGGAAGCAGAGGAGGAGGGACGGACTGACTCCTTCCTGTCTTCCATTTCCCACAGCTTCATTCTGATGGCGCTTCTCCACGCTGGTAGGGGCGGTTCTTCCTGAGAGCAGCAGCCAAGCCCAGTCTGCGGCGTCCCCAGCCCGGGCAGAACCAGGTACACTGTCAGCCCCAACCACTGGCCCCTAGAACTTACTGCCAAGCCCAGAAATTCCACACTGGCCAGGTGGCAGCCCTTTTCCATACGACTGCTGTAGTCACTGAGTGGTGAACGCTCTCTTCCCTCGGCCCAGGGAAACTGCATTTTGTTACCCCCGATTCCATGGAATCCTAGTTCTCAGCCTGTGGTCCATGACCAGCAGTGTCACGTCCTCCTGGGAACATGCTAGAAATGCAGATATTCTCAGGCTCCACCCGGTCTATTGAGTCAGTAACTCCGATGCCCGATCAGGAATCTGCTCCCCAAGCCCTCCTAACGCACGCTGACGTCTGAGAACCACTGCCTTAGAGTCAGCTTGCTCTTCTGGTTGCCTCGTTAATGATTCTTTTCATTAAATTCTGTTTAAATAACTGGTGTAGGATACCCTCATACAGTAGCATTCTACCAGAATGTTTAAATATGCGTCAGTACCAATCTTTCTTATGCCCTTTGAGAAAAAAGAAAAGGGAACTTCTCCCATCTCATTCTGCATGGAGTGCATTACCTCAGATATCACTAGCAAACACGACTATCCCTAAGGACATAGATGTAAAAATCCTAAAACAACAAGAAAAATAATTAGTGCTTTGCATCCAGCATCCTATCAAAGTGGTTAAACAACATGACGAAGTGGGAAATTCATCTTAGTAATTAATGCGAGTGTGGATCAGCCTAAGATCAGTTCGTGTAAGAACCAGATTAGCAGAATGAAGAGTAAACCAGTCATCTGAGTGCAGAAAAAGCCTTTAACAGAATCTAACATGCTTTCCTAATTACAAAATAGAAAACAAAAAACAACACCCAACAGACCAGGAAGAGAGGGGGAATGTCCCACAACATGATGAAGGGAATCGATGAAAAACCTCCAGCTAGTATCATACTCGGGGGTGAAGAGCTGGAAGATTTCTCCCTGGAATCAGGAGTAAGACAAGTGTGCTTGCTTTAGCCACTGCTCAGCACTGTAAGTTTTAGCCAGAAAATTAGGCAAAAATAACTAAAAAACATCTAAATGGGAAAGGAAGAAACCTCTGTTTGGAGAGGATGTGATCTAAAACACACTAAAATAAAAAACCCTGATGAATCCACCCAAAAAAAGAACTACTGGTGCCAGGATACACGGTCAACACTATAATCAGTTGTATTTGCACACTGGCAGCGAACGGTCTGAATCACCAGAGAGCCCAGGAGCACGCCTCGAACAGCTGAGGGACTGTTCAGACGGCAGCGCTGCCCACCGCGGTCTGCAGGTTCAGCGCAACCCGTCAGAATGCCTCCCCCCGCCGGAAGTGGAAAAGCGGACTTTAAATTTCGTATGAAACAGACACTGAATAGCCAAAACAGTGTTTAAAGAACAAAGCTGGAGGACTCACACTTGCTGATCTCAGAGCTTACTACTGTGAACCTGGCTGCCGAAGCCATGTGGAGCCGGCAGAAGAACAGGCCGGTGGGACAGAATTCACCACACGCGCGCTTCATTGTTCATCAGAGTTTTGACAGCACTGCCGACACCTTCAGTGGGGAAAGGATCTCCAGCAAGTGGTGTTGAGATCACGGAGTAGTCAGTCATTCACATGAAAGAGACTGATACTGAAATCCTATCCCACGTCACGTATAAAAAGTAATTCAAGATGGGTCAAAGACAAAGCATAAAACTTAGGAAATGTGGGTGAATTTTCGTGACCTTGTATTTGGTAGAGAATTCTTAGATATGGCAATAAAATTGAAAAGAGAAGTTGGACTTCATCAAAACTAAAACTTTTTAAAAAGATTTTATTTATTTTAGAGAAGGAGACGGGAGGGGGAGAAAGAGAATCTCGAGCAGACACCTTCCCCCCCACCCCACCCCTGAGTGTGTAACGTGACATGGGGCTTAATTTCACAACCCTGAGAGGATGACCTGAGCCAAAACCAAGGTCCAGTGCTCAACTGACTGAGCCACCAAGACACCCCAAATTAAAACTTTTCGAGGACATCAAGTAAGAGAAAAGACAACCCACAGAAGGAGAGAAAATATTCACCAAGAGTCTAGTATCCAGAGTATATGAAGAACTCTTAGAACTCAACAACAGAACAACATCCCCAAAAAACAACATCCTTATTCAAAAATAGGTAATGGACTTGGATAGACATTTCTCCACAGAAAATATACATCTGGCCAACAACACATGAAAAGATGCTCAACGTAACTAGTCATCAGGGAAATGGAGATCCAAACCCCTATGAGGTACCACTTTAAAACAACCTGAATATCTGTAAATGACAAAACAGAGAACAAGTGCTGGTAAGGATATGGAGAAACTGAAGCCTCCTACATTACTGACGGGAACCTAAAATGTGCAGCTGCCATGAAAAAGACTTTGGTGGTTCCTGAAATGGTTAAACAGTTACCATATAAACCAGCAATTTCAGTCTGTCACATACCTAAGAACTGAAAGCACGTTCACATAAAACTTGGACAAGATCGTCATACTATCGTTATTCATAATAGCTGAAAAATGGAAACAAGCTAAGTATCCATTTATATTTGATTAATACAGTGAACAAAAGAAATGTGGTGCATACGTAAGACAGAACATTCATCATCCTGAAAGAGGAGTAGGATGTGACACACGCTTCAACGTGGACAGATCTTGAAAACAGGCTGTGTTTAAGAAGCTGGACACAAAAGGTCACACATAATTGTATTTCATTTATATGAAATGTCCCAAGCAAGCAAATCCATAGAGACAGAAAATGTATTACTGGTTGCCAGGTAATGGGGTAAGGAGAATTGGTAGTGATTGGTATTGGATATGGGGTTTCTTTTTTGGGATGAGGGGAATGTTTTGGAGATAGCCCTAACAGCTGTGCAACCTTGTGAATACATTAAAAACCACTGAACTGTAAATGTGGTTAAAATGACCAGGTTTTTATCCCAGCTTGACATTCGTAATACTGGCTTAAAGAAACTGTAATTTTGGTAAGCAGGAGTAAGGATGTCCTGAGAGCATTCTTTAAAAATTGTGGCAAAATACACATCACATAAAGTTGACCATTTTTTACAGTTCAGGGCCACTGAGTACATTCATAGCTTCATGCGACCATCCTCACCACGTCCATCTTGCAAAACTGAAACCTTCCCCATTCTGGCATCCATTGTTCTACTTTCTGTCTGAATTTGACTAAAGTGGAACCACACTGTATGTCCTTTTGTGACTGTCTTACTTCACTTAGCATGTCTTCAGTGCTCATCCGTGTTGTGGCGTGAGCCAGAATTTGCTTCCTTTTTTAGGCTGAGGATTTCATTGTATCCAAATGCCACATTTCCTTTATCTGTTCATTCAACAGCGAACATTCGGCTTGCTTCCACCTTTTGGCTATTGTGAATAATGCCAATAAATGGGTGTACAAATTTGTGTCCCTTTTTAAATTTTTTTTCCTTTTTAACAACTTTAAATTAAAAAGGTATGATTTGTTTTTGAAGGGAGTCTTCTAAAAATCAAAATTTTTTGAAAATATACCTTTTTTTTGCATTAGCTTAAAGATTAAGAATGTAGTTGATACCCACCCAAAAGAGAACCCAAATATCAATGATACTATTTCCTTTAAAGAAACATAAAAGACATAAAAGTATCCATTGCAAATTTATTATGCATTAGGAAGCTTAACTTAAAAACCAACAGCATAGTAAAAAGATAGGTTATCTCTGTTCATAGCAGAACAGGTTTCAAAATATATTTTCTTTTAAATGTATTCAGTCAGTACACAATCCTTTTATAAAAGTTGTATATATATTTTTCTTTCAACACCTTCATTACATTTATAAATACAAGATTTACACAGCACCCCATCAAAAGAAAATTTAAAACTCCTTACAAATATCTACATATTTATTTCATACCTATAAAACTTTCAGGGGAGTGCTCTGTTAAAGTGGGTGGGCCCTAGGTAATGGTCCATTTACTGGTGCAGCAAAATACATATAAATCTGTAAAGTTTTCTGTCCATAAAACATCTCGAAAAATTAGCAAGACACTTGTTAAACTGAGCTTCTTAAACCACCATATTTTAGAAAAGAATCTGATGTGCATATTCTCATGAAATTCAAAAGTCAGACAAACAGATGGAAATAAAGACCTGACTGCAAAACAGGCGCATACAACAGAGCAGTTAAGGCAGGAGTGAGATGAACGAGAAAACGGAGAAGACAAGATGCAGCAAGGAGCGAGACGGTTGTCATGTGTTCTGTGAGCCTGCACTTGGATATAAACTCCGCTGGTATCCACTCACTAATTCTCGTTCTCACGTAGGAATATTTCTCTTACTGAAAACTTTCTCAGAAACTCCCTTCACATTGTGTGTTGCCACCAGAATACTTGCTGTGTGTTCTTCTTCCGTAAAATCACCTTGGATCTGACCAAAACACCAGGTTTAGCGGTCTGAGTTGCTAGTTCTTCATAATTTAAATTTTTAAGAAAATCTCCCTTTACCTAATAAAGGTTATCACTGATCAGTATTAATGTCCGGAGGTGTCGATGCCGAATTTCATTCTAGCCAAGAATAGGAAGTAGAGAGAAGGAGAGTAAGACTCGAGTTTTTGTTGACCTTTGAACAAAGGCAATAGATCCCTGATACGGAATGACTCTTAGAGCGGCCACTCAGAAACACCCGCGGGCTGAGTGGGCACAGATCAGAGAAAGAAGGAAGGAAGGAAGGAAGAAAACAAGCAGGGACTTGTTAGCTCAGATCTTGCCGGAGACGGCAGTCCACCCCACCCTGCGCCTTCACTGAAAGGGAGACGGAGGAACTGCCATCGTTCTGCCTCCAGAGTTACTCAAGGAAAGCCATCCCACCAAGATACGAAATCTTTCTAATTTAGTTTCAAAGTGTGGATTCCAGATGACTTTGAAGATCGCAAAATTTGCAGGAAAGTACTTTAGATCTTGTTCTAATATACCACAAAAAGAAGAAAAGGAACAGAAGTGGGGGCGGGGGGCAGAGGGATGGAGAGGGTCACTTCTCAAACCTGTCCCTGAAGGACGCCACTAGCATCTCCCCTCCAGCACCATGAAGTCTCCGTGTGGCGTGGCTCCCGCGGCTCTCAGAGAAGGCGTCCACAGAATCCCCTTCTGCCAAGTTCACAGCTCAGTGCACTGATTCCCGGCCTCCTCGAAGGAAGAGAGCTCCCAGATGCTGCTGTCTTGCAGCAGTGGCTCGATGTCCTCGTCACTGCCCCGCCCGGGGGGGTTCGTCAGGCTGCCGCTGATGCTGCTGCTGTGTTTTTGGGTTCCACTGCCTTTGCGGTATTCAGGGATGAATAAGGCAACCAGGAAGGACATAAGAACTATACACGCCCCAAACAAAAACGGCGGGCCTGGGATGACCGCTCCCTGAGGGGCAGGGGAAACAGATAAAGCGTTTGGTTAGTCTTCAATCCAAAATTAGCCCTGGCCTCCCCCAAACCATCAAAAAGTAAATCATTTTCTCTTAAGCAAATGTTTTATTAAGGCTGAAGGCAAATTCTGAGAGAGCCTGTGTTTAGAACACGACAGAGGGCAACTAACCATTGTTCTCTGCGCCAGTTCTCAACAGCTTTTTTTTTTTTTTTTTTTTTTTTAAATTTTATTTATTTATTTGACAGAGAGATCACAAGCAGGCAGAGAGGCAGGCAGAGAGAGAGGAGGAAGCAGGCTCCCCTAGAGAGCAGAGAGCCCGATGCGGGGCTCGATCCCAGGACTCTGAGATCATGACCTGAGCCGAAGGCAGCGGCTTAACCCACTGAGCCACCCAGGCGCCCCTCTCAACAGCTTTTAAGTGGCAGCTGTGGGTCTCCAAATCCCACCCTAGGACCTCACAGCATGCGCGCTGTTCACGAACACTACGGACCGTTGTATACAGAAATGTCCACTGCAGGAATGACTGGGAAGTACACAGAACAGCGCTCTGGCTCAATTCCTGGCAGGGATTAGGTCATCCCGCATTTGACTTGGCCTCGCTGGCCTTCACCAGCAGACAGCATTCTGATCGGAGCACTTGTGTAGGTAAAAATGGACTCTGAACAACATTAAGACACAGCTTTGGGGGAAGATACTACATCACTGAACTGATCCTTCCTCGATCCCAGGAAGCACTGAGCGTAGCACATACAACAGAAACACTGTACGAACAAGAACATTCTCCAAATTTAAGTTCAGATTTTGCTACCATCAGACATAAAGGTTATAAAACTAGACTTATCACCAAATTACCTGTAGGGCAGCGTTGTCAGAACTCAGTTCCGGTTCCAACTCCGTCAGTTCCACGTGGAACATGTAGAATATGAAGCCGTACAGCGCCGGGCCCAGGCCGTTACACAGCCCTCTTATTCCAGTTATGATCCCCTGGGCAACGCCTGCGTCAGAACGAGGAGAAGGGAGCCAGTCTTCTCATAAGAGTATTTCACGATTAGGGACTTCGCCCATCATCGTTTCATTTGGTGCACAAATGTGTTACTGGTTTTACTATGTCCTTTAATGTCCTAACTCTCTGCCCTAAGATCTATATGGAGATGAAATGACTGTGATGTTTGTGAAATCTCTTTTGGGGCTGAATTTCCCCCATAACAGCTAGATCCTTCCTATAAATGAGGAATAATAAATAAAAAAAAAAAACTTTAATATTCTCCATTTATAGGCAACTTCCACTTTTCTGTGGAATGAGATTTTTCCTCCTTTACTCATCTAACAGTCCTTTTACAGCAAAAATCTGCCCTTCGTCTCCTGGAGCCCTGTGTGTGAGTCCACAGCAGTCCTGAAGTTGTGTACTCCCAGCACGTTCACACAGACTCTGCTGCTCATGGTGACCTGCACTGAAAAATCCCAGAAGTGCCAACTTCTAGATATCTCTGGTTTCTAATGTAGCAGATAAAATAGTAGCTAGAATCATGAAAATGGATGTTTCTGTAAGTCAAACTGTTCAAATATGATTCAACTTAATATGTTCCAGTAATGCTGTACACTGACATTTAGGAACCTCTGCATTAAAACATATACGCATAATAACAGCCAAAGAGAATTCATGTCA
Source organism: Enhydra lutris kenyoni (assembly GCF_002288905.1). Classification (NCBI taxonomy): domain Eukaryota; kingdom Metazoa; phylum Chordata; class Mammalia; order Carnivora; family Mustelidae; genus Enhydra; species Enhydra lutris. The sequence goes on from NW_019154117.1 coordinate 4,436,323, forward strand.
TGAAAGACCAGATGGTGCCTGTCACACGTGACGGCGGTGCCCATCCTCCCCAGCGGGCTGGCTTCTTCTGACGTAACACGCCCCAAGGACACAGCCAAGGGAGTTCGCAAAGGGTGTCGCATAGATTCTATAGTCCTCAAGTGACACTTTAAACATGGGTACGAGTAAGATGGCTAATTTTTGATGTGGAAAAGTAGTGCAATGAATTAATCTGTCAATCTAGTTCTTTATTAAAACTTTTTAAAGGGCTCTAATGCATTTAAAAGGTTTTCCTTATAAAATTTACTACTTCCTGACTACTTAGGTGAACCATTAACAACAGATGGAGAAGGAAAGGATTAATTCTGGCAGCAGGAACTGCCTGATAGAAGCCAGAGGTTCTAGAAGGATGAAGAGTCCAGATGGTAGAGTGCTATTCTCCACATGGTTGTCTCCATTTTAATTGTGCTTCTCACTGTGCATTTAACAGTAAGTACACCTATTTACCCCCTCAAAAAATCATTTCCTAATTTAAGCTAATGAACTTTGATTTTGAATTTAAAGAAATGCTGGCGATTATGGTGCTTAAATAAAGAACTCCTTGCTTTGCTGCCCAGTCTGTCATTATTTGACGTCTTTAAAATGATCAGTTCATTCTGGTGGTCACACACACACACGAGGACTCAAAACTGACAGGAGAAAGTGGATAGTTCTTTCCGGGGGCGGGGACAGTTCTAGTTCTAATCCTTAGTATTCTTAACTGCTTGGTCCAGATTTTAAGGAATGTACGATCAAAGCAGGAGGGAAAACAGAAAGGTACGATTGCCGAGAAGGGACCACATGGCTGTCACCAGCTCTGTGACATGAAGAGAGGCTCGGAGCCTCTCTTACTTCAGGTATATCTTAGCTGAAGGAGGAAAACAGCACGAGTACAGTGACCTCACCTTGCTGATCGGACTCTGCATTCCGAGAGACGAGGGCGCTGACTGCTGGAAATGTGATGCTGGACATGGCGGCTACCGTCCCTGCCGCCCACATCATCCTGCAACGACAGGAGCGTCCGCGGTCAGGCGGCAGGGCCGGCCCTGAGGAGCTTACAGAGCACGATCCGGCAAAGTTTTCTCCTGTTGGGTTGTATTTATTTTTCCCTCTTTAAGAAAAAATGGATTTTTTTTTTTTAAACCCGGAATGTCCTACATCATACTGTTAGCAGCGATTACTTCACAGCTGGGAAGATGTCATTATTTCACGTTCCCTCCTTCGAAATCTGTTCTTCCCCCTTGTTTGCCCATTACCATCTTTGAATGTAGAAGTTCAGTGAAGTTCAGAAAGATTTGTTTCTATAAATACCACATCTTCCTCAGTGATATTCCACTTTTCTGTCTGTAATTCTCACCTTCACGCTGCCCTCGGGCTGCTGGTTTGCTACCCCTCAAGCAGGCGTCACGTGCCACCAACGGCAACAACAGAGACCTGAAGTTCAGGGTCACCATGAAAGGAACTGAAGTAGAAAGTATGAGTGTGAGCAAGGTGAGGTCCTAATGGGGCTGAAAACCTGTCTGGACAGATCTCTTGGGGAGGCTAATGTGCACATCCTTACTGAAGAGAAAAAACCCTGCAGGTCAACAAAATCTTTTAAACATAAAACAAGTCTGACCAAATCAGCTACTGAAGTACCAAAATTCACGTGACTGGAATCTTCAAGAACAAGAAGGATCAACCACTGAACCTCTGAGCGCATTTCTGCTCCTTTTACGTTACGTCATCAATTTATAGGAGTAAAGTGAGGATCAACTCTCGTACGTAAACCCAACAGAAAATCAGGTCTTCGGTAAGCAGGCACATACACTTCTTACTCCCGAGGGCTTATTCTGAACTTCCTGTCTGTGGGCATCTAATATGTGGGCAGTGGTAACCGCCTCAGGGCACACATGGTTTTGGAGGAGATCTTCGTGTTCGTCTAACTCAGATGTTCTAGGTTAGAAAGGTTATGTCACTACCCAGAGTCACTCAGTTAATTACAGCAGTGAACCCCACTATAACCAGTCATTTTTCCTTGTCTTCTTGTGGACTATGTGAGGTCACTAAAAATTGACAAATGTGTTTAAAAAGTACACATCCAATTAAATAAGAACTTCACTGCTGAGGCAAAGGCAATCTTAACAAATAATGTGAGATTACTTAGCTCCATCCTTCTGCAAATTAAGTCTAAACACCCTTTTTGAAATGTCGAGTACATCAACCGGCAAAATAATCCTTGCTTCCCTCCCATCACATTCAGCCAACTCGAGTTCCTCTAAAAGATGCTTCTATTAGTTTATGAGGATCCAAAGGAGAGGCTTACCAGGCCTGAGATCCAAAACCATACCAGGCTAACTGGAACATCTGGAAGCCCAAGCCCAGGAGGACAGTATTCTTATTCCCCAATGATCTCATCAAGATGGTAAGAAAGACAGTCTGTAAAAACAAAGGGGATAATCCTGAGAAGCTGTGAGTCACGGCTCTGATGCCAGCTTGACGGGGGGCCCATTCACCATGACCAGAGGGGCTGCTGCGGGTGCACAGCCTGGCCCGAGTGTGGGGAAGCCACGCAGTACTGACAGAGCTCGAGTTGAGCTGTGGGGGCTCCGAGCCTTCAGCCCCTCACCAAAGCCTGTTTATCTAATGCTTTGCTAGCACTTTCCAAAAGGTCATGATAGCTGTTCACCAATTATCCTGATTGAGAAGGACAGGACTTGGACTCCTTGGAGAAACGCCAGTCGCTTCACCACCAGGGAAGAGCGAACCCCGACTGGACGCATTACAGGATATGCGGGATTCTGCGGGAAGTTAACAGTGTCAGAAAGCTGGACTAAGGCAAATCTGACTTTAACAAATATATGCTCTACTAAAAACGACTAGCTCAGATTGTTTGTAAAGGCAGAGGATGAAAGAGGAGTCTGGATTAGCTCAATAGAGTTGCTATAAATGCAAACCAGAATCATAAGCAACTTGCAAGTTCAACGTAATTTACATTCACCGACAAAACAGGCTTTTTTTTTTTTTTGCCTTACTGCACTCCTTTGAGCCTTGTCAGCTCTAATGTTTGGGCAACACAGTTTCACAGCCTTCTGGTCTCTCCTTGAAGAGCGCACCGCTGGCCCCCACGCTATAGAGCCGCATGAAGTCATTTCAGGGAATGACCTCTAGGCGCTTCCATGTGATACTGTGAACACACCCAGGCATGTCAGTGAGTTCATTCAAAGGTCATATATCCTGCCTTTTGTGGTCTTTTTACTTAGAATAGTAGATGGGGAAATTTTAATGTTTACTCATTTCATATATTCTAATGCACTCATTTACCACATCTCTTCAGTCCTGGGGATAGCACAGTTTGGAAGAGTTACTGATTTCATTTTTGTTTTCCTGCTACTAAACTTTCTTCATTAACCAAAAAAGTGTTTCTATATTTTAAGCTTATTTTGCAGTATCTGGAGTTAGATGATTGGTGGTTGTAAAAGCAAGCTGTTACTTGCTGAATCGACTAGTAGAGGTGACAGGTATCCTAAAAACTAATGAAAAGTTGTATTAAATTCCTCCTAAATTACAATTTCAACATCCTATTAAAAATGATGGTTCTGGGGTGCCTGGGTGGCTCAGTCGGTTGAGCATCCTTTTTTTTTTTTTTAAAAAGATTTTTATTTATTTATTTGACAGAGAGAGGTCACAGGCAGAGAGGCAGGCAGAGAGAGGGGAGAAGGTTCCCTGCTGAGCAGAGAGCCCGACGTGGGGCTCGATCCCAGGACCCCAGGATCATGACCTGAGCCGAAGGCAGAGGCTTTAACCCACTGAGCCACCCAGGCACCCCAGAGCATCCTCCTCTTGATTTCAGCGCGGGTCATGATCTCGGGGATCATGAGATTGAGCCCTGTGTCAGGCTCTGTGCTGGATGGAGTCTGCTCCAGACTCTCTCTGCCTCTACACAACCCCCGCAACCCACCATGCCTCTCCAGAAAAAAAAAAAAGATGGTTCTGTAGACTGTATCAATGCCTGCTGACTGGCTCTGATGTTGTACCACAGATACAAGAGATGTTAGCATGGCAGGGGAGGAAGGGGTTATTGGCAGAGGGGTATAGGGGCTCCCCATGAACATTTCTTTGCAGTTTCCTGTAACTCCAGTTATTTCCAGATAAAAATGATAAAGAAAAAATGGCTGAAAAGACACTCACCTGAGCCACAATAGACAGAATGCCTACCATAGCTATGAATGCTGCAATCTTAACAGATCCAAAACCTATGACCTGTGGAAAAGGAAAGGAAACACTTTCGTAATACAGATACTATAAAAATAATAGGAGACAAATATATTATCATCAAACACTAGAGAGAACATGAAGAAAATGATCTGACTTTTGGTCCTCCCAATAGAGAATCTGCTCAGCAGCCAAGTCAGTGGCTCTCAACCTCGGCTGCCCATTTAAATCACGTGGGCAACAGAGAAGAGGAGGAGGGTAGGCAATGAAATACTGTAACCCATTTGAGACCAATTAAATCAGACCCTCTGGGCCCAGGCACAGGCATGTTTTAAAAAGCTTCCATGGTGATTCTAGAAGCAATTGAAGTGAGCTGGCAATAATTCCTAAGCCTCTTAACCTTAACAGAAGCTCTGACAGGCCTAAAACTTTAGGTTTTAAATACCGGGTTTTTAAAAAGTCAAATATTTTTGTCCTCTACTGAAATCCTGTAAAAATCAGGAAAAGGAATTAAAAATTATTGTATGCGTTCTATTATTTAATAAATGATTGTCTTGCTTCCAGTCACACAACTAGGTAATAAAAGAGCTAGAATCTCAGGTTCCCCGGTCAGTGCTGCCAACAAGCAAAGGCCTATTACTCACTAATTAAATGCAACTAAAAAAAAAAAAAAAAAAAAAAGGAACCTGAAAAGTAGTCTTATTTAGGGATTATTTCTCAGCCTGTATTTGTAAATCTAAGTATAAACATACATTTAAAGCAACTTTATCAAGACAGGACTTAAGTATCCTACAGTTCCCCCATTAGAAGTATACAATCCAGTGGCTTGAGAATGCTCAAGAGAGTTGGCCAGCCACCACCAGCGTCAACTGTAGAAGACGTCATCAGTCCTCCTGCCCCATCAGGAGTCCCATTCCCCCAGCCTGTCCCTCTGTCCAGCCAGTGATACACTTCCTGTCTCTGGGTTTGTTTTTTCTGAGCCTTTCATGTAAAAGAAAGCCACATATGGTCCTGGTATCTGATTCAGCACAGTATTTTCCCAGGGCGTCCACGCTGCTGCAGGTACAGCGCTTTACTGCCGCTCACTGCCGAACAGTAACGTCCCGCCATACAGATATGCCGCCATTTGTCAATACATTCCATCAACTATTTCTGCTTTTTGGCTATTATAAATATTTGTATAAAAGTTTCTTGGGGGCGCCTGGGTGGCTCAGTGGGTTAAAGCCGCTGCCTTCGGCTCAGGTCATGATCCCAGGTCCTGGGTTCAAGCCCCACATCGGGCTTTCTGCTCAGCAGGGAGCCTGCTTCCTCTTCTCTCTCTGCCTACTTGTGATTTCTCTCTGTCAAATAAATAAATAAAATCTTAAAAAAAAAAAAAAAAAGTTTCTCCGTAGACCTATGTTTTCATTTCTCTTGGCTACATATGTAGGAACAGTCTCGCTAGAAACCCTATGTTGAACACCTTGAGGGACCGCCAGACTCTCTTCCACTCCATCTTATGTTCCTACCAGCCTGTGTGAGTTTGCGTTTCACCACACCTTGTCTGTCTGTCTGACTGCAGCAGGTGTGAAGTGGTATCTCGTTTTGATTTGCGCTTCTTTGGTGGCTAATGTTAAGCATCTTTTCATGTCCTTATTTGCCATTTGTGACTCTTCCTTGGACAGGTATCTATTCAATCTCTTTTTGAAATTTTTCAATTGGGTTGTCCTTTTATTCATTTATAAAAGTTAATACTTGATACAGGTTCCTTATCAGATATACGATTTAGAAATGCCTAATGCAGTTTTAATTCAAATGTGTGTGTGTGAGCTGCTAACAGCGCGCACGAACGAGTACAAGATAACACAATGATTCTGACTTACTGTTCAGTGCTGGCGGCGGCGACATAAGCAATATGTACAGAAATATAGGGTAGAAAAAAAATAACTTTTTTCTGAAGGAATGAGAAGATTTTTCACCTCCTTAACTTTCCCATTTTTCCTACATTCAAATGCAGTTAATTTAATGCATAATTTAATGAGAAGTGCAGATTAATTTTCTACATTAAACATGCTATTTCACCAGTCCTCCCACTAAATCTCTAGCATCTGCCCACTCAGAATGAACAAACTGAAAAGAACCGGTTGAAAAACAGTTTTCCTTGTATGCCACCAGAGAAAATAATAGTCTCACATTTTCACGAAAACTGTGAGAATGGTGAATTTAACAAGTTTCAATTTAAAATATCTCCATAAGTAGAGGAATTTATCTTAGGAGGAGGCCTGCTCTGCCATGTGGAGGGAGCCCCTAGTAGGACTTCCAGGGAAATCAGTAAAGACAAGGGCAGGATTGCTAATGGAAGGCAATTCCTGTCTGCACGATCCCAGAGAACTGAAATAAAAAAGTCGGAAAGGGAGCTTGTTTTTAAATTGCCTTAAGTCAACTGCCTTTTTGGGGGACAAGGGGGAGTTTAAACTTTTAAAGAGGAAAAGATCAGGGATGATTTTGATTCTTGCTTGTGAGCCCCCTGGACGCCTGCAGCAGCAGTTACATGGCCTCTACTGAAGGTGGCCCAGGTCAGGTCAGGTCAGGTCAGGTCAAACTTGCCCCCTCTCTGAAATTTAATGAAGATTTAAAACATTATGATAGATTTTCCTTATGCTAATTCTCAGGGAAATTTTTTCAAGAGTAAACACTTTATAATATTTTAAAATATATTAAAGTTTCCTCAACTGCTAATTATTTTTTTTAAAGATTTTATTTATTTATTTGACAGACAGAGATCACAAGTAGGCAGAGAGGCAGGCAGAGAGAGAGAGAGGAGGAAGCAGGCTCCCTGCTGAGCAGAGAGCCCGATGCGGGACTCGATCCCAGCACCCTGAGATCATGACCTGAGCCAAAGGCAGCGGCTTTAACCCACTGAGCCACCCAGGCGCCCAACCTCAACTGCTAATTATATGTCACGGCCTACACGTACTATACTGGAAGCAAGTCCACGCTTTTTCTGTAAACTATTTCTGTAACTATTTCCCCAAGTTTTAGACCCTAACCTTTGGTTTTCTTCATGTTCTAAACCTACTAGGCACACACTACCCACCTGTCTGAGATAGAGAAAAAAACTTGAATACTGTCCAGCCTCAGGAAGGTATGAAAGAAATACGGTGATGCAAATTAATAAGACAGTAGAATCTTTTCCAACCTTCTTCAGTGACTAGGAATAAGCAGAAAGAGAAACACATTAACAGTCGGCCACACTAGAGTCACTGGCATTCCAGGACATGGGCTTCATTGTTTTGTTTTATTACGGTGGATTATAAAAGTTGAAGGGACTACTAAAGTAGGTAAACATTAACTCTATGGTTACAAGTCCTCTAATTTCAAAGTTTTATGTTTGAAATATTATAGCTTAAAACCAAAACAAAAAACCCCACAAATAGTTGTTCATCTTTGTTAACCATACTGGTTCACACCCCATAAACAGACGCTGAAAAAACACTGCTTCGGAACCATTTAAGAAAATCTCATCTCTCTCCTTTATTCATGATACAACACTTTTAAATCCATAAACGGTTCAGGGCTTTTATAATATATAAATTTACTATATTCTTTAAGATGTTAATACTCAATTTTCCTGTAAAACTGGTCGACAAATAAATATGCTCCCACCATGCAGGTCAGTGACAACAAGCGTCTCTGACCAGTAACTTTTGAATGTTACAACTTTGTCTAAAAGTCCTTCTTACATTCCTTTTTACACAGAATTGTTGCTAAGATCAAAAGGTGTGTTGCTGTCTAAGTACTGGAGAATGCTTCACTGGATTCTAGGGTCACCGTAACTGTAACCTTCATATGATGAATAGCAAAACGGCTCATGTCTGTGGAGACCTGCTGCACAGACATGTGACTGGTTCATTTACATACATTCCCAGTACGCCCTGCGGCAGCCCTGGAGGAGTACTCGGGCGGCAGAGTACTCCTACTTCACGGAGGAGTTGCCACGCGTAACTTGATCACTACGTGACAAGAAAGTGGGAGGCCTGACGAGAGCCCAGGTCCACACCCGGGTTCGTTCTCCAAACACCTTCTTCTCCATGTCTGATATCACAGCACCAACAAAATGAGCAGGGTCCTCAGGTGGGGACCTGAGGGACCTTTTCAGAAAAGAATTTGATGAGTTATTTTCCTTTTAACATATTTTTCCTAAAAAGTCAATTTGGATGATTAAAAAACGCAGTCAAATCTCTGGTTTTTTCCTGAACATATTTTCTTCAAGAACAATTTCAAGTCAGATGAGGTAGGAAAAAGGGAGGGATAGGATTCTTCTCAGTACTTTTTCTATTTGTTAATAGGATCCGCCCCCCCAAAAAAGCCAAAATTTTTAAAAAGTTACAGAAAACAAAGAATCCGTTCAACCTGCACAATACAGGTTCAAAGCCTCTGGTCCAAGTGGATGTATATTAACAACCTAGAAAATAATTACTTTAGGCAGACCAGATCTATTCATCTTTTCTGAATTTAAGTGAATGAAAATGAACAATTCAAACAGCCACCTTCATTTTGTTTACAAAAAAAAAAGTGAAAACAACCATGCAGTAAGAAAAAAATCTCTTCCCTACATTCATCGGGATTAAGCGGACATTTTTTTCTCTCTTTTCTTAGGGCACCTACCACATGCTTGACTTAAAAATAAATTCTAGGGGCACCTGGGTGGCTTAGCTGGTTAAGTGTCTGACTCAGGAGATCGAACACCGAGTTGAGCTCCATGCTGGGCATGGAACACACGAGACTGTATCTCTCCTTTGCCTTTTGCCCATCCCTCTCTTCCTAATAAAAAAATTTTAAAAAGGAAAGAAATACGAATCCTACATATTCCTGGGTGCATAGACGACTTCAGTGCCTTATGGGCGATTAATTTTTTTTTCTATTTTTACTGGAGAAAGAAACGGATATTTACCGCAAACGGGTCGGCTTGTTTCCAAGAAATCTTAGCTCCCCAGGAAAGCGGTCTCATTTTCTCCGGCAGAGATTCTGGAACAGCCAGTAAGATGAAACAGATGTCCAGAAGAGCCACCACCGTGGCCACCAGCACAACAAGGCCGTCTCCGTAACCGGCTGAAAGGTACGCTCCGATGGCCGGGCTGCTGACCAGACTGGCTGCAAAGGTGGCCGAGACCTGTGCAAAAGCGCGCGCTCACCCAGGGCCCCGCCTTCTACCACGTACGCACGCAGAAAGCACACACGCAGCCCCTTCGCACCCATGTTCCTGCTTCTTACACAGGGTCCCACAGATGAATGTATGGCCATCCTTCCCTGGCCTTAAACAAAACAGAAGGAATGCGCCGTATGAACATTTTAAGAATGAGAGAGAGTCGTTTCCTTTTTAGGACTTGTTCACAAACTATGAACTAACTGGAGATATCCTGAAAAGCGGAGCTACAAGATAATCTTAGATTATCAGAAATAAAAATTGAGAAAAACTTCTCCATAAATAAAACATGCACGTTAGTCTTCTTTAATTGGAAGACAGGGATGTGGGGAGAAAGGCATGAAAAGGAAAGCGTCTGCAGGGCTAACGGTACAACCTACAAATTACTCAGGGACTGTGCTGATCTCATAGTCTAAAAATGTGCACTGTTTTACCATTTTATTATTTGGTGACCATTTCATTAGCACAGAGAAGGGGGAAAAAAATCCCTGATATTCTTAGAGAATAAGGGCTGTTAACAACAACAGAGATCTGTCGAGAGAGAGGCTGAAACTATTTAAACTAGAGATCCCTGAGCTGTTCGTTTCTGTCACTCCCCACCTCCATTCTACACCAGAAATCACAGAACTGCCTGATCACATTTGCACCTGAATCCACGTGGATTCTCTTTATCACACGGTTTTCCTAATGCAGAGGCTTCCTCTATCTTGGAATGTACCCTGAATGCTCAGAAGCTTGAATGGACAGTCTCTAAATTATAACCAGACTGAGTACCAAAAATAGACGTATACATTGGTTATCTAAACTTCTAATGGATTTTAAAAGAAACCACTGAAGTCATTATCTATGGTTAAAATTATGACACCTGGTTAGTCTATGACATTCTTCCTTCACCCATCACCCACAAATTAATCTGAAAATACAATATATCTGAAATTAGTATTATACTAAAAATACTACAGAAGCCAGAATTCCAATAAAAACTGTCTGGAGGAGAAAAGGAGGCATCCAGAATTCCAACTTGGGGAGCAGGAATTAGTTCAATATTTACTTGGTTCAGTATTTACTAAGTGCCCACTCTGTACCAGAAGAAGACAGAGCTCCTGCCCTTCAGGTTTTTCCATATTATTTTGAGAAGATGAGGGCTGTTACATAAGTACATTATAAATTGCAATGACATGCGGGCTGCTAAGAGAGCACTGCCATGGGGTCCTCCAGTGCTAACCACCTCATTTCTGCACAAAATGGGTCAATAAGTCAGTCATTTATTTCTAAGTTTTCATTTTCTTAATCTTCACATTTTTGTATATAAACCAAAAATTTGTACTCAATGTACAAATAACAATAGAAAAGTTAAGTAACTTTTTTTTTTTTTTTAAGATTTTATTTATTTGACAGAGATAGAGCACAAGTAGGCAGAGCGGCAGGGAGCCCGATGAGGGGCTCAATCCCAGGACCCCGAGATCATGACCTGAGCCGAACTGAGCCACCCAAGTGCCCTAAGTTAAATAACTTTTTATTTATAAATTTTTTTCAGTGTTCCAAAATTCATTGTTTATGCACCACACCCAGTGCTCCATGCAATCCATGCCCTCCTTAATACCCACCACCAGGCTCTTTCTTCCCACCCCCCCTTCCCTCCAAAACCCTCAGTTTGTTTCTCAGTCTCCTCCTGATTTCCCCCAACTCACTTATCCTTTCCATCTCCCAATGTCCTCCGTGTTATTCCTAAATAACTCTTAAGTTCGTATGATGAGCAAGAATGAGAGCCATTTTCTAATCTCTAATCTTTCCCGCCAAAATGTACATACAGTTAGACTTACAGCTGCTTCATTTCAGCTGAAACTGCTTTTCATAATCCCACACCATTCCAAGTTTAAAGGATCTAACAATCACTTGAATTTAAAGAAGAAAACAAGAACTTGTTTCATCATTTGTCAAAATGACGTTTCTAAATTTACCATAATAATTGTCTTGTAGCCAAATGGACACTTTCTAAAACAAAAATTTTGCAGTAACTCAAGATTCGGTCATTACAAACAATGGAATTAAATTTATTATCCTAGGACAATGATTTAATACATATGAACACATCTGATACATGAGTTTTGAATGGAAAATGACTGCATTCTACTAAGCTCCTCCTCAGAAAACCTGGGAAGGGCTATAGCAGCTGCTTCCGATGGAATGAGATTAATGCTCATCTATAAAAAATGTGTACATCCGAACCACGGTCAGTTTCTAATTCATCTTTCCCTTCCATGTGACACACCCTGCAACACTGCTCTGAGAAAGTACCCTGTTTTCTAGTATTTCCATAATTTAATTATTTGTAAACTGCTACAGAGAAAACCTCAAACTGGCAGAGGCAGAAATCTTAGTGAGAATCCTTCTTCTAAGCTTTCAAAACAGAGTTTAAGAAATGAGTTTAGGGGGCGCCTGGGTGGCTCAGTGGGTTAAAGCCTCTACCTTCAGCTCAGGTCATGATCCCAGGGTCCTGGAATCGAGCCCCGCATCGGGCTCTCTGCTCGGCAGGAAGCCTGCCTCCCCCCATCTCTGCCTGCCTCTCTGCCTACTTTGATCTCTGTCTGTCAAATAAATAAAATCTTTAAAAAAAAAAAAATGAGTTTAGGGGGCACCTGGATGGCTCAGTCGGATAAGTGTCCGACTCCTGATTTCAGCTCAGGTCATGATCTCAGGATCTCAGGGTCCTTGCCCAGCAGGGAGTCTGCTTCTCTCTCTCGCTCTCAAATAAAATAAATCTTAAAAAAAAAAAAAAAGAGTGTAGGACTTCAGATTCTGTGTATCTGAATCAGAGCCGAAAGCCCCATAAAGGAGCACAGCTGGCACAGCAGGGCGGGTGCGTCTGACACGGAGGACAGGCCCGCGAGTCCTCCTGGCGCAGCCCTGATTTCACGGGCCCCTCGGCGCTCCGGAGTCCCTCCTCCCGCGCGTCTCTGCAGCTCCGCGCCTCTATCGTCTCCTCCCTAAGTGCAGCACCTGAGAGATTAGCTTCTTCAAATACACGAAAAGTAAAATGTAGAGATATATTTCATGGTGAGAAATAGTAAGAATTTATAGTGAAACTCTCTATGTAATAATAGTAAGTATTCCGGGAGCCAATTTAATCACGTGGAATATGGAAATAAAAGGAAAAAAACTGGTGGCCAGGTTTCAAGTGTCAGGAAGGGCAGAGAGTGGCGGCAGCACCCCCCGCCTGTCCGTCTCCTCAGGCTGTTCCTCTCCAGCAGCTGAGGCGCAGTTCCTTCTGCAAGACTGAGTTTCTGGGTCTATGACACCGTGAACTTCTATGCAAAATGTTGTATCTTTCTTAAAACTCAGAGCAGCACTGTTACTTCGTCTGCACAGCTACCTAAATCCCTAAGCGCCCTCACCCTCAGTGTGGCCACGGTAAAGGCCTCTCACGGCGGCCTCACCGCACAGCCTCTCTGCGAGCTTTCACGGGGTTCACAGAACTCCTCGCCGCAGCCCTGAAAGAACCGCCGCCGTCTTGGTGTAGTGGGAGTTGCATCGAGGGAGAAGGTGTCCATACGTTCTCGAATGGATCTGAAACCCCGTAGATACCTGGCAGTAAATCCTCCTGGGTCTGCAAGACAGAGCAGCCTGCAAACTTTTTTCCTTTCTTTCTTTTTTTCAAAGTTCTGTCATCTTAACACCTGACAACTTAGGGTACACATAAAGGTGAGTCACTGGCCAACAGCCTGACTCCTGTGGCCAAGTTAGGGTTTGGGTTAAAAAAAAACTGGTGGGAAAGGAATATCTCAATGGGTATTTCCCATCATGTAGAAAAGCTGCACAAACATGGTGAATGAGGCTTCTGGCACTTTCTCAACTCTGCTGTTACGAGCCACCTTGCAACCCCTTGCCTTTTTTGAAGGCCCCTAGCCGCCTCTCCCGCCGCGCTCTTCCACCGCATTCTGGAGACGGCGGCCGGAGACCGTCTCAGGATGTGGTAGGAGAGACATTCAGGGTGGGAGGAAGATGAAGGCGAGGGGAGGTAATGTTGAAGAAGTTGTTTTTAAACTAATGTCTGAAGTCAGCAAAGTGAGAGCTGCTGATGTGTTTTATGGAACAGCAGTAACGGGTCTCTGTACAATTAGGACTCCTTACTATCTTCCAGGAAGTAGGATTCAAGAGAAAGAGAAAGGCTTGGGAAAGGAGAGAAGTAACCTGTGTTTCTGGCCTCCAGTCCTCCTACAACCTGCTCAACAACTCAGGCAGATTTTTCTTCTTCCACCTTTTCTCACTGTAAACACTTCCCAACACAGGAAGTTGAGAGAAGAGCCAGGTGCGCGCGGAGGGGAGAAGGCGCCACCCCAACTACACCCCTCTGGTGCAGACTATTCTGGCTGAAGGCAGTGAAGACCCAGCAGGCTCGGGAAGGCTTCCTGAGATCAGACGAGATCGGGCGTGTTCAGGGTGTTATGGCCGTAGCCTCAGGGAAAGCTTTTTGGCTTCTCTTTCAGAGCCTGAAAGAATTTAGATAGGGGCCTGTCTTCCTAGATAACTGCCAGAGATAACTTCTTATATCAGAAAGGTTTATTCGCAGGCATGGCAAACATTTATTTACCAAACATTTGCTCTTCTCCTCTTCCCGTGAATGGTGTTCCTGCCCTCAGAAGTCCCAGGCCCCACCCCCCTTTTTCCTTAGCGCAGGGTGGCACACAAGCTCCGCAGGGTGGCACACAAGCTCCCACTGCCCAACTGCCTTTGGGTCTCTCAGGTCTTTGTGGAGCTCTGTACAAAATTAAACGCTTCCCTCCTGGTAATCTGTTTTATGCCAATTTAATTATGACTAGGGTAGCCAACGAAGCTAGAAGAGAAGAAGGGAAAATGTCCCCCCTCAACAACTCCCACATGCCTCAGCAAGTTCACACACTGGACACATACCCACAGATTGCTCACAGGGCATCTCCCTCCCCGCCCCCCAGCCACTCTAGTCCTGACACTCTGACCTCAAGGGCTTCAGCCTGCCATCTTGTACAAGGCTGTCTTCCCCTGCAGAACCATAAAGCCATAATCCCACCTCAGAAAATTAGAAATGATTCTCTAATACTTAACTATCCAAAAACAAGGTCTCCTACAACTTGTGTTACGCACTCAACAAGCATTTGCCGAATAAATGTCCTTTCTCTACAGTACCATCTGCCAAATAAGCATCTAAGACACACAACCAGCAATTCAGTTAACAGTGGATTAACAGGGCTGAGGTGCAGCATCTCTCCAACTCCAACAAGCTTCGCAGGGACTTATGTGCTTAGCACCTGTTTATTATTTATGTTTCCTCAAGAGATAAGCTAAAATAAATCAACTTTTGAAACAATTTTGCAGCTGACAACTCACACATTCCTGCCAAATTTCCCACCCTAAAACCAGAGGATATATTGCTAGTAATTTCCATCTTGCTATTTTAAACTTCATAAATCTCCTTTTAAAACTTCAGTTGCGGGGAGGTTGGGGGAACCAGGTGGTGGGTATTGGAGAGGGCACGGATTGCATGGAGCACTGAGTGTGGTGCAAAAACAATGAATACTGTTACGCTGAAAAGAAATTTAAAAAAAAAAACAAACAGAACTTTACTTGCTTTAGATTTTCTCTTATGTAAATCAGTATTTGTAGCTTATTTTAAATCTTACTTTCCAATACATTTTTAAATAGGATGCTAATTACTTCTCTGGTTAAAAAACATAAACTATACTCTTACCCATCCATAAGCAGTACTGCGCTCGTGTTCTTGAGTGACGTCAGCTACATAGGCAAATATCACAGAGAACGTGACCGAGAAGACTCCAGACACAGAAATCATCGCAAAGTACCACCTATAAAAAGATTATTTTAATTACCAGGAGAGAGGTAGTGTGCATACACTTTTATAATCAGAACCAAAATATCGTGTAAAGATTATAAACCAAAAAATAAATTTAAAAACAAATACATGTATATGTATATTTAAGGATACAAAGGACAACTAATAAAATGATAAGATGGGGACGAAGTAGAAACACACCAAGTCTGTAACAGCTTAAAGGGAGTCAGTACATGCAGCTGAAAAAAATGAAAGAGTAAGGGGATATAATTTTAAAGGCAGCCAATAAAAGAGAAATAAAAACTTAAATTTTCCTGGCTTTAGCTAAGAAAAAGACACATACAGCAAATAACTTAAAAGAGCTACTACACAGGGGCGCCTGGGTGGCTCTGCTGGTTAAGTGTCTGCCTTCGGCTCAGGTCATGATTTCCGGGTCCTGGGACTAAGACCCATGTGGGGGCCCCTGCTCAGCAGGGAGTAAAACTCTGGTCTCCTTCTGCCCTTCCCCTGGCTCTTGCACACACATGCGCATGCTCGCTTGCTCTCAAAATCTCAAAATCTTAAATTAAAATCTTAAAAATAAGTAAAAGAGCTATATAAAAGCAGAAATCATAACAATATTGATGTATTTAAGACTAAAATTTCATTCACAGGCACAGATGCATTAAAAAAAAATCTAGTTAAGATACAACAAAACAAAATTCCACAGAACAAAATGTAGGGTTTATCCTGAGACAAGGATATTTCAGTATTAGAAAATCTAATAAGGGGATCAGGAAAAGATGGCAGGGGAGTAGGGGGCCCTATTTCAACCAGTCCCCTGAATTTAGCTGGATATCTACCAAACCATTCTGAACACTCACAAATCAGCCTGAGATGTAAGAATATATATCTGGATCTCCACAAACAGAATATCTCCAACAGTCTCAAGGTATGAAGCAGGGAGCTGTGATTCTGCGCAGATATTGGAAGATAAGCAGAAGGGAGAGGAAGCCGCCATAAGCCGGCGCTGGGAAGGTGATAAAGCACAGGAGCACAAGAGCGCCCCGTGCTGGGAACCAGGTACAGACTGGTGGACCTGTGGTGGCCAGGAAAAGACTTTACTGCAGGCCCCAGACAGGATCCAGGAGCTACAGGTGTGCGTGCGGAACTGGGGATGGCTTGTGGTTTTAGAAGCACAAAGGGCAGAGACATGCCCGGCCCTGGCTATCACCACTGGGAGTTTTGCTGTGGGGTGCATAGACTGGGGAGGCTGTGGGTTTTAGCAGTGCAGACAGAAATGGAGACAGTGTGGCCTGGAGAGCTCAGTGAAGAGCAGACTGCGATTTCTCTGTCCTGAGACAGAGGTTTGGATGTGGTCACTACTGCTCTGACTCTTGGAAGAAACGCGGAAAGCCGCCTGGGAAAGCAGCCATGGAACGAAAGCCCCCCAAAACCAGTTTTCACTGAGCCCACACCCTGCACCCCAACAGGCGGCATGACAACCCTGCCCAAGCAGGGTTGCCTGAGTAACAGCGCAGCAGGCCCCTCCCCTAGAAGACAGGCTGGAAGAAGAGGCTGACAACCCTAAGGTCCCTATAAAACAGGTGCATGCATCTTGCTTGGGTCGTGCTTAATACTTCTGACTCTGTACATTCCCTCAACCACCCCCCACAACAGAATGATTAAGTGGAGGAACCCCCAACAAAGGAAAGAATCAGATATTGTGGCCTCTGCCACAGACCTAATGGATACGGATATAACCAAGATGTCAGAAACCGACATCAGAGCAACAATTATGAAGTTGATATTTAGGTTTGAGAAAAATATTAGCAAAGACACAGAATCTCTAAGAGCAGAAATGAGATCTAATCAGGCCAAACATAAAAATAATATGAATGAAATGCAGTCTAAACTGGATACTCTGACTGCCAGGGTAAACGAGGCAGAAGAATGAACTATCTTTTGAAGCAGTGATCAAAAACCTCCCAAAAAACAAGAGTCCAGGGCTTGATGGATTCCCAGGGGAATTCTACCAAATATTTAAAGAAGAAATAATACCTATTCTCCTGAAGCTGTTTCAAAAAACAGAAACCGGAGGAAAACTTCCAAACTAATTTCATAAGCCCAGCATTATCTTGATCCCCAAATCGGGCAAAGACCCTCATCAAAAAGGAGAATTACAGACCAAGATGAACATGGATGCCAAAATACTCAACAAGATCCTAGCCCACAGGATCCAACTGTACATTAAAAGGAATATCCATCACAGCCAGGTGTGATTTATTCCTGCGCTGCAAGGGTGGTTCAACATTCACAAATCAATCAATATGACACACTAGTAAGAGAAGAGACAAGAATCACATGGTCCGGGGCGCCTGGGTGGCTCAGTGGGTTAATAAGCCTCTGCCTTCGGCTCAGGTCATGATCTCAGGGTCCTGGGACTGAGTCCCGCATCGGGCTCTCTGCTTGTCAGGGAGCCTGCTCTCTCCTCTCTCTCTCTGTCTGCCTCTCTGCCTACTTGTGATCTCTCTCTGTCAAATAAATAAATAAAATATTAAAAAAAAAATCATATGGTCCTCTCAACTGATGCAGAAAAGGCATTTGACAAAGTACA